>NC_139256.1:40538948-41169698 GCF_977018435.1 Lepisma saccharinum
GAAGCTTTTAGTTTGTTCTGACTTTTTAATGTGTTATTTTTGTCTTGTGCATGTTTTTTTACAACCTTGCACCTTTTTTTACACCCCTTCTTTTTACTTTTTGGAGCCTGAATTTTAGGAAAGGGGATATTTCCCCGCATACTTTGAAGGGTATAATCAAAATGTCCATCAGCTATTCATTGATTTCAAAAAAGCATATGATTCGGTCAAAAGAGATAAATTATATAATATATTAGTCGAGTTTGGAATACCTAAGAAGCTTGTTAGTATGATAAAAATATGCACCAGTGAAACAGAAAGTAAAATTCGTGTGGGTATTAATGTGTTTGACAAATTTACAATTCATGATGGGTTAAAACAAGGAGATGCATTATCTCCATTGCTTTTTAATTTTGCCTTAGAATATGCTGTTAGGAAGGTAAAAGAAACTAACGAAGGACTAAAATTAAATGGTATGACTCAGTTGTTACAATATGCAGATGATGTAGACTTATTAGGGGATGATATAAATACAATTAAGAATAATGCTAAAATATTTTTCAAAACTGCTAAAGAGATAGGTTTGGAAGTTAACAAAGAGAAAACTAAATATATGCTTACAGGCCGAAACCAAGTGTTAGGTAATAATCAAAATCTAATTATTGATAACAACTCGATTGAACCAGTTTCCAAATTCAAATACTTAGGAGAAATATTAACAAATGAAAATTATATTGAAGAGGAAATAAAAAGTAGGCTTAATTCAGGAAATGCATGTTACTTCTCTCTTCATAAACTTTTGTCTTCTCGTTTGATATCTAAGAAACTAAAAGTTAAAATATACCTGTAGTATTATGTGGGTGTGAAACTTGGTCCCTTACATTGAAAGGGGAACACAAATTGAGAGTATTTGAAAATAAGATCCTTAGGAAAATCTTTGGACCTAAAAGGGATGAGGAAACAGGCGAGTGGAGAAGGTTACATAATTTAGAAGTACATAATTTGTATTCATGTCCAGATATTATTAGAATAATTAAATCCAGAAGGCTTAAATGGGTAGGCCATGTGGCACGAATGGGAGAGGAAAGAGGAGTTTACAGGATTCTTGTTGGGAAACCTGATGGTAAGAGACCTAGCCTATAGGAAGACCAAGACGAAGATGGAGGGACAACGTTGAGATGGACCTAAAGGAAATCGGTAGGGATGGAAAAGAGTATATAGATCTTGCTCAAGATAGTGACAGATGGAAGGCCTATGTTGCTGCAGCCATGAACCTTCGGGTTTAAGAAGGCTAGAGAGTTAGTTAGTTATACTTTGAAGGGTGCAAAACGGCATAAAGTACCTACGTAACCTAAACTTTTAATTCAATCAATCAATCAATTTCGCCGCATAGTCTGGCTTTATAAGAATATTAATCATGTGAAAACATTGGAGCTGTGGTGACGGCACCAGATGCATTGTCGTAATCCGCTTAATTATTTGCGAAAGCGATAATTTCAAAAAATATTTTAAGGGAACGTTTCTATAATTGCAATGATGCACCAGGGTATCGTTTTTTCATGTATTAAGTGCCTCCCCGTCGTCGCCTTGTAATCAAGGGGTCCCGAGTTCGATACCCAGTGGAGGCACATAGTGGTTTGGATCCCACTTTAAACTGTAGGTCCAGTCCCGATTAGCCTTAATGTGCATAAAGTGAACTTAAAACGCCAACTCAATCAATCAATTCATGTATTAAAAATGGCGGAATCGTAAATGTGATGTGTTTGCGAGAGTTGCTATATTGTAAACTGAAAAAGCGAAAACTACTTCTACTGTTCGAGTTCGGCGTGAGCATAAGTGTTTCTTTGTGTCCTGGTTCGAGTCCTGTACCCACTGGTCAACAAATGGATCCTTACGTGTCCTATATTTACGAACTTTTTGTAATTCGCTTGGAAACTTATTAACACATAAATTCTTACGTGCTGTTTGTGAGTGACTCTTCATCAATTTCATCAAATCATCACTCATCTTAATCATAGCGATTACCAAAAATTAGCAACAAAGAAGACTTGTGTTCATATAGGTTAATCGGGACTGGTTTAAAGTGAGATCCGAACCACATAGTGTCTCCATAGTGGATCGAACCCGGAACCCCTTTATTACAAGGTGACAGCGATATTTCACAATGGTGAACACATTTAATTGTGATCATAATTTATCTTCATTGCATGCCCGACCCTGTGGCCGAACGGTTAGCACATCGCGCTGCGACGCCAAGGGTCCCGGGTTCGAATCCCGGTCGGGCTTGGTTGTTTGTGAATGTCCATTCATCAATTTCATCCTTTCATCACTCATCCTCATCTTCGCAAATTAGCCAAAAGGCACAAAACGCGAAGTAAAATAAACTCAATCAATCAATCAATCTTCATTGCATGAATTCATATAAGTAATTAATACTGCGAAATAAAATGACACCAAAAACTAATGTGCACGAAGTTTTCATTCACAAAAAAACATATTCGTGCAAAAATCTGCCCTTAACAGAGCTCCAACTTTCCAGGTGATTACCTTATAAAGACCTCAACATTCCCCTTTGCTTTTACAGAATTAATCATGCCCAGGGATCCTTCTCGTTGGTGGATAACTTCCCGGCATTCAAAGCGCCTGTGATGTAATATGAAGGTTCCGTTTATTATTTCGCAATCAACCACGGTCGTTATCCAAATTGAGCCCGTTCTACTTCCGAACTAAGAAAGAAGACTCCGTTTACCTTGAGCGCCGCTGGAGGGCAGCACAGGCGGAGAAAAATAAAGCAATAGCGCATTGCTAACAAAGATTTAATCTTGCAAAACCCGAAGCGGTGTTAGTTGCTCAATTTCCTCTAAAATGTATCCAACCGCCCTTTAAGACTTTGCAGACTTAATTTCAGAACAGAAAAGATAAGAAGATGAATTGACGGGAGAAAACGATTATGACTAGTCTTGAAAATTGAGAATCGTCAATATGTTCACGATTTAAAGCTAGTTATTATATTTCGAAGGTTAAAGAAAGCATTTTCCTCGTCAAATTGAAACACGATTCCTTAAAATAACAGATGGGTTATTTACCCCTCACAGCGGATTCAAAGCTACAAAATTTCTAATTAATTTCAAAATTATGCAACCAGATTTCTGATATGTTATCATTGGGAAAAATAGGTGAGTATTGAATTTTGAAATATTGCTAATATTAAATTCGAAAACTGTTTTTAGAGATGATCCAGCTCTGTCAGGGGCAAAGAAAACTATAAAAAAAATCTAATTTGGGATATATGTTGGATGAGTTGGACCCAGAGGAGAACTAAAGGATTTCTCATGACCCTAGGATTATAATCTTGATGGGATTATGACCTAAATGGCATTGTTTTGTGTTCTTTGTGCATAAACAATAGCTGTTTAGAAGTTTGACAATGAACAGCCCCATTCAACAAGCGAATAGCAACAGCTTTAGCAACTTGGAGCTCATATGTGCTAACTGCACCAAACCTAAACTGCTTAACCTACTCGTGTATGCATCTAATAGCAGAAATAAACACGGGAATAGGTTGTGCAGGTTAAGTTTAGTATACTTCTGCTATTACATGCATCCGTGAGTAGGTTAGGCAGCAGGAATGTCCACAGGGAGGGGATTATGGAACAGACTGCGCCATCGAGATTTTTTGGGGAATGTTTCCCCTTCAAGTAATATAAAAAATCAACATTTATGTATTTTTGCAAAATATATGTAAAACAAATACACATTAAATGCACCATATTTAATGCATTAGATGAAGAAAAGAAAGTATTTAGGGGCAGGGGGGAGCACAGGTGGGTTTGTGGACGCAGGTTTCGGCCACCCAACTTTGGGAGGGGAGATTTTTATGATGGAAATTTGACAAGAACAATACATTGGATACAAGTCGAATTCGTTATAAATTAACCATTGCTGCCATATAAATAGCAGTATCCAGACTTCCAAGGGAATTGTAACGTGTAATATGTATTATTGAGGGGGGGGGGCCTTAAATCGACACGTGGATTCTGGGGGGATTGAGAATTAAACGATGTGGAGGGGGGGCAATATCCAATTCTTGAATAGCAGTGTTAAGTTTTAGATTATGGCGAGTAGTTTAATTAGCGGGGATTGAGCATTAAATTGGGGGGGATATTCAATTCTTGTGTGTTACTGTTGTCTTAGACTGTTCTGGAAATTCAGGTGTGGGAACAGAATATTTTGTTTTGGAGGAGGCAATATCCAGTCTTCAATATAAACAGTAATTTTTGTGGGAGGATTAAGTATTAAGGGGGAGATATGAAGCTCTTGATAAAGTGTTAATACTTAGATTGTCAAGAGATTTTTGTACAGGGGGGAGAGTTCGAATATTATATTTTGGGGACCATATTTAGCGATATGGTATCCACATGTTTTCGGCGCCGAACGTCAGAAAGGAGAATTTGGAAGAGAGTAAATATCGCTGGACCCTAAGAAAATACTAACACCCAATTAAATTAATATTCTTGAAAGACTGCAAAGAAGTGGATGTAAAAAATTGATTAATAACATCACTTCTTAAAATGTAATGCTTAACTGTTGGTACACTCTTAATTTATAGCAGGTACATCATTTGGATGACGTACTTCTATCAGCAATATTATTATATTATTGATTCCCTGTATGCTGTAATAGTTGTACTAAGTGTACTTCATAGTAACACCTTGCACGTTACCTGATAAAACAGAAAAATAAATAATATCAAATTCACATTTCTAACTTCTTTTCGCAGGACAATTTTACTTTAAAAAGTGAAATTTGCACTGAAGGTAAAATCCACGTCATTATTTATTTGGATTACTAAAATAATTATATTTACCCCAAGCAGAGGGGACGGGTTTTTTGAAGGAGGAACCGTATTATATTCTCGCTCTGAGCTTAGGAATTTCTAGCTAGGGTTCTGTAATGTCTCGTGAAACAAGAATTCAATCGGTCACACGGCTGTAGCATGTTATTTGGTTTGCCCAGATTGAATTTTCTATCTTACGTTGTGTTACAATTTGTGTTAAATACTCAAATTATGGGTTTTATAAACCTTATTCTCCACTCACAAACACTCTTTAAATGCATATTTATACAATTAAATTTATTACATTGAACGAATCAAAATGCTTTCCATTATTTCGAAAATTGAACAGTTAAAAAAATATGGACAGTTTAACATGGTATTGTATTCAAATAAGCATCAATCATTACGTATTCATACAAACTATTTGCGGGGGGTGGGATTATGATGAACGTTTGCGGGAAGGGGGGTAATGTATCCACGATCTTGGGGTTATGAGCACCCCTGTTTAGGGAGGAGGGGCAGATGAAGTATAGTGTTAATTAAAGCTAAGGAAAAAGTTACTTTCAGTAGATACGCTGTCGTAATTAAATAATTTATGGGGATTTTAACGTGGTTTAAAAGGGAAAATGATATGACTTTGGGGGGACGACGAGTCATTTACCTTGGGTGGATGGAACCCCTGTTAGGCAGGTTAGATTTGTTGCTGTTAACATATACTTCAAAGTTGCTATAGCCACAGATAAACGTATTACAGGTTATAATACGTTTATCTGTGCTATAGCTGTCGCTAGCCGTTCGGTCCCATTCACGGCAGTTCTACGACAAGAACAGCTACGACGCGACCGTTGAGAGAGACATCTGTTGCTTGCCGCTAAACTAGTAGAAAATTTGGATTGTCTTAATCTTTCTGTTTTCTTTGGCACTGGTTTTGCAAGATTAAGGACACGACACACAATAGCAGTACAATGCAGAGGAGGGAATTGTGAGGCCAAAAGTGGATTTTTTGGTTGCCACGAGGGGAAATTTTTGTACGGAAGGAATAACACTGGCACAAATTGCTATTGAGCGTACCGGTTGGAGCGTTCTCACAATTGAAAGATGAAATATCCGTGGCAGAGAGTCGTTTCCCGTGTTTGGAGAGAGAGCCTAATGGTACCTTTCAAGTAGAATGTGAGTGCGAGCAGAAAAATGGAGTATCCGTGTCTATTCTTGTGACGATCAATACTCGAAATGGCCAGATATCGAGTGCAGTTCAAAGCACGTTCAGAAATTGCGAACCGTTTGGTGATACTGTCCAGCGTGCGAATCAAGCTTTTCCTTTGGGGCCGATTCCTGCTCAGTGACGTATTTGTAATTTCATTTCGGGAAGGTTTTTTGGGGGGAGGTTGCAGATTTGTGTATCTTACGCCTACTGTTGAGCAAGGTGCCCTTGGCCGTCAATGTCCCCCCCCCTCCCCTTGTGGTTGCGCCACAGTGTGCATTAGATTATAATTGTTTATGTTGTGACTAATTTGACTTTAGAACAACAGATTAAAGCGATAATATTAGTTAGCAAGTGAACTTGTAGGTAGGCTTCACCAAAAGTATTTTAAGTCTGCTGGAGGAAGAAAAAATTTGCCACAATTAATAATTTAATCCATTGTCAAAGGTTTTAGTTTAAAATAATATTGTGCTTTTGAATTGACCTTATATATTTTGGATTATTGGCGTATTTGCTAGAAAAGTCATGTTAGGAAATTTAAATATGTACAGTTGGCGCCAATAAAGATGGGACACCTAGATCCTGAAGTACTAGCTTTCCTACGTTGTGTGTATTGCCTAACTTTACGGCAATGAGCAACATTTCAATAGGAAGCTCTACTATCGCCGCAGAGTTACGCAACACACATAGCGCGTAGCGGGGAAGCGAGCGTTTCAGGATCTACTATCGGATAAAAAATTATAGATACTCCAGTTTGAACTCCAATTATTACTTAAAAACAAGTCACTTCAAAGTTTAGCTTATTCAATCAATGCTAGCCATTTTGTTTTCGAGTATGCCTTTTTATTTTTTATAGTCGTGAGAACAAAAAAGGCTCGTTTTTTTTTTTTAGTTTTGCAAACGATCGCTAGTTTTGAAATTCTGTAAATCAAAACCGGGTTGTCCGATCATTATGAAATTTTAGTAGGATGCGGGCAGAAAGGTTTTAAACGCAATTGTTAATTTTCAGGTTTTCAAAATTTCTCAAAAAACAGTCATTTTCAATTTTGCCAAACAACTTTATCTTGGTATTGGGTAGTCCTACAAATACAATATTACTCTTGTTTTGAAGCTCTTTGCATCTGCTTTTAAAATGCATTATCATTGTCAATTGACATTGCGAAACGGATTTTATACAGATTTTTATTCAGCGGAGTAAAGCTGTTCGCGGAACGTGGGAACACGGCACACAGCGATGTCCGTTGAATAGCGGAAACTGCCGGCGGGCGCTGTGATTCAATGCTTGTGGTATTGCCACGTTCGACGTACTACAGCTTTACTCTGCTGAATAAAAATCTGTATAAAATCGGTTTGGCAATGTGAATTGACAATGCTAATGCATTTTAAAAGCAGATGCAACGAGCTTCAAAACAAGACTAATATTGTGTTTGTAGGACTACCCAATACTAAGAGAAAGTGTTTAGCAAATTTAAAAATGACTGTTTTTTGAGAACTTTTGTAAACCTGAAAATTAATAATTGCGTTTATAACCTTTCTGCCCGCATCCTACTAAAATATCATAACGATCGGACAAACAGTTTTTGATTTATAGAATTTCAAAACTAGCGATCATTTGCAAAACTAAAAAAACGGCTTTTTTTGTTCTCTAGACGATTAAAAATAGAAGGCCTACTCGAAAACAAAATGGCTAATATTGATTAACGCAGAATTGAATAAGCTAAATTTTGATGTAACTCGTTTTTATGTAGGTCTACAGATTAATTTTTAATTGGAGTTCAAACTCGAGTATCTATAATTTTTAACCCGAGAGTATGTGTCTCATTTTTATTGCTGGTAACTGCACGTTGTGCTAGTAATGCATTAAAAATTCAAGAAACAACGGGAAATGAGCAAAAAACATTGAAGATAATAATAAATGAAACAAAAACGGCAAAAATACTGAAAAATGATCTAAAGGCTAAAAGGGGTGGGAAAATGCAAAATAACAAAAAAAATTCGGTAACATTATAGTATAAGGGAAACGGATTTCTTCAAATTTACAGGAGAAAGTACTTACAGAAATCATTTTCTGTAGCGTTGTAGAAGTTCGTGAATCTAGTTTTGATCCATTTTAATGCGAATACATGTTGTTTTCTGCGAAAATCTCTGTCCGACACGCTGTTTCTGCTGCCGCCATTTGCTTTCTGCACGAGAGCACAATGTTCCGTGTGTTAGATGACGTAAACCCCGTTGTCAGTGTTTCAAACTCGCCGTGTTTTCACTAGAACATGACGTGTCGAGTACTTTTTTTTTAACTATGCTTGCCTAACCTAATTTAACCTAACCTAACCTTACGGAAAATGGTTTTTGGGGCTAACGTGAATGGTTTTTGGGGCTAACGTGAATGGTTTTTGGGGCTAACGTTAATGGTTTGTGAGGCTAACGTCAATGGTTTGCGACGTATTAGCATAATTTCAAATCCGGGCACGAAAGTAGCTATTTTCCGGTGAACGAGATTGCAACACTGCATAAACCGACAAAAGACTCACACAACGCGCCCTGAACCAGTACGCTATCGCCCGCCATAATGTGTTACAGAATCGAAATAACAAGTAACAGTAAGTACTCGTAAATGTAAGAAATAGACATTATCTTAGTTAGAAATGCATTATTTCACCTTAGGAAATGTTCCGCGTTCCAAAATAGTACGTTGGCAATGTAAAAAATATGATTTATAGGTGTTTCCCTTATACTATAATAGTACCAAATTTTCTTGTTCTCACTGAAGGTAAACAAACTGCTATCAGATTTGCATTGCCTTAAAGACCCAGAAAAAAGATGATTTTCATTAACTTCCAAGCCTTAATCATACCATTTAAAGATATGAAAATTAGAAAGTAAATTTTGTACCTTTTCTGCGTTTTTAAAAGAATTTAAACACTACTTAAACCATATAAAATATTAAATGTGGAAAAAATCCTTCTTATTATAGTTTAGTTTTTGTTAACAGATGCCATCTCGTTTCTAGCATCACGATTACAAATCCCTCCATCAAGAGATATCTCGAAAAACAGATTAAGTTGCTATCTCTTAAGTGAACTAATATTGTTTCCTCCTTCCCTTATTTGTTATTTTATTACCGGGATCTAATTATAGGGTCAAGAAAAGGGGCTGTCGAGAGGTTGTGTAAATAGGCTCAGACCTTTATAAGTTCGGATTGACGCCTCCGTCCTCCAGGTACATACCTGCGCTCTATCTTCCACGATGTTGACTCACTCAAACCAAATCCAAATCTGATCTCGAAATTTCCTTCCGTTCTTCTCAGTAATCTTAAGATAATTAGTTGAAGACACAAAGTGGTTGCTAACAAGCTAGAAAATGCAATTTTCTCCTCACCCCAAAAGTAGATTCTGTTACCATGGCCACTTATTAATATCGCCTCAAATTGTAGATAATGGAAATTTTTCACCATACATTTAGGTTTTGTGACTAGGACAATTTTTCTTAACGTTATCTATTTTCCTTATCATTCAAGCCGCTATGTTCCAGCCGATATAATATCCAATTCATTGAATGAATGATCTAGGTTCGTAGTATTTGTTGTCCCTGGATAAGGTGGTTCTGTGGCTCACGCAGCCTCTTATCACATCACCGTAGTATGGCGATATCATGAATCCACACCTACCCCTTCATGGCACGGTGCATGTCCAGGGAAAACTTTAACGTTATCGTATTACCTTATGGATTCAGTGTTGAGTAAACGTGTATTAAGGGTGTTCTAAAGCCATACTAACGTATAGGCCCAAATTCATCTAGACAACCGTATCACTAAGACAGATTTCGTAAGGAAGAAAATTTGGTTATATTTACGCGGAGATTTGGCAACATGACATGACAATGGTGCTGCCATCTGTTATCGAAATGTTACCAAAAAATTTCCTGTAATACAGCCTTAACTCACAAGTTCACTTTATTCACTTTAGGTCTATTTGGATAACTAACTAACTAACTAACTCCCTAGCCTTCTTAAACCCGAAGGTTCATGGCTGCAGCAACACAGGTCTTCCATCTTTCCCTATCTTGAGCAAGTTCTATATACTCTTTTCCATCCCTACCGATTTCCCTTAGGTCCATCTCAACGTTGTCCCTCCATCTTCGTCTTGGCCTTCCTACAGGTCTCTTACCATCAGGTTTCCCAACAATAATCCTGTAAACTCCTCTTTCCTCTCCCATTCGTGCCACATGGTCTGCCCACCTAAGTCTTCTTGATTTAATTATTCTAATAATATCTGGACATGAATACAAATTGTGTAGTTCTAAATTATGTAACCTTCTCCACTCACCTGTCTCCTCATCCCTTTTAGGTCCAAAGATTTTCCTAAGGATCTTATTTTCAAATACTCTCAATTTATGTTCCTCTTTCAATGTAAGGGACCAAGTTTCACATCCATATAATACTACAGGCAAAATTACTGTTTTGTATATTTTAACTTTTAGTTTCTTAGATATTAAACGAGAAGACAAAAGTTTATGAAGAGAGAAGTAACATGCATTTCCTGAATTAAGCCTACTTTTTATTTCCTCTTTAATATAATTTTCATTTGTTAATATATCTGAAATTATATCTGATAGCTGCATTTCGTTGTCTTTGGCCAAAATATTAAGATAAGTGAAGAAATTCTTCGTACCTTGTCAGTGTGACTTCTGCTAGAAATTCTAAAATGCAAGATATTTTGTTGTAAAATTTTATGTTAGTCACTCGTAGGAATATGACCATTAGGTTTAAATGACGACACCCTCGTATCTCGCGCAACGTTAATGTTATGGCAACTCTGCGACTCTTGTTTGAAAGCGCCCTCCGTGGTGAGACGAGGCAGCAGATTTGCAGGTTGTGAAAAGAATCTGAAGCCATCCAGGGTTAATTTCATGAGGTAATAATTTTTTGGACGTTGTTGTATTAACAGTGTGCAATAATATTCCCAAGAGAGAAAGAAACTGAATTATATTTGGTGTAAAGATCAAGAGTCAGGGAAACATATCTGCAGAGTGAAAGTGCCGCATGGTGCTCAGAGTTGCCAACCCAGTGATTCAATTTTCTGCTTGTAGCTGTGGGGTGCTATGCCCACAGAAATTAAGTACAATATGCCCATTGGCATTATTATGAGAAGAAAAGACCACAATGTGTCTGGATCCAGTGTATTCGTTGTAGTATGTGGATGCATGAAATATGTGCCAAATTCACGTCCATGTGTCCAAAGTGCAATGCAATTTCTCACAAATGTAAACAGTAAAAGAGGGTAAATTCAAAATAAATGTTGTTAGGAACGCTATGCTTGTCTGTACAAATGATGTTCTGTTGACGAAACAAACGTTAATAATCTTCCAGTTAATGCTGTGTATTATTTTCCTTTAAATATGCCATGTCAAGTATTACAACAATTGTTTCTTGTATTGGGCATTTTACCCCTAATGGGTGGGTATTTTACCCGGAACACGGGGTGATTTGCCCAAATTGACGTTCATTTGTTTATTTCTCTCTGGTTCTTTTGCTATATGACTTACAGTAATAAAACTTATAGGTAACAATAACAAAACATGTAGCTTTCATTTGACATCCTTTTCATTGCGACACTCCTTCATTTAGCGAAGCTATAAACCGCCAAAAAAAAGTTGGACGTATTCCCCCGAGTGACTGTGTAAACTTTCCAAAAATTGAAAACTGTAATTCTCGAAAATGTTCAATATTTTCAGTTCTGGTGTGCATAATTAACGGAATCTATCTTCATCAACTGGCCAGAAGAAGCAGCCATCTTAAAATAAAAAATAACAACAAAAGTTTTTATTTTTTAAATATCAGAAAGGTGTTTTCGAAATACTTTTACTACTTTTTAAATCGTTCAATCATGCATGGTTTATGTGAAGGAGATAATCTCAGGGTTTTCAACCTACTAGTGTGATCCCGTTTCTATAGAGTACTAACGCCGTGTTGTCTGACAGAAAAAGTGTCAGTGGCAAAAATAAATCTGCAGTGCATGGTTGAACACAATTCTTCTTCTTCTTCTTTTTTCTGACCCTATCAACTGTTAGTCGATTTTGGTCATCTCTCTGAGTTTTTTGCAAAATATATTTAGTTCACTATGCACTTATTTTTCACAAGAAAGAAAGAGAAAGATAAATATATATATATATATATTGGTTGAACACAAACAGGATAAAAAAGTATGTTTTCAGAATGCTTTTAGCAACGAAACAAGCCATTAACTAGCAAATAAGTTAGCAACAAAAAATATTGCTTTAATGTTCTCTACACGGACACACAAACACACACACACACACACACACACATACATATACAAATATGTTCATTTCTAAAACTTACAAATATATTTAGAATTTATAATATTAGATTAATTAACAGATTTCTGTGTTTCTTCTCCAAGCAACTAAATAAATTTAATTTATGTCCTGAACTAGCCTATGCTAATGTCTTAACTGAACATAAAACAGGAAATAAGGGTGCTCAGAGGTATTTTCCGTGCAAGCTATAAAAACGAGAAAAGCCTTTGTCTCGAGCTGAGAGGTCAAAGAAAAGATCTTCCATCAATCTTTTTGATCGACCCTCGTATAATTCCAACAGGATTACCTCCCATCTCTCCAAACAGTACATAAATTTCGCAGCAGATTGATGTGTGGAATAAATCGATGACTTCGAAAGGAAGTTCGGTCTTGTCGATGGAACACGTGCGCATGTACCCCTCCGACAGGGGAGGACGTCGATGCGCTGGTAGCTGGCCGGGTCCACGACACTTCTCACCAGTGTTGCAAACTCCTAAGAGCAAAAAAAATCACTTCCGAGATACTTCTATTTCCCTTTTAAGACACTATCCATCCCCTGTTATACAGGGTCTCCGAGAATGAATGGTGGTGTTTCATGAGGTCTCTGTGAAGTTTGTATTTATTATGTGTAATGGATTGGAAGGGTTTTTATTTTATTTAGTCACTCAAAAAATATTACGAATAACATTAGTAAGTTTCAGTATGTGCACCATTAACAGCACGACACACGTCACAGCGATATAGAATTTATGTCCATACTCTGGCAATAACATCTGGAGTAACGCTTGCAATTTGCTTGTCTGATGCTTACCTTCAGGTGGTCAACATTATCAGTCCTTTCACTGTAAACCTCATTTTGAGCAAGATCAGGATCTCTTGCAGGCCATGGGATGGGTCCACTTCTGCCAATTCAGCGTTCTGAAAATCGACGGTTCCACTCTTGTTTCACATGATTAGCAAAGTGAGGCGGTGCTCCAAGTGCGTGCCACGAAGCGATCAAAAGGGGGGGGGGGGATTAGTTTGAGTTTCTTCATGATCGAAATATTTCCATTGCATAATTTTTAAATTTAAGTTGACTCTGCTTCAATTGATCTGCAATTGTTTTAAAGGTTAAACATCTGAAAGAAAAATGATAAATTGATCAACAATGACATTATTATTACGACGACAACAATGACAGAAAAAAAACACATGAACGCAATATTTTTGAGTGACTGAATTAAAAAAAAAATCAATCCATTACATATAATACATATTCACAGAGACCTCCTGAAACTCCACCAATCATTCTTGAACACCCTGTACGCCTATGTAGCCTTGGTGCACATCATGTTACAATACTTTTGGTATGATATCCAACAGAGAATATAAATGTCAATGGTAAAATCAAATATGTGACGAGAGGTTGCATACATTCGGGATAATAATGCAGTTTTTGAGGGTTTATAATGTAGACGAGAGACTTAGCTTAAACCAGCGCTTGAATTGAGGGAAAGGAGGATTGAGTTGCTTAGGACTTGGGGTTAGTTGGAGTAGTATGCTCTCATGGTTTAGCATAAACGAAATCCACCAATCAATCAAAATTCTTCAGGTTTACGAAGAAGTAGTACACTGAATTGACTTCGCCGATTTCCTAGCAGAGTATAAATTAGCATTTCACGAGATTCACAAACTAGCTGTAATCTCTGTGACAATACCAGTTTCCAGTGCAGCGTATGAAAAATCTTATCTCTAAGGACTCCATAGATGTCTGTAATTGCGTAGCATAAACATACGATGGAGCTAGTACTATGAGTAGTAGAGTGAGAGGTGTACCAGGGTCAGAAAGAACAAAACGTCATTAAGAAAATTTGTAGACCTTCTTCTTTACATCCTATATACGTGTGTGTGGAAAGGGGTGTGTGGGTGATCAACTGATTGATTAATTGATTGATTTGGTATTGTAAGTCCGCTTCATGCACAGTAAGGCTATTCGAGACTGGACCTACAGTTTAAAGTGGGATCGGAACCAGTATGTGCCTCCATCGGGAATCGAACCGGGGATCCTTTGATTACAAGGCGACAACGCTACCACTACGCCATCGGCGTGTGGAAGGGGAACATTATGTATCTTTGGAAGTCTACAAAAAATATTTTTACATTCTTTATCAAACTTATATATTTTTTTACATATTTATGTACATATTTCACATACTCTTTCTTGACGATCTCGAAGTGTGTACTAATATATTTTGCATAAACATACCAAAATTAATTAACCTTTGAAACCCGTTAGACATATTTAATTTTAAAAATCGGTTTATGTAAATCATTGACCGTCTGGAACTCTCACTAAAACTTCTTTAAGTCTGTGGGTGGTGACATGCTGAAAAGAATTCAGTCTCTCAAGTGCAAGTCACACACATAACCTTCATGATCTGTGAATATTACCACTGAATTTTTAACTTTGAAAGTACAACAAGGTAGAATCGTTTACCAGTGAGAGTTCATTGTATCTATGGGACCCTGTCTTTAACCCGCTGTATATATGAAAAAGCGTTCTTGTAAACACATGTGTGCTACAGAGCGAACAGAAATAATGTAAGGTTGTAAGAAGATCGCAGTGAGTCAGGAGGCATCGTCGGTAGCGTTCGTGTAGTTGGGAACCTCTCCTCGTCTTGCACCGTGATTAACTGTGCAGTGGAGCATTGTAATCATGGCAGAAGATACAGGAGATGGTTTTGTGAAAGGAAGCGCTTTCCTCACGGTACTTTGTTTCTCTTTAACGCAAGTGGTTCTACCGCCCCTGCACTGCTGCTTCCTGGCCTTGAGTTGCAATGCACAGGCGGGAAGCTAACATTGGTCTCCACATGTGCAACCATTATGTTCATTCAACTCAAGCCTTATCTAAAGTAGGTAGGTAATACATGCAACGTTTTGACCATCTGTTGTATATTCTTCGTACAACAAATGATTCTAACTAATACATGGTAAGACTTTCACTATCTGTTGTATATTCTTGGTACAACAAATGATTGTTGGTAATACATGGCAAGGTTTTCACCATCTGTTGAATATTCTTCCTACAACCAATGATTCTAGGTAATACATGTCAAGGTTTTGAACATCTGTTGTATATTCTTCCTACAAGAAATGATTCTAGGTAATGCATGGCAAAGTGTTGACTATCTCTTGTATCTTCTTCGTACAAGAAACGATTCTAGGTAATACATGACAAGATTTTGACCACCTGTTGCATTTTCTTCGTAAAACAAATGATTGTAGGTAATACATGGAAAGGTTTTGACCATGTGTTGTATATTTCTTCATACAACAATAGAAGCTCGTTCAGAGCTGTACAATGGAACTAATATGGATTGTATTAGTTGTTGCACGCATTCTTTCGCAAATTATCTCTTTCCATGAGTACTTCAAAAGGAACACATTCATGCTGAACCAGTGGCGTACGCAAGGGGGGTTACCGGGTTTAAACCCCCCCTTGAGCTTTTGAAATATTATGGAAAATGCTGTAGAAAAAATTAAAAATGGCTAATTTATCACAGTGAAAGATCTGCGACAGTAATAATAATAATAATAATTTGAATTATTATTCCCATGCAGCATGAAGGAAAACACAACATTCCAAACACAATCTAAGCGGCCGCAAAGTTCAATTTTGCAATTTTTTTTGCAAAAAATCGCGCAGTGACTCTCGCGAGAATTGTGAAAATTCCTTGCTTCGTGCTTATTGCAAATGTTCTTCCCGGTACTGATTTCACATCCCCTTGTGAACTCTCAAGTGATGCTGAGTCTACATCCACATCATTAAATAATGTTGAAGAAGTCCTTTGTGAATCACCTAGAAGTGATAAATGTGTTGGAATGTCTATAAACTTACTTTTCAACGAAAAAATAGACTCAGTGAAATTTACCAACATGTATTCTCGCGCTTCATCATCATCCTGGGTGAGTTCCATAGGTAAAGGTAATGTAAATCCCCCCGTGCATATAGCACCGTGCCATGAAGGCACACATAGTGGTGTGGTGGGCCCCAAAGATTCTCGATCTCGAACTATTTTGCAGATGATGTGATCAGCACCATGCTCCGGCAGCCTTGATCCCCCAAGGTTGCTCTAAGGTACTCATTGCTATGAGGCTGGGTGCGGAGACAAGGCTGGATAAATTCCAACCAATTCCGGGAATCGAACCCGGATATCCCACGAAGTTGTCAGACTAGACCAGCGCGGCTCCTTGAATGAGTTTCATATTTCGATTATTTCAATAAATTTAATATATTTGCTTGTTTTTATGGATTTTCTTCACACTTAAAATGTCTCACTTATCATATACAAATAACCGTTGACTAGACAATTATTTTGAAACAAAAGAAATGTAATTTTGTTCTATTTCTTTCATAAATAGCAGCTGCATTAGTAGTAATTAAACGAATTAATTAATTAATTATAAGAATTATTAATTAATTTATTATTAATAATTAATTAAAGTATAATAAAACAATGGTAATGTGAATTTGTAGAAAGTTTTCGAAATAACACTTCCCTTGATGAAATCCTGCGTACGCTACTGTGCTGAACACCCTATATATGATTACACTTTCCTTTCAATGTGCCTTGAGTTGCAAGATCAAATCACTGGCCAGTGTGTACCAAAGGTACGACAATTATGTATAGCTAACTTCTTCATTTTGTCAAACACAATATTAACACTTTCAAGTAAGCTGAAGGTAGATATTATTGTCAACAATAGCACCAAAGTTTGAAACCAGTATGTCCATTCAACTCACTCAATTACTTGTTGAGTAATTTTGTACAAAATATAATACATATTATGACCTCTTACCTCTACGATAACCAGTGTAATAATAATATAATTAAAAGTAAAATTTAAACCGTAGACTCTAGTCTCACGAGCTATATAAGTTGCTTCTGAAGATATTATTAACAATAAATTAACATTTATAGGATAGTATTTTCAATATAATACACGAAGAATTCTCAAGGAAACATAATGAAACATTTCAAAACCTTTGGTTACGTTCATTTATTGTGTTCCATCGTTTAAATTAGTCCTAAGTTTTTAAAGTGACGTCGTTATGTAAACTCTCTTCTGAAACACTAAAAATATCTAAGTGTTCCATATCTTAGGTTAGGAAATCATTTTAATCTCACTCGCGAATTGATAATGAGTATTACACGTAATTCTAAACATCCAATGAATTAATTCTACCAGCGATGCCTCGGTTCTGAACTCACAACGGCCAACGAGACTGCAAACTTACTTTCTATGCAGAACTGCAGTATATTATATAGGCTTACATATTGGCATGTACACTCACGATAAAAAACGTGTTGCAGCACACAATAAAGTAGTTAAAACAGACGAGCTTGAAATTTGATTCATCTATTCTTACGATCACGCAACTCACATCACACAACAAATTGGCGTTTTGCATGCTATGCACGGATTCTATTCTGATGGTAGGATGAACGAGGTAAATCCATCAGCAGCCTGTCGTTTAGAGCACACTATATCCAGGACGTGCGGTTGCTATATTTTGAAAAATAAAATATGAACGGATGTTAAAGTTTAAGAGGTGTCACGCTGTTTAAGTTGCTTAGACTAGACAATGATTACTCTTCGAGACCGAGACGAGTGTTCAAGGCGAGGATGAAAACGAGAGGGGCATTTATGACTCGAGACGAAGTCGACAACGAGATCTTCTAAAACAACGAGATGAGACTTGGCTTGTGTTGTTCTTGCCTCAGTACCTGAAATTTTCATGTCGAGTCTCTAAATAATAGATACAAATATGTGAAAATAATGTACAGAGGGAAAGAGGCCGAAAGAAAAGGAATATATGACGGTATTGAGAATGAGGAAAAGAGAAACAGCTATAGAAAAGGGACAGAAAAGAGATAAAGAATGTGAGGGTAGGGCAGAGAGAAATATAGAGAAGAAAGGGAAAGTGAAAGAGAGAGACAGAATATGACTTCAGTGTGAGAAAAGAGTGAGAGAGATGAAGGGGGAAAGTGAAAGAGAGAGACAGAATATAACTTGAGTGTGAGAAGGGAGTGAGAGAGAAAAATGAAAGAGAGAATATGACGCAGTTGAGAGAAAGAAAGATAGAAAGGGAGACAGAAAGATAACATAGCTGTGTTATGAATAAGACAAGGAGAGAGAGAAAGAGAAGAGGGGAAAGAGTAATAGAGACAGAATATGAGAAAAGAGAAAGGAAAAGAGAGTGGGAGAGAAAGAGACACAGACAGAAAAATAGAGAGAAATAAGAAAGAAAGAGAGAGAGAGAGAGAGAGCGCGTAGTGGTAAAGATAAAATTATGCATTTTTATGTGAAATAAGACCTCGCAGGTTACATTACAGGCGTATGGTCAGCACTGCACCCCAGTATGACCAACTTCCAAACCAAAAAGAAAAAAAAGTTTCACGTAAAAATTGGTTCCATAATTACGACTCATTTTGAAGAATGAAGTCCAATCTCTGTAACTACAGGACGTTCTTTTTAAATAAGTCGCCTGTGAAGCGACTAAGATTCAAGAATATTAAACATTAAATTGTAATACTTAAGGACATTACAAAGTATTGGAAGTCCCCAATAATAAACTATATCTAATGGGGTCCGTGGTAAAGGAACTATTTTAGAGCGTCTACTAAACCATCAAATATCTCCAGGTTCCATGCCCGGTGTAGAAACACAGTCATTCGAATCACAGTATACTCTCTAGATCCAATCCCGATTTGCCTATCTGTGCTAAAAAAAATGGGGCTTAAAACAAGCGTTGATCATCAAAGTTGTGTAGAATTATTCTGGTACAAGTACGCGACTCTTTCGTCACTTACGAAAAAAGTTAAGTTTGGTCATTTTTTTTTAAAAAAAATAGCCATTTTCTTGAAATTTTAAGCAGTGCTGTGTGGTATGAATGAAAGCATTTAAGTTATACAAAAAATGTCATTCGTTCATACTAATGATGACAATTGACATGAAAGACGCATATTGCAATAGAGATATATGAAACCATGTTATTATATTTTCTTGTTACTATTGCTTTTGTGATCAGTGGCGGCCTTTGGGTTCCAAAATTGGGGGGAAAGAACAATTTACATAAGGTTTAGCATATCGCGGGAGCAAAAGTGGCAAAAAGTGGGGGCAACTGCCCCTCTCGCCCCCTCTAATCGCCGCCACTGTTTGTAAATTGTCAGTTTGTATACTTTCAATAACTTTAATAATACTGCTAATTACACTGAAATGAAGAACTTTTAAAATACTATAGTTCTCTCTTTCTCGCTCTCTCCGTGTTTAAAACTGTATACAACCTCAATTGTTGCGTTTTGACGTCAATTGTTGCGGAAAAGGGAAGCCAGAACATTGTTGGGACATTCTCTTGGAACTAACTTGATACTCCGAAATCTCAAGCCATGTAAAGTCAAACGTTAACATTGGTTTTAATAACAAAAGGTAGATCTCAATAAGGTCATTGGAGTTATGACCAAATTAACTAACTCTCTAGCCTTCTTATACCCGAAGGTTCATGGCTGCTGCAACACAAGCCTTCCATCTATCCCCAATCCTGGGCAGGATCCATCCAATCTTTTCCATCCTTCCCGATTTCCTTTAGGTCCATCTCAACGTTATCCCTTCATCTTCATCTTGGCTTTCCTACAGGTCTCTTACCATCAGGTTTCCCAACAAGAATCATGTAAACTCTTCTTTCCTCTCCCATTCATGCCATATGACCTACCCACCTAAGTCTTCTTGATTTAATTACATAAATTAATATAAACGATATATATATATATATATATATATATATATATATATATATATATATATATATCATGTAAACGGTTAACCACAGGGTATACGGTATATACCGCCGTATACCCTAGACTACAGACCCGATTTTAAGATATTTATTTAGAATTATTACACCAATAAGTTCCGTGTCCTACTTAAGCTCCCTGACAGGGCTTGTACAGTCACGGACACGTCTGGGTTGTAACAATCCCATTGACTTTCAATGGAATCGTTACAACCCTGAAGTGTCTGTGACTCTACTTGACCATTCGATCCCTTTAGAGAATCAGAACCACAAAGATTGAAATGTAAGACGCCCGTCACCCTAGCGAGAAAAATCACAATATTTCTCAGTTGAGGGAAAAATCACACCATGCTGCAACACTGCTTCGCACCTGGTTGGCGACTCGTTCCAAAAGCTCAAGGGAAGGGGGGAAGCAAGGGTTAAAATTGGTTGCCCGTGGCAACGGGCAGTTCCTATGGATACCACCAGGAGTATCCATTCAGGTTGAAAACTTCTAACGCAGAGATACATCAAGGGATGTCGCCGGGGGAAGGGAGGAAATAAATAGGAACCTTACCTGTGTATGGTTTCACAAAAGTTCTTGGTTTTTACGATTCTTCTCCTGTTTCCGTCCTCTGAGGCTTTTCTTTATATGCCCTTTCGCCGCAATGTCTCTTCCTGGCAAGATATAGAAGGCAATGTATTGACGGAAAGAGGACCGGTGTCAAAAATGCAAGAGCAAGGAAAAGCTGCAACACTGCATGCAACACTGCACGGTGTTTCTATGCAGTGCTACTCAAATTATAATAATCTGGAGTTGCATTTACTGTGTGACTGATATATGTTCCACCCAGTGGCGGAGATTAGGGGTGACTAGGTGGGCAGTTGCCCTCCCCCAACTTTTCACCACATTCAACCCCCGCAGTATGCTATAACTTATCTACAAAGGGAAATATACTGTACTTGCTCCCCCCGGTTTTGGAACCCAACCGCCGCCACTGGATCCATCAGGACATTAGCATATTCAAAGTACAGTCAACTCCGGACATAGTGAACGCGGTTGCAGTGAATATTCAGTCATAGTCAGTGGTGCCAACTTTTGAGAAACATTGAATGAGCTGAATTCAGAGATTCGTTTTATAATTTTACGCAATAATATATGTCATAAGTAGGCTGATGAATTGGCATGAAATGCCTTTATCGTTCTTTTGGCCAGATAATGTAAGCTTTTACGTTTAAATGTTTCAGGCCACGCCTGAAAGGAAAATAAATGGATTTTTAGCTACTGTTTTTGACCTATTTTTGTCATATTAAGTGCATATTTCGTAGATAACTGCTTGTGAGTGCCTAATTCTGGAAAATGGTGAATTGATGTTCATAAATTGTAGTGCCTTGTTTGTATTTTTCGGTGCTTCGTTGCCTATTTTCAGCTTGAGTTACGTTTTTAGTCAACTTTATGCACAGAAAGGCTAATAGGGACTGGACCTATAGTTTAAAGTGAAATCCGAACCACTGTGCGCCTCCAGAGGGTGCCGAACCCGGGACACCTTGATTACACGACGACACCTCCATATTTTGAGTTTTTAGTGTCTACTAGAGTTCTGCAATGGCCCATCCGCTCCAAGGCCAATGGCGCATCCCCCCAAAAATCATGTCATACGCCCCCCCCCCAAGTCATATCATTCGCGCCCTTAAACCATATCGTAATCCCCACAAAATATTTAATTACGACAGCGTGTCTACCGAAAGTAACTTTTTTCTTAGCTTTACTGAACATTATAATTGATCTGCCCCTCCTCCATAAACAAGGGTGCCATCACTCAAGACCACCCCTAAAATCGTTCCTCATAATCGAGAATATCGCGTGGATCCCACTTTAAACTGTAGGTTCAGTCCCGATTAGCCTTAGAGTGCATAAAGTTTACTTAAAACACCAAATCAATCAATCAATCGAGAATATCGCTTGTCTTGTAATGCAGCTTTAGTATAAAAACTTCGTATTCATCTCATTAAAGCGCCAAACACACATCGTAGCAACAAATTATTACGAGCGAAGCGAGCAAGAAAATTTTTACATCCATTTCTTTGCAGGCTTTGAAGAATATTAATTTCATGGGGTGTCAATACTTTCTTAAGATCCCGAGATATTTTGTCTTTTCCTTTTCCAGCTTTTCCTTTGGAACATTCGGGGTCGAAAACGTGTGGATACCTTATCGCTAAATACAGTCTCCAAAATGTAATGTTCGAACTCTCTCTCCACTACAGAAATCCCTTGACAATCTAAGATTTTAAACTTTATCAAAAGCTTCCTATCTCCCCCTTTAAATTTAATACTCAATCCTACCACCAAAATTTCCATGCCAATTTTAGACTTACTGTTAATATTGAAGAGTGGATATTGCCTCCTCCAAAAAATTAATTCTCAGTCTCCACACCTGAATTTCCGCAACAGTGTAAGACAATAATAATACACAAGAATTGGATACCCCCCTCAATTTAATGCTCAATCCCCCTCTAACTAAAGTACTCGCCATAATCTAAGACCTAGAGTTGGATAATGCTATATACAACAAGATGTCAAAATAAAGGTCAGTTCAAATAGGATGATGACTCCTGCGCCACCTGTTACTTCTGCCTTAGGTATTTTGTCTCCCCTGTCACTACTAGAGGTCTTTTCCACTCTTACGGCGGCCGGTCTAGTTGGCAAGGGAAGTGGAGAGCGGGGATTACGCCGCAGACCAACCTGACAACAGCAGTGGCGCCAAGAAACACGACGCGGCAGGAAGAAGTACTACGTGAACCTCGTTCTACTGGCTGCTGCGTTTCTTATCGGGCAGAATTGGTCGCTTCCCCACTCCCCACTTCCCTTGGCAGCATTAGGATCGGCCGCCGTAACAGCAGAAAAGGCCTTTAACCTAAATTCAGGTGAAGGTTAAAACTTCGGTTATAGTGAACCAATTATCCCTATTCCGTAGAGGTTCATAATAAGCGAATTGACTAATGGTTTTAGATGTTTTAAGTAATTAGTAATGAGCCTAATTCGTACACTAATACAGTACATTCGCATTTGAATGCAATTTCATTACACACATTTTTTCTTTATAACTTTCGTAATTTTCTGTACAACAAAATCGAGATAACTAAAGTTCCATAAAATTATTATATCGCTATTATTTTCCAACTTTTATTTGTTACTAATAAGTCATATAATACTGATTACTGACAATTTTTGATACTCGTTGACAGACAGAAGAATACATCAATAAGTGTTAAATATTCCTTCATACTTACAAGAAGTTTGCTTAATTACTTTTGATTTTTAATCCTTCAAAGTACAGTAACACCTCGTTAATTCGGACCCCGATAAACCGGACTTCGCTTAATCCGGACAGGCTTAGGCCAAAATAAAGGCAGGATGCAAGGATTTAAATGTGGCTGGAAGTCAACAAGAGAACATCCCATAGAAAAGGCAGTCAACCACTGATGAAATTCTATTTCCCGCAGACTTTGGACTGTACTGTATAGTGTATTTAGGCCTATGCCCTTTAAATGCACCATAATAAACGTGTTTTGTTGCTATAAACGGAATTTTAATGCACTTTCTACTATTCTTTCAGCTTATTTCATTAATCCGGACTTTCGTTAAACCGGTCAACTTATCCCCCCATTAGTCCGGATTAACAAGGTTTTACTGTATAAGTTTATGACTAAGAAGCATAAAATTACACGAAATGAAGGACAAATTGATTAAGCAATTAAGAGATTCATGGCCGTGCGATTTAAGTTGAAACGTACTAAAAGAATACTTCATAAAAGTTTAATTTCAAATTTTTGTACCTGTTCGGAAAACACAAAAACTATTTTTTTTAAAAATTTCCCATTTATGACTAAGATACGAAATTTGGAACGAAATGGAAGAGAATTAATTTACACATTGTATGACTGTCCTGTCTGGGACTTTTAGTTAGGATGCATTGTTGGTGGACATTAAAATAATAATAAATGGAAGGGTTGATTTATGATTTTTTTGTGAATTATAGTGTCTGAGCCCACTCAGTGGTTTTGAAAAGTTGGTGCCCCTGGTTGTGTACCATATCTAATTTTAGTCTCTTTTAGATGCCAGGACGTCGGTATTTTCTCAGATATCTGATGTTTTCCAAGTACTTTTCTATCGAATACTAAAACTGGGTCGTGTTTTTGATGTATTTTGATTCGATTCGTCGTTTAATCCTATTCTAGCGCTTGGAAAATTTGTTAATTGCATGTACCTCAAGACAAGGAACTGCATTTGTGACTGTACAAGAAGATAACAATGCATAAAGAATACATGAGTACTTTTAGAAGAACTTCTATTGTAAACATTTACTTTAAGTTGGCAGTACTAATTCGTAAAGTTTTGTATGTACAAGGTTTGTTAATTTATTTTTGTTTTTCTGATATCAACACTTAAAAGATAACGAAGAATCAAATGCAATGATGATATGTAAGCTCACTTCTGCCATCTAACGTGTACATTCAGCATTAAAAAAAGGGCAATTCATTGGCAGCAGGAATGGACACTCCTAGTGAGTGTAGTAAATAACTTGGGCATGGTTATCAAAGGGTTTGACGTCACTGGAAACTTTGAATACCACGAAAATAATTCACAGGCGTGTTTATTGCAGGTATCAGCGACGAATGATGTCGTCCGCTCTCGTAGGTCTATTTGTGTAGGGCGAGTGTTCATGCATAGCGCACGAGAGGCCTCTATCGGCAAATTTCGGTACTTCCCTGCGATGTTCGTTCATCTTGCTTATCACTCTTTTAACTGATTTTGTTTTTGTTTGAGTAGCTTTGCCAAGTGCCAGCTGAATTGAGAATCTGCTGGAAAATTGTTTCACGTTACTGGCGGTGATAAAATTAAGCCCAGAGTTTCATCAGTCCTGCAACAAAGCAAAAACCGCACAATTTTGGTTCGCTCGGTAAGTAAAAATTCATATTAAATAGGCGCTCTATTCATAAACGAACTAATTCAGAAACTTGTGTCTAAAACACGATGGGAAATATGGCTACTTGCCAGCAGTGGCTGCTTTACCAACATTTGCTCCCTCTCCCCTCCCCTGGAGAACTGAATAAGGGGCACTTATATACGCTTCATGTTGTCGTAAGATCTAATTAATTTAATATCATCTATCATCTGATATCTTCATCCTTTCCCCGATAAATCATTCATTCCTTAGCAAGCAGTTCCTTCTTAGCCAATCAATTTATTTTTCTTTTCTTGATCACTTTTAACATTGTTCTTGTTGTGCAAATTATTTTAACACAGTTTTATTTCTTACTTTGTCCATTTCACATGTTCAGGGGGGGGGATTTATACAATTTTAGCCTCTAGGCTATAATTTGTTTTGGGCCCTGCCGACATTATTATTATTATTATTATTATTATCAGTTTTGTTATCACGGTAGCAATTTCCACTAACTTGAAATGTTGTTTTAAGTCCATTTTATGCACAGAAAGGTTAATCGGGACTGGACCTACAGATTCAAGTGGGATCCGAAGCACTATGTGCCTCCACAGGGTATCCAACCCGGGACCCCTTAATTACAACGACTTGTAGTGGTTCGGATCCCACTTTAAACTGTAGGCGGAGTCCCGATTAGCCTTTCTGTGCATAAAGTGGACTTAAAACACCAACTCAATCAGTCAACATCTGATTAAAAATTATTCAACTTACACTCCGGTTAAAATAAAGTCCTGATAATTAGGTTATGATGTAAGAAGACATTTAAGCGCTAGAAAGTCCTCATTTTTACCTTCATCTATGAAATAAGTAAGTAAAGGACATGTTGTTTTATTTTTCTATTAGTACAATATTAAGGAATTTTAATAGTCGCTGGATATTGTAACTTGTGTTCGATCAGCATCTCATTTTTGTGTGGCTCGCTTGGACTTGAGGCCCCTAGGTTATAACCTAGGGCAAATTTCCCATTCATCGCCATAGACACATTTCTAAAGCTTCTAGTCGCTTTTCCTCACTTCTTTGAAGCGTCCAGGTTTCTGCTTCATACAGTACTACACTCCACACAATACACTTTTTGTTTTCAGTGGCGGCGATTGGGTTCCAAAACTGGGGGGAGTTTACTTTCCCTTGATACATAAGTTTTAGCATAGTGTAGGGGCAAAAGTTGGGGGGGGGGGACTGCGCCCTCCATGCCCCCCCTAATCGCCGCCACTGCTTGTTTTCTTAGTTGATTATCCAAAGTTCCACAAAACACACTTCTTCTTTTGAAGGTTTCAATCGTCTTTGTTGACTTCTGACTGCACCTCATGTCACTGCTTATGGTACATTCCAGATGCCAGCTTGTTGAATATTTGACCTCGTATTCTCACATTAATTTTCCTTAGTTTCTTTCCAATAGCCATTATATTGTCTTGCTCAAATTCCATTTTCATCCCGGACTTCTTACAGTGGGGCACTTGAGCCCTGTTCACCGTCCTTTCATCTTCTGCTAACAAGGCCATTGTCCGCAAGTCTTATCACTTTATTTATATCTTCCTCTTAGTATTACACCTCTCTCATTCTGGAAACATTACTAACTACAGAAAGAGTAAAGTATATATCTAAAAATTGCCTGTTGGTGTCTCGACTTTGCGAAACGAAACATAGCATTTTCTGCTTGGCTACCAATTATCTTGCAAAATATTGTTTGTGTTACAACGTCAAATGATGCTTCATATAATTTTTATTATATAACTGCATAACTGCACCGCACCTCCATCACGTAACGTTCCTCAAGGGAACTGGGATCGAATCTGGGTAGTGTAGCTCGTTCATCATTCATCCTCAATAATGGCGTACTTGCTATTCGTGGTGAGCTTAATGGCAACGTGCGAGAGGTGATAAATGTACACATACGTGGCAAAACACAACACTTGAGTTTTATTCCCTCAAGGAAAGGATCAGCATGGTAAAATTGAATAATATACCTGTCTCTGCCTGGAGATGGAAGTTCGCCGATGGCCGTGACTGTACAGAATTTCAAGAGTTTGACTTGAAACTCGCTCCAACGTTTCCTCGCTCAATCCTCGTTCTGCCTCTCTCAACGTTCGCTCTAAAACTGTCTAATGACTTCTCTTGACCCAGATATTTATTATCATAGATTTTACTAAGCAATGCGGAGTCAGTCACCTGTATCCTCTTCCTGGATTTCACTTGTTTGCATGTTTACGCCGTTGGTGACCCAATAAAGCTTAGGCAAAATCTGACACCGCATTCCTTATTGTCGAGTTCCTGTCTGGAAAATTATGGCCTGTGTCTGGGATTTTGAGCTGTTTTAATCTAATGTAATTTGAATATTTGAGGATTATTACGACTACACAGATCCAAGTTCATGAAGGGAATTTAGATACTCAATACGAAATTGTTGCTCTTTACTTTACAAACACTTTCGTCACAAATTTCAAAAACATAATTTCGTCGTACGAGAACCAGAGACACGTAACTCTAATTTATCAAATTTACAGGAGAGAGAAAATAATGTATTCTTACGAATATGTCTGACTTAAAAAGATTCAATTAATTCAAGACACGTGACTCCCCTTACTGCTAAGGATTAGAAGTGGAGATCTGTCGATCTAACTCTTAATAGAGCTTCAGAGGAATTGACTTAAACAGGACTGATATCAACATTTTTGGAGTTAAGTTCCTTTGGTTCTGTTAAGAATTACAGAAACACTGCATTGTATGATGAGTATTTGATTGGTGCTGCCACCTGGTGGCTGAGTGTAGAACTTATGACTGTTGGTGAGTAGTATGTGTGAACCACGGAGTATTCTGTGTGAGCAGTCTCGACTGCAAGGACGTTGGTTTTTTCTTGTTAGTTCTTTTTTCTTGTGTAATGCTGTTTGTACGCTAACTACAATATACGCTACAAATTGATACTTTGGACTATTTTCTTCAAATAAGTTTAACTGGTTCTTATATGACAATTTTAAAAGTCCATGTTTTTAAATAACAATGGTTAGAGCAAATATTGCCTATGCACTGCGGTACGAAACAAACCGTTTTAGGGAAAGAATCTTTAACTCGAGCTCCCTCTCTGTTGGAACCTAAAAGCCGCCACTGCTTGCCACATATATTACGTCACATCTTTAGGGATATCGTACCTGCAGAAGTCACGAAGTCAGAGATCATGGGTTCGAATCCACGTGTCATTGTGTTTGCTATCTCATTTACGAATATTTTCCCATCAATTTCATCATTCGTTCTGGAGATTAACCCAGAGAGATAGAAATATATGTAAAATAACAAAATAGAAATTGAGTACTTTTCGAGGCGAATGTAATAGTAACTGTATCAATTTCGTTTTTATAAAAAATCTGGGCCTAGTTTAATTCCCCGAGACGAATCTAGATGGCAGCAGCATCAAACTTTATTTTTAAGCACTGCTTCCACGTAGTTGACGAAAACAACGCCACAGCACTCTTGCAACAGTTTTGCGTCATTCAAAAATGTCGCTGTAAATTACAACTAGTTGAAAAGTGAATTGCTTGTTTTCTGTGGGTCGATTTTGTTCCACCGCCTGAAGTAATTATATTAACAATCACTTATATATAAAAAGTTTTTCAACCGGGTACAATCGTGCTGCATGTTGCGCTGTCGTATAAGGTTTATCTAAAATATTAAAAGCTTTCTGCGTCTATAGTGGTGGCACAAAACGAAGCATATTTCCTGTTCATTCTAGTACTTAATTTTCAATATAGGTATTATCAGCAGCGAAAATGAATTTTGGAGAAAACAAGATATGACGATAATAATATTATACTTTGGATGTCCTCTCACACACACACAAGCAAGAATATATTCCTTTGAAATTAAAATGTTACTTGCTTTCTATGCCTTATCGCCACACCTTTACACACACATACACACTCTCTCTTTCTTTTTTCTGTGTGTAAATATTTCCCTGGATATTGCAACATTGCGTGAAGGCAGATGGACGGATGTAGAGATACTCAGAAAACTAAATATATCAAATGTATTTGATGCACCAGAAACTCATTAATCAAGAGGTCCCGGGTTCGATACCCGGTGGAGGAGGAACATAGTGGTTCGGAGCCCACTTTAAACTGTAGGTGCAGTCCCAATTAGCCTTACTGTGCATAAAGTTCACTTGAACGAGAAACGCAAGGATTGATGCACTAAAGAGTGCTTTTTGGCTTTTGCCAAGAATCAGGTTTACAGTCTGATGCGTTGTCGTATGTCATTTGTAAAGGTAACACCCATTTGCAGCATAAGAGACAAGTGAGTTATTCTTTCTATGATTTCTAGTATTTCTATTGATGCGTATTTTGATGCAACATCCTGCATCTTTCTCCATTATATACTTAAACATTTGGTCTGGGCTAGAGACTCCATGCATTTTTCTTTCAGCTCATGCATTTACTTTGGTCCAACGCATTCTGATTTCGGCCATTTGTAGAGGTGGCGTGATAAGCACCACCCTGCAGCCACCTTTACCCCTTCCCGTCTCTCTTTCCACGTACCCAATTATTAGAGACCTGGTCCTCCAAAAGTCACTCAATGCAAGAACGTAATTGGAATATTTCCCACCACTCTGGGAGTCGAAGACGAGTCTTCAGCGTGGTAGTTGGATACCCTATCGATTGGACCACAGCCCCTCTTACACACACATACATACATACACACACACTGAGATCTGAGGTGAAAATATATATTACCGAAGCATACAGAATTTCAATTTCATTCAGATATTGTATTTTATGTTGACACGGAAGTCTACAGCTGGCAATTTAGTTATTATGTAGACGCTATTTCTTCTAATTTGTAAAACTTGTTAAACATGTAGCTTGCTCCTGTGTGACATGACGCGGTAACTGGCTTAAGAGCTGATGTATCTGTAATTTTCATTGCATCTATTCATTCTTACAGTTCACATGACGCAATGTAAAAATTATATTTTATACCTTCTGATGTACTTCGGCTTGTGACTGTACATTCAGTACAGATTCTTACCTCGTTACTTTATTTAATGATTGGACCTCGTATATATAATACTTCACGTGCTTCCTTATTCCTAAAGAAGCTTGGTCTGCCTGATGGTGTAGTAGTAACGTCGTCGCCTTGTAATCAAGGGGTCTAGGGTTCGATACCCACTGGAGGCACACAGTGCTTCGGATCCAACAGTAAGTTCACTCCCGATTAGCCCAAGTGTGCATAAAATAATAACTCACTCAACTCCTAAGAACATTGTATATGATCTTTCCACAAAGCAAATGCAAGCGAATGAACCAATAGATGTGGAGTAGTTGTTATCACATTTTAATCTAGAAGCATGTGCTCGAATTCCTAACGCCGGCCTCCGTGGCGAAGGGGTTAGCACATCGCGATACAGCGCTAGGGGTACCGGGTTTGAATCCCGGCCTGGGCATGGATGTTTTTTAGTGTCCATTCATCAATTTTATCATGTCATAACTGATTCCCATCTTCGCAAATTAGCCAAAAGTGGCACAAAAAGCGAAGTAAAATAAATCAAATCAATCAATCAATTGAATTCCTGATAGGGGAGGTGTTTAGATTGCAATTTAAACGGTAGGTACACACCTGCTTATACTATCTGTGCATATAGTCCACAGTATTTTTTATTTTTAGATATCCAATGCTGATGCTCCTTGGATTGTTGATTTGTCAGACTCAGATGGACAGATTTATAGATGCCCCTGGAGAGGGGGACAAGGAATTTTACCCTCCACGTTCCTCATTATATTTCTACATATACAAAATAACACTTATCTTGGACAAAAAATTATTTGAAGTTGGTGCTACTGTTTACATTGCTATGATCTAGCATTTTATAGGTCTTCCACTTCAGGAAATTTTGTTTGTCGCCATGGACGTTGTAAAACAAGAAAAAACAACAACACTACTTCACTATCATGTTCATGCAAAATGACCTGTACCAGCATTACACCAGTCATGTGGGATGAATGTTGAATTGGATGAAAAGACAAACATTATGATGAATACATGCCTTACCCAGGGTTCGAACCTGGGAGACTGCCGTCAATTAGTAATTTCTATCATGTTAATGATATATAGTACTGTATTTTTAATTAATGCAAATTTCTGTAAATGAAGTGACATTATACGTGTGAATTTCATAAATTTAGCCTAATACACACACACACACACACACACACACACACACACACACACACACACACACACGCACACACTATATATATATATATATATATATATATATATATATATATATATATATATATATATATATATGGGGCATTCCTTTGTCACACGGACTAAATTTTTGATATTAAAGTAACTATTCTACTGATAGTTAAGCAACATTTTTCTTACAGTTTCTGTGCCATGAATTATGAAACTAAACACTGTTGAATAAACATAACTACCCTTAACATACTTCTCCAGATTTGAACAATTTTGTGTCACGGGTGGAACAGACGTCTCTTAATAAGAAATTTATTTTAATTTCTGTGAACTGCCAAATGATGAAAAATAAATTATTTAAGACAAAGAGAGAAGGTAATTGACCTTTGCATATTCTAGTGGAGTTAAGGGCGGATTGCAACAGTAATATATATAATATATGGAGATTGTGAGAGAGGCCAAAACAACAGTTACAAAGGGATAGCCACAACCCCGTTGACTCAAATACAGCATCCAGGGGAATATGCGATGTCACTGTTCGACAACGGGGAGCGCAATGTAGCGGAATTTCGATTGAGTTGCAACGGGGGTAGGATGGCAACATCGCATTGATTCCTTTCGCTACGTGGTCCGTCGAACCTCCAGCCCTTGCAGGAGTCGGGAAAAGAGACGCGCTACCTTTTTGATCCATGGCTGAGGAGAGAGAAGGGAGGGGTGTTGTCCGTATAAAGAACCGACCGACCAGCGGACATGCACGTCACGCAGTTGCAGCAAGACGGACAGCATCCGTTGGACGCATTCTGCAACGTCTGCACGCTCCGGTGGGCTCCCATCGCATCGCCTCGCGTCGCTCGCTGCAATTTCCGAAGCTTGGTGATCGATTGCCACTAGTGGAGCGAGGAACCCCCTCTTCTCCCTCCCAGGCAAAGGTTGTTGCATTACTCTACTGAACACTCGGCATCAAAAATGGTTGCAGTTAAGCAATGAACAAATGTAGTTATGCAACCTAACATTGCATTTCTGCAAGTACACAAGATTGCATACCCTTTCAGGATATAACTGTGTAAAGAACAAACAATGTATGGGAAGGTGATTGGTGCGCTTATCTGAAAGCAACTGTTTTGACTAGAAATTGTACAATCAGTGGCAAAACTTAATTCTAACAAGTTGGAGCTGAGTTTACTGTCCCTTGATGAGAACACTATTATATTTTCAGTTTATTGGTCATATATTTATAGGAAAGCTTTGCTAACCATTGTTGCGAGTTTGAGTTTTTGTACCAGGTTAATGATATACCTTTATTTTAACGATTAGTAAATGTACTTTCTTCTAATAAGTTAACAAACTAAAAATGTAGAGAATTTAACAGCAATGTAATGTACATATTTTAAGGGCTTAATACAGGGTATTTAAAAGTATCTCTTAATAAAACAATGTAGCGTGTATTTATTAACTATAGAAGGAACTTTTCATAGTTTGAAATAGGTTGTAACATGTAATTATTTAGTACATGAATTCAAGTTTATTACACAAAATAGTATAACTGCAACTCTCCTAAATAACCAAATCGTGATAACCAACTCTTCAACAAAGTTTAACTTTATCGTGATTTTACTTACAAAATAGGATATCATAATGCTATTTCTATTTATTAGGGATAGATCACTCTAATAGTGATTGTTACTCTGTTTTTGTTGACTCCAACTGTTATACATAGAGGCAGATTGATAAAAGTATTTATCATCTCAGTTACAACTACATATTTCCCTCAGTCAAGTCTCGAATGGTTCGATTGTTGACTAAAACACACAAATACGTCGATCAATCGAGAATATTTTGTGAAATGATAGTTGTATTTCATAACTTTCTGTACCCCGAATTTCATATGTCTAGATTTAGTCACATGTGAGATATCGAAGTTCAAGTTATATCGATTTACGATTTTTGATTATTTGTCGATGACAGTCAGATCGATACCCTTTATATCACATTCGATTAGTATTGAGTAGATTGCTTTTTCTGAGCAATTTATATGGATTGACAGATTTAGCAGACAAATGTTAAAAGAAAAATATATCACGTTAAGTTTACATTTCACAGTTTTTCCAACTTATGACATCTCATGCTTATAGCTCAATGGTAACCGCAGTAGCTAGAACAGTAGGTAGTTTGACTATCACTGGAGAGTCCTGATCCGATTCCAAGAATGGGTGATTTAGGATGGGAATTTTTCCAGCAATGTTCCTGTATGACGCGGCTCAGGGGTTCACCAAGTCTGAAATAAGTGTGTACTTGGATGCAGCCATGGGAGTTAAAGGCAGCTGGAGAGTGGTGATGATCACATCACATCCACAAATGGCCGAGTTTGTGAACGTGTGGGACCATACCTCCGTATCATCCCCATACTTACGGCATATTGCAATGTGATAGGCTTGTTAAAACCCATTAAGATTGATTTAGTTTATTTTACTTCACATTTCTTCCACTTTTGGCTACTCGCGAAGATGAGAAAGAGTGACGATGTGATGAAATTAACAAAGGGGCACACAAAAATTACCCATTCCCAGGACGGGATTCGAACCCAGGACTCCTGGCATCGTAGCGGAGTGTGATAACTTGAGCTAGGATTTGTATGTAATTACATATTCTATTCCTTTCTAGATACTTACCTTGAACACGAAAATGTCAACGAATTATGTAACTGACATCATTTTGCATAAGTTTTATGTTACATACGGTATTTGTACATATTTGCCAGGATATTATATATTTTACATATTTACTAATTTACTTTACGTAAAAGAACATATTTCGGCAATTATTTCCTATCCATTTTCCTATATTTTTGATCTCAGAAACATGATGAATGAAATTTGAAGAAATGTGATGTCACATTTTCTAATCAATGAGATGTATAGTGCTTACTGACACCAAAAATTGACTGCTAAGTCGAAAAGCAGGCTGGAAAAAAATTACTGGAATTGTTATTTATCAAAAGATACTGGAGTCCCCCTCCCCCTCCCCTTTCTGGTTACATATTTTCGTTTCGCTTTTAGGTTTAGGCAAAGCATTTAGAAACTTGGCATCGGTGGACAAGAAAGCTACTTTCCTGTAGCTATGTAGCGAGTTACACAATATGTTCCCTTGTACACAAAAGTACAAAAGTAGCTAATTTGATTGCTCTTTCAGTAGATGTTTTTTTTTACAATTTGTTTCGAAAATTACGAAGAGTTCTCGTACATATTTACATATTCTATAATAATTTGCAATGTGAAAAGTAATTAATAGTTGACAAAATTGGTTTCTTATATATGTGAACGTTGCTGTTTATAACTTTGATACAAATTTTAATTTGAACAACTTATGTCTTTAAAATTAAATTACGTTGAATATGTTCAAATAAAATAAATATATAGCAGAATTCTTGAAATTGCTTGGATACTCGACTATTATTAATATTACATATTCTATGATACTACGTACATATAAGTGCATATCCATTTGATAATACATTTTTAGGTACATATTTTATCAATTATTGTTACATATTTATGTACATATTTTGTACTTTGATATTACATAAAAATCCTGGTTCTAGTGATAACCTTTTAAGAAATCCATAAAATGTACTTTAACATCCGAATACAAAGTTGAACAATATCAACAGCATCTTCTTGACTGCTTCCCAGGGTGACATCGCGAGCGCCATTCGGAAAATGCAATGTTAACAAGAATTCCTTCAGGCTAGTTTTCTTCCAAGCGAGATTATTGGGAGAAACCTGTGAGTCGGAAATGATCGAGCTTCCTTCGCGACTCAGTTCCCAACCGAGAGGGCATCTCGAGGGGCAAGGGGGCTTCCTCTGCAAATCGCCATTTTCCTCCCAATTTGAGAGAGTTTAAGCTCCTGTGGGACTCCGAGGGAAAGCAGGGAGCTGGATATGAAAGGGAAAAGCGAGAGAGAAAAAGAAATGAATCTGCAGTTTCACAAACTAAGTAAATATTTGCCGTCTCTCTGTCGTCTGCTAACCAACGAGAAGGTGAAGAAGGAACGAACTTCTGTCTCTTAAATTAAATTTAAGTTTTGTCTAGCGTTTATGGGAACATCCAAATATATAAACAACATTCATGGACGCACACCGTTGCTGTTCGACTATAATTAAATATATATACATTAAGGTGCGATCCAAAAGTTCCCGGAATGTCATTTCAGAAATTAGGGAAGACATAAATATATTTGTTTCAGCATCGTATTGGCGGCCGAAAGTTTAGAGTAGGCTTGAGCATGTTGCACTTGTAGAGGGCAGCGACTGCTCCGTGCTGTGTGAGCATCTCGCCTGCACACTGTACCTCAAGGCCAGTAAGCAGCAGGGTAAGAGTGACTGAGCTGCTTGCATTGAGAGGTAAAACTACTGCGGAGGAAGGCGCCATTCTCTGACGGAACCACCCCCTGTTCTGCCATAATTACAATGCCAACACTGCAGTACCGCCGCTCCTCTGCAGTCAACATGGATATACGAGATCGCTCTTCTACAAATACGGTGGGCGGACAGACCTGGCTCAAAGTAATCGACTCACAATCTTGTCACCGAAGACTCCAGTTCGAGTCTAGGTGTTTATTTGTTCCGGTCCCTTCATCAATTTCATCTATAGTCGACGCGCTAGCTACGTTAACGACCGGCTGGCTTTGGAGTTCACGGAGCGCGCCCACCAGCTGCAACAATCACATTCAACGCACAGTGTTGCCGCACATCTACTCTACGCCACCTTGTCCCTCCGCCTTCCCACGGTCTCCACATTGAAGTTGAAAAGTACGGCAACAGCGTATCCGCAGTCAGGTGACTGAGACTCCACGTGGAGTAGACGAGCATAATGACAGCTGCGCCCATTGGCTGAAGGTTTAGTGTGATTGTACGAAAACAACTCGCCCGCTGTTTATCCCCACCCACGTTCGTGGCGGCGGCTTTCTTCAGTTCTTCGACGTTACGCAAGTAAACGCGTGGACTATAACAATATCGACAATCTGGAAAGAAATGGAGAAACTTGTATCAATGGGACGCAGCAAGAAGTAGACTCGTAGGAAATAGCTGCAATTTCTAGCAAGAGGAAGTGAAGAAACTTGTGAATCTAGGTATCGTGTGGAAAGTAGGCAAATTATAAATAGTATGTCGTTCAGCACAATAAAATGGAGTGTTACTGGAAAAGAAATGGGTGACATAATTGTCACATATAAATGTTCCATATTAGAGGAGGCAATTAGAGACGCATTTTCAGTTCCAACGATTGAAGCGCCTCCTATACAAACTCACCCTCTAGCTAGAACAAAGGGAAAACCATTATGAGTTTTCATGTTCTTTTGCGACAAACCATGCAGCTGTAACGTCAATAGTTTTTTTGTAATAAACATTTGTAATGTTGGAAATACTTTCTAGGCACCCTGTATTTCCTGACTCGATCCCTCACCAAAACAGTTTCCTCATGAAGTGACCACTGTAGCGTGGTATTGAGAACTGAAACATGCAGGAAGCTTATTATGCATTAATACTAGCGTGATTGAGGCACAGCTTTTCTCATGTCAATATTGCATGGATCATCGAGTTGTACCCTCCGGAACAGCAAGGAAAGTGGTTTCTACGGAAATGGGCTGTGCTGAATGGTAGCATAGGGGGTCAATCGCGTTCAATGGAAGCCATCCATGTGTCCCTATCCTGGGTAAGATCAATCCAATCTTCTTTATCTTTACCGATTTACTTTAGGCCCACCTCAACGCTATCCATCCATCTTGGCCTTCATACAGGTCATCAGCCCAACAAGAAACCTGTGATGTCTTCTTTCCTCTCCCATTCGTGGCACACGTCCTGCCCTTCTAGGTATTCTTGATTTAATCATTCTAATAATATCTTGACATGAATAAGTTAGACATCATACCGAATTTTTTCTTACATCAAACATTTTTATTACAGAAACATTCACGTCTAACACGGGATACGAATCAGAGATCCCTGACGACAGACTAGACAATCGCGGCTCTCCATGCACACATGTTATCAATTTTTTTTTTTTAAAAAATGGATTTAGCTGACCAATTGCGACAGAATAGTATCCATATTCGGAGATATTTAAGACACATCTCCAGCATAATTACCTCAATTTTCGCTTTGATTTAACAAAATAAATGACACACCACAACGTGAAAATTAGCTTCAAGGGAACCATGACTCTTCTGTTACTGGTATTCTTTAATAACATAGTTCTTCATGCCGTTACTTTGTATAAAAGTTCATATTTCGATCCACATCTAACATGTCTTGATTACCGTCTAGGGGGTGTAAGGGCTGTGGCACTTGGTAATGAAATATCTTCCACGTAGTAGTAAACGAGGCTCTGGCATCTGCGGCTACAATTTCTAATGGGTTTGTTCTTTTGGTCCTGTCAGTGTGTCATTTCGTCTACTCGCATTCATCCTCATCGTCGCGATTAGTCAAAACTCGCAAAAAAAACAATGAGAATATAATAATTAACCCCTATCTGCGCATAAACTGGAGTTGAAGACATTTTCCCTACAAGCTTACACTCTATCTCCAGAAACGGTAGAGAAAGCGAGTGAGCAGAGCAAAGCAGTGCGCGCCGCTCCAGACGGCTGGTAGCTGCAGCCGCGTTTTTCCCTCTCACGCTTTCATTGGTCGAGCCCTCTCGAGTCACTTGCGCAGAGACTCGGTTTTCTTCGTTTGCTCCATTCAATTTGATCGAATCCTGCGTCTTATGCCACCCGTTCATCAGTCCGGTTCTTTGGGTAGCCTATGTGCTAGGCGTTTATCTCTAACGGTAGTAGTGGGCGGATATTTACATTGATATCCCGGTATCTCGCTTACACTCTTCTAGAAACCATACACCAAATTTGCAGCTAATGTTGAAAGTGAAAACTTACAATTCAGCTATCACCACCAACACATTAAATGTGAGCTTCTTACACACACTTACATACCTGACTCGTATATTTGTTCTGGAGAAAATGAACTTTACAATCAATATACTTTACTCTTTATTTCCCATTAAAAATACACTAGTATTTACAAATTCGTAACAAAACAATTTAAGTATAAACATTTGTAAATGAGAATTTAATATGATTTACATAATAATTTTTCATGACCTTTCGAAGGAGAAAATGCATGGTGGACCTTAAGTACGGAAACATATATTTAAAACTGATATGGGTGGAGAAACAGGAATACCATGTGCGGTAAGTTATTTTTTAAAAGTAATTGACTTACAGTTACAGTTACTTGGTTCAAAAGTAACTCAATTACACTTAATGGTATTTGAAACCTAACTCTTAAGTTACTTTTACAGTTTATTTCGGTTGAAAATTTTATAACAAGCAGATTACACACAATGATCATTAATTGTAATGATATATCTGAAGGCTTGTGTGTTTTATTTCTGTTTCTGGCACATAATATGTCTTCTTATATTTATATTTTTACAAAAATAAAGCATGCAACAAAGAGTCACCCTTGTTTGAATGATTATTAATTTTAAATTTACTCTCCCTACATACGGGATACATATAAGTTAATCACTTTATCTTATTAAACATGAAATTTCCTTCACGTATAAATCAACAATTAATTAGAAAAATAAATAGTATATTAAATGCTTAAAGATAATTCCATTGTGAGCTCAACAATGTCCACTCCCTCAACAATGACTTCATTCTAGCTCGAACACCACGTCCCAAATGAATGTTCCCAATCTACCCAAAACACTGAAGTCTTCGCGCGAAGTTGGGAATGACGAATTGCAATATAGCTTGGATGTTCTAAATCTAGCATGCACCGAAGCTAAGCTTCCTTGCCTTAGGCGATTCCACTAAACTTCTGTTACCTTAGCATCCAGAGAAGACACATGATTGGAAGGAGTGTTGCCAAATTGAGCTCTTCTCACACGTTAACATTTTCAACTTAACAATTTAAGTGTCGTAAAGTAACTGCAAATTAATTATTGATAAAGCTACGTCTATTACAAAACATACTCTGCTTCAGAAGCGAGTTTCAGTTAGTATTCCTAAAAACAGTAACTGTTACAAATAACTAGAGTGGACGAGTTGTATCTTTGCGGGTGTACCTTGACCACGACTGACTGCGCAGTTGCAAAGGGAGGAGCTACCGGCTGCCTTAGCCAATGGGTATCATTCTCCTTTAACTTTGTAAGAGTTGTCGACCACTCAACGTGGAGTAGGTAGCATTTACGGACTTGTATCTGCGCGAATTAGTCAAGGTCACCCGTCGAGATACAGCTCGTCAACTCTAGTTATTTCCAAACAGTGCAGGAAGTAAACGTCCTGATACACGAATATAGAAAATGTTTAGAATAAAACATTAAAATGCTGACCAAGGAAAAATTTAAATTTAAATTCTAGAATTTTGAATCTTCGTTTGAAGAGGACCCTGTAAAGGGGTGGAAACATTACGTTTTTAGTGTATATTTTCATACAATAAAATTTACCTTGATCAGCATTTTGATGTTTTATTAGCATGGAAACAAGGCTAAACAGTGTTACCATTTTTAGAATACTTTACCACCATGGCGTCCATCTTAAAGTCAACTTCATCTTTTTAAATGGTTGCCATGTTCCATAACAAAATCTTGATTTTTTCCCTTACCATATCATAACATAACGTTGAACATTTTGTGTTCATTAACGAGCTTCATTCAAGATCTGACGGACTGAAAAAAGACAGAACGCTATTGCCCTCGTTACCCCAGAACTTATTATATGAATTCAAGGAAATAATATTCATTGATAAAAGTTGTAAATTAATTAAAGCTGTAAATTATCATTGTTATCCTATTAATCGTTTTCCGCGATCTTTTAAGTATAAATATCCGTGAAAATATTAATAAAGTAATGACAAAGTTTCCAGCATTACGTGTGTAATTTTTTAACAAAGAAAAATTAATAGTCTTTTGCTGCCATCTGTGAACGATAAAGTACAACGTTGGTATTTTTAAAGCGTAATGTCATCTTCAGTCAAGAATATAATTAGTGGAGGGAAGAGGCATCACAGAACGTAAATGTATCGGAGATCATAATATGAACGGGTCTATTCTACGTATATGCATCGGAGGTTCATAGGAATTTTGCTGCGGTTCTATTTCAAGTTTTAATGTGACAACATTTCATTTAATGCCAGCTAAAAATCAGCACTTGTTCTATTTTTAGAACTACGCAAATATTATAAATAAGAGAGTTTCTATTAGAAACTCTTTTAAATAATTCATTCGTATTATGTACCACCAAGAGAATTCTCTACGCCTATTTGGATGATCTTCATTTAGGTTTTGATGCCAAGTAGGGCTGTAGGATTTCAACCTTACCTGTCTATCTGCGTCCTTTGTAGGTTTATTCCACGTATGCAACACTCATGGGTCTTTAGTTTTGATTTTATTGGTGCACTAAAACTTCAAGATTTCTTTATAGGGTGTTGACTTCTGTAATATAGACCCCTATATATTTTAAAGATGAAGTAAAATAAATGCAAGGAAACATAGAACCGTGATAAAACGTATCTGGTAAATTTTTACTTTTTGATAAAATGGTGTAAATGTCCTTTGCGAGGGGCGTTTTTTTCTTCTTTAAAGAACACAACTCATACATCCTCTTCTTTTTGCATGTTGCAAACCACAGTCTGACACAAAATACATCACTCTTATTCTCATCAGATTAGAGCATAATACGGGGTGATCCCTCTTAAGATGTCAGTAAAGTAAGACCTTATACAGAAGAAAAAATATTTACATTTATTGGTTGTTAATGGTACGTATTTGTGTAGGAGAGTCACAAGTTTCGTGTCCCAGCACGTTAGCACATTAGCACTCAACATTACCGCCATTGCGCACGCTGCACAGATCATACTGTGCGAGTAGCATTTCTGGAGTGATCTGTGCAAAGGCCCCTGTAATCTTCTGTCGCAGGTCGGCTTCATTCTTTGGTCTTTATCCTCACACAAAAGACTTCACGTATCCGCATGCAAAAAAACTGGAGGATTTAAGTCGGGGCTATTCGCAGGCCATCGGATGCGTCCGCCACGGCTGTACGGGCGATTTTGAATGTCTCGTTTAAAAAGTCCAGCATTATGAGAACTCAATGTAGTGGAGCATCATCCTGTTGAAAGATAATGGTGCTCAGTAATTACGGTTGTAATTGAGTGAATACAAACTCCCGGATCATATTATACAGGTAATTGACAACACGATCAATTTACTGCAAAAAATACATTGGGTCACTTGGCACCACACGTTGACTTTATGGCTGGGTTGTTCAAATTCGTAGGAGACACGTGGATTCTCAGTTTCCCTAAAGAATACATTTATGCGTGTTGACTCAACCATGAAATGTAACTCCTTCCTTGAACATCCAACGATATTTGTCCACCATGCACACTAGCGCCGCCACGCGGCTGAAGTCTTTAACCTACACTAAAGAATGCCCGCAATATTTCTTGTCAGGGCGGAGAACAATGTTATCTGTACAGTGGCTGCGGTAGAGTTCCAAAACTGGTGGGGTAAGGTTCAGAAACTGGGGGGACAAGGACAGTTTACTTACCTTTGTACATAAGGTTTAACATAGTGCGGAGGCGAAAGTGGGAAAAAGTAGAGAGGGGAAGTGTCCCTCACGCCCCCCTAATCACCGCCATTGTATCTGTAATAAAATATCGCTACAATCTCACTATTCGAATTACATTAACTTTTCCAGATATTTCGCTGGGAGGGAGGAGGCTGCCTCCACACACTCGAAACTTGCATCTTTTCTGCTTATGTTACAACAAACTGTTCAGAGATACGCAGATTAACTTTTTGTGTATAACGGTTTATTTGTCTTACTTCTGCAGAATCTGCTATAAAGAACCACGAACATTCATAAGATGGATATTATTTTCGCCGTAACTTACATCTCATCAAGATACAGAACTGCTGCGGGATATGTAGTATTGTTGTAAGTATCAAGTTTTGCTATTTGCCAGAATACCTCTTAGGTGCCAATAGCATATCTGATACATAAATATGCAGCAATATTCACAAAATATTAACGTGATGTTTAATTTTTCGCAATTTCAGGAACAATATAAAAATAAGTTTCTCGTATGCCATCTATGAGCTATAATGTGAGCTTAAGGTTGGTTGCTCAATGCATGTCGAAAAGTAAATCATGCACACACACACACAAAAGATTATAAAATATGGGCGAATAAAACCATATTATATTATGCTTATGTATATAAATAACTATATGCATATAAACGGCAGCAAAATTTGTTTCAATTCCAGAATGTTCAAAAATTCTAATCAAGATTCTCACACTGTGCCTTGTTGCTCCACACATTTCGAACACAGGGCGCTTTGATTACAATCCGACATCCATATCACTACGTCATCGGGGATGTCCATATTGACTCTAGCCATAGGCCTATTAATACTAATACTGTTCCAAGAAAACAACTTTGTGCCACTGTTAATGTTACTGCGTATGGAGCGCACCTGCATATTTAGAAAGAATTCCATATAGATGGCACCACTGATGGTTTCGAATCAAGCAAACCCAATTTCCCATCTCGAGTGTAACCTCTGCAGACACGGGATTAAGCAAAATCCATTAGTTGTTTCTTGCTTCGCTACAGAAGAAAAAAACATCATCTCGGCCTCATGTTGAAATTCTACGTGGTTGGAACCAGACCATTCCGATTAGCGTCTTCCTAATTTGCATAGAATTATCCTACCACCGCGAATACCACCCCCCCCCCCCCCAGCGGGCTTCATGAGACACTGGCACCACTTTTGATTACGGCTGAGCTCGCTAGATGTCTCTAATGTGTGTGCTTTTCCAGCGCGCGAGCCTAGAAAACGCTTCACTTCAAGGGAAAAATATATTCCGGTTTTAAAATAAAAAAAATACAGACATCTTGAGGAAATTTAAGTGAACTTTCAGAGCGAAGCAAGACACTTATAGCAAGACACATGCCGCTTGAAAACGAACCAATCAACTGCAATGTTGGTGTGAGAGGTTTCATATGATTGGTTCTTGTTCGCGGGACGTGTACGTCGATTTGATCTGAAAATTTCTTTTTTAAAACCTATCAGTGGCGGAGATTGTGTTCCAATACTTGGGGGAGGGACAAAGTGCCAAAACTGGGGAGGGGCAAGGACATTTTACTTTCCTTTGGTACTTAAGGTTTAGCATAATGCGGGGGCAAAAGTGTCAAATAGTGGGGGGGGGGGAAGTGGCAGATGCCTCCCTAATGACCGCCACTGCGTAATATTAAAACATATATTTTTTATTAATGTATAATGTATTAACATAATCAATGAGCATCACTGAGCTAGTTCGACCTCAAAATATTACCATACTGTGTATATCTGTGAGCACGAGCATACTAAAGTATCGTTTGGTTTGATTTTATTTGTCGATACTGGCCGATACATATCCGTCGCATTGGTCGTTCACGGATTATTATGTGCTGTATTTTGTGATTACATAACAGGTATTTTTATATTCTGATGTAAATTTCTAATATTTTGAAGAAAAGAATTATGAATCCATGCTTATAATTGGAGTAGAATATTCATCCACTAATGTTAACAAACAAGTTTTAATTGTTACAACTTTCAAGCAGTGTGATTGCATATCCCCAATAAATATTATCTTGAAAGATGACGAATTACACGAAGTATTATCTATAAGACATGCAGTAAAATATAAAAAAATCGTCATTATTACGTATTGTGGAATATCAGTAACATCGTACATGTTAAAATAGCCGAAAAATAATATATTATTATAAAAATCCGTCACAATATACAGAGTTATTATAAATGATGGACCCATTTTCAAAACATCATATTTATTGAGGTACAAATCCAAAGTGAACAAGCTATATACAAATGGAAAGAGGAAGGTTCAAAGTTTGTTACTACAATGTTTGTAACTGTTATAAATGTTCAATGTGGCCACCATTGGCTGCACGGCAAACATCGACGCGGTAGCCAAACTCGTTCCACACACGCGTAAGCATATCTGCTGACAGAGACGGTCCTCTCACGAACTCTACCGGCCGCTTCCGCAACCACCACAGCCCACCGGTCGCTGCCCGCCAGAAACTTTGAACCTTCCTCTTTCCATTGGTATATAGCTTGTTCAATTTGGATCTGTACTTCCCTACCTATGACGTTTTCAAAATGGGTCCATCATTTATAATAACCCTGTATATTAGGGAAAAAATATCGATAAAATACAATGCGAGAATCCAACATATAACGAATAATATAGCTATTATTCGCTACTTGCTATAGACGAATCAATTTTCCACCATTGGCCGCCCTGTGTTCAATTTAATAGAAATGGCAACCAATGATTTGTTGTAAAATTATTGATGTTTCGCTGGATATGTATGGGATGAAAAGACGGTACCGCCTACAACTTCCGGCGAGAATAAAGCCTCTTACCTTTCTTATTGACCCTTTAAAGACACAAAAGTTTTCCTAGAGCCAGTTCGAGAAGTTTTGTTGAAGAGAAAAACCGTTAGATTCTACGTGGGTGGCAAAGCGTAGGCAGCGCCAGGCATGTGCAGCGGAGACCGAGACAGTTAAATTAATTTCTGCGGTTGGACGGTTCTCTGGGCTGCAAACCGTCGAAACTATAAACGATTTTCCTACATCCTCTGCCAATCTATGTTATGATTTTCTCAGCGAGTGCCTGTGTGGGTTGATTAAATAGGTTGACATTGCTGGCGAGAGTGGTAGGAAAACATGCAGTGTTTGGGTAAATTCAATGTACGAGGGGTGATCAATAAGTTTTCTCTCCGCACAGTGAATCATTCTAAACTACTCACTTCAAAACAAATATCATCTTCCTTTAACAATTTTAGGTTTCTAATTTCTTCAATGTTCTGATAAGTCCATCTTAGCAGTTCAGTTTTCCTAGCTGCTAACTATAGTAAATACACTATTAAGTCCATGTGTGTTTTAAAAGGTTGTGCAGGGTACTCGTGCAAAATCACTCATGCATTAACATTTGCATCGCTGGTACGTACATCTTTAGAATGCTGACATTTACACACACACACATACACACACACACACACATTCCGATATATATAGTTAATAGACCGTTTAAACGCTTATAAATTGAAATTTGTTTGTTACATCAGAAAGCATTTAGTACTGTTGAATAGAGAAAGTCTTCAAGTGACCTCCGCTTTTCGTTTGTCTTCGTGACGTCGTGTGGCCCGTGAAGCGCTAGGAAGCGGGGCGTCACACAGCGTGATTGGCGTCCTCCCCTGCCTCTACCACCACCACTGCCAACGCCAACGTTTCAGTTGAAGCTGAGCGACGGGCACGTAGCGATGTCTGCTACAACTCTCCCGCCAAATGCATGGTGCGCAATGTTATACGATTTCTACAGGCAGATGGTCACAATGCAGCGGAAATTCACTGTCGAATGAGCCGTGTGTACGGCGAAAACATTCTGAGTGACGGCGTGGTTCGCGAATGGTGCAGGCAATTTCAAAATGGCCAAACGGACGTTCATGATGAAGGTCAACCCAAGACCTTCTTCAACGATTCTACTGGGAAGTGTTTGATCACCCTCCCTACAACCCGGACATGGCGCCGAGTGACTTCCACCTTTTCCCGGCAATGAAGAAGTGGTTGGGAGGACGGCGCTTCCACACCAATGAGGAGCTTCGGTACACCGTGCAGACCTGGCTGCAGACCTGTGTGTGTGTGTGTGTGTGTGTTTGTTTGTTATAAGTTTATATTTTACACAGGTAGGCTGATCGGGACTGAACCTTCCTCCACCGGGTATCGAATCCGGAACCTGTTGATTACAAGGCGATGACGTTACTAATACGCCATTAGAGAGGTCCGTTTCAAATAAAGAGCAATAAATTGCCTCACAAGATCGCAACTTTTCGATATATATGTGTATACAGATTAGATCTGTGTGTGAAAAATGGCAGCAGAGAAAAAAGAGTACATGCTACGTATATATCTATTTTCAAATGCGATAAAAAGTTGACATGTCTGCCACAAAAATATACAAATTCCCTAGTTTTAGGGAAATCATATTTTGAATTTTGGTCTAAAAGATACAGCATGTTTGCAAAGTCTTTCCCTCTTAAAGAAAATCTATAGCGTGTAAACTGTAATATAGTTAGAAACATGTTGGCGACAGTACGTAATGTAATGATAAAATTTTTTATTCCTGTACAGTGCTGCCATCTGTTAACAGCGCAGTACAGGAATAAAAATTTGCTTGTATCTGTACAGGGTGGTCACAAAGTGGGCGGACCCCTTTTGTTCGGATACTACAGTGGTTGTTGTTGTTACAGCGATGTGATCACGTGATAGTTCACTTGTCCAGGACATCGGTATGGAGACCGTCATGATCGTCGCACAGCTGAATTCTCCGCCATGTCCTGGCAGATGTTTTGCGGAAATATTCCGGCGTCACGTCTTATCGGCATCAGAGAGTTCATTAACGTGGCAAGGACGGCACGGCTTGCACTTTAAATCTAGTTTCATGTGTTTCATGATGGTCAAGCGATTTCAAATCCACAACAATTAAACATACTTTCGGACGAAAACCCAGGGGTACACCCTGTATATATATACAGGGGATGGACAAAAAATGGAAACACCTGCGAAGAAAAGCAGGAATGCTGTTGCCTTTAGTTTCCAAATCGGCCTACAGTCTCCAAGGAATGGACAAATACAGGTCCTGGATGGTGGATAATGGGATCTTGCACCATTCTTCATGCAAAATATGGCCACAATCCTCCTCAGCGTCCTTCTGTCTCTGTCACTCAGTGTACATTTTCATACACGCTGCTATTTATCTGATGATGTCTTTCCGAACACACTATTATGTCATATGTTGGATAGAGTTCCTCTCAATACGCCAAATAACATGGCTACTTTGGTAACAGAGGCGCCTGCAAGGCGGGCATCAACAATTTGACCTCTTTGAAACACTGTCAGCTCGGACATGATTCAGTATCAACTGCACTGCACGCTATCTACAGTGCAACTGTCGTCGAGTCCTACCAGTCCGACAGAATCCAATCTCATGGCGCAAAACAAAAGAATGCCACACCGCGTTCAATTTCAAGTGGGAAAATTGTGTCGATATCACCCGTTCCGATGGCGTGGTGTTTCCATATTTTTGTCCATTCCCTGTATATATATATTTTACCAGAAACAGACTTTATGGCTATGCTGTATATCTACAATTAAATATAGAGAAATGGCACAAGAAAAGTACTATTTCATGTAAAATAAAGTTGTACCATAAACACAACATATACTGCGGTACATGCCGCCTGCAGTAGCTTCCTGCGCATACAATGGTATAAGCAAGGAGTCTGGGGAGATTAGTATGCTTGTGGATTGTGTGGAGACAGGGAAGAGGCTTTGATTAGTTCGAGCTAGTGTGGAGCGTTGCACAATCATCGGCAGGTATGTTATAAAAACAGGGTCGGATTCCTTATTAAATAGCATCAATAGTCCGAATTTCTATCTTTCACCTTTTACTTCCCATAATTGTATAATTTGACGCAGAGTCACTTGCGGATGGTTCCCGAATATCGCGGGCATCCTCTTTTATATAGACCGCCCCAAGAGGCTCTGTACAATACTTCAAAATATCTAAAAATAATTATGTAACATGAAAATCACGCATGTGCAATTTTGCTTGGTTATATGCAGTGATGTGCAGTAGACTATAAGTTTACGTCTACATGAGTTGTCTACACGTAATCTACGCGTAGATTACATTGGGTTGTAGTTTACATAGACTACGTCGACAATCTAAAGTACATTAAAATTAATTTTCAAGGATTTCATGAAATGAAAGTGACATTTTCAAATATATTGGTTCCTAACGAAATGAAAAGAACCCTATTTACAACAAAATTTCTCTTCTCTTCTCTCATCAACTATGGAAGAAGATAAATAGTATGCAAGAAACAACAACAGATGGCAGTCGTGAGGCAAGAGTGGTCTTTTCCACATAAAGCACTAGAATATTTAGGTTTCTTCCTAGGTGAAAAATGGTTCGAATTTGAAAGAAAGAGTATGAAAAGTTCTCCAGGCACACAGCAACTGATACGAACTACGAAGTATAATTTTCTTTTAATTCCACGGCGCTCTTTGCTAAGTTATAACCTTTCGCCATGTTGTTTACATAGCTTACGTAATCTACGTGTATAACATAGTCTACGTGTAGAATGTAGACTATCGTTGTTTACGCGTAGACGAACATGACTGGTTATATGTAAAGATTCAGTGCCAGGTCAAGAGGCACCAGCCATTCAGGTTTTTCTCCACGCAAGTTGGCTTATCACTGGCAACACTTGCATGCTGACCAGATTCAAGGACAAATAAGACAGGGCATGTTTGCGTGTTCGCTAACAGCAAATCCTTCCGTAACTGTGTTCGCTAAGAGTACATGTTCGATACGAGCGCGTTCGCTAACAGCACGGCACCCATGTAAAGGGGAAAATATGCAATTTCATAAAAATCCCGAGTGTACTATTAATGATTATTAACTTCAATGCTTTTAATCAACCATAATGCCAGAAACAGCGCCAGCAGAAGAGTAAGAACTCAATTTTGTTCGTCGGAAAGTCTGCTTTGTGTACCATTGCACGTGATCCGGGACATCATGCAGGAAGGAAGACTGTAAACAATCTCTCGTGTTTTACGTTTCGGAGCTATTTGCAAATTTTATGGCCGAAGAAGCGAGAAGGCTTTGGGAGAATTTGTGGAAGCCACGAAGGAAAGATCGAGGCATCTGCGGCGTTTGACGTTATTAGCAGTCCACACCGGTAATAAAGCTGAAAAAGGTTTTCTTCCGCATTTAGTGTCGCTCAAGACCACTGGCTACAAGGAAAACCTTTACGAACATGGATTTGGTCTGTGCATAGGCTGAGTTTCGTCCCTCCACTTGGGGAGCTAACATTATTCATGCTTTTATCCATTACGAAAATCATCACGATCATTCCCCTGGCGAAATAGGTGATCCCAATGGCGTAGATTTAGTTTCCGGAGGGGCTGGAATAGTAAAGGTGAATAATAGCTACTTTTTACTGGAGCAGCAAACACAATAGGCTATATTTCATATTTTTAGAACTTTCCAGTATAAGAATATAGCAATGAGGGCTCATTTTAAGAAAGGTATGCATTTGAAGCTGAGCGACGGGCACGTAGCGATGTCTGCTACAATCGACTTTCCCGCCAAGTGCGAGGTGCATAGTGTGATACAATTTCTACATGAGAGGGGCACAATGCAGCGGAAATTCACCGTCGAATGAGCCGCGTGTACGGTGAAAACTTACTGAGTGACGGCGTGGTTCGCGAATGGTGCGGGAAATTTCAAAATGGCCGAACGGACGTTCATGATGAACGTCAACCCAAGACCTTCTTCGACGATTCAGCTGGGAAGTGTTTGATCACCCTCCCTACAACCCAGACCTGGCGCAGAGTGACTTCAACCTTTGATTTATTTTTTGTTATTTAGCGTCTCGTTTCTGTCACTTTTGACTAATCGCGACGATGAGAATGAGTAATGATACGATGAAATTGATGAACGGGTACTCACAAAGAACATCAATTCCCATGGCCGGGACCACTGGAATCGTAGCGCGTTGATTTTCTAGTGTCACTTTCATGAGAGGAATAAATGTACTATTATAGATGGGATCAAATGTAGTAAAGAACTCTTCTTTAGAATAAAGAAGGTATAATTTGAAGATATGATATTAATTATATATATTTTAATGGGGAATAATCCTGTATTCCTGGTAATGAACAAATTATAATGCTGAAAACATTTAACAGTTTACATACTCAGTAATTGGAAATAAATATCCCTGTTCGGGATGCCAGACATAACCAGAAAGTGGATTAATTCAGGACTGTGGGGGGGTCTCCCCTACAAACCGCACCCTGGACCTATCTTCTGTTGTATTCTGCATCAAAACATAACTTGAACTTCTCTCCTTAAGTGTCACTGTCACACCACAAGAGTAACACATGAATTGGTAATTTTCAAATGTAAAGTTTCATTATGATTTTCTTTGGGCAGTTTCTCTTTCCTTAAGTATTTTGTGCGTGCGTTTAGGGGGGCTAATGTCTGGTTATGGGGCTTAGCCCCCCTAGCCCCTACTTAACTACGCCCATGGGTCTGTGGTCTACTATTCTCCATCCCCCGTAAGAATGAAGTTAATGTCAACATACCCACGTCACTTCTCATAAACATTTACTTTCTTACGTGGTAGTTCTGATGTTGCTTTGCCCATGAATTTATTTTTAGTCATACCCATGAGCGTCTCCAGGAAGTTTTGTAGGGGTGGCCAAATGATTTGTAAATCATAAATAGCAACAATAATAACAATTATTATTATTATTACCATCACAATTATGATTATTGTTATTAGCCGCCGTGGCAGAGTTGTTAACACAGCGCGCTTCGACGCCAGAGGTCCCGGGTTCGAATCTCGGTCTGGGCCTTTAGTGTCCCTTCATCAATTTCATCATATCATCACTCATCCTTATCTTGCGATTAGTGACAGAAATGCGAAGCAAAATAAATAAAAGCAATCAACGCTATGAAGTAATGACTATTATAAAATAATAAAAATACACCGATTTTATTCCAAATTTATCATCATCATCATTATATCTTTGGGGAGACTTTTCTATTCGATCCACCAGATGTGTTACTATCCGGCACAACCATTATTTTTTTTTACATTCGTGCAGATAGGGCACTGAAATGCATAGTTATTCTGTTTTAAAATTAACTTTTACACGCCTCGTTTTGATGCAAAGTTTATATTGTGTTTATATTCTGAGTACAACTGGGGCTAGAAATTTTCTCTCGAACAATTTATATGGAATTCGAACTTTCGATCGTTAACACCGTTGACGAGACCGCGCCTATCGTTAACGGTGTTTTTAGCATAAATCGGTGACAATTTCAGTAGAATTCGTATCAGAGGATTTTTCACATCCACTGGAGGTCGTTGGTGTAATTTGCATTTAAGAAACTACCTCCAGCATCTCGGCCGGATCCTTTTGGCGACGTGATTAACTTATTGAGTTATGACGCCAGGTATCCGGGGTTCGAGTCACGCCTTCGGCGTAATACGATGTCATCCGAGTGAAACCGGCGTCCTCTGAGATGCTTCTTGAAAGGAGCGAAGAGATGGTAGTCGCTCGCAGCACGGTCCTGAATGTACGGTGGATGCTGGAGCACATGGTACCCAAAACCTGCCAAGACGTGATGTATATTGTGAGCCATCTGTGGAGTCGCGTTGTCACAAAGTACAATAACAAGTTATCAGAATGTTTATAACTTGAAATGCACCAATTTCCAGGGTTGGTAGGGGTTCGATGCCCTCTCCCGACAGTCATGGTAACGTAAGGTCCCACAACTTCAATATAGCCGACCCGTTGGGTGGTTGTATCACATGAATTTTAATTTCTACGCACAAGGTTCCTTCACAGATACAATTCGAAAGAGCAATGCGTTTCTCAAGGGTCAATTGTATTATTTTAAAATTTCATCGTTCTTACGACGAACAGAGATTAGTACATTCGAAGAGAAAAGATCCAATGAGCTGTTGTCTGCATTTATAAGATGTTTTGTCTCAGAGATTATTTCATTGCTATCTAGTAACAGTAGTCGCTCATTCATTATTCGAGATAAAATTTGAAGGATTGCATAGTTTGACTTAATTAAAAATAAGTTTTAATCAGTATTTGAATTGAAGAGGTTACTCTTCTCAACATTTTAGATTTCGCATGTACTTCAGAAGTCAATGGCGTAGCAGAAAAATTGCTGAAGTTCTCAAGAATCCATTATCTCAAACCTCGGACTCAAGAAAGGTGCCTCCCCGCTGGCGCAGAGGTAGCGTCGTTGCTTTGTAAACAAAGGGTGGAGGCACATGGCGGTTTGGATCCAACTTTAAACTGTAGGTCCAGTCCCGATTAGCCTTACTGTGCATAATGTGGAATTAAAACACCAAATCAATCAATCGGACTTAAAAAAAATAATATAAAAAAGATTGATTGATTTGTTTTATTTTACTTCGCTTCTTGTGCCACTTTTGGCTAATTTGCGAAGATGGGGATGAGTGATGATATGATGAAATTGATGAATGGACACTCACAAAGGACAGTCGCAAACATCCATGCCCAGGCCTGGACCCCTGGCGTTGTAGCGCGATGTGCTAACCACTCCGCCCAGGGGGCCGGCTAATACATAAAAGCAGAACTTGTTCAATTAACGTGCATTATTACTATTATATAATATTCTACATTGGGTTTTGTACATTATGCATTGTCTTGGGAAATATCTTGTGAATCTTTTGTGAGTGATATAACTTAAAAAAATACCAAAACGGTACATGAGTAATAAATGTGGCCTAAAGTGGAAACTGAATTGGACTATTCTACATCTTGCATATTTTAACTGTGCAATATTGTTCTTTTTTGTTTGACTTAGTGCAGTATCAGGTTTCATACTGAGCTTAGAACTTAAAATATACTATTATTATTCATTTTTGTAAAGAGGTGTTACTTTTAATTCTAATAGTTACATAGCAACTAAACATTCCATCCTATATAGAATACAGAACTCAGTGCCCTCTGTGTTCATCTCAGCGAATATTTTATTTCTATCAGATGTTTTAGAGGAAAACAAATTTGGCAGTAAAACCTTTTCACATATCCTAAATGTGTCTTCATGGCACGGTATATGCACCTTATTTTACCTAATTATTTTATTTATTAGATTTTTGTGTTTTATTCTTCAACGTAAACATTTATTAGTAACTTTATTAATACTTGAATTTATTGTCTTGACTTTATATTTATATATAACTCACTATTTTATTAGTAATCAAGAAGAATCCTATTTTTGTTGATTACTTAAAATCTCTTCAGAGCACCAATACTTTTAAGAACAAATTTGATGAGACTTTTCACAAAATGTTTTGTTGCGAGCGAGCAAGCAAGAAAATTGTACTAAATTTCTTTACTAACCAAACCATGTATTTATAATAATGTAAAATTCAGTATAGAACGGACCGTTTAGCCTAACATACTGTTATTGGTGCAAAATCAACTTGTAAAAATGTACAAATAATTACTTCCAATTATTCACTTAAGAAAATGGCAGAAAGTGTAGAAGGCGGATTTTTTCACTCGTTGTGAACTAAATTAAAGATTCAGAGATTGCGAAAGGATATGTGAAGAGCGCGAAATTCGTTGGTTTTTCCTTGCAATTCGAACAAGGATTGGTTTTCCCATCCTATATTTTGTAATTTTAGGATTGAATAATTCAAAGTAATAATATGTATTTTTGTTTCAACAAGGGTAAAGGCACGATAATGATCATGTATTCTAGCTTCGAGTATTGTCTACTCACCCTGTCCAGGAAAAACGAATGAATTGACTAATCTCAAGTACTGTAGGCTCATCGTATCTGTGGCTTCTCTCTTATCACCAGTTGGGTCACTTGAGATACTAGAACAGTGGAAAATGTTTTCCTCCACTGTTGCCAACTTGACTCTTTTGCAACCAGATAGAAGGATTATTTTCTGAGGGCAGTCTGTATCTAAATACCAAAATAAAGAAATTCATACCTGGATTATAAGAGCATTATTATCTAGTGTTTCTTAATTTGAGAAAGAGAGTTTGACACGACAAAATTGAAACGTTTTCAAGCGCTTTGCGTTTGATTTGTGCATATTCGTTTCTATTTCATAGTAAGGAATTCTAATTTAAGGGAATAAGAAATAATACATTGTGTTCTCTAAATGTACAGAAAATTAGGAAAATTTATTTTGAATTTCATTCATCTGTATAGTGAAATAATCAGAATTGATTTGATGCGAAGAGCACCACATCTTTAAGAATACTTCTTTCAATATCTCTATGATCATAGTAGGAATCAGTGTTCGAAAGTAACTAGTAACACAGTTGTAAGTAACAGTTTCTTTTTTAGCAATTGTAAGTAGTTACTTCTAAAAGTAACCTATCTGTAATTGTAACAGAGTTACTTTTATAAAATATAAGTAAAATTATCATCAGTTATTTTACGACACTTAAATTGTTAACTTGAAAATTTGTAACGTGTGTGAAGAGCTAAATTTGGCATGTGTTTTCTCTGAATTTTTAGGTGAAAGTATTTTCGTGTCTTCTCTGGATGTTAAACAATTTCCGTGGAATAGCCCGAGGAAGGGAAGCTAAGTTTTATTGCGTGACTCAGTGGCTTTTAAAAAGTAACTTTTCGAACGCTGGCAGGAATATATGACCCCATCTTGAATATACCTTGTAAAGTCAGTAGATAAGTGTAGAAATAACTGGTATATGATACATTTATTTCGATTCGATTAATTTAAACTAAACATTTAAATTCAGGGGTGGACCATATTGCTTCTTGATAAATAACGGCCCATTGTTGGAAAATTGATACCTCTGGCAGAAGAAGGAGGATACAATAAATATTCTTTCTTTCCTTCTTTCTTCTTCCCTCCCTCCCTCCCTCCCTCCCTCCCGAGAAAGAGATAGTTCACCCCTTCTCTCTCTCTCTAGAGGGAGAGAGGAGAGAGGGAGGATCACATAATATACGAGGGACGGTCAAATGAAAACCTTAATTTGTTTCCGTTCTTTACCTAGTAGATTTCTACGTGTAGAGTTGCAAATGTTTGCTGCATTTTAGCATAGACCCACTGCTGATCCACATATATTTTCAAGTCTGAGTTACTGCCTGTATATCTCAGGAAGAATAATCTTTGGGATGCACGCGCAGTCACTTCTGGCCCATGGAGAAGGTCTTTCCACCCTTCCGCCTGCGAACTGAAGCCTTTCGTGCTTCTCTCTGCACTCGTAAACTTGCAAGCGTGCATAGAAATATTGAATTTCCATTTGCTGCAGAATTTCCATAACTTTTAGGTTTCCAGACCAGACGGGGGAAAACAAAAACACTGCTCTTCACAGATGCAAGTGTGTGAAGGAGGCGCCATGTTTAAAAATGGCGAAAATGGTGTTGTGAGGCTCACTTGATCAGTGCTGCACCCTTGTGGTCGTTTTGTAAATAACAGTTGATACCTGTAAATTTGACCTGTATACAGTCTGAAATATAATTTTTAAGGTTTTCTAGCGGTTCCAATTTTTACAATAAACGAATCGCCTTTTTATAATCTTTACGTGTAACTGAGTAGCTTCATTTATAACTACCCTTCTAAAAGATTCCCCTCACCTCTTATTTATTGGAATGGCAGCCATAGTGCTTTAATGGTGAAGGGGATAATTATAGATATCTCATCATCGTTTAATTGGCAAAACGCTTATTTCTTATTGTTAATTTGCTTACATCAAGGGCGTGCACGGTCTACAAATATTCAAATATAGCGACATCCCCTCCTTCTCTCTGCATCATTTTTAGTCTCGCACACTTGGACTTCCAGAAAGTTGAACTCGCAGCTTCTATGAATATTCAGCAGGTTCCACTTCCGTCGGACATAAACTGCCCGCTATAAAATTCGCGTTTAAATTCATAAACGGCGGAGATAGAAGGGGAGGGGGAAGGGAGAGAGAAAGAGAAGAGGGGAGAGGAGTCTGTGCTAGAATTCTGGGCATAATCGCTCTATTCAGTTTTATTAAGATCTTGACACACAATATTTATAAATATGAATGAACGAAGGAGTTAAAATTTCTGGTTGTATCGGCACATATATAAATTGTTCGGCCTCCCCGATGGCGTAGTGGTAACCTCGTCTCCTTGTAATCAAGGGGTGCCGGGTTCGATACCCTGTGGAGGGACGTAGCGTTTCGGATTCTACTTTACCCTATACGTCTAGTCCCGATTAGCCTTTCTGTGCACAAAGTGGACTTAAAACACCAAATCAATGTCAGTCAAAATGGCAATTTTGCACTCTTCAAAGTATAAGAACAAAACTGGCTAAAATTCTTACCTGAAAATTTCACAAAGGGCTGTACGAATCTTCTTAAGAAAGGTTGGACAAACACAGCATGCTAGAAAAGTAAGGACACACTGAAAACTTCCTGAGAAACAGTGTAAGAAGCCCATGCTTCTCAAAAGAGCTGAAAAAACACTTGACATCGTCTCCCAACTAGGGATAGCTAGATCCGGATCCGTTTGGCCATCTCACATGAGCGTTTCTTTGGAAAGTAAGAATGTGTTAATAACATTTTGTTACCTGCTGATATACATATAGTGTGTATGTGTGTGTATGCGCTTGCGTGATTTGTAATTAATACACTTACGTAAGTGTATTTACAAATCGCGCAAGCTCGCACACACACACATAGCAGGTAACAATATGTTATTAACACATTCTTACTTTCCAAAGAAACGTTCATGTGGGATAACCTCCCTTGTTAGTCTTACACTTTGTAATTACACTGCATATATTATAATGTTTTAGTTTAATTTGTAAAACTGTAACTGTAGAACAGTTGTATAATTTTTGTATAACATTTCTATGTTGTTAAATGTGTTAAAGGTTTCATCCTGGAATGGAATGTCTCACATTTATGTGTGATTCCATTTCCAATACATTCGAATGAATACATATTCGTTTCAATGGCATTTACAAAATCACCTCTGACATTTTATGTTAAACAAGTAAGATTATTTTGTGCACGAGTGTGTTAGCCGATGCGTAGCAAAGTATTTTAGGAACAACACTTTCAAAAAATCTTGAAGGTTTCTTTGTAATCGAAGATCATAATACCTTTTAAGGTGTGGTAATATTATAATGGGATTGAGATACGAAACTCTCGGATCCGGATCCAGATCCTTAACTTTCGGACCCGGATCCAGATCTGGAACCTTTTGGTCCGGATTTTTCGGATCCGGACCCGTTTGGCCATCCCTACTCCCAACATGGATGACAAGGAGTCTGGAAAGTTTGTTTGAGAAGATAAAAATTGACTCATTGGATAAGGATGTGCGGAATACTTGAGACAATGTTACATACACGGCACGGTGAAAGGTCTAGCCCTTGCAGAAAATGAATCGGTCACAGTTTTGCCGGCAGAGACGACGGAGACAATAAATTGAAAAAATAAGTTTCTTTTTTGTTTTGGGAACAAAGTATTGACACGTCTTATGAGCAGATGGAAGATTTTTCTGCACCGTAGATCTTCGTAGCTGAGGAAAAACATATAAGAGAAATCAACATGACCGATTATTTTACAGTTTCTGAGGTATTTCGTTCTTGTCGGATACGTTTTTCGTGTGATAGGTTCAAATGTCGATGTGTGAGACGACTGTGTCCGATGCGAAGCCGAGTTAAAATGACATCCTTTCGACGGGAGAAACGGTATGAGGAATGAATGTGGTTATATAGCTCACTTCCTGGCTTAAGATGGACCACCATAATGCAGTCTGCTATCATTCACGAAACACAAACAATCTTTTAATGAACCAAGTAACTGTAATTATAACTCAGTTACTTAGTTATACACAAAAAGAAGGAAGAAGGTGTTAGAAAGAGTGGAAAGGACATGAGAGAAAGAGGAGAGAAGAAGGAAGAGTAATGAAGAAAGAAAGGATAAGGAAAAAGAGCGTGAGATAATGAGTCCAACCACTTTCCAGATGAAAGGAAATGTTTAGCTATATCGCCTGTCAGGTGAAAGTACCTACAGTTGACAAGGGAAGGTACCTGCTGGAAAGTTGCGGAAAAACAACTTTCTAATATTCTTGTGTCTGGAGGGGAGTGATTTTTGTGTACATATATCTTCCTGTTTTGTACCTTGTTTCATTTATACTTGGTGCAGAGTCTGAAGAAGACCTTGTTAGAAGGTTGAAACGTTACGTTTAGTTTATGTTTTATAATAAAATAAATTTCTGCCTTGGTCAGCATATTGAGTTTTTTTACATCATGGAAACAAGGCTTTATATATATTTATGTGGAATGAAAGAAGTGAGTCATCATAAAGAAACTCAACCATCTCAAACCATTCACCGACACTCGGTCAGGAAGTCAGCGTCACATTCCATCGCTGCGTAAGCAATGACGTCAGGGCATGCAACATTTCTACAAGTGCTACCGGGTTTCGTGGTGTAAGAGACTCATCAAAACACACAAAACCCGGAACGATTCATCAGCAAAAGCCTAACAGAGCATCGACGTCAAAAGGCCCAGTAATTTTGGAAAAGGGGCCAGTTGATCGCAAAAGCTATCTGCGAGAGTAAGAGCACAAATAGAATCTAACAGCCGAGGATACTGAGACGACATGACAAGTCCAGTCGCCAGTACCTAGGTAGCCTAGTAGCCACAGAACCGGAAGACTGCGGGCTTCACGGTCAACGGAGAATATCACGAGTCTAATACATGACGTATGCGCCGGACTGCCTGATCGAGAGGTGATTTGGTCGAAGCATAACACCCCTTGTTGTTTCCTTCCACGCCACGACCGAGGGGTTGATATGGGAGATTGTAGGTAACAAGGACGTATTTAGGGGGTTGAGGGTCCAGGGGGTCAGGAAGACTTACTAAGTACAAAAATAATAATAAAAAACTAAAATTAAATAATGAAAATATATTTGTTTGCTTAATCGAGGGTCATTTATTTCCGTCAAACTTATTGGAAGGAAAAGATTATATTGTCATCATACGACTTTTAATGACAGTACTAAAGAAGAATTATGCAAGATTTATTACTACTTTTATAGCATAAAATATTAACCATGAACTTTACTTTTCGTCAACTGGATCCAGCATCCCATTTTATATTCTATAAATATTCAATTATTTATCAATTTGACATTAATTTCCTTGACAGGCAGTTTTTAGTTTTTTTTTCAAATTTTGCCAACCTTAACTGCACGTAAGCTAGATAATTAATACTGGTTGTTATATTAATATTCTTATACCTTCCTATTACCTAATTATGTAATAAAATATATTAATTAATTTGCATATTTTAATTAATACTATTTTTACTAATTTAATGTAATCATAATTATTATAGTTTAAACATTATTACTATTATTTTGAGACACTTGGTTCGGACACCCCCCCCGAAACATATTTCCAAATACGTGCCTCCTCGGTGGCTCGTCGTCGCCAATGGTTGCATACACACTGCGCGTTCTGGTAGCGATGCCAAGGGAAACTCTTGCAACATAGCGTTTTCATACTGATTCCACCACCATAATGGTCTGGACAATAATTCTACACTAAATAGTACACAACATTTATTAACTTAGTATAATTCGATACTCAATGGTAATAATAAACCTTCAACACAAAAAACCCAAGAGCGAGTTTGGTAGTATAGGACTTACTAAACAGTAACTGACTACTAAAAGCGAAAATAAAAATTTTCCTAAGTGAAGGGCTTTTTAAGTAGAAGTTTAACGCAACTTAATATTCTTCTTGCCATATTCATCTGTCGGTTTAAAGGCATAATTTGATTACATTTTAAGGCTTTATAAAAACATAAAATATTTAAGCGTGCCTTGATGGTCGTTATGCATTATCAAACATGACAAGTTACGCCATCTCTCGAGAAGTTTGTCGATCTCTCGTGTAAGATTAGCATATTGTACTGAATTCGATGTGAATATGTGTGTACAGTATAAATTATTTTCTTTTACCACATTATCCTAGGTCATTCAACTTGCGTGATACTTCTACCGGTATAAAATACGACGTAAAATGCCACTTCCTATTACCTTAGCATAATTACTCCTGTTTATCTGTAAGTACACCAATACTCCAGGAAGTCTGTTTACACTTGACTTTGCATTATTGACATACCTAAGAGCAACTGACTGGTAGAAATAAGTGAATGACCCTTGGGCAGGTCGAAGCTTTGAAGCTTCTAGAAAATGTAGAGTGAGATTATTTCCATAACAGCTCTGGCCGTTCTGCGCTTGCACCTTGGGAGCGAGTCATAACTCCCGACGCCTCCAATCAAGAAGTGAACCGCTGACGTCATCTCTACTCTGCGCCTATAGCTAACTCTATTACTCACGCTGTACACTGCTCGTAGACTCGCTGGCTAGACTCGCGCAGTCAGCTGGAGATGTTCCGAATGCACTCGGACTCTACAGGTTTACGCTTTGTTACGGAACCAAAGAATTAAGTTCCTGTTACAACTGGAAAATGCAAAAACGAACGGTTTTCAGTACTATTATTATCAGGGAACGGATTTATATCTAAATACATATTTATGTATGAAGTTGAAATCAGTTACATTTTGTATTATCTTTCCACAGCAAAAATTCAGCTTTTATTTTCCATATTTTCACATTGGCTCATATTTTAGATATTTCTACATTTTATTTCCATATTTCATAACATTTGTCAACTTATATTCCATATTCGCTCAATAACTACTTGTCCCCTTATGACCCAAAGAGTTGGGTGATTTTTTTTTACGAATATTTGACAAATTTAAAATACACTCCCCTTACTTCTTGCGATATTGAGCGCAGATTTAGTCAATATAAATCCATGTCAAGACACAACAGAAGTAAATTCACGTTCGAACACTTGCATTTTGTTATTCATTGTATTGGAAACAGAAAATGAAAAACACATTCTGTGTTTTACTAAAAATGTTATTTTTAAACGTATTCTATTTTGTGTAGCTCGTGTACTGTCTTATATTATAAAAAAGGTAAAGTTTTACAATTTTATGTCCATATTTAACTCCATTTTGGGTGAAAATAACTAAATATGTATTTACATGTTGAGCACAATTTGACTTCTGTCACTTGCACAGGGTAGTAGCCCCTATTGCCCCATCCGTGGAACCGCACCTGTCTTTGAGCTTGCATTAAATATTATTAAAATACGAGAATTTGTTTCTATATTTTTATATCTTAATTGTATTTTTCATATTTTTCCATTAGCAGTAATTTTGTTTAGGTCATAGCCCATCCAGCATATTGTCCCCCTGACAGTACATTCTTCATAAACGTTATAATCATCCATATTTAGTTTACAAATTAAATAAAATTAAATCAAACTTGTGTAAGCTACTCCTGTGCTGGAATTCACTAAACGCGAGAATCAAATGTGAGAATGAGATTCGTATTGTCAGAGTGATTCGATAATCGATTCCAGTGGTTGCACTCGACCTGCTATTCACTTTGGCTATCAGCAATCATTACCGTAATGCCCATTGCCTGTCCTCTGTGGCTTGATAATTGAAGTAAAATTAACGGGGGTTTCCACGAATTGCCCACTACCACACTACTCTGTGGGATGTACGAATTGTTGAATTTTCTCTTCGGGAAGAGAGTAAATTTGAATTGAATAACTGTAAGCAAAATTACAAATATAAATTGTAGAATTTTACTCAAAACAGTAGAAATGTAGATTGGTTGATTTTTTAAATAATAGTCCTACTCACATTTAAATTCGCTTTAATTTTGTAACGAACAGAGATATTTCAGTGAAATAATGTTTGTACTTCACAGTAGTCTTTAAAACTTTACCTGGCAACACTGCATATCTGTCGTCCTCTTCGCCACACCTCCAACAGGGCATCAAATATGTCGTTGCATTCCTGCAATCCCGTCCTGAAACCCAGAATGGCGTTCCGGCGCTTCATATCCGAAATGCCCCTCGATGACTGCATATATCATTGCTTTGAGGTCATCCAGATGTCTTGGCTTTTTCGCGTACACTTCCATCTTGACATATCCCCACAGGCTAATTCACACGGCGTCAGATCTGGCGACCGTGCTGGCCATGATGTGGGTCCTCTTCGGCCAATCCACCTGCCTCCGACTGGAAGTGCGCGTCATCCTTGATACCAAGGGCAATCCGCTGGGAAATGAAGAACGTCTGCAGCATGTTGAGGTCGGTAGCGCCCGTCACGATATCTTCCTCTGAGGAGAATGGCTTGATTAGGTGATCCGTCGACACAGAGCACCACAATTTTGGGCTATCCCTCCCGTAGGTTTGGTATTCGTACACCAGAACGCACTGACTTCTGAATCGTCGCCATCTCAGGTGATCCTCTCAACGTGCAGTTTTGCCAGGTAAAAAATTTAAGACTGCTGTACAGTACAAACTTCATTTCACTAAAATATCTCTGTTCGTTACAAAGTTATAGTGAATTTAAATGTAGGAAAGACTTTCGGAGAACCCTACTCATAGCACATGTGCTATTTGTACCCGTCACACAATACAGGGAGAAGTCCTTTAACTAAAACAAAGTTGAAACTGTTAAAAACTTCCGAATTCCGTTCTTAAAAACCATTCGTTCATTCCTTAAAATGGTCTAAAACTGTACTTTCTCTGAGGACTAAAATATCCTTACCTATTAAACGCTGAGACTGTAAAGGGGCATTTAGCATAGGACAAACACAGGAACACACAGAACATTATCCTGGTCATGCATCCATGCGCCATAGCCTTGATGGCATGCAAGAAGTCGTTACTAATGTGTACTATGAGAAGTGAGGTTGAATTTTCGCTGTCTTACCAGGTCACCCCGTACACCTCAGTAAAAATGTAGAGATATTACAAATTTCTAAAATTTAAATTTTATGAACCGGCCCCCGTGGCGGAATGGTTAACACATCGCCCTACGACGCCAGGGGTTCGAATCCCGGCCTTGGCATGGATGTTTGTGAGTGTCCATTCATCATATTCATCATATCATCACTCATCCCCATCTTCGCAAATTAGCTGCGAAGTTTGGTAGCTGCAGTCTCTTCCCCCTCCACCCAGTCCCGTTCCCTCTCACCTGTTCATCGCGTCACTACTTGCTGAGAGATTTGTTTTCGTTCGCTTGCTCCAGGGATAGTTGGGACAGAGTATAGTCGCTTTCTTAATTGTTTGTCCGCCCAAGGTCCAAAATCACACTTCTTCTAATCAAGGTTTGTTTTGCCATTGTTATTCTCACTTTGACTTCTGACGTTGAAGAAGAATGTGAAAATCTGGGAATGGAGCTGGATTAATACAACATGTTAAATAAAGGTAAACTCAATAAATAAATTTTACCCCATTTTTTCACATGGGTATATTTTTCCTAATAAACATCGCAAAATCTGTGAAACTATTAACCACAATGGTTCAAGAATTTGCAGAGAAACTTGAAAAAACATATTTAAAAGAACCTAAAAAAATTATGTCATAATGTTAAAAATCTCCTTAGTTTTGAAATTAAACAGATAATGTCATTTTTCTCAAAATGAACTTTGGTTGGGATCTGCCGTTATTATTCTGAGCGCCTCAATTGTCAACCTCATTTCCACGTAGTACAACTTTGACAGCATTTTGCAGACTAACGAGGCCCTGGCGTGTGGACCTACGGCCAGTATAATCCTTGTAGGGCTGTGTATGTGTTGTCCTTTGTTTTGTCCTTACGTGTGCTGAGTGCCTCTTTACAGCCTCAGCTTTTAACCCAAGTCAGACTATTTTAGACCAACATTACAGTTATACTTCAGTTAGGGTAACTTCGGTGAAATAACGCCAGGCGGGAAACAACGCCATTTCAAAGTTTAAACTCTGAAAGCATGGACGCATGTAAAGTTAAGGGGTGACTGAACGTTGTGCGATAAACAATGGTGTCTGGTAACATTGCTGATCAGAACGGTTGCCATTGTCGAGCCTTCATTTAAGAGAAACAGTTTGAACAGTGTAGACGTTTGAGTTGCGTTTCGAGGAAAAAGGGTTCACATTTTCATCGCGCCGACGAAGGTGAGTGTTTTTCTATTGTAGGATTAGATTTTAAATGTTAACAATGCTGTACGTACACAATACGTTTATTACGTAAGTGAATGATGTGTGTACGGTTTTCATGGTCGGTGTCGTAAGTTTAGAACAGTTGGTTAAACTGCAATCTGTTGTTTCGGGAAATAACGCCATCATCGTGTCGGCGAATAACGCCACTCAATTTAAACTCAAATTTAAGGAAATGTTGATTTCGAAAATAGGTTTATCTTTGCTCAGTTACTTTCGAGGCGTACAGATATTTATTCTCGGTTAATTTCCTCTTTCAGATGGCGAGGAAATGTAGAAATATACGGGCCAAATGGTCAGTACATGACTTGAGGCAAGCTAGGGCGGCCATCAAACAAGAGATGAAGATAGCATGTGCTGCACGTTTGTTCCAAATGATGAGTAGCCGAATGTGTGTGTGCGTGGCTGCCATACTCAAACGCACGTGCCAAGTATTCATGCTTTTTCTAATAACTTACTACAGTAATTATTTTTCCTAGTACAGTTTAGTAAAGAAAATATGAATGTTTTACTTGTAATTAAGAACATGACGTTATTACCCGACTTGTCTAGAAATAACGCCCTTTTGCATTAACACAGAATTTAGTATTTTATTGCTTTCATTATAGCAGTGCAATCAATATTTTATTATTACACAATAGAGGAAAGTTCATTCTCCTATACATGAAAGTTTCATGTTCCTAACAATAAAAATGTATGAGTTCTAGAACGAAATGACCAATTGGTGGCGTTATTCACCGAAGTTACCCTACGGTAAGGTGCTGTACCCTGTATAATGTGACGGGTGCAAAATAGCCTAAGTACTGACGCACCCAAAATTACAAATTCAATCAATCAACCAATCATTACTCATCTTCATCGTCGCGATTAGCCAAAAGTAGCAGAAAAGCTAAAAAAACAAAAACAAATCAAAACAAATATTGGCTATCGACACCAACGAAAATTTCCTTCTGCGCAGGCGCAATAAAAATGAATTTAATTACATCGGTGCGGGGTAAATATGATCTTACCCTTCTGTTTCTTGATAGCATTAGAGGTTTGTTCAACGCGTCGAGTCCCGGTCTAAGAGCCAAGAGCCCGGGATTTCAGCCCCCGAGGGAACATTACCCGCTCCCTCGCCAAACACACGAGGCTCTTTACCTCCCTCATCGAGTGGGTGGAGGTTGGGAGGGGAGTAAAAAATGAGGGCAGAAAGGGGGCCGTGTGTTTGCACAAGTGCGTGGGTGTGCGTACCATACCCAGCGCCACGCGCGTCTAGCTCCCCTGTCTTGGGTTCTACGCGTTCTCACTTTGGGCCCGGATCAATGTGGGCCAGGGGTACTGTCGCCCTGGAAACGGTAACTTGGCAACCTGGGATGCTTCTAAACGAAAATTGAGTTTAATCGAATCCTTCTGTGGGTCCAGATGCAAAGGCTCAGTACGTGTGGAACTCAAGAGTATCTATGACTTATTTATCTTTGGGAGTAGTGCATGTGATAAAATTTGCATATTACATGCAAAAATGTCATTATGATTCCAAAGCAAGCAAGTACTTGAAATAATAAAATTCTCGCAAGAAGGTAAAGCACACATGCAATTCTGCTTTCTAAATACCAAAATATGCATTCAAATATGCAAGCAAATATTCAATTACAATACTAGAATATGCAAGCTATACATATTAAAATGCTGTAGCAAAATATGCACAAAGACATGCAATTATAATACCAGAATAAGAATATACAAGCAAATATGCAAATAAAACCAAAATATGCAGAAAATTAAAATACCAAAGTATGCATCCAAATATGCAATTACATACTAGAATATGCAAGCTAATGCTCAGTTAAAATAATGTAGCAAAATACGTATACAAACATACAATTATAATACGAGAATATAGAAGCAAATATGTAAATACAACTAACATATGCAAACAAATAAAATTCCAAAATATGCATGCAAATATGCAATTTAAATACTAGAATATGCAAGCTAATGCGCAGTTAAAATATTGTAGCAAAATATGCACATAAACATACAATTATAATACGAGAATATAGAAGCAAATATGTAAATACAACTAACATATGCAAACAAATAAAATTCCAAAATATGCATGCAAATATGCAATTTAAATACTAGAATATGCAAGCTAATGCGCAGTTAAAATATTGTAGCAAAATATGCACATAAACATACAATTATAATACGAGAATATAGAAGCAAATATGTAAATACAACTAACATATGCAAACAAATAAAATACCAAAATATGCATGCAAATATGCAATTAAAATACTAGAATATTCAAGCTATACGTAATTAAAGTGCTGTAGCAAAATATGCACACAAACATGCAATTATAATACCAGAATATAGAAGCAATATGCAAATAAAACTAAAATATACAAACAATTAAAATACCTAAATATGCATACAATATGCAATTATAATACAAAAGTGTAGAATTATAAATGTTAAAACATGTAAGCAAATATGCTCTTGAAATATGCAAATAAACGTACAATTAAAATCAAAATATGTCGGGCTCCGTGGCAGAGTTGTTAACGTTATGTAAAGGCAGCCATCCCGAGTTCGAGCCCTGATTAAGGCATTGTGCTTATCCGTCATCAATCAGTTCATCATTCATCCTCATCGTCGCGATTTAACCACCAGATATAAAGACGACGTGAAAGAAAGAAAGAAAATAAAAAAAAATGCAAGCAAATATGTACACTGTGTAATTTAAATTCCATCATGTATGGAAACAAATAATGTCAGAATGAGCAATGTAAATATGTAGTCAAAACACGAAAATGTGTATGCAAATACTAAATTATCCTGCAACACGCACATTAAGTGCTATAACAATAGTTTAAACATGCATGTAATATTTTAAACACAGTTGGAATACAGTTGCCTTGTAATTAAGGGGTTTGGGGTTCGAATCTTGGCCTGGTATGGGTATTCTTTGTGAGTGTCTCTTCATCAATTTCGTCATATCGTCACCCATCATCATCATCGCCATTATCCAAAATTGGAAGAAAAGCGACGCTAAATAACAAAGATAAAATCAAATCAAACCAATGTACTCTCTTTTCATCTGTTTGTGCTTGTCCCATCTGTATATGCACGCGTGAAATACTGCTTTGAACCTCCCAGTTTTAGAGAGTGTGTTCAGAATACCCATCACAGCATTGATCAGTTCATCATCAGAAATAGATATGCATCCAGGAATGGGTGAAACTAGCATAGAAAGCTTATCTAGGAAATCTTGTTCACGTTTCAGGCATCTTTTCCACTGATGATACATCATCATCTCTGAGCACATGAGGTAACCACTTTGCGACTGTCCTGTGTACAGAGCGACCGCAAGTAAAAGAACCTTCGGCCAAAAGTGTCCGCGCACCTTCCTATCCATTGGTTCAACTCGGGCCATAAGGAAGCATGCTCTACTCTGCCCCTCCGCGCGGGAGTACAGTGCACAGTTCTGCGCAGGTTCATTTACCACAACTGGTTTCCGACAATATAATCCATTGAACGCACAGAAAACTGCATGTCTTCCGTAATTTGTTGTAAGCTTATTCATTGGTCCTCAGCATATCCTTGATGTTGACGTTTACCTGTATTCAGACAGTGGATTGGCGTCCTGATATTGGAACGTCTTCCACACTGTGCTGTCCCTCAAGAAATTTCTTGTGCCAACCAAAACCCAGTGCACGCGATAGAGCATCGTTCCCTATAAGACTCTTGCATCCTATCGTGTGTTTCCGTAGCTGCCATCTTGAGGCTGAAGTAATATTCGATAGCTGTCCTTTGCTCCCGTTTCAAATCCATGTTAGATACCGCCTACATGTGTTCAGTTGACAACGTCTAATAGAATACTATATTAGTGGATTACATCAGCAGGGGAGCCCACAGGGGGGAGGGGGGTTATGGAGCAGACTGCGCCATCGAGATTTTTTGGGGAGATTTTTATCTTCAAATAATATAAAATTCAACATTTATATATTTTTTTAAGATATATGTAAAAAAATACACTTTAAATGCACCATACTTAATGCATTAGATGAAGAAAATAAAGCATTAAAGGGCAAGGGTGCCCACAGGTGGGTTTGTGGACGCACGTTGCCTCCACCCAACTTTGGGGGGAGGGAATTTTTATGATGGAAATTTGACGTGAACAATATAACACTTTACATAAGTTGAAAAGTTGAATTACGTTGTCAATTAACCATTGCTGCTATATAAATAGCAATTTGTAGACATTCAAGAGAATTGTAACGGGTAATATGTATTATTGGGATGGGGGGGGGGGGGGCAATAGCCAACTCTTACATAGGCCTTAAATTGACACGTGGATTTTGGGGGGATTTAGAATTAAACGTTTTGGGGGAGGGCAATATCCAATTCCTCAACATCAGTATTAAGTCTGACATTATGGCGGGTATATTAGTTAGGGGGGATTGAGCATTAAATTGAGGAGTATCCAGTTCTTGTGTATTACTATTGTTTTAGACTGTTGCGGAAATTGTGGTATGAGGACTGAGAATTATTTGTTTTGGAGGAGGCAATATCCACTCTTCAATATAAACAGTAAGTCTAAAATTTGCATGGGAATTTTGGCGGGAGGATAGAGTATTAAATTTTAGGGAGGAGATATGAAGCTCTTGATAAAGTGTTAAATCTTAGATTGTCAAGGGATTTCTGTAGTGGGGGGAGAGTTCGAATATTATATTTCGGGGACTGTATTTAGTGATATGGTATCCACACGTTTTCGGCGCTGAAAGAGAAGCTGGAAAAGAGGAAATATCGCGGGATCCTAAGAGAGTATTGACCCACAATTAAATTAATGTTCTTGAAAGTCTGGAAAGAAATGGATGTATAAATTTTCTTGCTCGCTTCGCTCGCATTCATGCGTTACGGAAATGCATCTTTGACGCTTTATACTTTAGCTGCATTACAAGACATGAACGATATTGATTAATAGCATAAATTCTTAAAATGTAATGTTTAGTATTGGTATAGTGCTTAATTTAAAGCAGGTTCATTATTTAGATTATATACTTCTATATCAATATTATTGTATTGTTGATTCCCTTTGTAATATAATTAAGCCTTGTTTCCTTATTAAAAAGAAATCAAGATTAATAGCCTGTGAGAACAACTGGAAGGGAATGGCTATGAAAAGAAAGACAGACAATACAACAACAGAAGAAGGAAATAAATAAAAGAGAGAGAACGGGAAGAGAAGGAAGTGCTGAGGAAAGAGGGTATAAGAACTTACAGGAAGGGAGGACGCAAAGTTTTAAGTATAGCCAGCAAGAAGAAGGAAGAAAAGAGAGAGGAAGGGGTTATCTACGAGGTGAAGTGCAGAGGATGTGAAAGTGTATATATAGGGGAAACGAAGAAGAGATTGAAAGACAGGTTAAAGCAAGACATGGATGATGTGAGATTGAAGAGAGACAGGAATGCCATATTCAAACACACTAGAGAAACAGGACATGAAGTTGAATGGGATTCGGCTAGGCGAATAGGAAAAGAGAAGAGAGAACTAGTGAGAAAGTGGAAGGAGGCCAAAGAAATAGAGAAGAAAGGAGAAGAAATCATGAATTGGAATGGAGGATTCAAGGTAAACAAGGAATGGAAGAATTTGTTATAGAAAGTTGAAAGGATGAGAAAAATGAAGAAGGAAAGAAGAAGGAACAAGGAAGAAAGAGAAGAGAAGACCAGGGGAGGATATCCAAAAAGGCAGGAGGGGTGGGGGAATGGTAAACAGGTAGTTCCAGACGGTTGGTGTCGTCCTAATTGCGAACAGTCCTAATTGCGAACACTTGCTGCCTAAACAGGATTAACCTCGAAAGACAGTGTCCTACTTGCGAACACAATTTCTGCCTTTTGATCTACAACTTTCTCTTCCCCTTCCAGTGTGTTTTTAACGATTTTTTTAAGAGACTCTGAGACTGATCAGTGCCTTGTTGGAACAGAGATAATTCGACATGATTAAAGTTGTTGCCGAAGTATAAATAATTTAATAATAAAAGTGTGGCCTATTTTCTATATACGACTACATACTGCACACTTCTTAACTGAAATGAGCTTCGTCACTTAATAATATCATTATTAATTTAAAATTCAAATTTCAAAACATATGACACTGTACTTACAAATTTATGTATACCATGAATCCCCTCATACCTGTTAGTGCTCCTCGACACGATTTCGTAAAAAAGAAAAAAGAAATCAATCTTCCGTTTTACACCTTCCAGATGTATTTCCATCCTAAGAATCGGATCATGTCATTTGACTTTTCTGCCTCAGCCCTTAAGCTTGGATTGGATTTGATTGATTGAATTGTTGCTTTAAGTCCACTTTATGCACAGAAAGGCTAATCGGGACTGGACATACAGTTTAAAGTGGAATCTGAACGACTATGTGCCTCCATCGGGTATCGAACCCTGGACGACGCTACCACTGCGCCATCAGGGAGACCCTACTCTCTTGGATGTGGTCTACCTAGCTCACTGTTGATTTTGTGGTTCCATCCCTCCACTGTATAATAAATCCGGTGCCTCCTGTTGAAGCAATTCCACATCTCTTTTGGCACTGAGGGGTTTTCCAGAAATTAAAACACGGAAGTTCCATAGACTGAAAGGGTGAATTGACTATGGAGGGGCTTTACAAAGTACAAGACGATGATAAGTCAATCAGATTGGCTATTGTTGCCAGCCAAACCAGTTGTCTCTCTGGGTCACTACCTGTATTTGTTTTGGAAAACAGGTTTTTCTGTTACATGTGTTCGCAATTAGGACATGGAAGTATTTCATTTTTATGTGTTCGCAATTAGGACATGGAAGTATTTCCTCATTTTTATGTGTTCGCAATTAGGACGATTTAGGCACTGTTCGCAATTAGGACACAACCGTTCCAGACTCTTGCTAATCTTGACCTGTCAATCACCTGTCAGTGTGGTAGACCCATTAGTCATCTGTCAAGAGGCGAAATGTACTTAATTCCTTTGGAGAAATCGTCCAAGATAAGGACTTTCAACATGATTTGCTTTGGGCTAGTCACCCTGCTATGTGTATATATCTTTCTGTGCGTGTACTTCTTCATTTTAATTTAGTTCCTCGTCTGAGGAAGACCCTGATACAGGGTTACATGTTAAGTGTTTTTATATCTTAATAAACTGCCTTGGTCAGCAAGTTAGTGTTATTGTGTGCTGTAATAGTTGTACTAAGTTTACTTCGTGTAGTAACACCTTGCACGTTTCCCAATAATTTCTTGTCACAGGACAGTTTTACTTTAAGAAGTGAAATTTACACTGAAGATAAGATCAACGTAATTATTGCTATGGCTTTCTAAAATAATTATATTTGCCCCAACCAGAAGGGGCAAGTTCCTTTAAGGAAGAATCGTATTATATTCTCAGCTCGAGCTTAGGAATTTCTAGCTAGGGTTCTGTAATATCTCGTGAAACAAGAATTCAATCGGTCACATGACTGCAGCATGTTATTTGGTTTGCCCAGGTTGAATTTTCTATCTTACGTTGTGTAACAATTTGTGTTAAATATTCAAATTGTTGGTTTTATAAATCTTATCCTACACTGACAAACACTGTATAAATGCATATTTATATAATTCAATTTATTACATTGAACGAATCAAAATGCTAATTTCCGTTATTTAGAAAATTGAACAATTAAAAAAATATGGACAGTTTATTTGTATTCAAATAAACATCAATCATTACGTATTCATACAAAGTATTTGCGGGGGGTGGGATTATGATGAACGATTTTGAAGGATAATGCATCCACGGACTTGGGGAGATGGGCACCCCTGTTTAGGGAGGAGGACAGATCAAGTATAGTGTTCAGTAAAGCTAAGAAAAAAGTTGCTTTCAGTAGACACGCTGTCGTAATGAAATAAATGTACTTTAGAACATGGTTTGAGGGGACGAATGACAAAATTTGGGGGACACATGACATGATTTGGGGGGAAGCGGAATTGGCCTTGATGGGGGGAACACGTATGTACAACAGACACGTATGTAGAAATATATTTCTGGGGTGCCTCCACACCAACTGTCTTAGAATCAATAATACAGTAAAACCTCGTTAATCCTGACTAATGGGGGGATAAGTTGACCGGTTTAACGAAAGTCCGGATTAACTTGAATAAATGAACAGTAGAAACTGTATTGAAACTCCGTTTATAGCAACAAAACACGTTTATTATGGTGTATTTAAAGGGCATAGGCTTAAATACACTATACAGTACAGTAGAAAGTCTGCGGGAAACAGAATTTCATCAGTGGTTGACTGCCTTTTCTATGGGAAGTTCTCTTGTTGACATCTAGCCATATTTAAAACCTTGCATTCTGCTTTTTTGGGCCTTTTGCCTGTCCAGATTAAGCTAAGTCCGGCTTATCGGGTTCCGGATTAACGAGGTTTTACTGTAATATAAATGCTTAATACATTAATATAATTTATAGGTTTATTCATAATAATGTGTAGTTCAATTACATGAATAGGTAGAAAGACGGTATGAAAATAGAAATATAAGAGCATGTATTCAATATCTAACATACGTGTAGTTAAGACCGCCAAAATTTGTATAAAGACAACTGCCCTTCCAAGGAAATTAATATAAAAAATAAAGAATTGAATATTTATTAAATACGAAAAAGATCGTTAGATCCAGTTAAAGTAACGTTTCCGATTAATATTTAAATATTAAATATTAATATTTAATATTATTCATATTGTAATAAGTAGTAGTGTGCATAAATCTTCTTTGATACTGTCATTCAAAGCCGTATGATACCAATGTAATCCTTACCTTCCAGAAACTTCGGCGGAAATATATACCTTTCGATTATACGACAAATCCTAACATGTTTATTTTTAATATTTCATTTTAGTATTTGGTAGTCTTCCGGCGGGTCCGGACCCCCTTAATACCTATTAAATACGTCCTTGGTCTAAATAATTGTATACATGTTTGCTCGACTGTTACACAAACATTTAGAACAACATGTAGTTTTCTTTCTATAGGCGCAGTGTGTGTGTGTGTGGGGGGGGGTGCGTGCGTGCGTGTGCGTGTGTGTGTGTGTGAGTTAGGGTGGGTGTGTGTTTGTGTTTGTGTGTGTGTGTGTGTGTGTATGCTTGTATGTATGTGAGGCGTTGCGGATACGAAGGGCGAACTCAACAAACTTACATTGTGAGGGAAATGCGTTTCCAGTTGACAGGCACAGTACGAGCTCCACAAAAACTTGGTAACATTAGATCGGAATGTTTCACGCGTGATTTCCAAAGTTTTTGTGGAGTTCACACTGTGTCTGACAACTTGAAACGAATTTCCCTCACAATGTACGTTTGTTGAGTTCGCCATTCGTATCCGCAACGCCTCCTGTATGTATGTATGTATGTATGTATGTATGTATGTATGTATGTATGTATGTATGTATGTATACACACACACACACATTTTTCTAGTTCCTTCATAGATACTAATATCACGATACTAGGGAACTCATCTTTAAATTTTTTCGTTCGAGCTACGAGAAGAAATCTCCCAGCAGGCTAAGATTCGCCGCTTATTAGTTTAAGACAACGTTAGAGCAAGACAAATGACATATGGCTGACAGATATTTCCTCCCTCGGATAAGCTATCCTCTGGCGCTTTTGCCTATCCGAGAAACCCTAAATCACTTATCTCGATGATAAACCGAGGCCTAATGGCGGGATGATTAAGTAAGTGTCTGTCGCGGCGGATAGGGATGGACGAGATGAAGACGGGTTCCATACACGCGCGGAGAAACGACAGATAAAAAAGTCCAGTCGGGGGGAAACGTAATGAAATTTTGCCCCAGGAATTCACCGCCGTGCGGCGAGGCTGGATGTGGTTTCCATGGTAACCGTCCTTGCTAGAGCTCTCCTTGTAAACAACAACGAGCAGACTTATGGGTACTCTTTAGAGAGCATATCTTAATCAACTTGTAACATCCTTGAGACGAGATTACCTAAGGGCATCCTGGTCCTTTAAGCTTGCACCAGCGAAGTCATTTTCGAAAACTTCTCTCCTTTAGAAAAATACCCTCATGATATTCCAAATTCTGAAAGATACATCAGTTCGGAATTCCTTCTAGGGCATTCAAGTGAATCCTCGTGTGGTTTGCTTTTGCTGTTGTTCAGATATCTGTGATTGGAAATTAAATTGCGGGGACATGAAACTAAATTAAAATGAATCACAAGTACAATTTAACAAGCTAATTTAAAATGGCGTCCTAATCGAATAAAAAAATTCATTGAATAGAACTAAAGTAACACTTCTACGGCAACCTAAGTGCATACAAAAACCCAATGAATAGAAGTAAAGTAACAGTTCTACGGCAACCTAAGTGCATTCAAAAACCCAATGAATAGAACTAAAGTAACAGTTCTACGGCAACCTAAGTGCATACAAAAACCCAATGAATAGAACTGAAGTTACAGTTCTACGGCAACATAAGTGCATACAAAAACGCAATGAATAGAACTAAAGTAACAGTTCTACGGCAACCTAAGTGCATACAAAAATCCAATGAACAGAACTAAAGTTACAGTTCTGCGGCAACCTAAGTGCATACAAAAATCCAATGAACAGAACTGAAGTTACAGTTCTACGGCAACCTAAGTGCATACAAAAATCCAATGAACAGAACTAAAGTTACAGTTCTACGGCAACCTAAGTGCATACAAAAATCCAATGAACAGAACTGAAGTTACAGTTCTGCGGCAACCTAAGTGCGTACAAAAATCCAATGAACAGAACTGAAGGTACAGTTCTACGGCAACCTAAGTGCATACAAAAACCCAATGAATAGAACTAAAGTTACACTTTTACGGCATCCTAAGTGCATACAAATGTCCAAGGAATAGAACTAACTTTACAGTTCTACGGCATGTTAAGTGCACGAGACGAAAGCATGACATGATTTATGAAATGCGAAAAGTACTAACAAAGGGGAGTAACCATTTTGCAGTTTGTTATACAGCAACAAAAGAAAGAGCATAACGGCTTTTTGACCATTCTGTATGTTCTAGAGTTTCCCGCGCAAAAGTAGGAGGATCAGTTATTCAGAGAAATACAGCCAAGCGTTCTGGTCATGTCGAATCCCATAAGCATGCTTTAAGCAGCAGCCACGCCAAGTTCACAGCCACCCCTCCCCCCCCAACGGGCTGCCCGAGAACTGGCAAACAAGGCATGAATAATTCATGACGGCTTCGCGCCTCGTGTGACCGCCATTTAAATTAACGCCCCTCCCCCTCCGTTCCCGCTATTTTGTTTTCCGGACAAATTTATTGCGGCGGTGTGTTCTCCATGTCATAACGTCTCCCTGGTGGACAACTAATGCCGAAAAAAGTGCACCGGGGAATTGAAGCATGGAATGGGAGAAGTGTTTTAGAATGCTCTTATCTGGCAACACTGTTATCTCTCTCTGCAGCTTTAAGGACTGCCGAGTGTCAACAGAGTTCGCCTGTAAGCGACATGGATGTCCACAGGATTCTTTCCATGGGGAACAAGCAAGATAATTTTTTCCAGGGGGGTGGAAAAAAAAATCATAAACACTGCTTCAGTCGGAAATTATCATGCTCCTTCAACACTCTTATAATAATTAACATAAATTACTGTGACTGAAATGCAATTATGTGTGAAATATAAACTTTTTAGGTGGACATTTATTTTCCAGGGGTGAGCCGTGGCCTCCCTAGCCCCCCACCCCCTTTCCGGATGTCAATGGTAAGGGATAATAACTGTTGAAAAATTATTTGCAAACTTTTAAATAATTGTTGAGTTACTTCAAGATTTAAAACGTTTTTACGATTACTTTGTATACCCTGTCTCGGCAATCTATGGAGCAAAGTCGCGCAGAAGGATAGGAAGGAGGTGGAGCGAAGAAGTTCAAGCCGATACAAGCAGCTGAAAGCTGCAGTCGCTTTCCGCCTCCACGTTTTCCTTGTCGCTTCGGTCTGAATAAAGAGATTTCATACCGAAATAACAAACGATACGTGCCGCTGAGGCAGGTGTAAACGTGTGCTGGCTCGTTCCGACGCGACATGAGTTGCGTGTACATTCGATTTGAAAACTCCATTATTGGAAGCGACAAGCTACACGGGCTCCTTCAGTCTGAAGCAAAAGAATTAACCGTGCATGCGCCACCAACAGACCGATTATGATTATGATTATGATTTTAAAATTTTGGGTGCGTCAGCACGGAGGCTATTTTGCACCCGTCACATTGTACGGGGTCCAGCCCCTTACCTTTACGAAGAACAACTCTAACGTTGCATAAAATCTTAAAAGCTTAAAATGTTCTGACTTCCGTTAAAAGCTGAGGCTGTAAAGGGGCACTCAGCACACATAAGGACAAAAGAACAGGACAATACAAACAAAATTATACTGGCCATGGGGCCAGTCGCCAGAGCCTCGTTAGTCTTCAGTCCAGGGTGTACTAACGTGGAAGTGAGGTTGACATTTGGGTGTACTACGTGGAAGGTCACCCCTTACACCCCACCAACAGACCGAGAAGACACGATAGACAGTATTAAGAAAACGACCCAGTTCCAGCGACACATGAGGCTTGGCGTATCGCTTCCGTTTGGAAGGTCTCAATCATTTCTGATGGTTGGTTTCCAAGCGACACGTTTCACTTTTTCCATTTCTGAAGTCTCTGTTCGTTCAATGAATTTACATTCCACAAAGTTCGCAACACGTATAAACATTAGCTATTCTTTTCTTCTGTTCAATACCAAAGGTTTACAATGTGTCTTGTTCGTTTTGTACTCTGTTAATTTTAAATCTTGGCAATAGACAATGCATCTGTCATTGTAACATTCTTGTCAACAACAGAGCCCTTCCCAGATAAGCTATGACGTAGAGCTCCACGTGCCCAACACGGAACACGAAGAATGCAAGCATTCGCGTGAAATTCATTGCATATTTTAAATATACTCCCATTGCTTCATGTGATATTGAACGCAGTTTCACTCAATATAAATCTGTCTTCAGAGACAATAGGAGATTCACGATTCAACACTTAAAAGAAAGTTTGGCAATACATTTTTTGTATTTGTATTTTGCATTACAGTTAATGTCATGTACGTCTAATATATCTTATTCATCTAGGTGTGCAGTTTGTTTCATAAAAATTACCATTTTTGACAATTGATGGTCAATATTTAATTCCAAATTTTGATTAAAATAACTAAATATATATTTACATATCTTACACTTTTTTAATACACATAAATCCGTTTCCTAATGATAACTATGTCCTGAAGGGGAAGTGAATAATTTGCAGACGTTGTTGGAATCGATGAAAGACAGTGGCGGCGATGATGGGTGGAGGGGAAGGGGCGGGGGGGGGTTCAGTTGCCCCCAACTTTTGCTCCCGCACTATGCTAAATCATATCTACCAAGCGAAAGTAAACAATATTTACCCCACCAGTTTTGGCATCTTGCCCCCAAGTTTTGGAACCCAATCGCCGCCACTGATAAAAGAGGTTTGCAAAACAGCACGAAACTGTCTTTACATAATGTATATTACATGTACATGCTACTCCGACCTTCTTTTTTTTGCCTTACAACTTGTCACCTGCACCAATTCGATCGAATCCATGACGTAATGCGAGAGATTTGCGTGAATAACTGATATAAGCATGCAGTCCATATCACGAAACGTCACTAATCATGATAGTTGCCAACTTTAACAACAGGCTATTATTATTCTGCAAACTTATGCATAAAGTTTTAATTTGTAAACTTCTCCCTCTTTGAGTGAGTGTGTGTGTGTGCGAATATTTATGTCCATAACTTTTCTTATTGGATATTATAGAAGTTTACAAATTAAATTTGCGTAATGGTTTACGAGATTATCTCCCATCGTCTTATTGAATCCATTGTTGTCAAAAATCATAGGCACCTCTAATGTGTCCTCAAGAAATTAAAATCTAGAAACTAACACTAAACTATACCCTGTCCTAGCTAAGTGTAGAGCAGGGCCGTGCATATCGGCAGAGGAGGAGGAGAAAAATCGAGTGGTAAAAGCGCAGCGTTGCCAACCGTACGGCACAGGCCTTAATCCGTACGACGGCTTGTCAAAATTTGCTCCTGCAGTTTTATCCCTAATATTTCCATAAGAAATTCTTAAACCAATCGTACGGACCTGGAGACAAAAATGCCATCCGTTTGCCATGTGCGTTCGGTATTATCCTTTTCAAAAGTTTGCAACGCTTACAGAGAGAAGGAGGAAATCGGGTAATTCCCGTCGCTCATTACACAATCCCGTTTCTCTCACTGTTCATTGGTGGAGCCGTCTCGCGTCATTACTTGCGCAGAGACTTGTTCTCGTTCGCCTGGTCTACAGTTAGCTGGTACGGAGTCTAATACAAATAGTATCCAGGTATTAGAATGTAAGCTATTCTCTCTTTCCTCAAAACAATGTGAAATTGTTCACTATAATCAATAATCATTCTCCTAAAAAGATGTTTATCACTTTACAAATCGCACAGAGTATTAACGGCCAGGTACAATTTTATACGAGGCGCATTTAAAAAATAAAGGCCGAATGATTATATCAAAAGAGTAAAGAAGCGTAGCAACACTCTATAAGTGGTTTCAAACACGTACACATATACTTAATTTCTCAACGTAGTCACCATAATTTTCGAAGGAATTTTGGTATCGTTGAATAAGCTTTTTTATGAATACACGACCGAACGAACCACCGACAAAACGTACCTACCACCTGACGGGCTACCTGCGAAGGGTCTTCTAATGAGTCTAAAAATATTTGCGATGCGACAAAACGTACCACTTGATGGCTTTGCTGATTTCCATCACACTTTATCCACGCTTTGGATTGGCAAAATTACTATATAATGCATATATAGCTATTTTGGCGTGTTTAAAATCAGCTGGGGTTAAGCTGTCGTCCACACATTTCTTTTGTTTTATCTTTTCGTCTTTTTTCGATTTTCGTTTTAGTTATGTCAGTTCTAACCTAACCTAACCTAACCTAACCTTTGTCGTGTAGGTTGCCTAGAGTACCGTTGTAAATCTTGGTAATTGGCGTGTCTTCCTCTCGTACCCTTTTCTTCGCCTCTTGTATACGCTTCTTCACATCTAACTGAGCATCATTCGGGACTCCACAAAACGTGATCACTCGACGGGCCACTAACAACTTTATTCTCTTTTGATTTTAAGTTCAAGCTTTTTCCTTGTTGTGGTACGTTTTGTCGCGGAGTAAGTATCTTGAAGGTAGGTGTTTATCTGAGTGGTACGTTTCGTTGCGAAAACCCAGCTGATACGTTTTGTCGCTGGTACGTTCTGTCGGGACACCCTTTTTATACGCTTTGCATAGAAGTTCGCCGCCTCGTTGTTCAGCCAATCCAACACCGCAGATTTGACATGCAAGTCACTTTTTTGAGGTGCAGGAAGACGCGATAGTCACTAGGTGCACGGTCCGGATTATACGGGGAGTGGTCAAAAAGTTCCAACCTCTAAAACGTCTGGAAAGTAAGGACAACAACGTGTGGACTAGCGTTGTCGTGGATAAGAACAGTTCCTAGTTCCTCAGGGCAGCATTCCATTCGGCTGTTTTGTATGGCACGTCTGAGTTTTGATACCCTTTTAAAGTACGCCTGATTGTTTCCGCCACTCCATGAAATTCACCAAGAAACATACCATAACACAGTTGCTATGACTTTTCCTGGAGATGAATGTTTTCGCCTTTGGTGAGTGTGAATGTACACCATTGAGCGAAAAGAACCGTCCGCCCTCGAAAATTTCAAAGTCCAAATCTGCACGATGTGACAACAAGGCGGGGCAGTGTAGCAAACCTCACGTGCGAGAAAGTAGCATCGCCAGTACGTCGAAGTCTTGGTGATGCTACAACAGATATGTAATTGATGTATTTACTTATTTCTGACGAATGGTTACAAATAATTAAACAATTCATACAGTTCACAACACATTTTTTGCTTCTGCTTCATTCGTCAACATTTGTTGCAGATAACTTGAAGAATCGGTCTTCTGAAACTCTGAATGTGAAAGATAATTGGTATGTTGGTTGCAAATAGAGATAAAAAAAATATTATTTTCAACTTGATAAACATTTTTGCATAAAATGAATTCTGAAAAAATAATTATAATACACAAGCATGCGCACACACAAAACGCATAAAGCGACAGGCGACACATGTCGCTTGAGGATTTCACCAACCGAACGCAGGCTTGTGCGGCCTGTCATGCCGCTACGGTGTGAAACGTTGCTGTTGATTAGCTCGTTGCCAAGCGACATATACATACATATGTAAATATAAGCTAGACTAAAGTAGAATGTACACGCATTGTGCGCATTAACGGGGGGGATGCCGGGAAATCCCCCCCCCCCATAAAAATTTTAGTCCCCGGCAGAATATGTTTTCTTTACTTTTTTAATTCCCTGCCAGAGATGTTTTTTACCGCCGCCTAAGAGAATGGAATAGAAAGCTTATTTCATACCATTTCTTAATTATGGAGCAAACACCACGGATAAATCATTCGGGAAAACATATTAACCTTTAAAATAATTGCATCTACTTATCATCTGAAATTCTATTTTTAAACTCATTATTTATTTGTTTATTGTCGTTGGGTGTAGACGTTTTACAAACATCTCCAAGAGTAACGCCGTTTCTCTGTACATTGTCCAATAAACTACTACGAAAGTCTATCGCCATGGCAAGAAGAGCTGGTTTCGCAAGCTTTATTCCTTGGAGGTAGTATGTATTTCACATTTCTCGTCGCACACCGTCATGAGCTGAACGCGCAATAGATATTTGGTCAAGTTTTCTCGGTGTTCATAGTTCAATACATCCTTTTGTAAACGGGTTTTCTTAGAATGTAAATGCACTGTTTGTAAATTACGTCTAAATGTTATCTTAAGATTTGAAGACTAAAATTGGTAAACGCTGTAAGTGCCACAATAATTCAAACACCGTTTTCCACGTTAAACTGTGAAATGTGCCATGCTTTATAATGTGGTAAACGTGAAATGTGGCTGGTAGCCCTCTAAGTAGTTCAAAGGGCGTGTAAAGAGGCACTAGTGTGAATGTTCTTACGGGCTGATGTGCGGAACGATGCGATTTCCCAACACTTTCGCTTTTGGCACTTACAACGTTTACCAGTTTTAGTCCTCATTTAATGTATTAGTAGACGCACATATATTTGGTAAATAAAAAAATAAAATTTCGGTACAAAAACAGTCAATTTCGGGTTAAAAGGGGTAAATAAAATAAAATTTCGGCGTTATAGCAGTGAAAGAAACTGATCAAAGCACCATATAAAATGACATTTTCGTTTTAAAATTGTGAACATAATCCAAAGTTCGATTTAAAAACTGCACTTTATACAAAATAAACATAACTCTTCTAATGGAACATTTATGTACTTACCAAAATATTAAGTTTATTCCTGTATAAAGAGGTCCATTCTTGCTTCTCAAATATTTATAGCAGAATTAATCAATTTACCATGAATTGCATAACTCACAGGATAATTCAAACTTCATGTTTCAGAGCCTATTTGGCATTTTGCAGTTCATTTCGCATCATTTCGTGACAAAACAGGGTAGGAAAATTCACCTCACACCTTTCAGAAATATTAAAAATTAACATTACAATGTGTTATTTCACATTTCGTTTTTCTTCAAAACGAAATATGCATGCCCTTATGTATTAGGTAGGTACTTAGAACTGGAAGGCAATAGTAGAGATTACTAGCTGGTAATATATACACAGTTGTATACCTACAAATACTGAGCCTCCTCCCCGGAAATCACAAATACAGCACTGAGTGGGCATCCCCCCCCCCCCCCAAGCAAATCGCTTAATTCGCATACTGGTTATAAGCTTTGTAACAGAAGGCATACGGCGTACATCGCCCACCACATAGCCTTGACTACAGGATCCACTTCGTTATCCTACTTCGTTTGAAAGATACCTTAATGATATAGTAATGAAGGCCTAAGGATCAGCGACAGAAAACAACTTCATTGTCTCCAGTGACTTCCAGATAAGTTACCCGAGTGCACAAAATGGATTACTTCGGTTCAAGTTCCCACATTATTTCTGCAAGAGCGAAATCGCAAACAAGCCCGAGAATTTTTTTTGCAGAGAAACCTGTTGCTATGGTAACGGCTATAAAGAATACATAGACGCGGGCAAAAACCCTTACGACGCACCGTACGTCGTCAATCATTTATCTGCTGATGGCTTTGCTTCGGCCTGGAGGAAGAGAAGGTTCAGAAGAGACGGATGAAGTGAGATATCCAGGAGGTACAAGGTTGTCTTTTGTGCAGACGATTTATGCTGTTCATGACTTACAGCCCGGAATGTTCCATTCTACAACGTTTGACAAGTGTAGACGGAAAGATGAAACGAGTCGATTTTTATTTGAATCTTCAGGAACTTTCTCCTTCACCAAGAAAATGATGCTCTTAATATCGTTACTTCTGTCGTGAGTACTCTATTCGTGAGAGTCCTCTGGAAGAGAAGTGTCACGCGAAAAGTGATAACATTTACAAAGGTTAAAAACTCAGGACCCATAAGTGGCACGATGTACGTACAAGCCTACATTTAAAGGATAATAGCTGAGGACCCAAAAGTGGCACTGTAAGCAAACCTACATGCAAACGATAATAACTCAGAACCCATAAGTGGCACGGTAAGCAAACCTTACATTCAAACGATAATAACTCAGGACCCATAAGTGGCACGGCTAGCAAACCTTACATTCAAAAGATAATAACTCAAATAACTCAGGCCCCATAAGTGGCACGGTAAGCAAACCTACATTCAAACCATAATAACTCAAGACCCATGAGTTGCACGGTAAGCAAACCTACATTCAAACGATAATAACTTCGGACCCATCAGTGGCACGGTAAACAAACCTTACATTCAAACAATAATAACTCAAATAACTCAGGACCCATAAGTGGCACGGTAAGCAAACGTACATTCAAACGATAATAACTCAGGACCCATAGGTGGCACGGTAAGCAAACCTACATTCAAACTATAATAACTCAAGACCCATGACTGGCACGGTAAGCAAACGTACATTCAAACGATAATAACTCAGGACCCATGAGTGGCACAGCAAGCAAACCTTACATTCAAACGATAATATAATAACTCAGGACCCATGAGTGACACGGTAAGCAAACCCATATTCAAACGATAATAACTTAGGACCCATGAGTGGCACGGGAAGCAAACGTACATTCAAACGATAATATAACAACTCAAGACCCATGCGTGTCACGGTAAGCAAACCTACATTCAAACTATAATAACTCAAGACCCATCAGTGGCACGGCAAGCAAACCTTACATTCAAACGATAATATAATAACTCAGGACCCATGACTGGCACGGTAAGCAAACCTACATTCAAACGATAATAACTCAGGACATATGAGTGGCACGGTAAGCAAACCCACATTCAAACGATAATAACTCAAGACCCATGAGTGGCACGGTAAGCAAACCCACATTCAAACGATAATAACTCAAGACTCATGAGTGGCACGGTAAGCAAACCCACATTCAAACGACAATAACTTAGGACCCATGAGTGGCACGGGAAGCAAACCTACATTCAAACGATAATAACTCAAGACCCATGAGTGGCACGGCAAGCAAACCTTACATTCAAACTATAAGATAATACCTCAGGACCCATGAGTGGCACGGCAAGCAAACCTACATTCAAACGATAATAACTCAGGACATATGAGTGGCACGGTAAGCAAACCCACATTCAAACGATAATAACTCAAGACCCATGAGTGGCACGGTAAGCAAACCCACATTCAAACGATAATAACTCAAGACCCATGAGTGGCACGGTAAGCAAACCCACATTCAAACGACAATAACTTAGGACCCATGAGTGGCACGGCAAGCAAACCTACATTCAAACGATAATAACTCAGGACATATGAGTGGCACGGTAAGCAAACCCACATTCAAACGATAATAACTCAAGACCCATGAGTGGCACGGTAAGCAAACCCACATTCAAACGACAATAACTCAGGACCCATGAGTGGCACGGTAAGCAAACCCACATTCAAACGACAATAACTTAGGACCCATGAGTGGCACGGCAAGCAAACCTACATTCAAACGATAATAACTCAAGACCCATGAGTGGCACGGCAAGCAAACCTTACATTCAAACTATAAGATAATACCTCAGGACCCATGAGTGGCACGGCAAGCAAACCCACATTCAAACGATAATAACTTAGGAATGAGTGGCACGGTAAGCAAACCTACATTCAAACGATATTAACTCAGTACCTCCCTGGTGCGTGGTGGTAACGCCGTCGTCTTGTAATCAAGATGTCTGGGTTCGATACCCGGTGGAGGCACATTGTGGTTCGGATCCCACTTTAAACTGTAGGTCTAGTCCCGATTCAAAACGAAATTTTAACCAAACTAAACGCTAATAACTCAGGACCCTTAAGTGATACGGCAGACACACCTACATTCAAATGCTATTAAGGCAGAACGTATGAGTGGTGCGGTGTATTAAATACGCCTAACTCTGTAGGCCATAGGTATTTTGGTTCCTATTATTTTTGTAGCCTATTTGTTGTATCAGTGTGTAAGTGTGCATTAGTGTATATCGTTACCGTGCAAATTAACACTAACGCCCAATAATACTAATATACACTCTCTTCAAAATTACCTTGGTTGAAGTTAGCACTAAATCCCAAAGAGATTTCGCTTTTGGGCAATTAATATCCCTTGTGCGGGGCCAACGGTTCAACGACCGCCATAATTTTAAGTTGAAGACAATAAGACATCAGATAAATGGTGAAAGTGGGCTTAAAGAACAGTGCAAAATGATAGACAAAAGATGAAAAGAAAAATTGGTTAATTTAAGTCAAAGGAACGACCAACTACTTTTTGTAAGGAATCTGTCAAGCTTAAGTCTCTTTGTGTGATTATATCCTGTAGAGTACTCGATCCGTTTTGCACTTTGTGCTGGTTTCAAGCGTACAGGAAAAAAACATATAAACTGACTTATATTTACGATTGATTCATTGATTGATTAATTTGCTTTATTTTACTCAGCTTTTGTGCCATTTTTGGTTAATTTGTGAAGATGGGGATGAGTGATGATATGATGAAATTGATGAATAAACAAAGAAGGGGGGGAAACTCCCGAATATGACCAGCCTCCACCCGCATACATTCAGGGGTATGCGCTTATGCCCTGGTGGCTAAATATTTAAATCCAGGACGTCAGCTCCGCGAAAGGTTATACGGTTGCCCCCTTTTCTTTTTGCCCTTTATTGTTTATAATAATTACACACACACACACATATATAAGGAAAAAGCAAAGATACCAACCTATTTCTTGAGCTTCAGAAACAGGTTGATTTACAACAGTTTATGCTACGTTATTAGGTATTAGGTATAGATAGTGTAGGTATTACAGGATTGAAATAACTTCTGTGCATTGGTGGGTGATAGCATTTAGATTGCATTTTTTCTTTTTATTATTTTTTTGGTATTTTTAATATTTATTTACTTCTCTTTTTTTAATACTGGGATGGCTTCAGTACTAGGTTACATAGGGGATGCGATAATGGGATGAATCGACATTCACAAACATCCATGCCCAGGCCGGGACTTGCTTTTACATTTGACAATTTCCCCACTAAACGCACGGCCATGAAAATATGCGGCTGGGCAGAATTGCGCTGGTGCCACGTATGGGAAAAGCAAAGCGAGAACGGGACACAAGTTGCTGGTTCCCGCGCACTGTGGGGCAACGTCAACCGGCCTGCGTTGCCTAGTTCCAGCGTCAGACCGACCTCTCTCCGGGGCACTTTCGTGTCATCCCTGACCTTTGGAGCAAATACTGTCAGTTTGGATCACACGGATTACAAATACCAAATCTACAACGAGATATTTCATTCTCTTAAACTTCCGAACACACGGGGTTGTGCTCCGACGTGGCAACAGCGCGAATTTCTGCCACCCGCCAAATTTCATGGTCGTACGTTTATATGAAAGTTCGAGATGAACCTCGACAAACTCGCGAACTAATTTGGAGAGTCATTTGTCTTCTTCCGTTCCCCATCGCATGTGAGGGAGTGTTCCCGTGTTGCTATATTTAAAACGTCCCTCCCTATATTAGTTATTACTAGTCCCGGATATTTATGTAATATCAAAGTACAAAATATATACATATCAATAATTGATAAAATATGTACCTAAATATGTAGTATCAACGAATATGCTATATTAATAACAATCCAAACAATTTCAAGTATTCTGCTAGATATTTATTTTATTTGAAAATATTCCACATAAGTTTACGTACAAAAGTTGTTCAAATAAAAAATTTCTATCAAATTTGGGGCCTGCCCGATAGCGCAGTGGTAGCGTCGTCGCCTTGTAAACAAGGGATCCCGGGTTCGATACCTGGTGGAGGCACAAGTGGTTCGGATCCAACTTTAAACTGTAGGTCCAGTCCCGATTATCCTTACTGAGCATAAAGTGAACTTAAAATACGAAATGAACCAATCTATCAAATTTATAAACTCAAAAAAGCGCAGCAACGTGTATCTCCATATTTAAGAAACCAATTTTGTCAACTATTAATTACTTTCCACATCCCAAATTATTGTAGAATACGAAAATATGTAATAGAGCTCTTTGTAACTTTCGAAACAAATTGAAAAAAAAAAGGCGTCTACAGAAAGAACAATAGAATGAAAATACATACCTACTTTCGTACTTTTTGAACAAGGGAGCATATTGTGTAACTCGCTACGTACAGGAAAGTAGGCCTAGCTCTTGTCCACCGATGCCAGTTTATAGGTGGTTTGCCTAAACCTAAAAGCGAAACGAAAATATATAACCAGAAAGGTGGGGGGGGGGCTCCAGTATGTTTTGATAAATAACAGTTCCCGTTTATTTTTTTCTCCTCAACCTGTCTTGGCAGTCAATTTTAGATGACCGTAAGCACTAAGCATCTCATTGATTAGAAAATATGACATCACATGACCTACATATGTTTTCATCATGTTTCAGAGATCGAAATGTTGCTTTATGTAAAGTAAATTAGCAAATATGTAAAATCATAGGCGTAGCTAGAACTTTATATTTGGTACTGCACAAAGGAAAAAAAAGAGGTTTTGTACCTTTTTAATAGCATATTTTGCAACACAATCACTTGGCTCTTTAACTGCACTGATGTTTGTAAAGGAATATAAATTCACTAAATGACAGTGTTGAAAATTTCTGAATATATGTAGTAGAAAAATATCAAATTGCATAGAAATTACACACACACACACAAATGTTCATACATGTTACAAACAAATACATCAAAATACACGTCATCTATAACAAGAGACGTCTGTCAAAAGGTACAATGTTCTTAAACTCATCAATAACTTCATTTACATCAATAGACGAAGCTTTTTCCTGTTCTTCAAATAGCAAGAGGAGGGCTTCCAATCTATCCTGCTTCTGAGTTGCTCTTAATTTAGTTTTAACTTGGGTAAGCTTGGAGAAAGCTCTCTCTCAGATTGTGACAGGTATAGAAGAAAAGTGCTGTAGTACAGAGAAGAATGCAGTAAATATCTTCTTTCTCCAATGACATCAAAAAATCGAAAAACTACAGACACCCGTTTCATCAGCGATAATGCACACGTTGGTACCAAGTAATGACATTTTCAACTTCTTACAAACTGCCGCTTATTTTCTCTCTTATTGAAGTATCTGTCTTTAATTATCTTTGATAAAACAGCCCATTATGGTGTGCTTAGGCACACCCGGTACACCCCTTAGCTACGCCTATGTGTAAAATATGTAATATCCTGGCAAATATGTAAAAATATGTAACATGAAACTTATGCAAAATCGTGCCAGTTATATAACTCGTTGACATTTTCCTGTTCAAGGTATGTGTCTAGAAAGGAATAGAATATGTAATTACATACAAATCCGGACTCTACTTATTACATACCTCTTTTTATTGTGCACAGTTTTGCTTTGCCCCTTCATGATGTTACAAACACTTGGCACTAGATTACTGCATGGGACCACTTTCGTTTGCTCATACTCATTCGAATCTCCCATGCTCGAGCGTTTATAATGGAATATCATTTTAATGTGACAATAATCATAGACACTAGAGTGCTGCGGGAAGAGGATTTCGCTCGAACGCCAAATAGTTCGCACGGACGACGCTAGATAGCGCACGAAATTTAGCGCTTCTTCTCTCGAGCGAATAATGCTCGAACGGGCAAAACGAGTGTCATATTTTTTAAAACATTAGGTAGATATTTTTTGTAAATAGAATTTTATAGTATGATATAATTTTGAACGTTCTAATTTGACATAGAAGCATATACATAAAGCAAGACAAATTAGAAAAATAGTGCTACATCTTCAACTATTTCTAACATTGAAAATTATATATTAAAGTCTCCTTGACTCGATTTCACATGCATTTTCAAGAAATATTTGTATTCTGGTTTACAAGTGTGTCATGTACAGTTTGACTTAGTGTACTAAATCTGGTCGCAGAGCAAGTCATGATGTATTTTGGCCGTGGGACCGGAGCGCCTTGTGCACGGTAATCCTAAATCTGAGGCACAAACTGAAATACATTGGCCCCAAGTGGTAAAAGGCCATTCCCAAAAGCTGACTTTTTTGTAAATCTCGGTACCACCCTCTGCTCGCTTTTGACACATCATCTGTGTATACTAACGTTCACAAACAGTAATATCCTTCGTAAAACTTTGGTTAACTCATGTTCGTATATGCGCTACGAAAATGTACGATTATAAGTAGGGCCGGAACTTTATGTCCTATAAAACTGTAAAATATGTATGTAATTATGTCATATAAATTCAAAAATATGTCATGAAAAATTACAAATATGTCAGAAAAATGCAGAAATATTCCCAATAAAGCCAAAAATATGCACAACAGTACTCTCGAATTTCTCCCATATCCAATAGAGTAGAGTAGGGGCTGTAATGTACCGAATGTTATTTTTACTTTTGACTGATTTTTGTGAAAAGCGAAAAAGACAAAGAAATGAGAACGAAACTTCTTTACTTCCCGTGCAACAATGAGAGAGAACATTTTGCCTCAATAATGTTTGCATGGCTATCAATTGTCGGCGGGATAAAAAAGTGGGGTATTATTTTTTCTGTACTAAAAAAAGGGCACCTTTCTTCCTCCATAACTTCTATATCCTGCCATCAACAATATGAACTATCCGTTGTGCTACAGCTACGAAGAAAACAATATGAAATAACCGATTATGTGCGAGAGAATTACGAAATTATACAGAAATATATCTTATTACAACAAAATTGAAGAAAATATGTTGTAAAAACGCGAAATTGGTGAAATATGTCAAAATATGATTTGTCAAGTTTGTCTGTTTCGGCTGATTTTCATCAGATATGTAAAGATCTCACCCCAATAATAGATCCGAAGCCAAATGAAAAATATGTTAAAACGTAAAGTCCCGAGTCCTAATTATAAGAAAGCACAGAAGTAATCTACATATTAGGTTAGCACATACCAGGTGGCCAGATACAATATAATTAATTTCAAGTAGTTTCTTTTCATTAGCAAGCTATCACACGGATGATACGAAACAACATTTTGCTTCTGTAGTTAACAATGTCGATTCTTTTCAATGCATCCATATTCATATCAGTTACATCCTTGCCAGGATTAAAGATATCTAAATATCTTAAAATGCGAAACCATATTTGAACAAATAGGTTGATATTCTGTGACTTGGTTGTTGATATGAAATGCGAGAAATAATGTTGGTCTAAAAAATTGTTAGTTAAGAAAGAAGTGTCAATTAATTTATCATATAAGAGGCCTGGGCCATAAGTATACCTCAGATTTTTAGGTTCCAAAAAGTATGCTTTTAGATTCCTAAGCTCTAAAATTCTAAAATAGGTTCGAAGAACCCTAAAATAGGTTCTAAAAATCCTAAAATCATAAGTTAGGCTCGAAAAATCCTGAAGTAGGCTCAAAAAGCTTAAAATAGTTCAAAATTCCTGAAAAATGCTTATTAGGTATAGTCACCGGCAATGAGAATGGGACACGTATATCCTGAAATACACACTATCTTGCATAACGTTATGTGTGTTGCCTAACCCTACGGCGTTGGCATAACTTACTATTGGAAATTTGCTACAAAAATCCACTCTTCGCCGTATAGTTAGGCAACAATCTTTTTCGTGTTATCCACAGTCAAACTCCCAAATTTTGTCTGTGGGGAGCATCTTATATGCTGAAAATAAACTTTCGACAAAAAACATAGTCAGAGGTGCAAACTTCAATGCTGAAATGCTAGTTTGGAAGGCGTGATTGGCACAAAGCACCGAAGTGACGCGAAAGTGAGCAAGACCACACAGAACATATCACTTTGGATTGTACAACAAGTAACAGTGGCACCAGACATTTTGCTTTGTTTAGAGCTTTGAGAAATCACCATGGACTTGGAGGAAGGGAAATCGACAGAGAGTACGTTTCAAACACGTTCGTCATTGAATTTTTTCGTGATCAAACAAAGCAAATGCCTCTGTGTGACGTCAAAATCCTGTACAACCTTTTAAAATATTTAAAAACCTAAAAATAGGCTTGATTTAGGCGCACAAATCTAAAATAGGTTCTAACAAGCAAAATAGGTTTCTAGGCACTATAGAACTTCATCAGTTGTTGCGTTTTTAACGAAACGTTGACATAACTTATTATATTTCTTACATACCTGTAAAGGAAAAAATAGGTTAAATCCGAGGTCTAGCCATAAGTTATGAAAACTATATTTTTTCTCAAAGTTAAACAGTGGTACCAGAATATGATGGTATGTCCCAGAGAACATGGCACCCGTAGTACGTGCGGACGTCACTAGATGGCAGTGTGACGAGCTATTATCGTATAGAGGGCCGTGGTAATTCATTTTTGAATCAACCAGCGTGAACAGCGTTCTATACGTTCTTCGGGGGAGAAATGCCAGGGAATGCCACAGAGAGCTGGCGGAAACTGTGGGGAATTGTGTCGTACCTTAGTATAAGCCTCTTTTGTTTCTGTAATGCTCTTATGCTTTCAGACTTGTGAAAACATGTGGCACGATGCTATGTTTGCTCGCTTCCCTACCCTATACCTGGTACATATGATGTGCATTGTTCATACTCTACCATAAACTGCCCCTTCCATTTGTATATTTTTGTGCTAGTCCCGTATTCTCAAAAAAGAAAAAGAAAAAAATGTTGCCCCAACCCTTATATATAAGAGGTCTAATGACGTTAGTTGATTGACGTATCTACATTTTGCATTCCTATAATGGTATGTTCCGTTTTATTTGTTCATGCATTTTTGAGAACCTGCAGCCCCCTCTTCGTTACGCCCTTGAGTAACAATAGAAAAGATAATTCTGCAATACACTAGAACTATTCTTTCTCCCTCTAGGTCAACTAAACCTTGACATTAGAAAAGGCGTAGGAATAAAACCAACGACCATTTTAATTTTTTAATGGGGCTTCAAAGGCAGGTCTATGCGTGCTCATTTGCAGCCTACGTGCGAGTGTTTTAAATTTTCCGTCGCCGCTGTATGAAAAATAAAACATGCTCTGTTGTCTCCAACTCAAAATATTTGTGGGTGAGATGTCTAGATCATTCAACGCGCTCAAGGAAATGATGTATAACAAGCAGTGGCGGTGATTGGGTTCTAAAACCGGGGGAGCAATTTATTTCCCTTTGTAGATAAGATTTAGCATATTGGGGGGGGGGGCAAAAATTGCAAAACGTGTGGGGGCAATTGCCCCCCTCGCTCCCCCAATCGCCGTCACGATAACAAGTGGTGAAGTCTCCCTTGGAAAGAGGGTTGCGGGAGTTACAAAATCCACCCTGTCGTATTTCAAGTGTGCATGTGCAAATATGTACAGTCACGGACACTTCTGGCTTGTAACAATACCATTGACTCTCAATGGAATTGTTACAACCCAGAAGTGTCCGTGACTGTACAGGGTGGTCCGAATGCCTTGTTAACCTCTGTAGAACAATTTACAAAGTTAGCGATCCAGAAGGTCAGTATGACTTTCACCATTTACTTGACACAAATAGTTTTGTCTACATGTCCCGTGTGAGATTATTCAGGCCCGTAGCCAGACAGGGGCCAGGGGGGGCTCAGCCCCCCCTGGAACTGCCGTAAGCCCCCCTGACACTGCCATCAGCCCCCTTTACATTAGGTAAACTATTTGGCATAATTTGTTTGTTGTGAAGAGTGAAAATGTAGACAACTCACAACTTTAAGGATAAATCCACAGAATATGAACAGCATCTATTACATTCGCTCATTTTATTTATGAGCAGAAGTAGCTGCAAGTATTTAGAATATTCTCTAGTCTTCAGAAAGTTATTTCATAGGGGAGCTTCTATATCTGTACCTTCACTGTCCCTGTTGCAACCTCCCGTTCAGACAGAAATCTGTGACTTTGATGTCATCATGCAAGTTCCCTCCACATCTGCGTCAAAGGTCAACAACATCTCCCAAGTTTTGGGAAGGAAGGGGAGTTTAATTGCTTCGGCCGGGGGTGGAATATACTGCAGGCACTGTGATTAAATATTGTGCGTTTTTTGTGTGTGATACATATCGGTATCATCTAAAATAGCATGGGGTGTGTAAAGGATAATTTCAGAAGACTTCAAGAGATGTTTTAAAAGATGTAGAAAATGATATTTATGTAGTATATGATATTTATGAATGAATGAGCCCCCCCGCACACACACACATAATTTACCTTCATTTAATATTTTTTAAAAAATTGACTTGGTTTACAAAGCCCCCCTGATAACCCGTGAGCCCCCCCCCCCCCCTGTGTCTCGGTCGGACCTCTTTGTTCTATCTTGCAGTGAAATCATATTGCACTTCCTTATTGTTTTACCCTTTGTGGAAGTCCATGTATCCACACACACTGCTCACCATTCATCCACAATATAGTCACTTGTGTCAGCCATCTGAAGGCAGAGAACAAGTTTATTTCGTTCCACGGTGATAAAGACCTGGGATAACAAGACATTTGGACCACCCTGTATATAACACTTTATCTCTTTTCACGACCACTATGGTGGCAGAAATGTTCAATACCAGTTGATCAACCACATTCTAACACTGAAACATATAGGGTGCGCCACTGTGTGTAACTATATACAAGGTGACCTATAAGCAGTGATGTGCCGTAGACTATAAGTTTACGTCTACATGCGTTGTCTACACGTAATCTACGCGTAGATTACATTGGGTTGTAGTTTACATAGACTACGTAGACAATCTAAAGTGCATTAAAATTAATTTTCAGGGTTTTCATGAAAGGAAAGTGACATTTTCAACTATATTGGTCCCTAACGAAACGAAAAGAATCCTATTTACAACAAAATTTCTCTTCTCTTCTATCATCAACTATGGAAGAAGATAAATAGTATGCAAAAAACAACAACAGATGGCAGTCGTGAGGCAAGAGTAGTCTTTTGCCATAAAACAGTAGAATATTTTCTATAATAGGTTTCTTCCTAGGTGAGAAATTGTTCGAATTTGGAAGAAAGAGTATGACAAGTTCTCTTCACACATTAGCAACTGATATGCAGTATAATTTTATATTAATTCCACGGCGCCTTTTGTTAAGTTATCACCTTTCGCCATGTTGTTTACATAGATTACGTAATCTACGTGTATAAAATAGTCTACGTGTAGAATGTAGACTATCGTTGTTTACACGTAGACGCACATCACTGCCTATAAGTCAGTTGACAAAAGTGCTTCGTTTCTTACTGGTATTGTCAACTGACTTAGGGGCAATTTTGTAGTTGATGCATTAATTTCCTATTTTCCTTGTCATTTTCCCAGTCTTTATCACCAACTATACTTACTATTACTCCTTTTCGGAGAAGACAAGACGTTCCAGCCTACAGACGTGGGAAGCACTTAAGGTTTTTTTTAAAAAAAATATATCTTAATCTTACACAGTCAGGTCAGGATTCCATAAAAGTTCTTCTGATCGTAATTTCATACAACTGCATTCACAAATAAAATTCTTGTTCGGGATAAAAGTGTATTAATCTTGAAAATATTGCTTAAGTACACTGGTAGTCAATCTCGTCTCGAGTTGTAACGTTTTTCCTCGGTCTCGTCTCGTTCTCGTTTGGATCTCAATGGGTTAAGTCTCAATCTTGTCTAAAATCTGGCATCAGGTCATAAACTCTCACAGCACGTAGAGGTCATTAAGGCAAACAACTTTTATTAGTCAAGATTTCCTGTTTGACGCCTCGTTTCGACGCTACGAACCTTCCAAAAGCGAAATTTAATTCTGAATCTGTATCAGCGACGCAGCACAGGATTTATCACTATGGATTTAATTTTATTAACTATAATCACCATAAATACATGTTTAGTACAATTTATTTTAATATTTTGCAAATTTATTATCACCTCTATTGTTGAATACTGCCCCTCAATACAAACACGACCAACTCGCAATGTAATATTCTATCACAACATCACTACAAGGGCTCGCCTGTTTAATGGTCTCTTATCTATAGGCTTCCCCACTTACATAACCTCGCCGCACACTTTAGATCCAGAATTGCGCACAGATTTTGATCGAACGATGCCACTTTGATAGCTTTAAAGTCTGTGCGCAAAACTGTTTTTTTTCTTTAGACAAGAAGAGAGAGAGAAATTAGAAATAAAATAGTAAATCTCTTAAGGATTAAATAAGAAATAAAATTTGACCAGTAAATGTAGCAAGTCAATATACAATTTTCATAATACAGTAAGTCACTATTGATATTTCCAAGATACAATTTTCATACCAATTCACTCAAACTCAAAAGTTAGGTTAGGTTAGGTTAATGAATGCACAGCAAACGCTTTTGTCAATCGAAGCTCGTGACCTTCGGTATAAATACGGAGATACACCGACCATTACATTCTAGTCCACCAATCAGGTTCATCCTCTATGCCTATCTAATGCTACCCTTCCAGCAAAAACACGTGTAAGTCCACACACACACACACACACACACACACAAACAAACAGAACAGAAGTGAGAAGGGTTTGAGAACATTTTACATCTGACAACATCAGCTCATTTTTTTGTGCACAATCCTGTACATTGTAACAGCTTGTCAAAGGCTTATCAGTAGGGGTCGGAAGTTGAAGACCTATAAATTGCCAAAAAAGACCTATAAAAAGACCTAAAAACGGAAAAAAGGACGTGTAAATGTGATCCAAATTAATTAATAACTTCAGTTCTAATTACATATTTAATGAATATGCGCAGCACCTCCTTATCTGACTTGAGATCTTTTCAGACGCGTGCTGTCTGGTCGTATACACCGTGCTGAAAGCTTCAAAACAAGATAAAGTTGCCACTTACACCTTCCAGACAAGTTAAGGTTAAAGGACCTTGCACCGTACCTGCTTCAGTCGTCCAAAAATGTTTTTGTCTCGTTTCAGGGATGGTTCAAATATATTTCTTTATTTCTTTTTTTTTATTTCTTTACTACAGAAAGGATGTTTAAGAGCTGATGAACTGATGATGATTCGAATTGAGAATGGTCAGTAAACACCTAGTCGAAAGAAGGTGAAGTCGCAAAAAAAAGCCGTTAAGACCTAAAAATAGGCTAAAAAGGACAATTAAGCCAAAAAACGCCGAAAAAGGCAAAAAAGGACAAATAAAACCCACCTCTTTCTGGCCTACAATGTCCCAAAATGAACATGTATTATGTTGGGCCTCGTCTTTGGACACTAGGGAAAAAAAAGGAATTTTCCTCAACTTCCGAGCACTACTTATCAGATACCACTGACAAAAACGGAAAAGTGTGCGCAATCCGTTGTAACCGATAAGCTACCTCCAAGTTCTGAAATTGTTTTTGTGGCAGAGCACAGTTTCCGACAATCATTAATAAAGAATTTGCATTTTTTTTCATGTGTCAGTGTTGTTTCTGCTTCCTTGTTCTATTTCCTCTTGTTAACAGTTTCTGTATGAAATGGTCGTTCATTGCTATATCTGAAACTTCAAGTAAATAAACAAATATATGACTTATGAATAAATATGTAAAGCCGACCTCCGTGGGGTGAGCGCGCTACAACGAAAATAGTCCCGGGTTCGAATCCCGACATGGACATCAATTTAATCTTATCATGACTCATCCTCAGTGGCGGCGATTGGGGAGGGGGCAAGGTGAATAAAAGGGGGGCAAGGAAAGTTTACTTTCCCTTGGTACATAAGGTTTAGCATAGTGCGAGAGCAAAAGTGGAAAAGAGTGGGGGGCCACAGCTCCCCTCGCTCCCCCTAATCGCCTCCACTGCTCATCCTCATCGTCGCAATTACCCAAAGTGGCAGAAAAGGGATGCTAAATAGCAAAAAAAATAAGTCAAATCGTAAATAATTAGGTAGATACCCGATTTTTATGACCGAAGAAGTCACAGAGTAAAGTAAATTTGGTACAGTTCTTTCTTCCGAATGTCATACCGAAGTCTTGAGACTCGTCTCAATTTTACAGAGGTCTGTCTTGCAAAGTTTTAACAGTGCGATCCTCAATTTTTACAATCTCGTCTCGGTCTCGTACAGTATTTGGAAACAAGATCGAAATTTATCTCGAAAAGGAAACCTTCGCTGTTACTGGAAGAAATAACCAGAAAACGAAAACTTAAAAAATTCAAAACGCATTCACAGTGTCCAGTAATGCATGGTTTGATGACATCCTTGTTCAATCATTCTCCAACGGCGCAGTTTGCACTAGAAAGTCGCCGTGGCTGAAAAAGCACGCTCTTTGCTTTGAAAGAGAAGACAAGAAATCGATAAAAGACAAGCACACACATTATGCCCCCTCGCTAGTGCAGGCAAGCATCAAAAGCTTTGTGGCATCAATCGACTGGCGGTGGGAGGCAGGTGGATGGAGAAATCGATGACAAAGGTCTACGGAAAGGAAATAATCCGTACCTTGAGCAGGGGGGATTTACCACTAGACTATCCTAGTCTATACTGTAGGGGCCGCACAAAAATGAGACGCTGAAGGGGCAGTTGTAAAAAAAAACTACAGTAAAACCTCGTTAATCCGGACTAATGGGGGGATAAGTTGACCGGTTTAACGAAAGTCCGGATTAACTGAAATAACTTAAAAGAACAGTAGAAAGTGCATTAAAACTCTGTTTATAGCAACAAAACACGTTTATTATGGTGTATCTAAAGGGCATAGGCCTAAATACACTATACAGTACAGTACAAAGTCTGCGGGAAACAGAATTTCATCAGTGGTTGACTGGCTTTTCTTTGGGAAGTTCTCTTCTTGACTTCTTGCCACATTTAAAACCTTGCATTCTGTTTTTTCTTCTTATTATTTTTTTTACTTTTTGCCGGATTAAACGAAGCAACATGCTAAGTTCTTTTTACTTGTTTATTTCATGAAATAATGTAGAAGGAAGGCTTTTTTAGCGTTTTAAATAACTTCTTGCACCATAACCCTATTTTCAGAGGTCACGTAACATTGCTCCAATGTAAACAATCGCTCCCCGAACAAATTAATGAAAATATTTTGAATGCCAACAAGTGAAAGTCAATTGGAGGGATATTGACGGTTGAAATCAACATCCTTGTTGGCCAGTACGGCTACCGTTATGAAGTGTCGGTTTCTTTTCGTTTGGTGGTGTGCGGTATTAGCGCTGTGTGGCGAAATGCATAGTGTAAGTGGCGCTTATAAAATAAACGATGTTTAATGAATAATTGGTTAACAGATCTGTCTATATTTTAATGTTTACATTTGTTAATAAGACAGAGCATGCAAGTGGAAGTGACGTATCATGAAAAAAACCTGTTAATAATAATGATGGTGTCGGCATTACCGAAAACAAAGGATATTTTAGGCGACTAAATATTTTAAATCCCACCCCCGACCTCGAGGCGTCCATATCGTTGAAGTAGCAAAATTATAAATCTTACTACCCATGGACAGGTTCATTTAAATCACAAATTAAAACGCGATTTAAATCAGGTAATTTTTAAAAAAGAAATCACTGATTTAAATCACTCTAAATAAATAATTTATAGCATAATGTACATAAGGATTTTGTAGATATCAGAAACACTTCTGGTGAAAGTACATTAATCTCGTAATCATTTAAGGGTGATTATTAGGTTCAAAGATAGGAAAATAAAGGAAATAAAATATATATACTGATGGTGTGAAGCTCATACGAAAGGAAATGTAAACAAATGATTTCTCTTGATTTAAAATTCAATAATTTTATGGGCAAAAATAGCTGTCTCAGCTCGCTGCACACTGCACTGGTGTACGTTGTCGTAAAGACACAAGGCTCCTTCCTGAAGTCGCTTTCTTGCTGCACGACAGCGCCAGACCTCACACTGCAAAACAGTCATAACTAAGAAACGGATATTAAGGTGCAAAATTATGGTCGGGAATGGTGAAAAAAGGTTCTGAAAGTGTCTTCAAAAAGGTGCTGGTGAAATGTCTTTATTCAGGTTTAAACCAGTTACATTATCCTTATTTATTCAACACTGTAGCAAATAACATAATTAGTAATTAGTTACTGTCAATCAACATTGCTCGTTTTCTCTGCGCCTTCTGTATATAATTCGCGCGGACCGCAGAGAGAACTGTGGTTCTGCCGAATACGTTATGTTGAAGTTTGTATTTTCTCTCGCGGGCTTTGCTACATTATCTTGGGAAGTATTGGAGCTGCAATGATTATATTACCCAATTTTATAGTTTTCGAACTGCTATACAAAATGAAACTATAGGATTTTATGTAGCTTCTCAAGAAGAGTGAAAATCATTTTTTTCTGTTCAATTTTTTAAGAAAGCATGAAAGAAAAGAAAGGAAAATGTTCCTGAAGCATAAAAGAGTGGGTAAAAGGTGCAAAAAAGTGCAACAAAGTGTGTTCATTTTACTTGATTTCATGTCCTATACGAGTAATACATATCTCAAACTATCGGTATTATATTTTTGAAAGGTGCTGCAACTTAAAATCCGTTCCCTAGTCATAACAAACTCACCGGCAACATTATAGCTAATTATCCATAGTTTTTGGGCAATGAAAAACGGTGTACCTTAAAGAACGAAGGACAAAGGCTGACGTAAAACGTTTTAATGAAAGAGGAACAGTGCAAGAAAAGACCTTTGTCCCTTCCTAGTTGCCGCATTTGTCTCGGTTTACAAACCTGGGACATCGATTTCCGATGGGACAAAGCAACCCTTCCTTACAATACTTTCACTTTTTTCCCCCACATTTTTCCTTACTTTATTCCATTCACCTTCTAATCCGATCTTCGCGAGTTGCAATCAGAGGAGAGCAGAGAGATGTTTACAATTCTGTCACGCACACGCGCGCAGTCTTTCAATTCCCGCCTTCGTTTTGTCAAGTTGCGACGTTGAAGCTACGTCTCCCCTCAATTTTACCTCACAAGGGCAACTTTTTCACCTTCTTTACCTCTTCCCGACCCCCTCTCCTTACCTTGCTGCAAATACCCTCCAAAGTCGTTGAATGACGTAGTCTTCTTTCTCTCTGTTGCGAAATCGTCGGTCGAATGCTTTAGTCCGGGGAAGAATGGGCTTGTTTTCTTTTCCCTCCCGGAAACACACAACGAAGACAACCCGGAAGGTTGCGTGAAGGTGTTCTTCCTGCAAGACACACGAGGCGGACTGTCTGGAAATATTGATCGCCTCCAAACGTATGCTTAATATGTAAAGACATGTGCATGTGTAATTCCCTAAGCTAACGCAGAAAATGAAATGGTTCCAAATGTCAACATAAATTAGTAGCGTGTCTAGAATTTCAGAATATCTGATGATTCCTCATGCATGACTGTTAAGAGCCAAGCTATTCCTTGTTCCGACAAAACGTACCACTTGGGTTTTCGCGACGAAACGTACGTACCACTCAGATAAACAGCTACCTGTGAAGGATCCACCAATAACTTCAATATATTTACTCCGCGACAAAACGTACCACTTCAAGGAAAACGCTTGAACTTGCCCTTGACATGTCAGACATTACAACACCTAGGTTATTCGTTTTACCTCATTAGTCATTACGACTTTCATCTCTTAAGTTAGGTTAGGTTAGGTTTGGTCGAGTATCGAAAGAATGAGGAAATCCGTTTGCATATACGCATGTGTTCCGCTCTGGCCTTCTTAAAAACGGAGGAAGTTTACGATGGATGGCTGGAAATACACTCTCAAGCCCCAGAATCAGCGAAGCTAACTCTTTTCTGTGATTACTTTGTGAATAGTTGGTTGCAAAACGCAGAAATTCCAATAACAGTGTGGAACTGTCCAAAGCCTGGATAAAGTGTGATGGAAATCAGGAAAACTAAAGAAAATCGTAAAATCGTAATTTCGGTAAATGATTTTCGATGCCGTCCCATCAAGTGGTACGTTTTGTCGCATCGCAAATATTTTAAGACTCTTTAGAAGACTCTTCGCAGGTATCCGCCCAGGTGGTAGGTACGTTTTGTCGATGGTACGTCTTGTCGCATATTCAAGCTATTCATGAGTCATATGTTTAATACCGAACACAATATTCCATGAACGTTCAGAAACTCACTGATTTATTCAAACATCTGATTGCCACCGCGTTGTCTTGATCTAAATCCATGTTAATATTTTTTATAGGTTTTTGCGGATCCATTCTATTACCGTCCAAAAGCCGGCTCCCGTAGTGGCCCATACAGCACAACATGGTTTCAGATATGTTATGGATACGTAACTCGTGAAACATTGTAACATTGCAGCAACATTGCGAAACATTACTGTGATGTTTCAGGTATATTTCAGCAATGTAAAAATGTCCGCGAATCTAACATAACATGTAACATGTAACATGTAGATTCCATATTTAAACCAAATTCTGACAATTATTAACAACAAAATTAAGTTAGCAAACCAACTATAAACAAAATATTTGTGCCAAACAGTAACTTATTTTTTTCATACACTTCAAGATCTCGATATTCTAATGAAGCAACAATCCATTCTGTATCCCAAAATTAGAATTTGAATTATGAAAACACCATACAACATTATGCTGTGATCCCCAATATTGGGCTGGCGTTGTGAATCTAGCCACATAACCGGCTACCGACAGCTTAGCAACTTGGAGATAAATGCTAAGAGTGAACCTTATCTACCTAACCTAGTGACCTATTCATCTAATAGCAGAACTAAACAAAACTTAGCAAGCCTAATTTATTCTGTCGTTGTATGCACACGTGAGTAGGTTAGGCAGACTATGTTTGGTGCTGTTAGCATATATATATCCAACCTGCTTAATTTAGCTTGCTACACACTAGCCACAGTGTGTAAGACACAAAAAATTGCAAAATTGCATGACCGTGGCTGTGGTGAATTTCGTAACGATGATGTCACAGAATAAATTAGTTGATTCGTAAGTTGTGTTAGATAGAGGCTCTGAACGTAACAACTTACTGTAACCTGTCCATGTACAGATTTCAATTCTGCAAATGTTCAAACACAAAACACCTTCTGTTGTGGCGTCCAAATGTTGACTGGCACTTTCTCCGCAGGTTAAACGATTTTATAGCTCATACACATGCGCAACGTGCCACAGTGCGTTTCCTTTAAAACTTTTTCAGTTACTCTTCACGGTAATACCAACATTCAATCATTCGAACTAGTTGTTTCAATGTTACGAGTTTTTAAAAATATTTATTATAGTCCTAAGCGGAACACCCTGCATTAATTTTCTTGCGTCCATATTACAATGAAAAATACGGTTTTTATCTTCTGGAACTACTTTCTGTGTCACTTTGGAGGTGATGTGATCAGCACCACGCTCCGGCCGCCTTTACTGACCCCTTCCCCCAGGGTTGCTCAGATACCCATTTAATTTTCTGGTCTTAATGTTAAGCATATATGCTTAATAATATATATTCCGGATTATACGAAATTTCGTTTATCCTAAATGGATGATATGATAAAATTCGAATAAACAACTTTACATGTACATATTTTCTTCTGAATTTTGGAAAGTTTCAAGCAAAGAAATAGTTCTTTTAAAGACATTTTTTAGAATGTACAAAATGTACAATACGTCGACCCGATTCTATATGTTATTCAATACTGATTATTGGGTCAGAAAAATCTCTTGTGTGTTTTCAAAATTTACTAAAAATCCTTTCGGATCAACTAAATTTTGGGATAAATGAGTCTTTTAGTATTTATTGCTTACCAAATTAAGTCGAGTCTAAGAGTAGATGTCCAAAACTTATTTTAGGAAAAGAGCACTGCGTGAACCAATCGAAAGGGTTTTACGCATTGAAACTTAACAGGGGTGAAGAAATGTTTATCTTCATTGTAAACCCTTTGTCACTTGTGTCAAACAAAGAAGAGGAACGCGTGCATATGTCGTTCCAGTTGCGCTGTTAATGCGATCAGCAGAAGCGTACGAGCATTGCGTACACATAGGTGATAATCTGGAAGATAATCTCCACACGCACTCGGCGCAAAGCGAGGGGTGGTTGCAGACTTATAATTAGCGATATTTTTGGTGCTGGCTCCCCCACCTCCCCTACTTGTAATTAGCGCTTTATGCAGGCACCGCAGCGTAGCGGGTTCGTTTGTCTTTCGCCTCGTTCCGCTGCGAAACATTAGCCGGAGCCGGGGTAATTTTCTATCGGTTCGTCTGCGTATGGTTATTAGAGCGTGTGATCGGAGCCACGTACGCTACGGACGCTAACAAAGCAGAAGATTTTCCACTTCCCTTCCGATTCTCCGGAGCATTCAAGTCAGTCGGAAAACCGGTCGCTTTGACGAGAATCGGTAGATGTTGGAGCTTTGTTCGTGGCACCAATAAAGCAATCGTTATTTGATATCTTCTTTCTTCCTCATTTAGTAAAGTTCAAGTCCTGTTTCGAATGTCACTTAGTTCAAAGATAGTTCCGAAAGATGAGTTTCCCACTGACAACTACTCCCTCTGTCCCATAATTATTGTCCGGTACACTTTTGTTTGTTGTCCCATAATAATTGTCTGATAGGCAAACTGGGACATTGGTGTATACAGAAGAAGAAAATTAAACATGGGAATGAACCATACAACGTTATTACTCAAGGATGAGTACAAATTTGCCGATCAAGTATCCAAAAGAACATAAATAAAAAGTCACCATTTTGGCATACCGGATTATAATTATGGGACAGAGGGAGTATATGTCAACAAACCTTTCCCACCAATAGCGTCTGTTTTAGGAATTGTCAAGTTCACGTGGAGTAAATGAAATGTTGCCAATTCAGTTTCTTTAGAGATTTCATAACGTGAGGTTACGGATATATTTGCTAGGTTGTGCTAATTTTTTTATACAATGTGTGGAGCCGCGGTGGTCTAGTGGATAGGGTTTCTGACTGCCACACGGGAGACACGGGTTAGATTCCCGGGGTGAGTGATCTAAGGTAGGAATGTTTCGCATAAAGCGGCTCTGAGGCTCATCCAGCCTCAAATCAATGGGTACCTGGAGAAAACCCTAGGGATAATAGCGGACGGAGCGTGGTGCTGATCACCATCTCCAAAATGTCCTAGATCGAGAATGAGCCCTATCACCACATCCGCTAAATAGGCCTTGATGGCACGGTGCTATGCACGGCGAACTTTACCTTTACAATGTGGAGCCCTTGGGAGTATAACGTCATCGCAGTTCGTGTTTAGTGTCTAAACACTGCAGGTAGAAGTGGCAACACCGCTTCTCACAAAAACAGGTGGTGGCTCGAAACCAGATACGCGTCCAATCGGCTTCCTCTCGAGCTATGTCAAAGATATCGAACTGGCGTTCGAATCGGGACTTATACCATACTGTTCAGAGTGGTGTCAAGGTGAGACTAGACTTGGCAGTATCTCTGTCTGACTCCATTTAAGCGTTCGTCTTGGACTCGTCTAAGGCCCGCTTTACACGAAAGGATTCTCCTTAGCATTTATATCATGAGCTTCGATTGTAGGCGTCATAGAGGACTGGTTGCTTTCATTAAGAATTCCTCGTCATATTTACTGTTCATCTTCTCAGATAACATACGAACGTGTACAGTAAACACAAAATATGCGCCATCGTGGTCTAGGTGGTTCGAGACGAAGGCCCAGGACCGGTTTGAATTCTCGGGTAGGCTTTCTGGACCGGTTTTAATTTTCGGGTAGGCATTCCGACAGGTTTTAATTCTCGGGTAAACATTCCGGACTGAGTTCGAACATGTATACTTTGGTTACCAGCTAGGTTAGATTAGAAACGTTTCAAGGGCATACATTGTTCTCATCTTCAGGGAGTGTAAAAAGGGAGGCCAGTGTAGGGTTTTATATATATGACTATGATGTGGCGGAGTTTGGATTCTGTCTTCCTATTGGCTCGCTCTGGATCCTGGAGTTCTCATTGGCAGGTGTCTTGTTTTTACGGAGGAGTGGATTCCAGACGTGAGTGAGCTGGAGTCCCACGTTCAAGTTGAGATTGGTTCTTTACCGTGAAATGGCTATGGCTTCCCTCACCCGTCGGCCCCAGTAACCGGTACGTTTGGCTATTATTTTGGTGTCGGCAAATAAAATCCTGTGTCCCTCGGTAATGATTATTTGCCGACACCAAAATAATAGCCAAATGTACCGGTTACTGGGGCGGACGGGTGAAGGAAGCCATAGCCATTTCACGGGAAATCACCAATCTCAACTGGGACGTGGGACTCCAGCTCAGTCACGCCTGGAACCCACTCCTACGTAAAAACAAGATACCAACCAATGAGAACACCAGGATTCAGAGCGAGCCAATACTAACATGCCTGGTAACCCGAGAACACTTGTTCGAATCACGTCGCCAGGAAAGCTACAATTCCTAATTCCGGACTGGGTTTAATTCTGGAGTAGACATTCCGGACCGGTCTTAATTCTCGCATAGACATTTAGGACGGGTTTTAATTCTCGTGTAGACGTTCAGGATCGGTTTTAGTTCTCGGGTAGGCATTCCTACCATTCCGCTGAAGAGGTAAACAGATTTTACCCGGCCGTTCATTGGTTTTTCCCGTTTGATTTCCTTTACAACAGTTTGTCAATGCTCGTCTGTGCTGTGCCGACCGTCCACAATTGAATTCTACCTTATTCGGTTTGGAAGCGACCTTCCATAGATTAGATACAATCGACTTCCTACACCAAGCCTCTACTCCCCTCCAAAACTCCAATCGAGGATTACATGGGAAGCTGGGCGCAAATCCATCTGCACAAGGGAAAGCTTAGAGAGCACTAATGTAAACAAAGACACCGAAGCACGAGATGACAGGGTGGTTGGTTTTGATACAGAGTTCCTTGAGAAAGAGCATGTTCAATTACAGGACCGTGAAGACACCGGTGTGTGCACAGAGGAGTCCTGATTATTACGTCTCCTATTATCCACCCTAGACTTTTGAAGGTCTATTTGCACATCATTCAGATGTCTAGCTCTATGAATATTTAGTGTCAGACTCTTATTCACTTGTTAAAGATGCTGCATTGATATTGTGGTTTCCTGCGTCTGCGAATTAGACCTTTTACTTTTGCCAACTATTTCGATTCGGTTCGCCTTGTAATCAAGGGGTCCCGGGTTCGATACCCGGTGGAGGCACATGGCACAGTGGTTCGGATTCCACTTTAAATTGTAGGCCCAGTCCCGATTAGCCTTTTTGTGTAAAGAGTGGACTTAAAACACAATCAATCAATTGCGATTGGGATACAAATAAGAAATACGAAGTATTTTGAGGGGACTTTCGTATTTTTTGTTTGACGCCTAATTCCGACGCTACGAGCCCTCGAAGACTGAATTACATGCTGAATATACAGAATAGACCCAAATGATGGGACACGTTTCAAATGGACATTTCTACAAATGGAACAAGTTCATTTATTAAGCACCGTGTGTAATACATAACCAAGATGCAGTAGTTTGCAGAACTGTTCATAATTTCATTATAACATTCCTTAGATAGGCGCCACCTAGAAGAGAACATTCTTGGTGTCTCGTAGCCAAACTCTCCACACCGTGGTGCAGCAAATCAGCCGGAATGGCTTCTATCTTACTCCGGATATTTTCCTTGAGTTCAGCAATCATATGGAGTCTTGTATGTCCAAATGTGCCAGACTTTCCGCCTCCAGTTCAAGGAGGGAAGAGCGGTGATCCTACCGGTTGCTACACGCCTGATTTTTGTCCAGTCGTACACGACACCTCTTCCTATCAACAACCCCCCTTCACTCGCATTTCAGGGAGAGGAATGGAGTCGGAGACCCAATTGTTTGCTACGCGGCGGCAACCATTAGGCTTCGCCGTGCTTTGGATTTGACGAGGATGCCACCTGTTTCCTAAACGACCCAAACGAAAAATTTGGCAACACAGAATACCACGAGAATTCCCCCTCACCACGGCAACTGGACAAAGCCGATTGGTTCAGCGGTTCATGTGACCCTCCATGGTTTTCGACATAAAACACAATAGAATTTCCAAGTCCGTTTTTTGGCCGGAACTACCGTAAATCCGGTGATGTGGATGGCCAATTGATATCGCCGAATCCGGACATGGGGCACCCAGGGAAATGCTGTCGAAGGTGTTCCCATTGGCACTAATCCTGTATGATTAGTGGGACTACAGTCAAGATTGCTTTCAACGTAATTCTGTTTTATACGAAAATTACTGTAGGTCCCGGCAAAATATAATTTGAAAACGTATTAATTAAACCTTATTTGTACGTAATGCGTTTATACGTAATTCGTTATTCGTACTAATTTTCATAAAATACAATTGATTTTGTGTCGCCCCTCTCAACACATGCCTTTTAAGCACTAAACTATTCAGTCTGTGTTATAAAAATCTATGTTGTTAAGAATTAGTGTTGAATCTTTTCTCTAACGATTGTTAGATTTTTTGCCATAAAAATGTTATTGTTAATGTTACAATAGGGTAATGAATTGTTTAACTTAAATATAAAAAAATGCTGAAAGTATGGAAATATAAAACAACTATGTAGTAACCATGGTAAATTGTAAACAAAATTATGATATAAAAGAGCTAGACTTTTGTAAGCCTACGGGACATTATCCTGGTTGCCGAAAGGCTGATGGTTCAGGGGACGTTGGGTAATATCTTGCTTCAATCTACGGATTGGCTGGTGTACTTGTACTCCATTTTGGCAGATATTCCACAAACCCAACTCTGAATAAGGCGTTCTCCTGCATCATCAAAAAGACCAGGGTTATAAACTGCGGTACAACTAATAGGTTTAGGCCTACAAGTTGCATCGGGTGAATTGTCTGTTTGAAAAGTGGTTGTATATCATCGGAAGTTTAAATAAATCTTGGAGTAAAAGATCTTAAGGATCTTTCATTTCAAACCTACATAGGTGATAATTATTAATAAATCCTGCACCACAGACCTCGCAAGGGCTTGGTCCTACTAACCCTTGGAAGCCTTTGAGAAGTCCGATGAAAGGGTTGTAACCAGACTAACATAAAGCCCTAAAGACAGAAGGTGCGTGTCAATTTGTACTTAACCAAGCTACAAAGGTATACATTTCTTGTGGTTACAAAGACCAAGGCGATCCTAAAATACGAAACAAGATAGGAGGGCCGGCCTCGAGTTGCGAGAAAGACGAGTGTGGGGGGCGGGGTCCTTCCATAATAAAAACAGAACAACGGTTCCTAACATTTTCAGTTGCTACTGAAGAGAACGGAAAGAGGAAAAGTTACACGCTTGACCAGAAAGTGAAATTTATACGAGAAGTGGACGCTAATCACATAAAACTTAGGAATTTAACTTCTAGATTCATTAATTGACCACTTTATGACAGACATAGCCTGTATTACGTATATCTTGTTCTTGAAAATAGATACAATTACAGTACTTTAGTAATCAAATGGCATGGTATCTACACGTAAATCTGATTTGTAAGTAATTCTCAGTAAATGCGTGTTATTTTCTCTTCAGCTTGACATAGGTATGTCTCAGGTTCAACTGTATCATGTTGCAGCCACATTTGTGTAAACCGGAGCCGCCTCATTTTTGGAATGTGTTATCAACATGTCGTTGTAGTGTTCAGTGTTTGTTCTGTAACGATGGCGGTTCCACTAGTTAGGAACGCTTCCACAACAATTTTAACAGGAGTCCACAGCATAATAATTCATGGGAACAATTGTAATGAAAATGAATCAATTTTAACTCCCAAGCTTTGACTTCAAAATATACTGTAGGCTATTTGAAAAATGTTAAAATATTTCTACTCTCCGAAATTACAAAATAAAATATATCCCATCAATATGATTCACCCTCTATATGCAACCACGTAGCATAGGCTTACAAATGTATCTAATGGGTTGCTTCATATACGGTAAAAAATATACAGGGTAAGCCAAAAAGAATTAAACAACTTTACACAGTTATTATGACGTAACTGTTTAAGATAGAAAATAAAACAAGGCACCAATATAAAGAAAAACTCTGGAAGTTTTTCTCACATGATTTACATTTCAATGATCCAATAAGGGAACCACATGACGTGGGGCAAACGTCCAAATGATAATCAAGCTCTTGCCATACAAGAGACAGCATGTTGTCGACTATGGTTTCGAAGATACTAACAATTCACCACTGTATCTCTGGCAGATCTCTTGGAAGGGGTGTAATATACACATTACTGCAGTAACTCATGCGGAAATGTATTTGCACCAATGTGATTGAATCAGTCTTCGCTAACTCCAACACACAATACGCATTCTGCTAGTCACTTGCCATTTTGCCACACTAGCGATCCTGGCGGAGCAGCGGCAAAGCTGCACAAGCGTGCCAAGTGGCAATAAAAATTCCACAGTTTTTTTTATATTGATGCTATGTCTGATTTTCTATCATAAATAGTTACGCCATAATAGCTGTGTAAAGTTGTTTCATTTTTTTTACTTATCCTGTATAACATATCTATAAATAACACGGCAGATAGACTCTTGGTGTGGTTGAAGAAGTAAAATAGTAAAATAATTTTCGTTTACTTTATAATTACCAAAGTCTAAAGAAAACGAGTGTAAAAGATGTTGTAAACGTCCTTCCACTGTCGCACTTGTGCACGAGTTTCTTTTCACGTAAGAATCGCACATAAAAAGTCTTTGTTTAAAAGTATGCTTACGTTGCGGCATTAAAACAACACGTATCAACACTGAACACTTATCGGTAGCAAACTACACAGAACCGAATACAAACTTTTCTTCAATGCGACACTTCAATCCGTATGAAAGTAAATACTGACGTTCACGGCAGAAAGGAAACAGAGTACTGTCACTTTACTACGTTCAAGATCTGTTCTGCATAGTGTTGTTGCAGTTCTCCCCAGTGTATTAATCCGAAGTGAAACGAAACATCTGCTTAGAAAGCTACCAAATACGCTTGAAATGAGACGATATGTACAACCAATAAGCGGAGTGATTCCATTCGCTACAGACAACATATCGTGTTGTATGGATTACATGTAGGAATCTTCGTTGAAATCGCGGTAACTCCGAATAACGTCAATTGTTGCCCGAATTGTGTTATAAGTGAAAAAACCGATATGCTAAACTTATTTTTTAATTAATAACAAGTCAGAAATGATTATACATTTAGCAATCTGCACAATTGTTACCTTTTCTCACGAATTTCACCAGATTTTGTACAAATTCCGTGAAGAACGCCGTGAAAATAGTAAATTTAGTGCTATGTGGGAGTGTGATAATATTGTGGTAAAAGTGGTATTGTATGAACACTATAATCACCACTGATACATACAGTAATAGAAGCCTTACAGATTCTTGTTGCTGTAATAATTTTCTCTAAAAATTTTTAAAATACATTTTGTCAAATTTTGGATTCTCCAAAAAACAATCTGGCCAAGCCTCTTACACACGCACAAATACTACAGATAACCATTTGCAGGTTGGCATATGTTGTTGCTTAATAGATATCAGTGATTTTCTAGAATTAAGCGTATGAAATTTGTACCCAGAGTGAGATTGCACTAATGTACTAACTATTGAAGCACATTTCCAGTCTTACGGCGGGCGCTCTATAAGCTGGCAAGGGAATTGGGGAACGGGGAAGCGACCAATCCAGGGCGATGAGAGGTGGAGGCAGCACAGCCTCCCCTCGACGTCGTAACTCTTTGCATCACCGCTGTTGTCTGGTTGGTCTGCTGCGCATTCCCCGCTCCCCACTTTTCTTGCCAGCATATGGAGCGCCCGCCATAAGAGTAGAAAAGGCCTTATTGTATAGGGTTGAAATAATTCTTATTTGCCAATACAGAATACACACTGAACGGGAATGAAAAGAACCCCATGAAAATAGTTTTATACGAGGGTGGATTGAAAAGTTCGTGGCCTGACCTAGAAAATGAGAAGATATTTGGATAAGTTATGTTTTATTTTTCCACGTAATCCTCCTCGAGGGAGATACATTTACGCCACCTCTCCGGTAACGCTGCTATACCACTTTTAAAAATTGATTCCTCAAGGTCTGCAAAATACCCCAGTCCATCACTTTTCACCTCTTCATCCGAAGAAAATCGCTGACCCCCCAAAAACTTTTTCAGGTTTCCAAACAGGTGAAAGTCCGAGGGGGGCAGATCAGGCGAATAGGATGGGTGCGGCAACAGTTCGAACCCACAGGAATGAATTTCTGCCATGGATGCAAGGGACGTGTGAACGCGCGCATTATCCTGGTGAAACAACACCTTTCTTCGCAGCATTCCTGGCCTCTTAATTTTAATTTCCTCGCGTAAACGTCGCAGCAGGGTGCAGTAGTATTCAGAATTGATAGTCTTTCCTTTTTCCAAGAAATTGATTAAGATAACGCCCCTAACATCCCAGAATATTGATGCCATAACCTTGTTTGCCGACAAAACCTGTTTGGCTTTCTTTGGGGTAGGAGATCCTTGTCGTTTCCATTGCTTTGATTGTTGTTTTGATTCCGGTGTATGATGGTGCACCCATGTCTCGTCCATAGTCACAAATCTGCCAATAAACTCTTCCGGATCACTTTCAAACAGTTCCAAACAATCACGGGAAAGGGTGAGTCGAGTGCGTTTGTGTTCAACTGAAAGCAACTTGGGTACCCATCTCGCAGACACCTTAGAAAACCCTAAATCGTTCACGATAATGTTTTGTGCTCGCTCATAGGAAATGCCCACAGTCTCAGCTATCTCGCGGATTTTGATTCTGCGGTCACTCAAAATCAGGTCACAAATTTTATTGACATTTTCTGTTGTGGTCGACGTTGCAGGCCTGCCACTGCGGGGGTCATCTTCAATGCTGTTTCTTCCACGCTTAAATTCAGCCACCCACTTTTTCACCATGGAATACGAGGGCGCGGAGTCTCCAAGCGTCTCTACCATGTCCGTATGAATTTGCTGTGGTGTTTAACCCTTTTTATGCAGGTACTTAATGACAGCGCGATGCTCTATTTTCTCCATGTCACAAATTTCCGTCACTTCTGCCCACTAAAAGTCCTCGCCTGAAACAATAGAGCAATGAAATGAAATGAAATTTTACACGGTGACTACCAAAGGATATAGGTATGCAACTAATGTATGAAACTTAAAATTAAAAGCTTCCTTCCTACTCAGGCCACGAACTTTTCAATCCGCCCTCGTATAACTAAAGCACAACAGTGTCGTATTTTATATATTTAATACGTTGAAATAATATATAATAAACTTTTACAAAACATAAAAGCAAGTTATTGTGAAGCGTCTAGATATTGAAGATGTTTTTCAATATACGAAAGGCAATAAGTTCCAAAGATTGGACGTGAAAACTGAAAGATCTTGCATAGGAATTGGAGTTAAGAAGCAGAAAAAGTACTTCAGAACTCTTGCGCGACCTGGTGTCGAGACTATGAAATTTACACAGAGAATCTGCTTGAGAGATAAGGTGGTTATTTTCATGTAGCTAGGTGAGCTTGCTTACATTTCGCTCATCCATTAAGTTGAGCCAACATAATTTTGTGTAGAAAGTGGAGGGGGACGATCATAATAAGGTACCTGAACCAAATATAGCCTATTTGCTGTTACCAAGTTAATTCAACAGATGGCGTTAGTATGTCATTTAGACTGTCCGAATGACGTGATTGAACCTGCTGGCTGTACCTGTAGTGCTGTAACTTGAAGACAAAGAAGCTAAATAGCTGGATCTCTTGATTTTGTTCTACGTGATCTAATATTGCATAAGTTATTACTTACTACATCTTCCAAGTAAGAGGTGTTTATATCTCTAGCACATGTTATGATAGCTCATAATTTGTACTTTACAACAATGTAGATTAGTTTAGATTTTAATCTAAAGTACTGTTTATAACGAAGTATAAAAGAACACTATGCAAGGTAGACTCAATATGGCTAGGCTTACCATACATCCGGGATTAACCCGGACAGTCCTGGTTTTTTAGTGCTGTCCGGGGTGATGTCCGGGATTGCAAAATGTTCGGGGTTTTGAGAATCTGAACATGACGTATACCGGTATTGAATATTCACGACCAATTTTTAAGATGTTTCAAAAGACTGATTTGTCATGTACTTACCAACATTTCTAAAATGGTTGAGTGTGCTATGTCTTTGCCTGGAACGTCTGCTCCAGTTGAGAGAGTACTTTCAATTATGGGGAATGTTTGGTCTGCAGAAAGAGGTAGACTTCTAGTATCCACTGTTGAACATCTGCTGAATGTTAAAATTAATTCAGAACTTTCATGTTGTGAATTTTATGATGTTATTAAAACTAACAAGCCATTACTGGAAAAAAAAGTCATGTCTAGTGAAAAGTACAACTGAATCAACTAACAGATAATTCTACCTAGAACAGAGAGGTTTCCTAAACATCAGAAAATGTATTATTCAATTAAACATTTGAAAATTAATTGATTGATTTTAGAAAATAATGTTAATATTTTTTTTCTTGTACAATATATCGTTTAATGCTCAAATAAAATGTTAAGGCTTTTAAGTAATTTCATTTTTTTTGTAAAGAAACCTGAAATTCAGCAGTAACGAGTTGATCGCGAATATGTCCTGGGTTGGACCCAAATAAATATGGTAAGCCTAAATATGGCCTACAAGGAATATATCGTGATGGACACAGATGTGACGTTTTTACTCTTATATTCATGCAGAGTGTGTGGAACTAACTAAGGATGAAAAAGGACCTTTCAATTGCCCAGACTCTAATGTGTAATTCATGGTTTTCTCGTAAGAAATTGTGGCATGTCGCTCCCTGTTTATTGGTCTGTAAACAATGTTATTTCTTAGTGGAAAGCTCATGTATCGTTATGTAAATAAAGTGTAAGATAAATATACTTATATACCTATAGAAACGACATTCTGGTTCTTTCTTTACAATTTCTGTTGCGTATTTTGATGTGAAAGAACCGAATATATGGCCTAAAAGTATATTTTAACAATATCTTCACTGCACCCATGTTATTATTTGCAATATGTTCCAATTTTCAGTAAACGTCCAGAAATGTTCCCTCTTTTGAATCGTGCCACTATACTGCTTTTCCGGATTCTCTGGAGTAGCGACGCGCAGAGGGGAAAGCTTGTGGGCGGGGTCAGACTAGGTGGAGAAGGGTGCGGGATGAAAGCAACGAAGTGCTGCGCGGTGTAACGGCCGTAAAGCAAAACGCTTTCTGCTGCCAATTTCTTCTTTTATTCTTAACAATGGCCAGTGTATTGTTATACACAAATAACAAATAATATTGCACGTTTATTTGTCTTTTGATGCTACGAAGAACAGAAAAAAATTAAAACAAATTTAAACATACATTTTCAAAAAACATGCAAATAACCACGAACTATGAGACATCGTGTATCAAAATGAGTTTTAAACAAGTATGAAAAACATGTTTCAAACCCTTTGTTTTAAACATTTGTAAAAAAAAACAAAGCCACGTGTTTTAAACTTTTCAAACAAGTTGTTCTCGAACACATTCAACACTATGAGGCGCTCTCCTGAATGCAGAGTTCCCCTAGACTTGCGAGCTGACATGTGTACTACGGAACTACTGGACCGCGAATGAGCCCCTTCCCCTCCGCGCGTTCATTGGACGAGGCGCACACCCTTTCACATGCGCAAAGAACGCGTTCGCGTTCTCTTACTCCAGAGAATCCGGGAAAGGAATATAGTTTTACCTTTCTGACTTTGTACATTCTTAGAAACATACAAAACTTAGGTAGGCCATATTGGGTTCAGGTATCTTCCTTGATATAAAAAATCAAATAAAAGAGACGCAAGCATTTTGTACCAGTTGAAGACATTAATGTGTGCATTCATTTGTTTCAGACTGTTCGAGGAGCACCAGGAACTTCTGGGTCTGTTCGAAAAGTTCAAAGAGCTGAAGACTCGAGAGGAACAAGTGAACAGCATGGAGCTGCAGGAACACGCGAACAAGGTGATGTCCACGCTGGACGAGGGCATCAAGGGACTGGACAACCTCGATTTCTTCTTCGACTACCTCTTCCAGGTGGGCGGGTCCCACAGGCGAATTCCAGGATTCAAGAAGGAATATTTCTGGGTGAGTGCTTTTGTTGTAATCTGTGATCATTGGATCATTGATGGCAGTTTTTTCATGGTACCACACAAGGATTTAAACCATTATTTTACTATGTTTTCCCTTCCGTTTTGTCCCATTTTCCTCCCTCCCCCTCTCTTTCTCTTCGACTGTCTGTCTGGTTTCTTTATCTTGGTCGTCTCTCATTTCTTTTTATCTGTTTTCCTTTCTTCCACGAATCTCTCCATTAATCTGTGTCCGGTTTCTGTAATTCTCTTTCTTTCTACTACCACTTCTTTCACTTCATCAATACTCTTACTTTCTCTTCTTTAAAATGTTTCATTTAATGATTAAGTAAGTATGACGTCACATCTCTCACTTCCGGAAACCTCTTTAGAAAATGTCCCACAGGCGATCATGTGCAATTATTTTTTCTATTAGTTCAAATCAGTGTTTGGAAGTAACTAGTTACAAGTAACTTAGTTACAAGTAACTTAGTTACAAGTAACAGTTACTTTTTTGAGAAAATTTAACTGTGACTAACTAGTTACTTTTAAAAGTGAATAACTGTAACTTTAACTGAGTTACTTTTTTACGATAGAAGTAACGTTTTAACAGTTACTTTTACAGTGACCTTGACAGTTACTTTGCGACCATTAAATTGTTGTGTAATAAATCAATGGCGATTTTGGACTCAAAGTGAGCCGGCTTATATAAAAGCCCATTCTTTGATACATTAATTCTTGCAAACAATAGATGAAGAGGCAAAGAGAAAGTTGTTGTACTAAATTTGTCTCCTGGCGGTGGTCAGTCGGTAGACTCCAGCCAGGTGCCAGGAATTTCAAGGTTTATCGTACGTTTCATCTTTCGTTTGGTAGACCTGAATTCCAAAGCGATGTACACGCCTCGCAAGAGGGGTGGATTTCCCAGAAGCAGGAAGATAAGCCTCTAGGAGAAAAATTCCTTCCTACTGCAATTACCAGTTGTGTGCTGTGAAGTGTCTCTTGTTTCTGTAGTTTGTTCCTCTGTGGTGTTCCTCTGTGACCTTATAACTTCCCCCTTCTGTAAGCAGCAACCGATAGTTTTTGTTCTTTGCTATAATATCGGATTAAGCTGAAAAGGGACGTACTGCAATATTTCAGTGTTTTTAAGAAAGAATTCAACGGTACTGGTAGTATGAACGAAACTGAACAATACGAGAGCTAGCAAATGCGCATATGAATGGAAAACAATGTAATTGTTTCCACGTGATTTCATTTATCTCAGTTCCTGATAATTTAAAAATGGAAGTAAAAATATTTCCGGTTAGAATTAGCTTATTTATGATTATTCAGCATTTCTGGACATTTTGAAAAAGAAATATATTTTGGTAAGTGCTATTCTTTTAAGATTTAAATGAGAACCCATTTTCTTGAAATAACAGATACGACAGATCTCACCATTATTATTGATACAACAGTGAATTACAACACTCAAGTGGCAAAGTAACGAATCAGGAAGACCCTAGCCATCATTCTTGCTTGTTTATGTAATCCTCTCAGAGAGAACTGAAGGGGTAAATTTAAAATGCCATTTTTACCTTCATTGATAACGCACAATTATAGGATACTACATTATATTTTTTATCATTTTCTGGTTCATAAACACTTGAAATTGTACAACAAATTTATTTCTCTCTGACACGCCCTTTATGCGAATCAGACCTTACTTCTTAGAATATATTCTACGTGAGTGATATCTCTCTCTCTTTCTATACAGTTTCTAGAATCCCCCCACTCCAATGGACATTAAGAACAACAATGAAAATAAATACAAATGTTTAAGTCGCAGTAGCTCAGGTCAACCTCCGTGGCGGAGTGGTTAGCATAACGCACTATATGTCAGGAGTCCCGGATTCTAGTTCGTTTCGGACATGGATGTTTGTGTTTGTTCCAATGAGAATACAGAAAATTTCGAGCGGGATTTCAGAGAACTTCCACCTTCTCCTCTGAAACACGTCAATGGGAACCTCCGGATTGTTTATTAACACTTCCAGTCGCCAAAAAATTCGCACACCACGCCTTAATGGTTTTCCCATCAAGTGCTTCACCTCAATATTCTCTCTGGTAATTTATTTGCACTGTAATGATTGATTTGTTCTCTTCATACCAGAATACAGATTGTGCGCGCTGCTGCGAAGTCGCCATTGTGCTTTATGCGATTGTGGCGCTGCATAGTGAGAGAACGGTGAACTTCGAGGTCATGCAATAAAATTCTTTGAGTTTCTCTTTCGTCTAGTACCACTCGCAAACCATTATGTTTCATAACCTTTTAGCAGTGATGAATTGAAATGTGGGAGGTTTGCTTTTATCTGCATAACATACGAGTTTGGACTTGGGATCACATTTCGGTACAACTGAAGCTCCTACTTAGTATCTTATGTGGAGAAATTTGAAATTTGCGAATGAAGGAGACTTTGTGTAAATAAACATACTTTCTTAAGACTCTTTTGAACCTTTGGCCAATTCCACCCAAGCCGTTTTTGAGAATTTCTCTAATTTCGAAAAACCGCTATGACCGCTAAAACCACAATAATGCACTGTGACTGGTGAACGATAAGTAGCTGATCTAGGTGTTCAGAAATATGAATGCAATGCAATGTTCAAATAGGGACAATTGACGTACTGGGAATTATTGTTATGAGAGAGAGATAGAGAGAGATGAAGAAAAACAATAAGGAAAATATGACGTGAACAGCGTAGTTACAGAGAACATACAGTGACGCGGGGCCCACAACCCAAATTTTTCACAAGTCTGAATTACATATGACCTATGTCACCACACTATAAAACTTTTTACAATTATTATTATCTAAGAGCAATGGGCAGAATATGTTGAAGGTTAAAAACAAGAATTATAGAAGTCTAATTAAAGTCTCTTAACATTTCCGATATGCCTCTGCTGATACGCTCATTGTATTTAATTAAAAATCTGCGTATGTTCAATAACAAACGATTGCTTTACATATAAACTGCAATTTTAATCATATCCAATCACGTTCTCCATTATAATTCTCTTTTCTTTAATTTTCATTGAATTTTGAAACTGTAGTGAATATATGTTTCTTGAAATGATATTTTCACTTCATATCATTCTGTAATTAAACGAATATTTATATTCATATTTGGCCCACTCCGATGGCGCAGTGGTAGCGTCGTCGCCTTGTAGCCAAGGGGTTCCGGGTTCAATAGCCGGTGGAGGAACATAGTGGCTTGGATCCCACTTTAAACTGTAGGTCCAATCCCGATTAGTCATACTGTGCATAAAGTGGACTTAAAAACATCAAATCAATCAATTAATATTACCTATTTTTGGTTAAAGTATTTGAAAACGATTAATTGGCTAGACTCCACAATCGACCTTTGTGTTTTACCGTTTGAAAGTTAAAAATAATATTGTTCGCTAATAGTACGTATTAACACTTCGAATTGCCACTGTGCATTTCTCAATTTCCTTTAACCTAATCCATGTTGTAAACACACAGTATTGCCAGGTCGTGGTTTTCAACGTGGATATATATGCAAATTTACACTAGGATTCAACTTTTTTTTAAAAGTTTTCATTCGTAAAAATAGTGTTGGGCAGGTTCTAACATGCCTTTAAGGGAACTTTATAGAAAAAGGCGGGGCCGCGGTAGGTCAATTACCCCAGGGGCGGAGCCCGGAATCGGGGGACAATCCATCGGTACGAGTGCTACGAAACTGACATGGCCACAAGTAGTACTTCCACCTCGCAACTTTAAAGGGCTGTATCTCCACTTTAAACGGATGTACACTAGTAAATATTTGATTCCGCGCTCCAGAATATTGTTTTTCACAATTTGAAACACACAATCTTCCTAAAAACAAAAAAAATCCCTCCCGAAATCGAGGGACCCATGTGCTCTTGGTTACTTTGCTGTTCAAGGTTGTCCTAGCGTTGTGCGATAAGGGAGACCCTTACTTCCGCTGACTCCCTTATGGCACATTACTCGAGGAATGCCTACGTTGTTAGCTTAGGTCTGTTAGGTTACCCTTAGCATAATTACACTGCAAATGTATTATACGCTAAAATAACTAAAACCAATAAGCCTAACATCACAAATTAAGCATTTAACTTACTTCATCACATAAATTACACTCATTATGTTTAATTTATAAATGGAGGTTTCCGAAACTTAATAATACGTTTTTCTACACTTTCCATTGCTTCCGCACCTTAAATCAAACATTTCTGTAAACCTTGATTAAAAACCTTTCCAACCATGTATGATACATATTTCTATTAGGAAGGGTCGATTCGACATCCTTACCGTTATTATGTGTCACTTTATTTATACATTTTGGATATTTTTAAGTATATCAAAACAATCCAGAAAGTCAGTAAAAATTTAATTAGTTGCTTAATTGGAAGCACCTGTGTCCGAGTTCTCCCTCCCTACGGCCGTTTAGATGTGGTGCCACACTTTCCTAGCCAAACGTAAGTCTAGATCTGACCGGGGCCTCAGAGATGAGTATATTTCGTGTAACGGGCCACAACCTGCGAGTCTAAAAGGACTGATGACGTCAAAAGATTTGTCGTGCGTTTTGGGGAAATACATGTATTTGAATGAGCGATTTGCACGATAAAGAGTTCCTGTAAATCTATTCATTTCAGAGTAAGAATAATAATTGTCATCGCAAATTAAACATAGTTGTCTCCTGTTCAGTTACAAGTAAATTTATGCGTTTGTATGTAGTACAACAATTAATTATATGTTAGTAAAAAAATCTGTGTTCAATCTGTACGAAGTATACGACATTTAAGAATTTGTGAACAGAGCTGAATGGTAATATTAATTACAAGGATGCCGGCCATGCATAGCTACGGGGTGTGCCGGGTGTGCCTAGGCACACCGTAATGGGCTGCTTTATCAAAGAGAATTAAAGACAGATATTTCAATAAGAGAGAAAATAAACAGCAGTTTGTAAGAAGTTGAAAATGTCATTACTTGGTACAAACGTGTGCATTATCGCTGATGAAACGAGTGTCTGTAGTTTTTCGATTTTTTGATGTCATTGGAGAAAGAAGATATTTACTGCATTCTACTCTGTACTGCAGCGCTTTTCGTCTATACTAGGGATGGCCAAACGGATCCGGATCCGAAAAATCCGGATCCGAGGATCCGGATCCGGATCCAAAAGTTACGGATCTGGATCCGGATCCGAAAATTCCGGATCTGGATTCGGATCCGAGAGTTCCGGATCCGAAAGTTCCGGATCTAGATCCGGATCCGGGTCCGAAAATACCGGATTTTTTGGATCCGGATCCGAGAGTTTCGTATCTCAATCCCATTATAATATTACCACACCTTAGGTATTATGATCTTCGATTACAAAGAAATTTTTCATTAGTTAGTCCTACAAGAATTTTTTCAAGTGTTGTTCCTAAAATACTTTGCTACGCATCGGCTAACACACTCGTGCACAAAAAATAATCTTACTTGTTTAACATAAAATGTCAGAGGTGATTTTGTAAATGCCATTGAAACGAATATGTATTCATTCGAATGTATTGGAAATGAAAACATACATAAATGTGAGACATTCAATTCCAGGATGAAACCTTTAACACATATAACAAGATAGAAATGTTATACAAAAATTATACAATTGTTCTACAGTTACAGTTTTACAAATTAAAATAAAACATTATAATATATGCAGTGTTATATAGTTACAAAGTGTAAGACTAACAAGGGAGGTTATCTAAGTGTCCCCCTCCGATTTCCATGAAACTTGGCAGGCGTATAGTGGGGCCCAATCGAAGAAATACGTGTTTTTTTTGTTTCAGCTAAAAAACGGTTTTAGGGGGCAAAACCCCCTCAAATGTCAATATGAGGACAAATAAATTTAAGTGTGCATAAGACCTATGTGTCCCCGTCTGATTTCCATGATACTTGGCAGGTGTGTGTATAAACGGGCCCAAATGAAGAAATACGTGTTTTTTTTTGTTTCGGCTAAAAAACTGTTTTAGGGGGCAACCCCCCCTCAAATGTCAATACGAGGACAAATTTAAGAGTGCATTTGACCTATGTGCCCCCCTTCCGATTTCCATGAAACTTGGCAGGTGTATAGTGGGGCCCAATCGAAGAAATACGTGTTTTTTTGTTTCAGCTAAAAAACTGTTTTACAGGGCAAAACCCACTCAATTGTCAAGATGAGGACAAATTGAAGTGGGGATCTGACCCCTGTGTCCCCCTCCGATTTCCATGAAACTTGGCAGGTGTGTGTATAAACGGACCCAAATGAAGAAATACGTTTTTTTTTTGTTTGGGCTAAAAATTTGTTATAGGGGGAAACCTCCCCTCAAATGTCAAGATGAGGACAAATTGAAGTGGGGATCTGACCCCTGTGTTCTCTTCCGATTTCCATGAAACGTGGTAGGTGTATAGAGGGGCCCAAAGGAAGAAATACGTGTTTTTTTGTTTCAGCTAAAAACTGTTTTAGGGGGCAAAATCCCCTCAAATGAAAAGATGAGGACAAATTGAAGTAAGGATCTGACCCCTGTGTCCCCCTCCGATTTTCATGAAACTTTGCAGGTATATAGAGGGGCCCAAAGGAAGAAATACGTGTTTTTATTGTTTCGGCTAAAAAACTGTTCTAGGGGGCAAAACTCGCCTCAAATATCAAGATGAGTACAAATTGACGTGGGGATCATCTGACCCCTGTGTCCCCCTCCGATTTCCATGGAATTTGACAGGTGTATAGAGAGGCCCTATGCCCCCTGTTTCTTCCTATGCCATATTTACCTGGTTTCAGGGTCAGATCCTCCACTTCAATTTCTTCTCGTCTTGACATTTGAAGGGGGGGGCCTCTATACAACTGTCAAATTTCATGGAGATCGGAGGGGGAGACTTAGACCTCCCTTGTAAGTGTATTAATTAATTACAAATCGCGCACGCGGGTACACACACACACACACACACACATATATATATATATATATATATATATATATATATATATATATATATATATATATATATTATATATATATATTATATATATATATGTATATTAGCAGGTAACAATATGTTATAAGCACATTCTTACTTTCCAAAAGAAGCGCATGTGGGATGGCAAAACGGATCCGGATCCGAAAATTCCGGATCCGGATCCAAAAGTACCGGATCCGGATCCGAATATTCTGGATCCGGATCCGAAAGTTCTGGATCCGGATCCGAAAGTTCCGGATCCGGATCTGAAAATTCCGGATCCGCGGATCCGGATCCGAAAAAATTTAGGATCCGGATCCGGATTTCGGATCCGCCAGGATCCGGATCTGGCCATCCCTAGTCTATACCTGTCACAAGCTGCACGTGTGAGAGAGCTTTCTCCAAGCTTACCCAAGTTAAAACTAAATTAAGAGCAACTCAGAAGCAGGATAGATTGGAAGCCCTGCTCTTGCTATTTGTGGAACAGGGAAAAGCTTAGTCTATTGATGTAAATGAAGTTATTGATGAGTTTAAGAACATTGTACCTTTTGAGAGACGTCTCTTGTTATAGATGACGAGTATTTTGATGTATTTGTTTGTAACATTTATGAACATTTTGTGTGTGTGTAATTTCTATGTAATTTGATTATTTTCTACTACATATATACAGAAATTTTCAACACTGTCATTTAGTGAATTTATATTCCTTTACAAACATCAGTGCAGTTAGTTGCAAAATATGCTATTAAAAAGGTACAAGACCTCATTTTCTTTCTTTGTGCACACCCAAGTATAAAGTTCTAGCTACGCCTATGCAGCCTTGTAACTATAATATTCCTTTATTTAACACGAAAAAATGTTGATTGTTATTTATATGTCCGCATTATTGCTCATAAGTTGTCTGAAATTGTGCAGTTCAAAGTGCAAGAGTCACGTCTTTAACACGTTTTACTTTCTATTCACAGTGGAGGATATCCACTTACATCTTCGTGCTATGTTCCAATTTACAACAATTATGTGCTTCATGATATACATGAGGTGAAAGAAATATAGGCATAATATACATCAATAGAATTTTACGAATTTGTTCAATTTTATTAACCTATTCCACAAATACAACGTGGATAATTTTGTACCTTTTTACTCAGTAATCGATGTTATATTTTGCCTTTGTCGATTATTTCTGTTAATAACAGGAAGATCTTTTTGATTATTGCGATGTAGTTAGCGAACTATATATAAACGTGCACTTGTGTCACCAACGTTTAAGGTTCTTGGAAATGTAGACAAGTTGTAGAGAAGTTGCTAAAGTAAAAATTTACTATCCTAAAGAATAACGATTAGTACATTTGCATAGTCAGTCATTGTGATTTCATGTAACACATTTGATTGATTTACATTTATGCTCTGTGGAAAAGTAGGGGAGCGAGATATTATCTCAACCTGTTCTAAATATCACAAGTACAGGGGAAAATATAATTATCAACTTACATGTCAGCGAATATTGCATGACACGATTTCAGTACATGTCCAGGTACAGTTAGAAGTAAATTGTCGTTGTTAGGGATGAATGAAACACACGCTGATATGTATTAAAAGTTACGCCTTATCCTGAAAAATAACTTGTCTCTTGGTTTTTACCAGTATCTAACTTGTTTACCGAAAAGGGATATAATTATAAGGACTTTAGAATACGATATTCTTTTAACAATAATCTCCTGATAGAGTATGAGGTTTATTGTGTCTTCTTTCTTTTTGCTTTGGACTACTTAATTAAAGTAAGTTGCTTGCATGTTGCATTAATATTCTCAACAAGTTTAATTTTCAGTGTGATCGTAAATCCCTTTTCAATTACTGTTAGTTAGGTCATTTAAGATTGGTGTTCTTAGCATATAGGTATTGCGAATAGGTGAGCTAGTATGTTTCTTGTATTAGTATTTGTACACTTTCTCTCTTTGATGCATGTAAGATTTTGATGCGAAAAATGGTTTAAAATAAAAATGTAACCTACAACCAAACCACGGGAACTTATGCATCCAAATATTTACCAGATTTCTAAAAAATTAAACATTTATTCAAATTAGACACGTGAATTAAGTTTCCAAAGTTGTAAAGCTTATTTAATACGAAATTCCAATCTCACAAGCTCTTTCCTCAACCTTCTCTACGTAAACGTTTACAAAATTATATTTTTAACTTGGACCGTAAGATTTTATTTCACAGGAATTATATACTAACGATGATAATTCTTTATGAACTTACAGTAAGTTCCAAATGTAGGATGAAATTTTATCTATATCTCATTTCTTTCCATTGGTAATTTGAAAAATAAAGGTGCAGAACGGTAAAGATTGGATTTTACTTTTATCAATATTATTTACGTATTTTCCAATGTCATATAACATTTGAAACGTTCTTCAGGTGAAAGCATCGTTCAGAACGAATAAGAGAGGACTGACTATTCACTCAGGAAACTAAATATTATACTCTTACAATGCACTTCGTTAACTGTTGTAAATGGACTATACTTGACTAATCCTGTGACGTCACGGAAGCTGGTGTGAGGCCCGTACATAAGTATAAGTATCTCGGAGGCCCCGATCTGACACCACATCCATTTGCACCATGAAAGTTTAACGGCTGATTCCAAGCCAGAAACTTTCCCCAAAAATACAACTTCCACATAAATACTTTACAATGAACTCGATTAAACATTTATCAGTTCGGAAAGACACTGCGTTGAAAAATAGGGAAAGAAAAATCTTTACATGTGATGAGAAAATACACCACGCTTACCTTTGCTGTCATCAGTTCTAGCTCACTGTCACGATAAACACTGCGAGTTCAAAAATTCATAGCAGCGCTCATCTTTTTTCGCCGGCCACGTTCGGAATCTCACGGCTAGCGTCATCAGTTTAACCAGTGGGGATGTCAGGTAGATAATAGATGACCGCTGAGTGACTGTCAACTTGAATTAGAGAGGTGGGCATTTATCTGATCGTTCATCAAAATGGCGACACACTGTTGGGTAGATTGATTAGTCTGAAAGAGTAATACTTTTTTGTGGAAGGGTGACTTTCCATGACGTAAAACTGAAACAAAATGTTGATGTATTCTGGACTCGTTTCTAGATTGAAGTCCGATAGGAATCAAATTACCATTTGAAACGTTGAAATGTATATCGTTTCTGTGTGTTTAGATTATTAATTACTTGTAGGAGCACTCCAAGGGAGTATAGATGGATGCGAAAAACAGCTGAGAAAGTTCTTAATTGTTGAACAAATAAAAAAGAATGAGACCTATCTTACGAAAAATAAATTTTAAATTAAATTCTAGAGAAAATATATATTTTACTTGGTTGTTCAAATATCACTGTAAACATAAATTAGTGATTGTTAATACCGTATAAAACCCCACCTGGATTTTCGGGATCGAATCTAGGCTGTCCCAGCCTAGAGCAACTCGCCTCTGCGAGAGGTACCTTTTACATGTAAGGGAACTCGCCCCTGTGAAATAAGGAGAACATTAACACATTCAATATTTAACACTTCTATGGACTAGACATGGCGAGGTCATGATAGCAATAGAAAGGATGTTCGTTTACCTGTAGATTCCTGTAGAGATGATCGTCTCCGCTGATTTGGTAGATAAGGCACGGTCCTGAATTGAGACGCCTTTAGGGAGCGCAAGTTCCCGCTTATAAGTCTAGCGTAGCACCGATATTCAATCTATAACTTGGAGATAGCAACTGTTTACTCTATAACTGGGGCTGAGATCTGTTATCGCGATCTATTTAAAGGGGATTCAAATTTCAGATCGTTAAAGCCGTTGGAGGAGTTCCGTTTTGTCGTTAACTGTGTTTTCTTCCATAAGGCTGACGTTGCGTTATTTCAACGATTTCCTGTGAATTTCCGTGTCAGCGGAGTTTTCAGATCCACTGAAGGTCGCTGGTGTAATATGCTTGTAAGAAGCTACTTCCAGCGCTTCCGCCGGACCCTTTGCCGAAGTGATTAGTCTATCGATCTCTGATGCCAGGGGTTCCGGGTTCGAATCACGCCTTTGGCGTGATACGGTACACCGTGATTGATATGTCTGAGAAACATTAAGTTGCTGACCAATGCAGTTTATTAAGATGTAAAAACACTTAACATGTAACGTTTCAACTCTGTATCAGGGTCTTCCTCAGACGAAGAACTAAACTTAAAAAAAATCTGAAACGTTACATGTTAAGTGTTTTTACATCTTAATAAACTGCCTTGGTCAGCAACTTAGTGTTTTTTTAATATGGAAACAAGGCTTAATTATATTACTGAGAAACACGTTAGAAATTCACCTCAGATAAACGATGCAACGGATAGTGATAATTTTGATGCCGGTAGAACGAGAAACTCTTCAAGTTTTTGTAGGTCTAATTACCACAGTTCGCCGCTAGGAGGCAGTAGTACCAGTGGCAGAAAATATGACGTTCAGTAAACGTAAGAAGGTGTTTTTTGTTTTGGAATACGCAAGAACTTTGATCGCTGTGACTGTGCAACGAGGCTTTCGAGCAGTTTCATGAGCCTCCACTCCCCGCAATACTCCAGGAACTTCTCAACTGTATCACGGCGGCTATGTCACTGAACATCCGTGACATGCTAATGGTACGAAATGAAGCACAGGTTAGATATCTGAGGCATAAGCAAAGATATATAGATAATGTCTAACGTGTATAAAAATATGGAGTTTGTAGTTCTTTCGGCATTAGAATTACTACTGTCATTGTATCGTTTATCTGTAGTGAATTTATAAAATGTTCCACAGGCTTATAAATCACCCTGTATAACTTGGAGCGGATTCTGGCCTATTTGACTTTTTTATTAATTTGTAATAATTAGAGCTAGGATTTTGATGACCTTAAAATTGCCAAAAAATGACCTTTAAAAATGCATTTATGACCTAATGCATGCAAGAAAATGTCCCATAAACTTAGAAAAATGATCTAAAAATTCTGAAAGATTTGTAGAACAAATTTATAAACTACCAAGAGAAATTCAAATTACAAATTAACGTTACAGTATCTATCACATGTTCATTGTGTATGGTAGTACAAGTAAGAAAGTTCACTTTTTGTCATCTTTTACACTTTAAGTACTGAGTTGCAGTACACAATGAAATTCATATGCGAATTTTAAAAAATGAATGATTGTCGGTTGTCGGACAAGAGAGCCTTGTACATGGAAAAACTTCTCTCGATTTCCAATTAACTTGACTTGAAATAAACAATATCACTTGCTGTTAAGTACAGCGCCTAGAATAACGTAGTGTAGAAAACGGCATGGTTCTCCGCTCTCTGGCTGGTTCCACTCGAAAATGATCCGCTAGAGGCGCTGGTGTTGACCCCGGTGCTTGGTGTTCGACTGCTTATAATGGAAGTAAATGGGTTTTTTGCTGCAACGTCTGATTCTTTTCCTTGTAACATTTCTTTGTATCAGAAAATTGTTATGATATTTGGTACAGTAGTCGCGAAAATATTAAAGAATATTATGAACCGTCGATCATGACCTGTCCTTGAGTTTTTTATTAACAATACGGAAGAAAACATAGGTATGGATTGTAACACGTAACATGACAATTGCTGCGAGAATTAGTATTGTGTATGCATTATCCTGAAAGGTTCATTAATATTGTCATTGTCACAAATATTATTTTTATGGAAATTCGGACAGACAATACTCGTTTATTTTTCAAAGATTGTTTTACATCCACTCGCGTGTTGTCCAACTTACCGCCCAAAAACTCACAAGCGTAAAATATGACCCTTTTCGTTTCCTGCTTACTGGAAAAATGTAAACAACGCGTTGGTTGAGTTATATTTTCACCATGTCTGGAAACTGTCGCCACTGTTTTGTGCCTGGTTGTTCTAGTGGATATCGTTCAAGTAAAGAAAAGGGTATTTGTATATTTAGTGTTCCCAAACAAAAAGATAAATTAGCCGAGTGGAATCGTGCAATTCCCAGAGCTGACAAGGAACTCTATGACACAGCTGGTGTTTGTGAATTGCATTTCGATGAACAATACATTATCAGAGATTATGTTCACGTAATAAATGGTAAGGAGGTAAGGTTGCCAAGGGGGAGGATATTATTTTTGGGGGGATTCAAAAAGTGCAATACAGAATTCAGAACAATAACAACAATAAGAACATAGTTATACAAATAGTTTGCTTTTGCAAACTGTAATTGACTTCATTATATATCCGAGAACGTAGTTTTAGAAATTTGTGCTATTATTATATGATCATACGATGTTAAACCAGCCAGCAATTGCACTGCCTGTAAATCGTCCATAAATGCTTTCCCATAAAAAAATAAAAAATAATCCAATGAAATAAATAAAAAATGAATAAATACAACGGTGGACTTATGTTAATTTGCGGTTTATTTTCATCAAGTACAAGGTAGACATTTTACAGCCAAGTCACGAGTCAAAATGCACAGTCCTTAACACCAATGTTCTACTTACCAATCGACACGAATGTAAAGCAATTTGTTGATAGAGATGACAAGGTACATCCTAATCGGCTATTTGAACTCCATGGAATATGAAATTAAATTCTTTCGAATATCTGCATTTCGGGAAAATGACTTCATAATATGTACGCCACGAAACATTTTTTCTCCTTCATGACACTATTTCCATTTTATTAGTATACAAAAATTAACTTGTGTACACAATCCAACGTTTGACGTCTAGCCTCACATGCGATATGTTGATGCTCGTGTTGCGTTGCACATAAAACGTATTTATGTTACTTTTCGGTGTAAATTAATGCCATTTCGTGACTGCAAATCACTCCACATATATAACTGTTTCCATCAATTCACTTACCGCCTTTCTAGAGAAACAAATCTACACAATATATTCCAAAAACTAACTAAGCCGCAATACTTTCATAACAAAATTAGCACCTGGGTCGATCGCACTGCCATCTACTTGTCATCTTCTCGGGGAACCAGTTTCAAGTTGGACTTGTGATTTTGCTATCGGTTAAACCAAGAATGTATGGTCTGGACTTTTTTATTTAACAAGGAATTCCAAACACAGCATTAGCCATTTTGCATTGGAATGTACTATCAAAAGAAAATAACAAGCGGTAAAGTAACTTATACAATCTTCTAAAACGTGCCTGATTTCCAGAAATGTCAGTTTGGTTAGGTGGATTATTGTATTGCCTGGGTTGTCTGTGGAACAAGAAACTTGACTTCTACAAGTTGAGTCCTCAGGTAATGATAGGTGGCTCTTGAAAGTGAATTTTCTGGAGTAGTCGTTCGCTTCTGATGTTTCAATTGGCTATAAAGGAATATGGGATCTGCCAGTTTATATCTCTCGTGGGGAGCGAATTTAACATTCATCTCAGAAGGATGGATTCTTGCAGGTGTTTCGTTGATGAAGGAACTAACAATATCTGAAATATAATATTCTGTAGAAGTTCAGGCTTCTGCCTATTTGCTCATGATCACTGTGCGAATTAAGATTTTTGCTTGAGGTGGGCGATGCTCACTCAGTGGCGTACTTCTGATTTCATTTCGGGGGGCTTTTCTTTCTATGCAAGTTTGTATCTGTTAACTAAACTATTGCCTTGCGATTCTAAGTATCTTAGAAAATTAGTTCTAAACTAGGTTGTTAAAACCTCATGATAACATTTACACGTGATTTAGAAACACTTAATTATATTTACATTCTAATAAAACCCCCAACTCATCCACAAAAGGAGCTTTCAAACTAGTAACACCGACTTTACGGGCTGTTCAACAACGGGTTATTTTAAAATTTATTTTGTTCAAACTTAATGTCCATCTAATCTACCTACACGTTTCTTGTGAGAGTCAGGGCCTGGGCATGGATGTTTGTGAGTGCCCATTTATCAATTTCATTACCACCATTCTCGCAAATTAGTCAACAATGGAACAAAAAGCGAAGTAAAATAAAGCAAATCAATCAATGAATCTTGTGAGAGCTTTACTTGTAAAATATCAACACTATGCCATGAAAACTTAAGTTGGAAACAGCTTGCAGTTGTCTCAACTCGGTAAGGTTGGCCAGTTTCAGAATGGTGTACTTCTTTCATCAATAAGGCTGCATACGTTTTGGCAGGGACATTTTTGGTGACTGAACCATTAATGGACGCGCATGATTTTATTTGTTTCTTATATAGTTAAGAAATTGTATTCTAAATGCTTTCAATCCAATTTTCTTTGAAGGGGATATAACATCCCTAGAAAATAAAAATAATTATATTTTGGATAAAATTTTCTGTGGGGGGATGACAGGGATAATCCCCTCCCCGCTGTTAATTCGCACACTGCTTATCATACTAAACATGGCGGTAGCTATAAGGGGCCGGGTTGGACGTCTTTGAGTCAGCAGTTTTCCCACAATCAAGTGGTCCACCCTGATAATTCCAATGGTGCCTTAGAGGTTTGTGCAAATCATCTAAGGGATGCATTTCTTCAAAAATTCACAAAATAGGTAAATAAATTACAGCGTTCACAAACCCATATATAGTATCATTAACAATACTGGAATTATACTTATTATAAATATTTCGTTTCGTTTGAGTTTGGTGTTTTAAGTCCACTTTGTGCACAGTAAGGCTAATCGGGATTGGACCTACAGTTTAAAGTGGGTTCCGAACCACTATGTGCCTCTACCGGGTACAAGGGGGCGGCGCTACCACTACGCCATCGGGGAGGCCCTATTTCGTTTGGTGCAAGACTCGTTGTATAAATGAAAAGTACCAATATTACTCCTAGATAATACTAGAAGTAATACATAGGAAAGTCATGTGGATTTTAAAAATGTTCATATTGTTCGGTTGGCAGCTCCAATGGCTTTAGATCCTTACGATTCTCTTCAAATATAGAGGTTTTGCTATATAATTCTATCATTTTCTCATAACAATGAAGGGTAATTTTATTTGGGCTGTTTTACGTCTCTTTTCTACCTATGATATTCACGACGATGAGGATGAATTGGTGGAAGGAATCTACACAATGAAATGTACGTGTGCTCAACTCAGGATTCGAATTGAAGACCACTGGTATTGTAACTACTAATCACTTCGCCATTAGAGATTGGTAATTCCAGCTGGTGTATCGCTAACGCACGCCTTGTAATCAAAGGGTCCCGTGTTCAATCCCTGTGAAGGCACGTTGTACAGTGCTTCGTATTCTACTTTAAACTGTAGCTTATCTGAGCATAAGTGCACTTAAAAACAAGAAAACTTTTGTCAGAAGAGGTTGGCGTTGCCTTGGAGGGATATATTTTGATTTGATCTTTGTTATTTAGCGTCGCTTTCTGCCACTGTTGGTGAGCCGCGGTGATCTAGTCGGTAGGGAGTCTGACTGTCAAGCGGGAGGCTCGGGTTCGATTTCCGAGGTGGGTGATCTAAGGTCGGAAAAAGCATAAAGAGGCTCTGAGGCTCACCCATCCTCAAAGCAATGGGTACTTGTTGGTAGCCATGGGGAGTAAAGGCGGCCGGAGCGTGGTGCTGAACAAATCACCTCCAAAATGGCCGAGATCGAGAATGTGTGAGGCCCTACACCCCAAATCCCCTAAACGTGCCTGAACGACACGGTGCTACATGGACGGGGAGCTTTACCTTCACCTTTCTGCCACTCTTGGGAAATCTCGACTATGAGGATGAGTGATGATATGATGAAATTAATGAAGGACCACTCACTAAGAACAACCATGCCCAGGATGCGATTCGAATCCGAGATCCCTGGCATCGTAGCGCGTCGTGCTAACCACTCCGCCACGGAGGTCGGCAAGATGGGTGAAGATATTGGACCCCTACTCAAACCTTGTAACTGCAATGTAGGAAATACTGATGCTTAAAAAGGTAGACGGTTTCTAATACTAAGCTTAACCTGTCTTTGAGTGCAAGAGCTTTGTTATCCTCGAATGAAAAGAGGAAGAAAGCTCTTCAAGATGCTTATAGCGTCCATTTGCTCGCTCGCCGAAGAGAGAAAGGGGGTAGCCATGGCAACGATTGTTTCAAGCAGCGGCGAGAAAGATGAAAGATTCATACGCCATCACAGACAATTGTCTTGAAATTGGCAAAGCAATTTATTTGCCCGTCGTTCTGTTCTTTGCGTTAATGTTTCATTCACTTTTTTTCTGTTCTCTCTCGCCGCTCCGTCACGGCGAGTTGCTTTATGTTTAATTTTACAAAAGCAAATCGCGAATCTCTTTCAAGGTCAGACAAAGGGGGAAAAACCGGGAATGAAATGAGCACGGGCATAAAGAAAAATCCGAGAGCTGTGTTAACAATTTATGCACATAATATGCAAGCGTTGCCAACCTTACATACTTAATCGAGCACGTACGAAATTTCATTGGCATGTCTTGGTGTGTGAGAAGCATGGTGACGTGATTGGAGATGGCGTCACTAGTCCTTACGTGGGCATGCGCGTGCGTCTGGGCGATTCTGCCATTAAATGCCGATCGTACGGACGTGTGCTTTCAGTCTAAGTCGTGCGGACGTGTGCTTTCAGTCTAAGTCGTACGGACGTGTGCTTTCAGTCTAAGTTCTTGGTCCTGTTGTTGTGACGCACCTGGCTTTAGGCCACTGAGAATCCTTACACTGTGCACGAAACACCTCTTCATGATGAAAAAATTGGAGTGTTCGATTATATAAGTTCGAAAAAAGATTTAAATTACACTTCACAAAATACAGTTAACAGTTAAAATAGCAAGTTCAAGTTTGCTCCCACCCTCAGTACTTAAAGAAATATTTTTTTCTTTGCCTGGACGTACAGTCAGTCACAATAAAAATGGGACATCTACCCTAGGTGTATATGTGTGTTGCCTAACAATACGTGAAAGCCGAACTTGCTATTGAAAAGTTGCTAGTGAAGTTTGCTTATCGGTGTAGAATTAGGCAACAAGGAAAAGAGTATCTAAGTGTTTATTTATTTATTTCAGAAATTGAACGCAACAGGTATATTATCCATTTATGGCGTTCATTATGCAATAATTTTGTGATAACATTATCGATTAATTGCACAGATCAATGTAGTATATAGACAGAAAACATTTAACAAACATACAAGTCTCACGTTTATCGTGAGCAATTGTGCTTGAAGCAATATTATATTATATGTCTGCCTTAATATTTACAATCAGAAAACCAATAACAAATATAGCTAGTACAAAAATTCCTAACTTGTTTTACCCAATATTGTGAACAAAATCTAAAGTTGTTTTGCCCAGTGACTTCATGTTTACAAGCGGAAACTTACGAACAAATATTGTGAACAAAATCTAAAGTTGTTTTGCCCAGTGACTTCATGTTTACAAGCGGGAAATTACGAACATATATTGTGAACAAAATCTAAAGTTGTTTGGCCCAGTGACTTCATGTTTACAAGCGGAAAATTACGAACAAATATTGTGAACAAAATCTAAAGTTGTTTTGCCCAGTGACTTCATGTTTACATGCGGAAAATTACGAACAAATATTGTGAACAAAATCTAAAGTTGTTTTGCCCAGTGACTTGATGTTTACAAGCGGAAAATTACGAACAAATATTGTGAACAAAATGTAAAGATGTTTTGCGCAGTGACTTGATGTTTACAAGCGGAAAATTTCGAACAAATATTGTGAACAAAATCTAAAGTTGTTTTGAGCAGTGACTTGATGTTTACAAGCGGAAAATTAGGAACAAAATATTATTTAAAAATTCCTAACGATATTTACAAGCGGAAAATCAAGAAGATATATTGTTCAAAACTCCACACTTGCTTTACCCAGTGAGTTGATGTTTAAAAGCGAAAAATTAAGAACAAATATTGTGAACAGAATTGAAACTTGTTTTATCTACTGCCTTGATATTTACAAGCGGAAAATTGAGAACAAATATTGGAAACAAAATTAAAACTTGCTTTACCCAGTAACTTGATGTTTACAAGCGGAAAATTAAGGGCACACATATATGGCGGGCAGATAAATATGCCAATAAAGATACCTATCACTTTGCTTCCTCTCGCCCAACTCTGATAAACAGCAACGATAACACTAAAATACCGTTCCTTGGTTCTGTTGGTTTCAAGGCAGTAGATAAGCTCGTTTAGCACGCAGCTGCTACGTGCACACACCAACCCTTCAGTCTTATCTATTGTAGCTTCATTCTGGTTGTTATAACCACCCGAAATAGTTCAACACAATGCCGGCAGGCGGCGGGGGAGTCGGAGCCACGCGCGTCTAGAATCGATTGCTTTGCTAACCTACTTGGCATGGGGGGAAGAGAAAGAACAGCATAATCATGTCATCGGCTAAGATCCAGGTGGGGGAGGGCTTTCAGGGGGTAAAAAAGCTTTCGGTCACGTGACAGAGGCATTGGTAAGGAAGTGAGGCGCTGCTGAATTGTTTTCATCATTGTAAACAACGCCTTGAACTTCAGGAGCAATGTAAATTGATCGCGGGAATGGTACTATATTTTAGCAGTGAATCGGGTTCGTATCTACCACGTGAGGTCTATTTTATCCAAGCAAGATAAGGAAAATTTATTTGGGGCTAAGAATAGAGACCGTACAATAATTTCTATGTAGCTTTTCTAGCCCTTTCAGGCAAATTTTGACCATGAGGAAAAATTGATGAAATTTGCAAAGCATTACCCTACAGCTTCGGCGTATGGTCGAGTGGTCAAGACACGATATTTACACCGTAGGTTCAGGGTTCGAGTCCCGTCCTGGAAAGGAGCGTTTCTTCTTTAGTCTCTCTTCATTGCCACTTCTAGCAATCGCGACGATACGAATAATTGATAAATTAGATGTCACTGTAGCATGTTAGCCAACAGGAACAAAACACTAAGGGGTCATCGGTGCATATGCGTGTACGGGGGGGAGGGGGGCCGGTAGCCTTCCCTTATATTTGTACTCAGACGTTTAGTGTAGAGGAATGTTATAAATAGAAGAGCTGAAACAATAGCCTAAAAGGGACAGTAAAATAAAGTAAGGATAATATAAAAAATACTATTCGGAAACGAAGAAACGTCCATGACAACGTCACACTAACTTTTAAAAGAAATTTGATTTTGTTGTAGACAGGAATGACATAGGCGGCACTTGAAGGGGGGGATATAGTACAGTAATTTCCGTACTTGCGTTTGTGGCTCTCAAATAGACCAGACCTTCCTTATTACCTCATTTTTTTTAAACCGTTATGTGGGTTGTCAGCCAGCACGGGCGAAATAGCATGATGCATTGTGAAATGATAGAAGGCGGAAAAGTCCGTAGGATGAGTCTTCAAACTCTCTCTCTCTCTCCGAAATCTCAGTTTCACTCGACGCGTTAGCTACGTTAACGACCGGCTGGCTTTGAAGTCCACGGAGCGCTCCCACCAGCTGTAACAATCACATTCAACCTACAGTGTTGTCACACATCTACTCTACGCCACCTTGTCCCTCCGCCTTCTCACGGTCTCCAGATTCAAGTTGCAAAGTACGGCAACAGCGTATCCGCAGTCATGTGACTGAGACTCCACGTGGAGTAGACGAGCAGAATGACAGCTGCGCCCATTGGCTGAAGGTTGAGTGTGATTGGACGAAAACAACTCGCCCGTTGTTTATCCCCACCCACGTTTGTGGCGGCAGCTCTCTTCAGGTCTTGGACGTTAACCAAATAAACGCGTCATCTATACCGGGATAAGGCAAATGCTAAATTACAATACCGATACTCTCTCCACATTAGGTATAATGATGTGTCTTTGGAGGTAAGGATTGTACACGGAAGGCACACTCGCTCACTCACTTTGCCTAATCCGGCGATCCCAAGATCACCAGCCCAATAGCTTAGGTGTAAACTTCCATGACAAAACAGAGCTCCACGTAATTGCTCTCGTGCTTATATAGCAGAGAGGTGCGTGACCTCTCTATCGCGCTGGACGTTTGGCGTCGAGCTTACGTGGACATTACGCAAGGTTCGTGCGTCGCTTGCACCCTTCCGTCTACAATATAAAAAAAAACACTGTATATGTGTGTGTGTGTGTCGTTAAACATGCAAAAAATAAAGCACTCTCTAAGGAAAAGTCACTTTCTTACGAAATTCTCGAACATTCAACTCATATGACGAAATGAAGATGGCGTGACGAAAGAGAAAAAATTTAAAGTCACACAATGGATTCTTTTGAAATTTCTGCAATGATTTATGTCCAAACTATTTACATAATTTTAAAAGTCCTTGTACTTAAATAACAGTTCAGCAATTTAAGTAATAATTATATTTAACTATGCTTTCAAGGTACACAGTTCCCAGTTCCTGGCTTAATTTTCTAGAGCAAACAACTAACAAATGCAATATCAACTAATAACGAATTCTTGCATTCAATATTGCTGCTTTACATAACATAGGCAATATTTTTTTTAAACATTGTTCTGTTTTTCAATTTTTGGATTGGTTTAAAAAGTAATAATATAAAAATACATACGCCATCAAGAAATAATTCATCCATTCCAATCCAGCAGTGCCGGATCTACAAATCGTGCACCCATTGCGAAAAATTACCAAAGGCCCCCCCCCTACCTACCAACCTTTAAACACATACCTACTCACACACACACACACACACACACACACACACACACACACCATGTATTATGTATATGTGTGTGTGTGTAATTCTCTTGATCTCATGTTGACAAAGTCACATATAAGGGCGTAGAGGGTGATTCAAAAGTCCCTTAACACCCCTATAAAAGTAAAGGAATTAGGATGGGTACAATTGGTCATGATAGAAACAGGTTAGGCTTAGGGGGAAGCACATTTGTGTGTTCCAAACGGACGTCCGCCATATTGAATTCAACTCAAAATTTTTAAATGGAAAGGGGGTGATGTAATATATGTATGCCACTGTTTTCTCACACCTGCAAAATGATACATTTGTTACAATCATGCAGTTGTAAATTTTCCTTATTAAAGATTGGTTGAAGAAACCTACACCACTGCATTTCTCATGAAATTCTAGCCTGATTTGAATCTAGTCTGACTTCCAAGCGGAAACCCGAGTTGGGTGATCTAAGTTCGAAATTTTTCCGGCTTTGTCAATGCACAAAGCGGCTCTAGGGTTCACCCAGACTCAAATCAAATGGTACCCGGTTAATTCATAATGGGATTCATAATGGGAGCGCAGAGCTTGTGATGTTGCCTACCTTGGCTCCCATTGTCCTGTTGGGGGAAGAAGAAGGCCTACTATCTACATCTGGAACGCATGAACGCGATTCTACTCCAGGAACGATCGCAGGTAGATCGCTTTTGGATAAGATGAAGAAACATGTGCTAGAGCAACCACTGACACCTGTTCCAAAGGTGTACAGATATGTGTACGAGCGATTATCACTGAGGAACAAATTAAAACTTTTTGTTTTGCCGCTGGATGAAAATAGGTGATCTTTAATAAATTGGGTGCGCTGATTTCAAAATCATAACATATCACGTACCATTTTTGGCGGAAACCATTTTGAAAATTTTTCATCGCACATTAAAAGAAGGGTAAAATATAGCGTATTGCTCCAAACCTTAATGTGATAGTGTTCATTTTAGTAATACATTGGGTTCATAGAATACCAAAAATGATTGTAAATGATGTAATTATGACATGCACTAAAATTTGCAGTTGCAGTAAAATAGTAAACATTAAAGTAAACAGTAAAAGTAACACACCTTCAAAACGTATTTCTGTATGATTTCCGCTTGTAGCAGGCGTGTTTAACATCTGAGACTGTTCCAGCAGTAATCCGCTAGTAAACTGGGAGACCATCTGTCTTTATAAGGTTTTTCCATTTCTGCGATTTGTTGGTGAAAGAGCTCGCCTTGCTCGTCACTCACTGCACCCAGATTAGAGGGGGAAAAGTCTAAATTGGAACACAGAAAGTGTATCTTGAGAGACATATTGCATCCCATTTTTTTGTATGTTGCCAGCATACGTTTTACAAGTTCAGAGTAATTGTGAGCCCTGTGGTTGCCAAGGAAATTGCGACACACACCCTTGAACGCACCCCATGCTGCTTTCTCACATTCACTTAACAGTTCTTCAAAATTGGAATCGTTCATTAAACCCCGGATTTCAGGGCCAACAAATATCCCTTCTTTAATTTTAGCATCGCTTACATCAGGAAATTTGCTTCGTAAGTACTCAAACCCTATTCCTTCTTTGTTCATGGCCTTCACAAAGTTCTTCATTAACCCCAACTTGATGTGCAGTGGGGGGAGTAACACATTGTTGGCGTCGACAAGAGGTTTGTGAGAGACACTTTTTTCTCAAGGTGTGTAACACTCTCTGGGAGGCCAGTGTTTAGTTTTGTAATGCATGTCCTTTGGTCTGCTGTCCCATAGACAGAGGAAACAACAGAATTTCGTGAAACCTGATTGCAGCCCCAAAAGAATTCCCAGTACCTTCAGATCAGCACAGATTTTCCGCTGGTGTTTGTCGTAGCTAACACTTGTGAGAATCAAAGCAATTTTTTCATATGTTTCCTTCATTTCACTCGCATGAGCAACTGGCACTGAAGGTTTCTCATTTCCATTATGCAGAAGGACCGCCTTCAAGCTAGTTTTTGACGCATCGCATCCATTCGTCTGATTTATAGTTTTCTCCCAACTCCTGCATTAATCCAGTGACATTGTTGCAATATACCAGGGACCCATTCATAGAAAAAAAGGAAGAAAATTTTAGTTGACGTTTTTTGAATGTAATACTTGTCCCTGGTTCCAGCAGGCTCCACCCTTGCAGTCTTGAACCCAGCAGTTCCGCTTCTTTCTTTGTATGGTTCAAATCACGTACTAAATCATTTAATTCTGGCTGGGTGATAAGACTTGAAAGTCAGGATCATGTCCGAGAGAAGATATCGGTTAATCTGAGGAAGTTTCTGTTTCCTCTTCCAAAGACCATTTCAATGGTCGCTTTGGAACAGGTAATGTCTCATTATGTTGCACTGGTCTTATCGCAGAAGGTACATTTAGATACTGTAGGATATTTTTGGATTTTCCTGAGAATCCCGTTACATTAGTTAAACAAAAGTAACAATCAGTTACGAGGTTCGCGCCATACCATGGGAACAGCGAAGGGCATGGATAGATGGGTACCATGTAACCACCCTCGTAAATATCGCGAGCATCTACTGCAACAGACATGAGGAGTCCACCCTTTATCTTGGTCTCCGATTTTGCATCCGGAATATAGCTCGTAAGCTTTCTTCACTATTGGTGTAATTGAGTTTCGTTGGGATTTTGTCGTGAACTCACTGCTCACATAGCAAAACAGATTGAGTGAATTTACGCAGTTACGAGGCATCACTGCACTATTTTCAAAGACCACACAAAACAATCGCGATGAAGCACACAACCTAACACACAACCTACACTTCCAGCGAACACAACGCAACTGATAAAGACACAGTACAATAGTCACCTTGCCTCTTTAACAAAGACTTTTCTCTACTCTTCTCTTATCGGGTAACAAAATAAACAACAATGTTTGCCCTTTAGTTGTCGTTACAATGCTTTCTTCATATTACGCAGGAAAAACAGCCACACGTGTTCTCTTGAAGAATCCTTGTATATCATATGGCGAAATAAAGCTTTGTCACATTTACTTCAATTTCGTGTTTTTTTCAAAAACTAGACGTGGTGGAGAAAAAGGAACATAATTTTCGTGTTCAGCAAGTCAAAAAACATAGAAATTTCCGGTCGCGGCAAATTTCATTGTTCCTCAATTTTTACGAACAAATTTTAGGTTAGGTTAGGTATTAATAATGACCCTTCATGTCGATAATATTCCTTGGTGGGAAATGTTTTGTGTGTAAGGCGAAATGGGATGTCCCGTTTCGCCTTAGAAAGTTTTTGTCACATAAATCATTTGAAATTGTATTGGGGGAGGTGAAAACGCAATAAGGCGAAATCATCCTGATAACCACCTCAAATGCTTCAACAGACGCTAGATACTATTGTCCAGAGAATCATATTTTTAGTGGTTAAACGCAAAAACTTTCTTTCGCTTACATTACCTCCCTATTTGAACGAATTCAAACCACAATGAATCTAGTATTTTGGTACTAGCTATCTTACTTGGTCTGTGGTCTCCTAAAATTTTATGAGTAAGTAATAAATTTAATTCACTGCTTTATTTATTTTTATTAATTGAAACTAAATATAATTTAGCCGACCCCCTTGGCGGAGTGGTTAGCAGATCGCGCTACGACGCAACGCCAGAGGTCCCTGGTTCGAATCCCAGCCTGGACATGGATGTTTGTGAGTGTCCATTCATCATGTCATCACTCATCCCCATCAGCCAAAAGTGGCACAAAAAGCGAAGTAAAATAAAATCGATCAATCAATCAATAAATAGATAAATATAATTTAGTTTAAAATGCGTGCAAAAGAATGGAATGACGCGCAGAGTTTTATCTCTTCTGGAATTTTACACAGTGCCGGTTCCATAAGCCGCAACTGCGGGGGGCCTGGATGATCAATCTTTTAGGGGACCCTTGCCATGCACACAATATAGAGTTCGTTTCAAAGTATGTATATGTAAAATAATAACTGTAGTAATATGAAAGATAACGTTGAGATGGACCTAAAGGAAATCTGTGGAAAAGATTGGATTTATCTTGCTCAGTATAGGGGCAGATGGAAGACTTGCGTTGTTGCAGCCATAATCCTTCGGTTTTAAGAAGGCTAGAGAGTAGCTAGTTAGTTAATACGTCTAGCACCGAAAAGTAAAAAAAGAAACATCGCCTAAATATTGTACTGTGAGAAGATTTGCTATTCATTTTAGATTGGCTAACACGCAAAAATTAATTACTCCTGCTTAATAGTCCATGCCACAAACTAAACATTAATTTCTTTCTAACCACGAGCTTTCTTCCCTAGATCTGTGTCGTGGTGCTACTAATTGAGATTGTACTCCAGGTAGATATGAGTTAAAGGATGAAACGGGTTTTTCTAGAAGTCCAAGACGCGGAACAGTAGACGAAAAAGTCCTGGATGTAACGCAATTATTATTTACTTTGGGGGGTCTCAAACCAAATTTGCTTACCTAACCACCCCTGCATACTCAACTGAACTGAACTGATAGCAGCAGAAGAGCATTTGTAGAAATATCATGAAACATATTGTTCTCTCATTTCCACCTGAATTGTTCTCTCTTCAAACACCTCTCAAAAGTGACTTATAAAAGGTTTCATCTGAATACGATTTTGCAAAGCTTCTGTATCAGATGTAAAATGCAAATCTACCTTCAGAGGTATCTACTGCTGTAAATTTACTCTACCCTAGGCTGACAAACTCTCCCGTATTTCCCTGGATCTCCCGTATTAGAACTTTTTTAAATTATTTTATTTTTTTATTATTATCCTTCTATTTCTCCCGTACATTTCATTAACAACCAAGACCGCGAAATTTCAACTCATTCCGAGTTCAGCGAGCCATACTAAACTTTAAGTGGACTACAAAATCTTATATGTGACGTCATATCTTCCAGTAGTTGGTTGATGCTTAGGTTAGCAGCAGTGACAACAGCAGCATAGACAAATACATGTGTGGGTTAAGACTACGACACATGCAAACTTGGATTTCTTTTATTGTAATCTATATATTATAGTGAAATGTAAATGAATTATTTTGTTTAATGTTATCCATTCCATAATGATGATGCCGCGAAGCTAAAATTTGTCGAAAACTAAAACTCCTGTAAATTCATTGCCGGAAGTTGGAAATCTCCCTTAAATTAGTAGCTGAAAGTTCGTCACCCTACTCTACCCGTCACTGAAGCATGTTAGCTATCTTACCTAAGGTTAGACGCCTGAAAATACCTCATTTCCTTCTCCCTCACGCTCACATATATAAGTAGATAAAAAGAGGAGAGGGGCTTTGGTAACATTTTGCAGGGGGGGGGGGCAAAATTTGTAGATCCTGTACTGATTGTACATTCTGTATTTAAAAACTATCTTGAAAATAGCAATATTTTTTAAAATTCAAAATAATATTGTGAATATTACTTTTGCTGTATGGCCTGTTATAATGTATATAATATAAAACTCACGCTCCATTAAACCTTAGTCTTGAAGATCAGTAGTATTAAAAGCGCTGGTGTTCACATACCTGTCGACAAAAAATAAAGATAGAAAAAAAAGAGCGAATGTTGGCTTTGCCATACCTAGCATGCAAGTAGAATAGTAGGAACATAAAGCTGATTTATGCGGAATTATAGGTGATTTAGGAAAGAGCATGTTAATCCAGTCCCTGGCCATAAGACACGCAGACATTTTGAGGTGGACGAGTTTTCTCTTTTGATTCTGTTAGGGCATGCCTAAAGAAAGGGAAAAAATCTTGGGTGGACATACCGGCCCCAAGTTTTCTAGGAGCCCGTAAATTCAAGATGGCCGCCGCTTCACACACCAACAAATAAAATCGATTATAACTCCTTTAAAATTGGTCTTTGACAATTTTGCATACAGACATATTTTGTTCAGAATTGAAAACGGAACGAAATATATTCTTACAGTTTTTCATATCTTGCACTGTTATGAAGATATATCGAGTGAAAGAATTCCGTACAATCTTCTGTAAGGATTCTAAGCAATATTTTACACTTTACTTGACATTCCGGCATATAAAGGGCAACAAAATACTGCCTGTGATAATTTGTTGATGCCTACTATTGTGGCGCATGGCCTGTGTGACGTTATACATCAAAGATAGCTTCCTCTGAAAACATTAACAAAGAAAATCGACCATGTCTCCTTATCTCCTTCAGAAGTAATTTTGACTATTTATAGGTTCGTTGGGTTTTTGAATGAAGGGAAGACATGTGTATGGAGGATGCCTTCAATTTGAGGCATACAATCATAAGTATAATACTAGGTGTTTTTTAGCTGTACAATGTGTCGAGAGAAGGTGCATGGCGTCGGGAATCCAAGATGGCCGCCACCGAGGTTCCGGGCATAAAATACTGTCCATATCCTGATTTAGAGTTCGTTTATCAGATTTTTTCAGAGGTAGCTATTATCTGTTAATAAATAGCAAGTGAAAATATATTATTATAATTTTTGTAACTACATGGGTCTCCCCGATGGCGCAGGGATAGCGTCGTCGCCTTGTAATCAAGGGGTCCCGGGTTCGATACCCGGAGGAGGCACATAGTGGTTCGGATCCCACTTTAAACTGTATGCCCAGTCCCGATTATACTTACTGTGCATAAAGTGGACTTAAAACAACAAATCAATCAATCAATTTTTGTAACTACAGTAGTGTCCAAAAGTTAAGCATGACGATATGAGAAAATGTCTTATTGATGAAGTGCCAGAACTGCACAAAACATAGTGAAAATTAATCAAAACGTTACATGAATTAACAATTGTTTTTAGTGTGAAGACAAAGAGTCCAAAAATAAGAAAATTGAAGATCGCTTCCTTAACAAGAAACAAGCTATAAATATATTTTATCCACCCTTGAGCCCATTCCAAGAAAATTTTCTGGCGGCGCCACTGCTTTTCCAATAACAAATCTCTCCTTCAAACAGAAGGCATTGACATCGAGACAACTGATAGTGAAGTTGACGATGATCCAGCGTTAGTAAGAGAGTCACTTCCATAACAAAATCCATTGTCAATAAAACTGTAGTTCTTAGTATTCTCATTCTATTTCTTCCTGTCTTCCTATCTTCCTCTGCTTTTGTTTCTTGTTCCCTTTTCCTTCTGCTGTTTCTGTCTCCTGTCTTCCTATCTTCCTCTGGTGTTGATTCTCGTTACATTTTCCTTCTGCTGTTTCTTTCGCCTTTCTTTCACTGTTTCTCTATCTCTTTCTTCCTATCTTCTTCTTTTGTCTACTTTGTTTCAGTGTTCTTGTATTAAAATTCTGAGTGAGTTAAAAATTGTTGATGCGTTCACACATATGGGCATTTTGCAGCCTTCAAAGTATACGAGGAAAAAGTCCTCTTATCTAAAAAAAAACTTACCTTAAAGCTTAAAAGGGAATGTTTAAAGCTCCGTGGGAAAGTTTAAAAGTTGAATTAAAGGCACATTGACAAAGAACACCCATGCAAAGGCAGAGATGCGAAGCATCGTAGTGGACTGTGCTAACCACTCCGCCACAGAGATGGGCTAAAGTTTCAGTGTAAACGCAGATTTATGTAGATAATATTTCCCGAAAATATTCAATACTATTACGTTTTCATTCTGCGAAAAGACTGATAGTGGAAAACGGTTATATCTGTTCGCAATTAATAGCGACAGTAATCCAACAACCGACAATTCTGATCGGAAAATTCAAAATCGATTTTCATGATTATGTAACTGAATGCTATATTATAGATAATAACATAAGCTGTCCCTTACCCAGTACATTTCTAGTTTTAGCCATGGAAAAGTTATTTCCATAACGAGCTTATTTTCAGAATTCTGACATTTTGCTTCATTAACTGATACTCGTGGGACATTTTTTTTAAACAAAACAAAGCTTGCTCTTGGTACGCATGGTTACGTTATCAGCCTGCTCATTCAATGGCGATGTTTGGTTAACTGTGCAGACAAAGAGTTTTGCTACAATGAAGCTGTTTCGCCTCAGGGCTTGTAATCGGTTTGAAAAATGATCACTACCAGTGATTTGTTTCTACTGGGGATAAAAAAATCACGTTCTCATTAAAACGAACTTTCTTCGTTAGGTAAAGAGATGTTGCTATATTCGTTTTACCATGTACATTTAAAATATAGTACAGTCAAAAGTAGAAGTGGGTTGAAGTTCGTAGGGAGAAATGGCTTGGAATCATACACCCGCCCACTGGCAATTAGGCAACCTGAATCACGCAGCAAGCTAGGACATTGCATAACACGCAAGGATGACAAAACATGTGAACATCGAATACAGCCATTGTAAATATTGATATTGGGGATTTCTGCAGGTGTACAACTTCATAAAAAACAAAATTACGAGTAAATAGTCGAAAAGTAACCGATCCGAAACAATAGTACATGGGTTTACCAATAGAGTTAACGATTTTTTTTAACTATATGAGGATTCAATGAACAAACGTGATTTGTTGCAATGTATTCATTAATTTTCACATTTTTCTGTATTTATAATCTAAACAGGTGCTTCTAAATAATTTCCATATATATATACACAGGGCTCGAAAAATCCTGGTCGCCAGGTCGCCATGGCGACTAAAAATTTCAGCCTGGCGACTGTGATCTTATGCTGTAATATGTACGAAATTTTGATGATTCTAAGTTCAAATTACAGTACAGCGTAAGTTAGCAAATGATTTTTTTTTTTAAATCAACGTTGTGAACATTCCAGAGAGTCAGTAATAATTTCTTACTCTTTCTCCCCAAACACCCTATTCCCTGTTTTCTCGAATTATTTAGCGATGTTTTGAATGCCGTGATGCTCAGCTTCTTGTACAGAGTGTTTCAAATGTTGCACAACCCAAACTTTGAAAATGTATATCATGAAAACCGTAAGAGATATTTACACCGGGTTTTCTCCATTATAAAGTCTCATCCATTGAGATATTTTTCAATGCTTAAAATTATCAGTTTTCTCCATACAGAAAATTTAGATAAATTAATAACTGGCGGAAGGCAGCGTTAAATTTTTTCCAGAAATGCACTTTTGAATGAGAAAAATACGTAAGAAATTATCGAAGGGTCATAATTAGATATCTGATACTATGTCAATCTGTCATTTGCGACCAATATTGGTCATGTGCAACATTTGATGGGATTCTTTATTGGCGATTTTATTGGTTGAGTGAAAAAGTGCCATTTTTGGGACATATATGGCAATGCTAGCAGGTCGAAATATTGTCAACAGACGCACGCCACATGTGCCTAAGTATTGGCTATACATTTACGTGAAAAATGATAAACCAAGATTTTGTGCCAAAATTGGACTGTTGAGAGAATCCTAGTCTGCCTCTGGTTACACTGAATTCTCTTCGCTCACTTTCGACGCTACTATGTATGTTCTTTTAATTGATTCAGCATGGCGTATTCTTTGGAGCAGCGCGTGTGCATTGCTGAAGAGTATTTTACTACTCATTCTTACACTCATGTGCAAGAGGTTTTCCAAGAAAAATCCCCTGCTTCTGTTGTACCTCACAAAGCAACTGTTTTACGACTAGTCAAACACCAACAAATGATCCCACAAATTGTTAAGAGTTGCTACAATTATTGAAGATTAAGAACACACAGAAGATGTACTGCGTAGACATTTTCAGCGAAAAATGCAGACTCTACCAGGACTCGAGAACCTGAGTCTCTGGCATATCGTACGATTTCTCTAACCACTGAGCTACTGAGCCGGCCTGACCTCGCCTGATTTCTCGCTGTCGCTGTTTTACCTGTGTGGAATCGTCTCTGCCAGTGCTACCGCAGCGGGATCTGTTGCCTTTGAAACACAGTAGACTTCGACATTGCCTGGTTCATCCCAGCATAGAGGTGTTAAAGCATTTTTCGCTGAAAATTTCTACGTAGTACATTTCCTGTGTGTGCCTGATCTTCAATAATTAACATCTCTACGCTGGGAGGAACCAGGCAACGTCGAAGTCTATAGTGTTTCAAAGGCAACTTTACAAAGGTTAAACAGCGACAGCGAAAAATCAGGCGAGGCCTGGCCGGCTCAGTAGCTTAGTGGTTATAGCAATGGCACGGTATACCAGAGAACCGTATTCGAGTCCTGGTCGAACCTGCATTTTTCGCTGAAAATTTCTACGTTGATACATATTGTTAAAATTCAAATCTCAGATGTTTTCAGCAAATTAACAATAATTTTTAAAATAATGTAATTGCTTTTATTTGGATTCATGCTAACATAAATTTATTAACCCAGTGATAGCGTATATGATTAGTTTAGTGCAGAAAACCTGGTGTAAATACCTCTTACGGTTTTCATGATATACATTTTCAAGGTTTGGGTTGTGCGACTTTTGAAACACTCTGTAGTATGCAAAATTGCTAGTAGGTAGTTTCCTGGCGCCTGATTTTCAGAGCTGGCGCCTAACTTTGAAGAAAATTTTTCGAGCACTGTATATATATATATATATATATATATATATATATATATATACATGGCACAGTGGTTCGGATCCCACTTCAAACCGTAGGTCCAGTCCCGATTAGCCTTACTGTGCATAAAGTGGACTTAATGGACTTAAAACACCAACTCAAATCAAACCAAACCATATATATATATAATATATATATATATATATATATATATATATATATATATATATATATATATATATATATATATATATATATATATATATATATATATACTTTTCTAATTCAGCGAGGGCATCTATTCGTAGATATATTTCAAAAAGTTGGAGAACTTTTCTGAACTAATGTTGGTACGTTATGTATATATCATTGGTATTCGAAATTTGTATCAAAATGCTTTTAACTCTAAATCACTCTGCACTGTGGAAATAAAAAAAAAATACATGGACATTGTCATAATACCATTCACCTAGAACTATATTTATAGTGTATTTTACTCTCTGTAATGTAACATCATCGTGACAAGAAACTTTAAACCTTGTACTAGATAAAATCTTGGTGTAAATATAATAAAAAATCCCTAAATTCTAAAAGCATTTTGATGTACCTTTCGACTAATCAGGACCCTGTTCAGGAGCGTATTTAGGCTTAGGTAGACTAGGCACCTGCCGAGGGAGGTGGTTTTCAGACGGCTGCTGCTCGCTAGTACGTTTCACTACTATATAATTTTTAACATCTCCTTCTTTAAATTATGGTTTAAGAACAAAAGAGGGTGAACTTATGTTGCAAGATAAATATTTATCAAATCGGATGCACTATATTTAAAACAGCACTCCTTTTCGTTACGTGTGTAGCTCTTGCTGCAAACCGCAACAAATCATATCGTACGTGCACGGGAATTGCAACACATCGATTGCTAGGCAACAGTAGAAATATGAATCTGATCAACTTTTCTGCCGGCAGTAATAAAGACCTGATAAATTAAAAATGCTATATTTAGCGGCAAGGCAACGACAATTAGGTTAAAGCAGTGATGAATTTAGGGGGTGGTCCGGGAGAGATCCCCCCCTGGAAATTAAAAAGTCCCTCCGGCAAAGAATTCGGACAATAGCTAAGACATTTTGCAGTCATGTTCGCTTTGGCCTTGGTTCAGTCAATTTAGTTTAACTTGGAATGTACTTTTTCTGTTTGTTTTTTCGTAGTAATAAGCACTACTTCAGCCCCCTTCATAATTAAAAAGTCAAAATAATGAATGATTTAAATTATCGTGCGTTTTGTTAACAGCTTATTTAGGAAATGGAATGGATCAGGATATGCTTCAAGCTTGTGAAATGGTGTCAACTGAGGGGAGCGAGTGCCCCACAGAAAATGTACTTGATGATGTCATGAACAAACTTGCTGTAAAAAGCCTAGACGTCTTAGTTAGTTTGCTAACTAACTAACTAACTAACTCTCTAGCCTTCTTAAATCCGAAGGTTCATGGCTGCAGCAAGACAGGCCTTCCATCTGTCCCTATCCTGAGCAAGATCTATATACTCTTTTTCCGTCCCTACCGATTTCCTTTAGGTCCATCTCAACATTATCCCTCCATCTTCGTCTTGGTCTTCCTACTGGTCTTTTACCATCAGGTTTTCCAACAAGAATCCTGTAAACTCTTCTTTCCTCTCCCATTCGTACCACGTGGTCTGCCCAACTAAGTATTCTTGATTTAATCATTCTAATAATATCTTGACATGAATACAAATTCTACTTCTAAATTATGTGTGGGCTTCCCCGATGGTGCAGTGGTAGCGTCGTCGCCTTGTAATCGAGGAGTCTCGGGTTCGATACCCGGAGGAGGCACACAGTGGTTCGGATCCCACTTTAAAGTGTAGGTCCAGTCCCGATTAGCCTTACTGTGCATAAAGTGGACTTAAAAACACCAATCATTCAATCAATCAATCAATCTAAATTATGTAAGCTTCTCCACTCACCTGTCTCCTCATCCCTTTTAGGCCTAAATATTTTCCTAAGGATCTTATTTTCAAATACTCTCAATTTATGTTCCTCTTTCAATGTAAGGGACCAAGTTTCGCATCCATATAATATTACAGGCAAAATTACGGTTTTGTATATTTTCTTAGTTAGTTTGCTGTAAATGTAAATTATTGCATACGTTAATTATAATATTAATAATTTATTCTGATATCATCATTCTAAAAATAATAGTTAATTACGAAAGACAAGGCAATGAAAACAGCCGAGGTAGTGTGAAGGAGCGCAGAAATTGATGTGCTGTTTATTAAAAACAGAAAAAAAGTGAGCTTGTTCTAGTCCGAATGTAGATATATCAGAAGGTCATATTGAGGGAGAAAATATGGTGATGCATTTGCATGTGATTTATCTGAACCTGACGTTTCAAAAATTAATAATAATAATGAGGAACAGGAATCAATCATATAAATTAATCCCGATGACGTAAATTGGGTGAAATATGATACTGGTACAATTTCTGATGACACCAGAAGGTGGATAATAAATGGAGCTCTCGCTATCATGTTGCTAAACGAGGTTATGTTGCTAGTAAATATAGACAGAGACTTTAAATATTCATGCAGGCAGTACAGCAACTTTCCAGGAGTACTCAAATGAAACTTGGTTTCACCAAACCACGAAACACTGCCAGAGACAGACAATATTTAAAATACTTTATTTGATTTAAACGATCACCTGTTCATGACATTGTTCGAGGTTTTCTTAGTCTATGACTATGGACTTGTATGTATTTATTGGCTAAGGTGGGGCTGGTGGGCTCTATTTGTAAGGTTTGGGTTCGTGGGCGTCCTACTTGTACGTCACTTTTACAGAGTGAACCAAAAGTAAGACAGTAGGTGGAATAGGGTTTGCGATGGGGTTATACTATAACAATGGTGTTATACTATAACAATGGTGTTTGTGTTATTTAATTAGAGGATGTATGAAATATCCTGTGAGGTAGAATGTCCTCTACCCCCCTCCCTTCGTATCTCATGGACGCACCATAGAATCTTTCCGAGAATCCATATTGGCAAATAATTTAAATACTGATGCAAGAAAATGTGTGTTAATTTTTTTTGGTGTCTGGTACTCAAGACCCAAAGAGACAAACCATTTACCACATTCGTGACAAATGTGATAAACTGCTCTTTCATAATGTGGATGGGCCCCATCTTGTTGCATTAAGAATTGAACCAGTGGTATCACATTTGTCACGATGGTTTGTCTCTTTGGGGCTTGAGTACCAGACACCAAAAAATATAACACACATTTTCCTGCATCAGTATTTAAATTATTTGCCAATATGGGTTCTCGGAAAGATTCGATGGTGCGTTCATGTGATACGAGGGGGGGGGAGGACATTCTACCTCCTCTAATTAAATAACACAAACACCATTGTTATAGTATAACACTAACACACACCCTATTCGACCTACTGGCCACCTACTTTTTGTTCACTTTGTATATAACAATTTACCACTATTTTTCACACATTTCTGGAGCACTTTTTACACACGTTTTCAGCCATCCAACAGACAACCTACACATATTACAAGTACAATATGTAATTACATAAAAATCCGTGTCCTATTGTTTAAACTCCTGATGGCGTAGTGGTCACGCTGACGCCTTGTAATCATATGGTCGAGGGTTCGATTTCTCGCGAAGGCACATTGCAAAGTCGTTCGGATCCTACTTTAAACTATGGATCCAGTCTCTATTATCCTATTTGAGTTAGGTGGTAGAGCAGCCCTAGGTTGAACTTCGCTCAGCAGAAAATGAAAAGATTATTCTATTCTATTCTATTCTATCTGAGCATGTAGTAGACTTAAACAAGCTTTGACTGAGACCCCTAAATTCTAATCTCAAAATGTATACACAACTATATTTAAAATAGGTCTATACTCTGTCTCAGCTACCTCTGGAGCAAAGTCGCGCATAGCTGCAGAGAAGGGGTGGAGGTAGGGGGAATCGAGAGGGCAGAGCAAAGCAGTAGACGGTGCTGCGAAGGCTGGTAACCGGAGTCCCCCCCTGCGCGAAATCCTATTCCCTCACGTGTTCTTTGGTGGAACCGTCAAGGCATGGGTGGTAAATTTATTCATTCAGAAAGCGATTCCCTGCAGACGCAGTTTCGAATTCGATGTTGCTTCACACCCTTCCCCACCGTCTCTCCTCTAAGCCAGTAAATTTAAGTCTTTTTTCTCGTTGCGCCAGTGATCTGTCTTGCAATTTAAATTTAACTTGTTTGTCGGAAGTCGTTTTGAGCATGCACTAATCTTCCGTAAGCAGATTTGTTCAGCAAGGTTTCAAAAACAAACGTGAACACTAATTAGTTAATTAGTAACGTAGTTTTTACGAGATCTAACATAATAGAAATAATATGGCGAGACGAAACGCCAATCCGTTTATGTTCAATAGCCTAGTCTCTGACAATGGTGCGCCGAACCCTGTTGCCGAGTGGTTAGAACATCGCGCTGCGACGCCAAGGGTCCCTGGTTCGAATCCCGCTCGGGCTTGGTTGTTTGTGAATGTCCATTCATCAATTTAATCATTTCATCACTCATTCCCATCTTCGCAAATTAGCCAAGAGGCACAAAACGCGAAGTAAAATAAACTAAATCAATAAATCAATTTGAGGATGGTGCATTTAAAATACTAATCATAACAATTGTCCACGCTTATACATGAAACCGTATACAAATAATAACTATAAAATTTATTCCAGTAGCATTGCGAAAACATAATTGAGACAAATCCATACCTTCATTTTTTTTTTTTACACAATTTAATTTTTCTACATTTTTGTTCAATATGTGGTACGAAATAGGAACTATTATCAAACTAGTGAATATTTTTGTAGAAGTGATGTCAGCGTCATCTATCCGGTAGAGAATGAGATACAAAATACCCTTCATTCAAACAACAAGCAAAGGAGCAATACCTAAACACAATGGAATTAAAGAAGAGCTATTGTAATACGATAACAATTACTATAGCTCTTTTCAGTTCTTACGGCGGGCGCTCTAGAAGCTGGCAGGGAAAGTGGGGAGCGGGGATCACGCAACAGACCAACCAGACAACAGCAGTGGCGCCGAGAGACACGACGCGGCCGGAAAAAGTACTACGTGAAACTCGTTCTACTGGCCGCTAAGTTTCTTATCGTGCTTGATTGGTCGCTTCCCCGCTCCCCACTTCCCCTGCCAGCTTCTAGAGCGCCCGCCGTAAGATCTGAAAAGAGCTTTAATTTAATGTCTACTTTTTCGGTACACACATACATACACATATACATTTGAAGGAAATAGAATGGAATTTCCTGGAACACGGGCTAAGAAGGAACTGTCTTCTAAAAGATTCATTGGAATGAATGGTGATCGGGAAAAGGATGCAGAAAATATACACACGTACATAAACAGATACATGTGTCTGTACGAAAGAGTACATGTAATATTTTATATCAATTTGTCACCGTAAAATTTCTTTTAACTTGATATCACTCCTTGTCTTCATTTCTTTAAAATTATTGGAAATGTTTCTTTAACAACATTGATTGCGCGTACACATATAGACCGCTACACGGGATGGACCAAAAGTCGCAATACATAGGAAAAATAAATATGTTGTGATAAGAAGCAATGTATTCAAATATATGCTCGACGTGGTTACCATTGGTTTGCAATACGTCTCTTCCACTCTTGATAGACACGCATTAGAAAAGAACACGTTAAAAAATAAATATAGGAAACTTAAAAACAAAATTTTATTTTCCTATGTATTGCGATTTTTTGTTTGGTCCACCCTATACGGTTTTTTTATTACAAGATTTTGTGGACTTTACAATATTGGTTAACCAGGCAGGAAAGAAAAGGACAAGGAAATGAAGGTACACTCGCCCTCACATGTATATGCGTGTATATAGTATGTATATATGTAGCCATGCATTGCATGAATTATCTGCTCCCCTCGATAGATTTAATATCTTTCACACACAACCAGTATTTTTTTTATCTCAAAATGAGAAAAGTATTTTCATCGCCAATATGTCGACACAAGACTGGCGTGTTGTAATTTAGATATTCGTTATTTTATGTCGATTCTCTGATGCCAGCTTTTTCTATTCGCCATGATGATGCTGAATGATGAATAGAAACTAACAATCACTAGCAATAACGCACACGCAGGCAACCATTCAAACTTTCAGCCTTCGGTGGTGAGCTCTTGAGTCGATCACTTAACGGGGTCTGTCACTGTAGCGTTTTGCTGTTTGATTTCCAAGCAGGATCCTACTCTGCTCCAAAATCGAGATAATATGTTGGTGGCCTCCAAATGATATTATAATCTCCAAAGGAGTTTTTATTGTGATCTCCAAACGCAACAAATACTTTGATCTCCAAAAGAAACGAGTATCATGACCTCCAAGAGAAATTTATTTTGATCTTCAAAGCAGAAAAATATTTTGACCTCCAAAGAAGAAAAATATTTTGATCTCCAAACGAGAAAGGCATGACCTCCAAAGCAGAATGTACAATTGTATTATAATTATGGCTCGGAAGTTGAGGAAAAATCCTTTCTTTTCCTAGTGTCCGAAGACGAGGCCCAACATAATATATGTTCATTTTGGGTCATTGTAGGCCAGAAAAAGGTGGGTTTTATTTGTCCTTTTTTGCCTTTTTCGGCTTATTGGTCCTTTTTTAGTTTGTTTTTTGGTCTTAACGGCTTTTTTCGCAACTTCACCTTCTTTCGACTACGTTTTTACTGCCCATTCTCAATTCGAATCATCATCAGTTCATCACCTCTAAAACGCCCTTTCTGTAGTAAAGAAATAAATATATTTGAACCATCCCTGAAACGAGAGAATTTTTTTTGGACGACTGAAATAGGATCCGAAGACCTATTTCTAACCCTAGTGTGGTTAGGCCAAATATCATTCTTCATATGATTTTTCAAATTTTGTAAATCTAAGAAATATATAATGTCTGGAAGAAGATGCATTTCATTCATATAGTTTTGTCGCAGTGTGTTCCATACCATCAGAATTTTGTATTTTTTATTCATTAAATATGTAATTTAAACTGAAGTTATTAATTAATTTGGATCACATTTGTACGTCATTTTTTCCGTTTTTAGGTCCTTTTTTTATAATTTTAGTTTTTTTTATAAGTCCTTTTTTGGCAATTTATAGGTCTTCAACTTCCAAGCTCTAATTATAATCTCTGATTTTTCCACAGATGCGTTTCCCTCAAGTGATTAGGGTAGACATAGTCGATGAAATGTTTCACCAACGAAAGCCTCAGACCAGACATCACATCATTTTCTGTTTCTCTCTTTCAATTATCTTGCTCGTCACGTCTCCCATCGTTCCAGCAGGCAAAACAAATGAAATGCTAGGAGCTTATGAGATGAGACTGCTTGGTTACGGAGAAACCAAATTAAGGTTACATTATCTTGCCTACATAATCTTAAAGGGAAGATGATCCTACAGCATCAATATGATTGCAACTTTTCAATATTTATTCACCTTATTCTAACTAAAGAAGCCGCCCACCGTGGCGGAGTGGTTAGCACATCGCGCTACGACGCCAGGAGTCCTGTGTTCGAATCCCGGTCTGGGCATGATGTTTGTGAGTTTCCCCATCTTCACAAATTAGCCAAAAGTGGCACAAAAAGCGAAGTAAAATATAGCAAATTAATCCATCAATTCTGACTAAAGAAAACTGTCACATAAATTACCGATATCTCTTGAAGGTAATCTAAACAATAATATCCAAATTTAAAGTTAACTTTCACATTGACAGTGCACATTTTTTGATAACATCAATTGCTGACCTCAGTGGAAGTATGGTTAGCACAGCGCACAACGAAGCCAGGGGTTCCGGGTTCGAATCCCGGTATTTTCATCAATACCATTATATAATTACTCATCCTCATCTTCGCGATAAGCCAAAGGTGGTAAAAAAGCGAAGTAAAATAAAGCAAATCAATAAACTCTATTTGAATAACATCTGTTTACCTTTGCACAGGGCAGTCGCCCCGGACGCTGAGCTAAAGAGAGCGCCGAACGAGCAAAAAGGGGAAGAAATGGAAATAGAAAATGTCGAAGTGTCCTGCATTGTCACCCTATCAATTTATTTATTTTGCAAAGAAATAGTTATAAAATATTTCTTGCTCACTTTACCACCATTTATGTTAGAGTAATAGAAAGTTTATACTTCTGCTACGATGCATGGAGCAATGACATGTGAATTTGGAAAATGAAAGAACTTAGAGGTAGCGTTTTGTTGAAGCGTTAATGCTGTTGTATACTGCAGTAAGGAAGAAATATGTTCTCAGTATCGATTAATTGCAGTTACAAAATAACACTTCGACGCGATGCATCATTTTCACAATGTCGTTATTAGAATGCTGCAGGAAGAGGATTTCGCTCGAGCGCCAAGTAGTTCGCACGGACGACGCTAGATAGCGTACGGAATTTGGAGCTGCTTCTCTCGAGTGAACAGGCAAAACGAGCGGTATACACTCGAAGCCCAGTAGTACACGTATAACCGTAACTTGCCTGTGGCAGTGGACTCTCAAATACAGACCGTGATTTGAAGGACGCTGTAAAATTGAAACTGTAGTGAACATAGTCATCATCTCCATGTTAAAGTGTAGTTTAGTTTATCTTACCAATACAGAATGATACATGATAATAATAAAAAGATGATTGTGGGCTCAAACTACTGTACCAAGGTGGATATTTTACATAGGCCTATATCTACGAATATTGTCACATTAAAATGATATTCCATTGTATACGCTCGAGCGTAGTACGCTCGAGGGTGAGGGACTCGAACTGGTAGGAGCGAGCGAAGGTGGTCCCATACTGTAGTCGTTATGTTAGAAACACTATTGTACTAATGTTTCACTGTAGTCTATGCTACAATAATCATATGACGGAGTAACACATTGTAAATTACCCAGTAGAAAAGAGAGAAAAAAATAATATAATGAACCTTTTGTCGTAGTTTTGTCTTAGTGAACTTTGCTACAGTTAAGAAACATTTTTTTTTTTTTTTTGGTTGAGAAGAGCACCTACTTGATTCATATAATTTTTCTAAGGATGCCCTGCAGTGATCATTGACATATTGTTTGGGTACGAATAATAATTGACTTGAAGTCAGGAAAATAGAACTGGTACTAAACATCGGGAGGGGATTATTCCCTCCCCCCGCGCAGAAATATATATCTACAGTTCTGCCCACACACGTAATTAGAACAAACAATGTGAACCCAAGGCATGTAAGGGAAATCTGCATTGTCAAAGTTGGTTTTCAGTCCACTTTTATGCACGGATAGACAAATTGGGTCTGTCGCACTGCTTAAAGGAAATCCAAACCCTCCAGCGCGTATCAAACCCTGGCCACCTACATTAAAATGCGACTATGTTACCAGTACGCCATCGGAAGACCTAATTTATAATTTATTGAAAGTGTTCAATAAGATGTGGATAACTTATATAAGTTACTTTATTGTATACCGAGCATATTAAGGTATTTTAATCAAATATGCATTTTAAATTTAATATATAAATTTTAATTCCACAGCATAATTTAATTATAGACTCTAATTTACGTTTTAATACAAAATTCAAAATGTGAATTATGTGTGACATCTCCTCTCTTGATACACACTGTGGTTCTGCATAATATCGAAAGCAAGTTCCCTTTTCCGTCACCATGTTGGAACTGTGTTTAAAAAAAAGTGGAAGAATTTTGCCCTTGTAATGTTTTCAGTTTCAAGTATGTTATCGAGATAAAGAAATATATTTCTGAATATTTTAAAATAAGTTCTGAGTGTGAGTTTTGTGTGATTTCAAATCATAATACATTCCGTGCTCTGAGAGCTGTTAGTTAAATACAGGCAAAATTATCATGATATCAATTATTATCATTGCGATTATTGCACCTCGCCATTTCTACTTTTAGTCCGATATATAAATAAATTGAGTCTGTCTATGCATAGTACTATAAATGTCAACTATTATCATCACTATCGTCTTTACTATCATCATTATATAATGAAACTTATAAATAATGATTGAAGACTGCAAATTCAGATGTGCCATTTAACCAACACACTGTGCATGTGATCTATGTACCAAGGCTAACATACAGCCAATACGGTGCTCCCTCTGTTGGTACAGTGGGATCCATGAGTATTACCGTGCAAATTGTCCATGACTATTTTTATTAATTTTTTCTTACATCATATGTGTTTTTAAGCGATGCATTTTTATGTATTCTGGTGCAGAAGTTGTCAACAGCTTGTTTTGAGTTTTATTTTAATTCTTGAAGCTCTTATTGGGTCAAATAAAATGCACGAACATGGCGACGGACAATTTGCATGTATCTCACTGTACGATAGAAGTATACCGCACAGGAGGAGGAGTATGGTACGGACCTTGGAATATGGATCAAATTATGATATTTTTGAAGTGGCATTTAACCTTTCTTTTACTGAATTTACAGGTTTCAATTATCAATATTCTTCCAAAAATCTAGAAATATTAACGTTTACATTAAAACACAAGGGATACTTTATATTCAACTGATAATTATCGATAATTGTCAATTAATTGCCCCTTATTTTGACCTCCTTAAATCCAAAATACAAGGAACAACATTTTCACATATTTTGGCCGGTTACTAAGCATAGCAGAAGTGAATGCTTTCTTCCTACTGCGCATGACGTATCGTGATCGTCAAATACATGTGTGGTTTTATCAACGAATAGTAAAATAACAGTGTTGCAACATACAGATGTCAAAGTCTGAATACATATGCAGCATCGAAAGATACGTGTAAAATTGAATATTGAAATCATAAGCACAGTCGAATGCAAGAAATGATAAATAAAGTTGAGCAATGAATTGTGAAATGTAATCAACCTTCATTATAATTAAGCATGACAACATCAATTAGGTATTTACTGTTAGGTATCGAATATTGTGCATCTAGCCATATGCAATATAATTTAAAGCAAGTTAAATAATGTTGATTATAATACCTTCTTACATTTTATTAGATTCACACGTTATTGGACTTTCGTGAAACTTATCAAATGCATGTTATGCATGCGCCATGTACCATGTTTTGTCACTTTAAACTAGTATTTGGCACACCTTTTCTATTATTACCGAAGTTAATCTCTTTAGTTAAAGAAGTTTCTCAGATATCGACAGGTCACGTGTTCCGATTGTAGGCCCTCACACACAGTTTTTACTTTGTTGATGTTCCAAGAGGGTTTCTTCAAGGAAAAAACTCTTCATTGACCCTTGCAGAGAACACGCAAAATGAACATTAGAGCGACGGTGATTACTACCTTTTGTGTGATTACGGTTCTTACAAATGTTTCAATACCGACACTATTACCGGACAATTATTGAAATTAATTTCGATTTTTACATTTCCATGTAATTGATTCAATGAAGAAAATTTGACTTAAAGACGAATAGTCGCTAATTAAACATAGTAGAATGGTTGTGTTTATTGTTGTTGGGGAACTTCCAACTAGCCATGCGCAGTAGAGCTCAAAATCTCACTGAACAATCCTGAACCCTTGCAGGTAGAGAATTAAGTAAAATACTGATTGATTCATTGAATTAAAATTGATGATGGGTTCGCATTAGATGATCTAGGGGACCAAAACATTGCACAAAATACTGTGAGTGATGTGGGTTTGAGTGTCGCCTAGCGGCAGGATTATTAACTCTCAGCTTAACGAAATATGCACGCACAAACTGATCGAGTTCCTATCGTGTTGATGCGTGCCGTGTCACCCGTGTTGCATATATTGAACATTTGTAGGTGTTAAAAAAACTGTTTGTGTTCCTCCTTTGTTCTGGACTGGTTTCATTAATGGAAGTTCAATAGTTTACTTGCAATAAATTGTTGTAACCCTTCAATTATTTATGAAAGATCTTGTATATATTGTTATAATTTCTTAGAAAATATGGCATAACAGTTTTGTAAGAGTAATTTCTATCAATAGTGTTTTTTAAATAATAATAATAATAATGTATACAAAGTAAAAGCAAATATATAAGTTTATGAACAGTACACATATATGGGGAAAACTGCAAAAAGCGGCAATCCTAAATAAAAGTAAATAAATAAATAAATATTTCAAGAATTTTTCTCTAACTGTATCTTACTCTTTTCTACTTGCAGAGGATAGAAAATCCGTTCCTGGAAGCAGTGAAAACAACTTTGGGTGACCGATACACGGACAACGTAGAATCCATTTACAAGATCACCATCAAGTTCATCATCGAAACGTTAGTGCAAGGCTACGAGAAGGCGGAACAAGCGGACAAAAATGACAAGAAGAATTCGGAGTCGTGAAACTTCTTCGCAAGCGGAATGCGTCTTCACTCTTCCATATTCCATTTCCAGAAAATAAATGATTCTCGGGGCTGGATCCTGAATCCAACTATTTTTACTTTACTAAGAAATTACGCTGTTCAATTTCACTGATATGTCTAAGCAAATGATATAACCTGTGATACAGCAATATATTTCGACTCTTTGTGGTATGTATATGAGCTTTATTTGGAGTACTTGGATTAAAATCACGAAGAACTAAATTACTATAGATTTAAGAGTACTTTCTCACTCTACCTTTTTGTTCAGATTTCTTAAAATCATAACATAGTATTTTCAACTTAAAATCAATCTCGGATAGTAGTTTTTACTAGTGCAAGTTTGTTACGAGCACTATTTTCATCTAAAGAATAGACTAATGTTAAAAATGTATATTTTCTTGCATTGTATTGAATAATCATCCTATGCATGAAGTAGTCAATACATTCTGAAACAAAAGTAATAAAAGAACACGCTGTATATTTTCATCTTTGAAAAGCGTCTAGATGCTTACTTGTAGATGAGATTACTTGTCTGTTACAAAGTTAGAACTTGAAATAACTCGACTAAATGTTCAGCTACGCATTCGAACCATTTCTTGTACCTTTATGGGAGCAAACATGTGACTTACAAGACAGTTTGAAAGATGTAAAAAAAATAATGCATTTCGTATTCCGTCCGCTGCGAAATACAAAGAGGCGGTTTTATTGCTTTCGAGGGCTGGATGAAATGTGGCGGGAATATTTTGCGTGTGACACGAGCAAATCACGTGAGGAGCGTGCCTTCACCTGTCTTGAGCCTCTAAATCATTTAATAAGCGGAATAAAGAAATATTCGAACTTCTAAAAACAATTTCAAACCCGTGTTCTCAATTTAGAAATGCACAACAACCTGATATGTGTCTTCTAAAAACAATTTAAATTCTGTTTACATGTAATACACATTTGTCGCAGCATATCATTCACACTGTGGTTGATCTAACTGCACTCTATGCTGAAAGATGTAATTTTATATAATAATAGAATTTTCTATGCTGAAACCGGAAAAGTTGAATAAACAGTATTTTGTTACTAATTTAACATCATAATAAAAGCGAAAACTTATACTTAGTGAAATTCACTTGCAATAATAAAGACTGAAGATCACTTACAGGTAAAATGACACATTATAGGATTCACTGAAGAAAATTATTCAGATTTTTTGATCTAGAAATAGAATGAATTGTTCCCATTAGAAGACTGAGCAGTCAGGGAGAAAATTAATGCTTGATTCATCTTGTTCCTACAAATTAATGCTTGCAGCATTGCGTACCTTTGCAGGACTAACAAACATAAGACACTTGCTGAAACATTCAAATATATTCCTTGCTAATGAAAATTCTGGTATGGCTGTATTGTTAGCGACATTCCATTGTTTCATTCTCTTACAACACAGTTGTGTTGGTGTTAGGAGTAAGTATTGGAATTTTATTCAAAAGACTTTTACTTGAAGTATTGTGACAAGACTACTTGTGAAAATTGTTCTGGAAGTTTTTCGACATGTGAACTGGTACTAAAAAACTGTTGTATGCTTCTCTTAATTTTCACTTGGAAGTTACTTATATATTACGCACAAAACTACAATATCAAATAAAAGCCTTTTTTTACTTCTTTTGAACTTTATAAACTAGATGTTGCAAACTGATTTTCAAGCTGATTCAATTGAGCCAAGTTGGAAATGCGAAATATTGTACATTGTGATCCAAAGATCACCAATTATTAAATTTTAAATACAATCACTCTTGAAACTACAGCAAATAAAAATAATGCTTTTGTTTCGATTTCTAAGCGCGGAAAAGAATGCAAAACATTAAGAAAGATATTTGATAAATCAATCGTTTATTCACTTAGAAAAACATATTTTTATACATTATGAGAGCAAGCGCAATTTCTTAGTAATAAAAATATTTAAAACAAAAACATACCTTACAAGGCCAAAGACAATGATTTCTGAATGTGACTACTTATATATGTTTGTAATGCCTTTGTGACTTTGTGGACGACATACTTTCGTGCGTGTCAGTGTTACGTGAGTGTGCGTGTGTGTGTGTTTGTGAACACGTTCCAAAATGACACTTAATGCTTACAAACAGTGAAGAACCAACTTAACTTTCCAAATCTTGACTTCTCTGTAGCTACAACCTTCAGTGGACACAATTCAAATCAAAATATTTATAATGAACTTCGTAATCGCTAAGGGACAAATGCAAATGTGCAATTAAAAAAATATTACGGGAAGAAACTTTTGTTATCGTAAAACTATTTGTTTGAGCTTGAATGTTTTCGAATGCTTTTGGGGAAAAAATTGTGATTACATGGAATTATAGGTGTTGAATTATATTTGCATTGGTGCGGAATAAGGATTATGAAACGTTTAGATGAAAGCAACTCATATTGTTATGGTGTTCCTCACGGTGTGATGTTTTGTAACGCAGAAAGCAAAATATCGTTCTCTGCTAATAGAGATACGTTACATATATTCTCAAAGATACCGATTGTATTGTTAGTGTTGATAAGTATCCTAAAGGTATTTAGGATATAGAAAGAGAAATTAGATGATTAACTTGTAAAGTGCTAATTTGTTGGATATTTATAGTTATTGAAATGAAGAGAGAGTTTTACTCGTTGTATAGGAGATTGAAGAGTTATAAGAATGTTATGTTAGTCAAAAACATTATTTTGTCACCGGATTGTCACAGTTGTTGTAACATTATAAGTATTATCATGAAATTTTATCATTGCTTTTGTCCAGTTATTTTATGTAGTTTCTTTGCAAATGATATCGTTTTGACGAACCATGATATGTGCTATGGCATAGTGTAAGTGTTTGGTACAGAATGTCAAGATAAATAAACGTTAATAAGAAAAGATTGGAAGTTTTCTTGCCTTCAGTTCATTGTCCAAATTAACACTGCAGAAGTTGCTACAAGATAGGCTTACCATACGTCCGGGATTAGCCAAGACCACCTTGAGGTTCAGGCCACAGCGCTCAGTCAAGACGTCATCATCTGGAGGCGATCGTCTTAACGCTCTAAACTCCTTGTCGTCATTTTACCGTAGATAATTAAGGTATATTTATTTCTCTTATGAAGTTAAATTTCGACATTTACCCTCCCGACGAATATAGTTAGAAGAAAAATTTATAATATTGAATATTTGCACCAAAACTTTCATTCAGGAAGTCACTATGGCCACCACAAAAATTCCTACCATAGCACAAACAAAGAGTTGAAAACCGTTAGAAACTTCCTGACGGAAAAATTTAAACATTGTATATCTTTGAAAAATATTATCGGGAATATTGGTCAGCTACAGTAAAACTCGTAACCGCTTTTGCATGAACTTTTGTATGTAAAATCAATTGATTAAATAAAACAAAAATCATGTTAAGTTGACCGTAAACTTTCCAAGTTACCTAATCAATTAAATTGTCTTTAAGTTTACCCAAAATTAATCAACCAGATATTGCAGATATTCTGTGTAGCTATACAATCTCAATACAAAACCTTAATTTCTATATTCTTGCAGCAAAAACGAAAGAAATTGGTACAAGGGCAATGTTACATTTCTGTGATAAAGACTAAACCTAAATCATTTGTCACATTGTAATTTCGATCCAATTGACTTTATTGAACGTAAGATAACAAACAAATTGAATCTTTGTCATTGTCGTTAGTAAGATCTGTGACAATAACTTAAGAGTTTCATTGAAAAATAAAAAAGCAGATTCATATTTCCATTTTAACGTACACTTGGGAAATAAACATTTGGAATATTTCCTTACACTGTGTTTTATATTCTGTTAAAGAAATCGTGAAGAATGTTAATAAATTATGACACAATAAACATTATCACTGATTTAAAAATCAAAGTTACGAACATTGAACCTTCACAAAGACAAAAAATAAAAAGCAGTTCATATGAAACAGTTTTAAAAATTTAATACATTTGTAGTTCATATTAACATAGCTAAGTAACAAAATGCTTTCTGTGTGAAAACATTTGTATTTGAAACATAAGTAATATATTCTTGGATAGTTTTACACACGAAAAGTTCTTGTTACACATCGCACCTTTGTATTTGAATGTACAACATATATTCCATTAGCCTCCGATTAGCATAAAGAAGCATAAAGCGGGATAAAATAAGAATAAATGTACACATGTATCAACTTTGTCCCGTTGTATAGGTTTCTTTCATTAAGCACATTTTGAAACTGAAAATTTGTGTAAATAATATGAATAATTTATCGAATGCTTGCATAAAATTTACACTAACGAATTGCTTTGGTAGACGTAATATTAACCAACGTTTGTAATTCAGGGTAAATTATTTGATATTTCTAAAAAAAAATGTAGACATGTTGTCCACATTTACGAGTATATTTGATCCCTATTCTGATATTTCATGTACGTACCAACATTTCTAAAGTCGTTGAGTGTGCTATGTCTTTGCCTGGAACACCTGCTCCAGTTGAGAGAGTACTTTCAATTTTGGGGAATATTTGGTCTGCAGAAAGAGGCAGACTTCTAGTATCCACTGTTAAACATCTGCTGAATGTTAAAATTAATTCAGAACTTTCATGTTGTGAATTTTATGATGTTATTAAAACAAACAAGCCATTTCTGAAAAAGAAAGTCATGTCTAGTGAAAAGTACAACTGAGTCATCTACCTAGAACAGAGAGGTTTTCTAAACATCAGAAAATGTATTATTCAATTAAACATTTGAAAATTAATTGATTGATTTTAGAAAGTAATGTTAATATTTTTTTCTTGTACAATTTATAGTTTAATGTTCCAATAAAATGTTAAGCCTTTTAAGTAATTTCAATTTTTTTTGTAAAAAAAACTGAAATTCAGGAGTAACGATTTGAAAGCGAATATGTCCTGGATTGGACCCAAAAAAATATGGTAAGCCTACTACAAGACAACAAACACTACTGATAGGAAGTAAGGTGAGTATTGAATGTACGAATTTCTGTTTATTAATATGTTGTAGAAAGGAAAATGGCCAATAGATGATATTCATTTTGACATCACCTGCGCAGGGGATGATGGGAAATCTCGCCGAATGAGCACGTGTTCCGGCAAGCTAACTTGGTGTTCCCCCAAGCGAAAGCAAGAGTATAGCGAAACAAACGCTGTGTGCTTGAAAATAGACCTGTTGCTTAACACTTTTGTGGTCTTATTAAATTGGAATTTTAAAATTAATTTCCTTTTGGTAGATTAATGTGTTGTGTGTAAGTGCTATTGTTTGTGTTTTAATTGTGAAAGAAGGTACGGTGGTTAGGATAGCACATAGCGTGATTTTCCAAATCGGGTGAAAATATAAATCGTATTTGAAAGGAAAGTACTGCGTCTGTCGTCACATGAAGTTTATGCTGCTCTCTATACCAGTGTGCGAATTAACCGGGGGAATGCCGGGGTCCCCTTCCCCCCACCACCAGTGGCGGCGCCAGGATTAATCATCTGGGCCAGGGCTGCTGAGGGGTTGCGGTTGAAAATAAAGAAAACATAAAATATGCATGCATGTTTTAGCAGAGGCGCAACGACGAATTTTTGTCTGAGAGGGGGGGGGGGCAAGTACCAAGATAAACGTGCCAATAATAAAAATGACATAATTAGTAGTAGTAGTAGTATTAAAGACGTTATTATCCTCGTAAATCACGCAAAAAGGGGAGACGTCGGTGCTAAAGCATTTGTGTTGGACAAACGATTTTAAATACTTTTTCGCACGTTCAATTTCACATTAGCTAATAATTGAAAACAAGCACACAAACTGTATTTTTGAAAGACAGAAAATGCATGACGAATATAATTCTTTTTGTACATATGACATGTATAACTTTCATGTACAACATATGTTTTACACATATGCAACATGGAGCGACGTACAAAACAAGAGCATGCATAGCCTATGCAACATGTTAACACTGTATTCCAAGTTTCTTTAATACACATATATAACATATTATTTAAGTGCATTACATAAGCAATTCATCCGCCTCGTAAAAAACAAACAGCAAAAATGATATAAATCTCTCAAATTCGCGCGCTTCTTTTCATCCAATGTGCATGCATTTAAGACCAAACTGCTTAGCAATAACAGTGTGAAGTACACAGTTAGTCTCACTTCTCTCTCTGGTAATTAACAATCCATTACAGAATAGAATGATGATATTGTCCGTTTCGCTAGCAAGAAAATTTTTAGATCCATATTATTGCAAACTGAAAACAATATTAATTTAATGTTCGCGTATTCTCTCTTTTATAACGCTTTAATTTAGATTGTTCGCCGCCCCTAGCTAACTTTCACGAAATTACGAAAAATAAATTACTGAATGTATTCTTTATTTGCATAAAAGTTGAAATCGAGGATGGCAATTGCCTCTCTGTTCCCTCACCCCACCCCCTTGCCTTGAGGTGTCGTCTTCCAGACGAAAAAATAATACATGAACAGTTGAACTATAATCCCATCTTGAGTATAATTTTGTCATGCGCTCTTAAATTCTGCTAGCCTTGCTTTTTTTTTACTTCAATTTTTGCCCCCTTGTCCCCCATAGAATTTTAATTTCGGAGAAAGTTTGGGACCAAGCTTCAACTTTGTTAAAATCTCCTTCTGCCGCGGTATCTATCCCCATCAACGAACTGTAACTTCGGGCTCCTCGGCAAAGTCTGAAATGGTACTTTACTAAACATGTTGAGTGTAACATAGAGAACGTACTAACAGCTAAACTAACCTGATGAATAGAGCCCGGAAGTTCAGGCATTTATTTTCGTTAAAATAGGCAGGCAAAAAGGCATTTATAATGTGGAAAATAGGCACTAAAATGGGAAAAAAGGCAAAATAAACTGAAAAAGGCACATTTGAAAGTCACTTACTTTTATCTATAATTTCTGGCAAAATGTTAATGAAGCATACATAAAACAAGCAAATGTAGCTGGACTCATTTCGACAAGAGCATTTTCACCTTTTAGAATATCACAAATTGTTTTCAATTGTTTCAAGTCATAATTTGCACTCACTACCCATTTGCACTTTTCCACAACAGCTGACCCCTTTTCTCCTGACACTTCCATCATCTGCTGCATAGATTCCTCGAAGATTTTCATGGATGCTACAAGAGTCTCACCTCTTTTTTCTAGCTTTGTAATTGTCTCTGGCAATGCACCATAATGTGCAAAAATAAACGACAGTTCATTCTTCAGTTCTGAATAGCACAGGAGTTTTTTCACTTCACGAATTGAAGCCGCTTCATTTTCTGGAAGAGCATCGATCACCTCACTGATTTTTTCAAGGTGGTTAGCATAATATATAGCTGCTGTTATCCAGGTTCCCCATCTCGTCAAGACTGGTTGCGGCGGTAAACTAAGCTCAGGTGCAACTTCCTGAAATGTTCGGGTTCGAGAGGGAGATTTCAGAAATATCTTCTTTGTGTTCGAAATCAACCTGTCCACTTCTGGGTGCAACACTCTAACTTTTTCGGCGATTCTGTGCATTGTGTGGGCTACACATGTGATATAAAGCATGTTCGGGAAGAGAATTTTCAATGCTATGGCAGCCTTCTTTATATAAGGAGCTGCATCACTGATAAAAAGTAACATGTCATCATGATGTACACCATCTGGCCAGAGCAGATGTAGGGAATTTGAGAATAACTGAGCTATTGACGAACCATTGGCTCTCTCTAGTTGTTCTGACGTGAGAAGAAATGACGAGGATTCTCCGCATGTTGGTTCCATAGTTCATATGATGACGTTGGCTATTCAGCGTCCCATAGCGTCAGTACTTTCATCTGTTTAAATCCAAACCTTCTTTCCACCAACTTCAGCACGAATTCTTTGCAGAGCTTCTTCGTAGCAGATGCTTAAATATGTTTTGCGCAGCGTAGATTCCGACGGCACCGTTTCTTTAGTGTATTTCTCCAGGAATTTCCTCACTGACTTGTTTTCCACTTTCCAGAAAGGTATCCCTGCTTCCATGAAAGCTTTGCACAGTTCAAGAGAAAACTGAGATTGCCTGTTGGATGAAGTGTCCACTGTTGAAATTAGGGATATCTTCTTCTGTCCAACCTTTTTGGCAACTGCAGATTTATGTTTTGCTGTTGACACATGCTGAGATATAAAGTATTTTTTCTCATGGTTGAATGTTTTTTCACATATCTTACAGAGAAGAATAGTACCATCTGTCAAAAAATGTGCTTTCACCAAATTCATGCACGTAACCATGTAACTTACCACTTAATAGCACACTAAATTTCGGCATGATGACAACTACACGATCCTTTCCTTCCAAAGTGCAGAACTAAACTAAAGATAGAGAACTTGATTTTGGAATCCATGCAAAGGCCCTTGGGCATTAGTGCTGTTTTTTGTCAATAACCTCCTGACACGGACGCTGGACGTGATGACTTAATTGTGCAGGTGTTCTGCAACAGGTTTTCAGCAGTCAATCATTCACAAGGACATGTTAACGGAAAGGCAATATCTTAACTCAGCATGAAATACTATTTTTTTTAAACACACTTTTCTCCTTGAGCAATGTTGAAACATGTGAGTTCAATATTACTTAAATAAGGCGAAAATTATTCACATAATAAACGGAAGAAAAATAAATGACAACAACGTTTTTTGGGAGAAAAATAATTTATTTACACATTTTTTTAAAAAAATGTTCAAATTTCATCGAAAAAGGCAAAAAAAGGCATTATAATTAAAAATAGGCAGTGGGGTCCCAAATAGGCAAAATAGGCAAAATGAAAAGGCTTCTAAAACATTCGAAACAACATAAAAAAACGTATATCCGGAAAAATTTTATCAATATATGCAGTAGATAAAAAGAGGCATTTTGCCAAACTTCCGGGCTCTACTGATGAGTGATGATATCTTGAAAGCATCTGAAATTTTTATTCCAGTGCGAATTGGAGAAAAGAGGAACAGCAAGTAGGCGGACAATAAAACCGTTTAACAACAATGCCAAAAAAGAAGTCACTGAGCTGTTGGCATATATCGAAATACACAAAGACCGCTTAAAACAAAAGAAGAAACAATTCTTAACAACAATACTGACGAGAAAAGACAACGGCCTCTGATCTTTATAGTTTGCCGAGAGTACAGGAAAATATACGCGGCTTCTCTTTCAATGCTTGGCTGTTGTATACAATAACATTGGTCTCACTACAATACCTAACATTCACGAGCTCAATGTAACTACGACATATGACACTGCAAGAATTAATGTTTCAAACAGATTTTGAATAGGGGCTGCTGAAGGGGGTGGGGAAGAAATTTAGGGGGTGTGCAATCACTCCCTTGCGCCCCCTGGCGCTTCCCCTGCCCCCACAAATAATTTTATCCCTGGCAAAAGACAATTTTTTTTAATCCCTGCCAGGGATGTCTTTATCCACCTCAAAGATAATGGAATTGAAAAGATATCGTATACCATTTTTAACTATGTAACAAATGCGATTGAAAAATCGCTTGTGTCCATTAATGGCCCAGTTATGAAAGATTTCCTTGTTGAAGAGTACCGTATGTAGCCTTGTGAATAAAAAACCCACCATTTTACAACTGAACAATTCACCGAGTCAACAACAGACTAAACTAAAATTTTCATGGCATCGTAATGTTATTTTACATGTATTAAAGTTCACAATAAACTTGTAGGTAGGCAGGCAGTAGAAATTTGGTCTTGTTTTCTGTGTTACCAGTTTATGTGAATGAGTTTTGTGTTTTCTATATTGTAAATATAGGCTATGTACTAAGTGTTTGCAACGTCCACCGGTTGTACACCAGTCGTCAGAAAGTTAGTCCACTACTCCTTTAGTCGGGAACATGAGAATCTTTGCAAATCATCAGGGCTTGCTGGGTAGAAAAGAAACACAACACTGCTTTCAAAGTTAAACGCAGTTGTATAATCACTTATATTTCCTAATCACTTACCAATAAAACACTAAAACATTCAATACTATCGTTGGGCAATTCACTCACATATAGCGAAAGTCAAATTACATAATTGATTGCTTACTTTCAACTTATCGGCAAGAAGAAAACTCGAAAACCGAAAATCTATTCTTGAATTCTCCCAGTTTCCAAGTTCTCATTGATTCTTCACCTTCGCCTGTTTTCCAAACTCAGTCTTTCCTCAGGTGAGAAACATTCAGGTGGGTTCACTTCCTCTGCTGAGATGAGAAAGTGACGTCAACACGAACAGATTATGACGTATTTATAAACATATATACAAGTTCCAACCACAACTGTGACAATCTAACTATAGTTGTCTGTGACAACTTGCACATTATTTGAAGTAACAAACATTTAAAAAATCTTAACTTCTTACAAATATAAAACCTTAAACGTTCAGGTTCGTTACATGTTTCCAATTACGTTTAAATATTATCATAAAATTTAATAGGTTAGAATCTCCCGACAGGTAACATATACAAATTTGCATACCCCTCCACCCAAACACTACCTCGAGAAATGAAATGACAAATGCGCCATTGACTGGTCATCCCCCCAAAGCAAAAAGCTTAATTCGTCCACTGATTTATACCCACATACTTTTGTAAAGCACGTGGTTGCTGTACGACCTCAAGTAATGTTCACAAATAAAAGTTTAAGTTTTTTTATCAGCGTTTGCGTTTGCAGTATGCATATATTCGTATACAGTTTTCAATAAATCTTCTATGTCTAACTCAATACACATGCAAAAAAAGTGGCATGACATGTTACTGCATTAAACAATTACACAATATTGCACTTCGCAACATCTGACCGTTCGTTCTCAAGAGTCGGCATTTGTAATTCATTTTATGCTCAGATGGACTAATTGGTACTTGGCCTATAGTTTAAAATATACCTCCACCGAAAATCCAATTCTGAACCCCTCGATCAACTGACAGCAATATCGGAGAAACAATCACCCTAGTTCTATACCCTAGAACATTACCTACCTTTACACAAGGTTGGTTTCATGACAACACATCTTTTTAGATGCTCTGGTAATTTTTGCGACACTAAACATAGTGCAAAGGACTAGGTTTAGAATATTATCTTTATATTTGTACCTTGAATCACTGCCACAAACAGTGTAAGCTCAATGCTAATTAAGTGCATGGCCATATTTAGAGGGTTTATTTTTTAGGCTTTAACCTCTCCCCCCGAAATTTCTGGCATGTTGGATTATTGGAAGTTCAGAAACCAAAATTTGTAACTCATTTTCAAAACTTTCTTCGAAGCTTCACAAAAATACAACAGGGAGACAATGCTAGGACGACCGAGATAGAATTTTTCGACATTTGTAATTCGTGAAACTTAGCGAGAACCAGCACACAGACACCCCTCCCTGGAAATGCAATCGTTTATTGTAGCAGAACGTTTGTTATTTTTATTGTTAATAACAGAAGTAAAGTTCATCTAGTTAGTATTAAAGAGAATAATTAAATAAAAACTGCGTCAAGATCGAAAAATTGAGGTTGCAGCACAAGCAATAGGTTATGTTTTTCATTTTTTTAATATTCTACCATTTAATCAAGAGAATAACTGCTTCTACAGTTTTCAAATTTCAAAAAAATAAGTTTTATGTCAAAGGTCAAAGAACATAAACTTTATGCCTAAATTTCTCCTCTAACTTTTTCTTGAAGGTATCTAAAATTTAGTGACAACATGTAATAACTATGCATTTCAGTACACACTGCATGAAACGTAAAAAAGAAAAAAAAGAAAAGAAAGTTGTGCTGCAAATTCACTCATCTGATGAATTGAGTAGAAAAGTCTCCTCAAGAATGTGACAGCAAAAATTATAATCAATTTTGGAGTAAATCGTTTTGTTTATTATCATGAAATTTTAATTATTGTTAGTACATAATAATAATTATTGTTATTATTTCTATTATTCAAATCTCTGGCGACGTCCATGCGAAAGTGAACGGTCCCCCGAAATTTTTTCCTGTCTACGGCCATGATCAAGTGTGCTTACAAAAAGGTTCGAAACGCTTGACGGAATCATGGCAGTGGGCGGGGTTTCGCACATTGAATTGTGGGGGAAGTTGTTTGCTGAATATCATCCACTACGGCAGTAGCGTACGCAGGATTTCATCAAGGGGGGTGTTATTTCTAAAACTTTTTTCCAAATTCACATTACCATTGTTTTATTATACTTTAATTAAATAATAATAATCACAATTAATTAATAATACTTATAATTAATTAATTAGCTGAATTAATACTAATAATACTACAAATACCACTACTACTACTATTAAGTAGTAGAGATATACATAAATATAGTATTTATGAAAACAATAGAACAAAATTACTTTCTAGTCATTCGATTTTTATCAAATCCTGGGAGCATTGTTTTTTTTTTTTGTTACGAAATAATTGTCTGGTCAACGAGGTGAGACATTTCAATGATGAAGAAGATCCATAAATACAAGAAAATATATTAAAATAAATTGAAATAATCAAAGTATGGAACTCATCCAAGGAGATGCGGTGGTCTGGTCGGTAGAGTGTCTGACAAGTGACAATCACGCGGGAGATCCGGATTCGATTCCCGAAATTGGTTGAAATTTTTCCGGCTTTTTCCCCGCATGAATGTCCTCGATAATTCACATCTGGATTATCTCGCTGTTCTTACCAACAAAACATGTTACAATAGTTAAGCTTATTGTCGTTTTAATAATTGTCTAGTCAACAAGGTGAGACATTTTAAAGATAGATATTCAAACGTGCTGCCGTAAACAATACAATGGGAAGGCGAACTGGTGACTGTATTCTTGTCCGCCTAGCCTTTGTCTATACATTAGCCTCTTACAACGTACCAATAACTTTATTTAGTTAATTCTCATTGTTCACACACAAAAGAAATACATGTTCGTTGAACACTGGCGTACGTAGAGGGATGGCCGATGGTGTTCCAGCCCCTACCGAAATTTTGATAAAATCAGAATTTTCAAATAAAAATCCGTTAAGAACTTTAAGAAAATCAAAATGTGTAAATGCGAAACCTGTTTTAAAGTGAATCCCGATTACCATTTTTGTCTTTGAATACAATTTTAATAGACTGAAAAGCTCCAAAAATACGAAATATTTTATTATGCATCCTGCCCTCCAAATCGAAGCCATTTGCTATCCACATTTACTATTCCAGCCCTCCCGAAAAAATAATCCTGCGTACGCCAGTGTGTTGAACATTGTTGCAACTGAGATACAAAACAACTTTTTTTATCTTTTAAATCATAGTTACCCTAACCTAACCTCATAAACTCGTGGTTATTTTCAAGACATCACTCTGAAAGACGCGTGTGTTTGGAATGCTGTGTTTTTCTCCATGCTGCATGGAAATAATAATTCAAATTATTATTATTATATTATTATTATTATTAGTAGTAGTAGTAGTAGTAGTAGTAGTACTAGAAATAGTAATATTATTGTCCCAGATCTTTGACTGTGAAAAATTGGCCATTTAATTTTTTTTCAACATTTTTCATAATATTTCACAAGCTCAAGGGGGGGTTTAAACCCCGTAACCTCCCCTTGCGTACGCCACTGCACTACGGAGATATTCATGTTGCAGTCTGTTCTGGAATCATGTGAAATGCATATCGTGATGAAGAACACAAATATAGGTCTATGTGTTGATCAAAATGTTATCAAGGAAACACAAATTCACATTTTTGCTATTTTATAACATTTTCAAAACAGAAATGAAAGCTTTTCATTCAGTGCTGTTTGACTAATCACACTCGAAAATTACATTACAAAGTCAAAAAAACTTTTCCAAAACACGGTGTAGCAAATTTGCAGAATTATATGGGCAGTAATTTCGAGTTTACACATTGCCGGATCTAACAATTCCAGAAGTGATTTGTTCGATACCCAAGAGTAAAAACCTTCATGAGAGATCAGTCGGAGAAGGAAACGTACTACATCCCATTTCATTGTTTTACACACTCTCTATTCATGCTCAGAGAGCAGGAGCGTTATTTAAGGTGAGCCAGGACCCCCGGAAATACCATTGCTGTTTATACTTTGTGTAATTTCAGGCGTGATTATATACATGTAATAACTCTGATGCGAAAATGAAACTAATATTTACTCCAAGTAACGGAAAGCCGAATCTAAACAAAATGAACTTTTCATCTTAAAATAAAACATTCACTGCACACGCGCTTGCCAATTTAATATAACGGATGTACACAAAGCTTCTGACACATTTGCATTATTAATAAATGAAAGACTGATGAAGATAAAAATAAACTGGTGGCAATGATAGGCACTTCCACATGTGCTTCTTTAGTCATACGATAAACGATATCGGTACTACTTTACTATACCTGAGACACCTGGGAATCATTTCTTTCGCACTTTTTTACATTGCTAACGTACTATTCTGCATTCCGGAACACTTATTTAGGTGAAATAATTGAATTTGTTAGGAAAGTAATGTATATTTCTTACATTTACGAGTACTTACTGTTCTTGTTTATTTCCACACACAACATGGCGATAGCTTACCGTTGATCGTTCCTTGAGCCAGAAAAACCATTGACGTTAGCCCAAAAATTCACGATAGCCCCACAAACCATCACGGGGACGAGGTATGCCTACTAGGTTAGGTTAGGCCTGTTAGGTTAGGTTCCATTAGCACTCCTTTCGTTCAATTTAGCATACACGGACAATACGAGAGCGTATTGTGCTCTCATGCAGGAAGCAAATGGCGGCAGCAGCAATAGCGCGTCGGAAATAGATTTTCGTACAAAACCACATGCATTCGCATTAAAATGAATCAAAATTACATTCCCGAACATCAACAACGCTACAGAAAATGATCTGCGTTGGTACTTTCTCCTGTAAATTTGAAGAAATCTGTCTCAGGTATAGTAAAGTGTTACCACGATATCTTCCCATTTTCATGTCAGCATGCCAACATCCACAGTGGCTATCTCATATACGAGTTTATTTTGGCTTTCAGTTCATATGTTCATGTGATGTGACTACCGTTTAAAATTATTTCGAAATAAAGGTGTTAATGTTCATAGCAAAAATAGAAAAATGCAAATGACATTTCAGGTGTCCCGTGTTACGTACCAAATAGGGCCAAGTAATGTAAATAGTTTGCCAAAGAGGAATAGAGATGGCAACACCAGGCGTGCAACACTAAGAATTAGCATAATATATGTGAATAACCTTATAAATAAGAACAAAGCAAATTGGAAAGATGAAAAACAATAGAATCTACTATAAGAAGATAAAGAATACATATAAAAGAAATAAATTAATGTATATACGCGATAAATTAAATCAGTGATCATATGTAAGTTTATATGAAAATTAAAGAAGTCAAAGCACTGATACAAGTTCGTGTCTGAACAGATATCGAAGGGTAAGTTGTAATGAATTTTTATTGTTACTGATATTTATTTCCGCCTCGGCCTCCACCGTATAGTGATTAACAAATCACATTGTTAAACCAAGACAGAGGCCAGGCCTGTTGTTCATGTATTTGTTATTTGTTATTTGACTTCGCTTTTTTACTACTTTTGGTTAATCGCAGCGATGAGTGATGATCACATGAAATTGATGAAAGGGCAGGCACAAAGAACATCAATGCCCACGACGTGACTCGAAGTCGGGAAGTTCAGTGACGGGATTCAAAGTCGAACACGCGGTTGACCAGATTCGCCATCGAGCTGGCACGAGTTTCGTTGCATTTATTAAGGGATTACGCTTTCCACGACATTATATTTTATCCATTTATTATTTATTTATTAATTTCTAAAAAAACATATTTTGATGTTACGGTTTTTAAACACAAATCAGTTTAGGTAGAATATTTATGCAATTTTACGATAGTGTAAACTTTAATGTAAGTGAAAGCATGTGTGCATCACTAGTTAAAGATTCTCACATCTACAAAAAAAACAAACCAAAACCCATTTCCACCTCACTCAAGGATTATATTAATTCAATTCAAATTGTACCAATATTTACAGCTGAATCTGAACGCGGGTTCAGTGTAATGAATCTAACCTTTACTGAACAGAATGAGATTGGTTCATAGAATGTATCGCCGAAAATCAATTTCGCTGATATCCCGTTGTCGCTGTTCTATTTTCATTAGATACTAGCTCCAATTACCATTTTAATCCTTCGTTTTAAAAGTTATTCAAACACAAAAATAGTTATCGGGGGTCATTTTAAGGTCTTTTTTTTTTACTTTGTTACTGTCTTCATTTGATTTTTTCATTTTCTAAGAATTTCGGCGGGCTGCAGCCCCTTAAGCCCCCCCCTTGCGTACACCAGTGCTTGCCACACTCATCTAGCCTACGCTCCCATCAAATTTATCATTTCATCATTCATTTTTATTGTTGCGGTTACCCTAAAAACGTAGAAAAGCGACATCATATAACAACAGCGACAGCGACATCCTATGAATACTAGATATATAAATGATTATGAACACATTATAAATAACAAATATATGTGAAAATTTGAAGGTATATAGGATAATAAGTATTGGTGTGGTAGCAAAATATATGATATGTAAAATTGTATTTATTTACCCATACGCAACTTCAGATTTCAATGTAGCGGTGATATAAGACTATAGTAGTGATTACTTTTTGCTTGATTTGTATAACGCCATTTATTGTAATTGCGTGCTGTAAATATCTTCATATTATTGCCTAGGTCTTATTCCTTGCTTTTTGCCTATTATTCTACTACAAATGGTTAATAGAACCAAGATATGGACAATTAAAAATGAAAATATTTCCCGTAAGCTTCCATTGATACGCGAGACTCGCCACTTGACAGATCCCCTTGGTCACGTCAGAGCTCGTTGCGGCTCCTGGCCAATGGGAGAGTGCCGTGTCTCGGAATGCTCTTCCTAAAGTACTTCTATATTCCTTGCGAATGAGTAGCGTGACCCGGTCATAGAAACCGCCAACAACCACTATTTTAATGTCGCTCACCTCTACTGTGGAAGTGAGGTCGGCAGTCTGTAGGAAGGACCTGGCCCTCGTTGCGCTATGGCGACTTAGGTTATTGTTATTATCAGGGAACGGATTTATGTGTAGCTAAATTCATATTTACGTATGAAGCTGAAATCAGATATATTTTGTATTATCTTTGCGCATCATGGCATATAGAATCGAAAAATTCATTTTTTATTTTCCATATTTGTACATATATTAGGTTTCCTTACATATTATTTCCATATTTCAGAATATTTGTCAACATATACTCCATATTCGGGCAATAACTACATGTCGCCGTGTGACCGAAAGAGTTGGGTGAAAAACTGACAAATGTGAAATACACTCCCATTACTTCTTGCGATATTGAACGCAGTTTTAGTCAATGTGAATCCATCTTAAGAGACAACAGAAGTCAATTCACGTTCGAACACTTACAACAAAATTTTGTTATTCACTGTTTTGGAAACGAAATTAAAACCCATTGTGTTGCTTTACAATTAATTTCATGTAAGCGTACAGTACTTTTTGTAGCTCGTCTAGTGCTTTAAATTTTTACAATTTTAAGTCCATATTTAACTCCATATTGTGGTGAAAATAACTAAATATGTATTTACATATTTATTTTTACTACAAATAAATCCGTTTCCTGGTTATTATTATGCATTTCAGGTTTGTTGACTGTACGATACGTCAACAAAAAGAAAAGTAATGCTGTCCTGGGTAATCACTTATCTGCTGGACAGAGTTCAAGTGTTTCTCCAATAATAAATTGGTACTATCATAATAATAATAATAATAATAATTGTATGCTAAAATTATTATTTCTGGTGATGCCTATATATATTTTGACCCCTTGGGATTTGGGTTTCGAGCTTTTGGTATGCTTTTGGAAATATGAAACAAGGATTGTTAACAATAACAATGAAGCTAATATTTGATTCAGGATATAACCGCCTTTTAGAGATTGTGTTTCGTGCATGTGCAATTATTTTCAATTACTGTCTCATGCAGTGGTGGCTCGTGGTTTGGCTCTATGGGTGTGCACTTCAGTCTATCGTCCAGAAGTGTTATACCACCCCTGTGAAATGCTCACACCCGTTTTTGCGTACATAATGAAGCTTAATATATTGGCAACCCAAGTTTTGATCACCTTTCACTGAAAATGGGGCTATGACAGAGTTATACGTATTTCATAATTTTTTTAACACGAATTTTTTTGCAAATTTTAAATATTTCGGAAATTATCCAGCCAATCACGAGAAGAGCTATATTACTGTGCAGTATGTAATTCAGCATTCGATAACCTGACAAAATCACTCAAAACATAGAAATACCGATCTACAATATCAATACTATTGTCGATTTGCAAAATATTTTGTTAAAACTTTCTCCCCCGCTCTGCTGATATTAATGAACAAGGAGAATAATAACATTGGCGTACACCAAAGAAGCCGATCCAACTACCACACGGAGGATATCAGTTGTAATCTATCTAGCTGTTGTTTATTTCTAATGACATGCTGATCAAATCAAGCGAAATCAAGAGAATAATAAATGTTAAAGCAAATAACAGTACTCACTAAGTTCACACTGCCCTGCTTCGTAATCGTACTTCAGAATTTTCCTTCTCTTCCGCTGTATCCATATATTGCTGCAGTTGTTACAGGCTTTGTGCCTAACTTCCCTCCAAAAATTCAATAACGTTAAGTCTGCTTTCGCTATGTACAGTTTCCCTATTCATCATGAAATCAAACACTTTGCACTGTAACAGGAACGACGTTTTGACAGCGTTAAATAATTTTGTAACGCAGTAACAGCCACACAATACAAAACAGCTGACTATTTGATGCACGCTCCCTCCCCGCGGGTTGATAATTCGGCTACTGCGCCACAGAGGCCGTTTATTTTGACCAAGATGCATGAAGCAAAGGCATGCTTAAAACACCCGTTTTGGTTTCAGTTGCCCTCCCCCCTCTCTACTACTTTTCTTCCCCTGTTATGCTCGGGACAATATTAAGGGTGTCCCACTCGAAAGGGAATCCATAAATTGTCACGTCATTGGGTAAGTAATTCACCGAATGGTATCAAATTTGGACAGATTGCAGTTCATGAGAAAGTTGACGTAGCAACACTGTACGTCGTAAAGACTGAAGAAGTGGGTCAACAGGCAGGTTCAGCGAGTCGCCGTGTTTCAGTGAAGCGTAAGAGGAGGAATTGGCTTGATGTGACTTTGTCATTGTGTTTTTAACAATGTATCGGTATTCTCTTGAAGAGCGCGTGTTTATTGACAAACTGACACTCGGATGGTACCAACAAGACGGTGCAACATCACACACCTCGGGAGTGAGCATGGCTGAGGTGGAATCGTTTTTCCCTAACAGAGTCATTTCCGAAGAATTGTGGCCCCCAAGGTCACCGGATTTGACCCACCTGACTTTTTCCTATGGGGTAACCTTAAAGGAAAGGTATTCAAGAACAAACCACGCACCCTCGATGAGCTACGGGAAAACATCTGCCGTGAAATCCATGCAGTCACACCCGAGGTTCTGACAGCTACATTCACAAACTTGCAACGTCGTGTTCAAGTGTGTTTACAAGTTGGTGGAGGTCATTTCCAACACCTTTTATGATGTAATTTCTTCTCCACAAATACAGGTAGGTCATGTTCAAATTTCGTTTCCTTTACTCTTCATTTCCATTTTTTACAAAACAAATTCAGGGTTCCCTTTCGAGTGGGACACCCTGTACCATCGAAATTTCAATTTCATAAAAAAAAATCCCTCAATTTGCGATGATGTATGGGTTGCATCGACTGCGTCACACGATCTCCAATGGAATGGGTTTGCAACACTACATTCGCTCGCACACAGATCGCTGCGTTCACAGCCTTCCTAAATGATGCAACCTGCTCTCACACGGCGCTCAAGCTAAAACACCCAATCAGCGTCCTCTACGCGACTGCTGCAACAGCGTCATAGGGAGCGAAACTACCATTGTGTTCCAGCCCCGATCCCGGGCTGGTCTACACGGGTTGATATCAGTGATCGCAGGATTCTCCACCATCTCTCTTGGTAGAGCGGCGTGGGATCAATTGATGTTTCGAAGGAGATAGAGTTCAATAAATAAGTATAATAGTAATGATTTGCATTACAGATTTATTTGGGTGTGCACGTGCGAATGTGCGAATAGCAGAAGCCGCTACTGGTCTCTTGCCTTCGTGAAACAGGATTAAACTTTCCCAGTGACTTCTTTAGTAATAGCTACTTCCTTCCAAGCAATTAAGGGTTATTGCACAATACCTATTGCCGAAATTCCCCCATATATATTTTATCATTTTATTTTCTATTTCCACCTATTTCTTCATTGTGACAAGAAAGCTGCAATTTAGTGAGGAAATATCTTTCATTGTGGCTCAAAATAAGTCAGCAAGTGCAAACAAGTTCAACATGAACATGGGAAGTTTGTTTGTAGCTGGGGTTTGTTGTGGTGTTCGTGTTGGTAGTGTATTCATCACAGGATGACCATAATATTTTCATCCCAAGGAGATCAGGTTCCCCCCCTCCCTCCGAAAAATCGGTTAGGCCTGATTATAAAATTATTGTTATTATTAATGTAGTATGATTATTATTTATTAAAGTATGGACCGCATAAATGATACATCACAAACAATAAATTAAATACTATCTCCCGTTGTCAAAAAGTATTAATTATTATAATCTCGGTATGACTTAGATTGTGTTTCTGATCCCTCCTGAGCAGACTTTGATTTTAGTGTTATGAGCTGAAGTTGAGGAATGCCAGAAATATTTATCAGAAGAACTAATCTTCTCGAGAACAACTTTATTCTTCGCCAACCATTCATAAAACTTCCCACGTATCTGACACAACGCAAGATTTGTCTTTTGAGTTTGTTTCAAGATGCAGGAATTTAAATTCAAGGTGCAGTCTTGAATTGAAACTACATATTCGTTTCTTGGACATGCTTATTCACTGCTCTACAAATAACAGACCACACATAAAGCAATACATCTGACGATGTCTCTAATATTTAGATTTGGTTTTAAAGCTAACTGCTATACTTTTATAAAACGGGACAAATACTGTTTTTTAAATAATATCGACGGGACAACCAGGGCATGCTTCCGAAACGCGATTGTCCCGGACGTATGGTCACCCTAGGCATGGAAGAACTTTAAGTTTGGGTTCGAACAGGCCATACAGTTGCTAAGCTCCCAACCGTGTGGTCTAAATCCCATATAACTAATTACGGGACAAGTAAAAGGCTATGTTAGCCAAGTTGATTATACACCGTGTCCATAAATATACTGTCATACTTTAAAGTGGTATTACGTCGCTTTGGATAATCGTATTTAAATGAAATTGGTGACATTTGAAAGAAAAACTCAAATATTTTTGTGCATGTCAACAATGGACACGAATATCAGCAATGGAGAACAATGAACGAGATCAAACATAGAAACTGAAATAAATTCACTCCTGACAACAATGGACGATGCGGGTTCATTGTTGGATATTTAGCAGGCAGGCAGGTTACATGTGAATGATTTCCTTTAAAATTGTGTTGCTATTACAGAAGATTTAAGAACGTAGTTGGTGTGTTTTAGAATATCATTACACGCAGAGTTTGGTGAACGTGTTGGTGTGTTTTATCATTCCACGCAGAGTTTGGTGAAGGTTCAGCGTGCGGATTGAATTGGTTATGACAACCCCACAAGAACGTAGTTGGTGTGTTTTAGAATATCATTCCACGCAGAGTTTGGTGAAGGTTCAGCGTGCTTATGGGCGAAGGTTTCAAAATCAGGCTCCTTCACACACGTCAATTTTGAAGTGGTACCGGGATTTTGTGGATCGTGGCTGTAGCCTATATGTCATCAAAGGAAAGGCCATTCAGGGAGACCATCTGTCAATGCGGGAATTGTGGAACAAGTGCGGGAGGCATTTGATAGTAGTCCTAAGAAGTCTGAACGTAGAGCTAGTCAGCAGTTGAACATCCCTAAATCCACCGTATCTAATATCCTGCGTACGCGACCGAAGTTTCACCCCTACAAACTGCAATTAGTGCACAAGTTGAAACCTGATGGCCCTGTAAAACGGTTACATTTCTCTGAACATTTTATGTTACTAATGGAGGATAACGTAAAGCTGTCAGGAAAAATAATTTTCAGCGATGAGGCAACATTCCACGTTGGTGGAAAAGTTAACAGACATAATGTAAGGATTTGGGGGAGTGAGAATCCACATGCAATTTTGGAAGTTGAAAGAGACTCCCCTAAAGTGAATGTCTTTTGTGCCGTATCGAAACGTCAAGTCTATGGCTCATTTTTATTTGGAGAAGCCACTGTGAAAGGTCCAGCTTATCTTGACATGCTCACTGAATGGTTATTTCCACAATTGGAAGAAAATGAAGACAATGAATTTATTTTTCAACAAGATGAAGCACCTCCTCACTGGCATTTACATGTTCGGACACATCTGAATGATCGGCTTCCAGGAAGATGGATTGGACATGCCGGAAATGATGATAATGTCTTCTACAATTGGCCGCCGAGGTCACCTGACTTGTAGGTCTGTGACTTTTTTTTATGGGGTTACATAAAAGATTGTGTCTATGTACCCCCATTGCCTCAAAACCTGCAAGAACTGCAAATTCGCATCACTTCTTATATTTGAAAAAAAAGGGGTAATTAATTTCGGTTCGAATCCGGTCTTACGTTAATTAGTAGGCATGGATGTTCATTCATGTAAAATAAATAAATGTACCACAATGATTAGAATTAGACACGGTATTGTACGTCGTGTCGACGGTCCAAGAGTTCGGCCGATGGAGAAGGACGCACAGGTTCCTTATACATTGGTCTTCATTTACGAGCCAAAATTATTACTACAAGAAGGAATCAGAAATCAGAAATCAAGACACTGAACACTGAAACATGTTATGACATAGTATTTAATGCACTGCTGTTGACATACTTACAACACCTCGTCGCTCGCCTACACAAGCACCATTATAGACAAAACACTATCGCCGACCCATAAGTCTCTGGGTCGGAACAAGTTAGCAGCACAGACCGCTGATGGTCGACGTTGCGTACAAACACTAGTCCTTTACGTGAGAACCATTTTCTATCAAGTTAAAAGTTATGGTTGAAATCTCAAAGCTAAGAATCTAGACTTCGTCAAGATTGGAGAAAATAAATTCCTCTTCGACCTACAAAGGTGCTGAAACGAGAGTCTCGATCTGAAAGTCTTAACTGTGAATCTTGCACTGTGTGTTTCTAAACTGTGAATGTTCTAAACTGTGTCTTTCAAGTCCCTACCTCTTCTTTTTCCTTCGAGTTCCTTCGTTCCCGGAAGAAGTGTTCTTTTTCTCTATTGGTCGTCGAACTTTTAACTCCTCCCACACGTGGTCATGTTTACACTGAAGGGGTGAGAATCGCATACTCTGAAGGGCCTGAAGGGTGATAATCGTGTAGCACAAAAACACAATAACACCTTGTTTGAGAGCTGATCTCAAGAACGAAAAGTACACCATTCTAATTAATTTTTATTGCTCACAACTCGGACACTTCGTTAAAGTTATGCCTTCTGTGGCTGTCGAAACTTCACTGAGGCGAAGAGATACGAAGAGATATTTTCGGGTAGGGTTGTAGTTCAAGATTCCATATTATTTACCCTTGTCACTTCACTGTCACTGAGCCAGACTGGTCGGCGCGATCGTAGAAGTTATGACGTCTCTTCCAGCCTGCTATGTGTAGAGCAATTGTCTCGGTTTTGAGCCTGACCAGCTGTGAACTCCCTTGAGAACAGAGAGTCCTTGTTTGGGACGAGGGCGAGAGTCTCCTTGGGGGTTTTAAATTTTAAAATGCCTGAAGTTCCGTGATTAGCTCCATCTCTAAATTTCAGCCATCAGGCTGAGCTTGAATTTATGTTGACGTGAGCCGAATGTGGACTGGATGGATATCAGAGTTTATTACGGGAACATTCTGGTTTCTTTATCTCGAAGTAGGTGCGGTGATATATGCGGGGCTTCATGGGAAAGAATGCTGGTTTCTTGAGACAGCTGTCTTTTCTCAGAGAGCAGAAAAATGAAATCTTGGGGACAAATGCGTAGGAAGACCGATGGTAGGTAATTGGTACATCGGTTATATTCTGCAATCCAGTCCATCCCTGTGGATATGTTGGAGCGTGTGTGGCATGAATGGGAATATCGCCTTGATGTCTGCAGGGGCACTCGTGGGGGCCGCATTCAATGTCTATGAATTGTAAAATAAAATATTTGAGTTTTTCTTTCAAATGTCACCAATTTCATTTAAATACGATTATCCAATGCGACGAAATACCACTTTAAAGTATGACAGTATATTTATGGACACGCTGTATGTACATTTCAGGATTCCGGATTTGAGAAATTGTTTCCGGAAGTAGTGACTGGAGGAAAACATGTGGACACAAATTCGAAAGAGAAATTTCTATACCTGTGTCCAGAGTATGATAATAAACAACGCTGAGGCACTTTACACACTGTATTTCTGAGATACAATCAGTCTGAACAAATGAGGACTTGAAATGCCACACTCTCGTAACCCCCAAGATGCAGTACTACGAAATGGCAACACTGTTCCTTCTGTCGGTTAGTCAGTAGGGAGTATCAGGTCTCATTCACGGATTGGTTTGGATCCGATGCCCCAATCCAGAAGAAAAAGTGGAAACCAACAACGAAATTGCGACGTCATATTTTCGAACGTTACACACCCCCTTCCCTAAGGAAGAAAGCACATCTTCTCGAGCTTAAATTCTTGAAACAGGTTGTTTTGAGGAGCCCAAATAAAAATTGAGGCCTAAGTCTCTTCTATACGCACGCTGCTACTTGGGACTGGATGCACAATGTTACATTGAATCCAAAGCAAGTTTTTTTTTCGCCTCTCAACACAAAACTACTAATAAACAAAACTATCCGTGACAAAAGCCCTCGGTTTCCGTGCTTGTAAAACTGTACTTCTTGGGAGGAAAAAGTCAAATATAGCTCATTGGAAAGCTACAAGTGTCTGCTTTTAGACAAAAGCAAGACAATGTGATTTTAACTCTCTCTGTTTTCTATTCAGACAAAAATGTTTGTAAAAGTGTTGTTTTTTCGTGTAATTTTTACATTAGTGGAATTCAATTGTGAGTAGCTTCGTGTAAAACCGTCGTAAACATATGATGTTTTTTGTGATTGAAGCTTGGTTATGTGGAAATATCTCAGCCAAATATAATGGTACTATCAGCTGTGGAACAGCCACAATTAATGATTAATTATGATATTGCAATCTCGGAAATGGGCAGTGCAATGGTCATGAAATGCATATCAAAATGATGGCCGTGGAATAAAAATCAAATTTCCATATCTCATTCTTTCACACTGAGCGAATTGAAAACAACAGAGCGAATTGTTTTCTTTAGCAACCGGCTCGCGCGCGATTCACATCGTTGCTGAGAGCAAGTGAGCATTGTTGCCAAGCGTTTCCACTTGCCCTTTAAACTTCGCGTCCAAGCAGCTTTGACACGGCAAATGAGCCGAAACAATATATTGCGCAAAGGAAAGCATTGTAGAGATGCCGAAAGTTTCTTTTGTCACTTCTGTGTTTACATTCCTGCCATGAATATTGCCTGAACACCCACATAGCCATAAGAATTCTTACGTGCATTCTGTCCAGGCAATCAGTCTCCCACAAGTTCGCGTGTTTGTTCGTACGTACAGTATTGAGTGAGGTTCTTTGAAGTGATTTTTGTTGTATGATAATGGCAAGACGGTAATATCATAGTGGTGCAAAAGAAATTATAGTCAGTGCCAAGAGATATTTCGACCAGGAGAAACGAATAGGCGCATCTCACGACATAAACCAAGGTGTCAAGTGCACGGCGGAGTGTTTGGGGGTTACGTCAGCACAGTGAAAAAGGTATGTAAAGAAAATGGGAACAAAAATTTGCATCGACCCAATATTTTATTGGATGATTTTGCAAGATGTGGTGAGGAGAAAGATACACGACTTTTATTTTAATTATCCAGTTCAACACAGTCCATTATGAACATCATTTTATACTTTTACCTTTCACTCATTATATTTATTGAAAATTTATTAGTTTTTTGTCCTTCTTCTCTCTAAATGAAACCACAACTCCTTGCTTATTACAACAGTTGCAGCTGTGTAAGAGACCAAAATATAAAAACAATATTTAAGGTGGAATGTATAACAACACGTTAAATGCTGAAACCACCACCACTACTCGATACAATGCTTAAGTGAGTTTTGCGAGATAAACACAATTTACATGAGTTTTTGCTCGATATATATTTTAAAATGTTAGTTGGAGTGAAGGCTTCAAATGCGCCATTCTGTTAATATAATTTTTATGCGTTGCTATCGCTACTACGCACCTCGCTCTGTTTCCCTTGCTTATGAAATCGCTGTACACAGCAGGTGCGTTATTATTGTATACACAGAAGACTGGATCTCCCATCGAACATCGTTGCACTCAATATATCTGTTTAAATGTGCAACATAAAATAATACTGGGAAAATGACGTTCATATAAAGCTGAGAGGAGTTGTATTCTCTTTCTTTAAGTTCACTTTATGCACAGGTAGGCTAATCGGGACTGGACTTGCAGTTTAAAGTGGAATCCGAACCACTATGTACCTCCACCGGGTATCGAAGGAGAAGACGCTCATATGAAGTTAACAGCTAGAACAACCTCCCCCCCCCAAAAAAAAACTGCAGTACAGCAGTACTCCATTTGCAATATGAGAAATATTTCATTCATTATTTTATGCTGCGACAATACTTTGGATCGGCTGGCTACTTGTGCGATTCACGCAGCGAAGTGCAGCGAAACGGCAACGCTGTGGAAGTTGCCTGCAGCCCGCGGAGTCTGAGATTGGCCGCACTCGGGCATACGTCATGCACCCGTTTACCATATTAGGAGTGCGAAAGAATAATTATATCTGGAACCATATTTGATGTACACACGCCAAACTTCTGGAATTTGATCATATGCGTTATATTAACAGTTTCTTGCAATTTCATTGAATTTGTAATTATGCATTTGAAGTTTGCACGTTTCCCTAAAACGCCAATTTCTGAAGCGTCTAGTAAAAATATGCATTTGATTTTTTCTACAGAGGTGCAGAAATAATCAAACTTCAAGTACACAAAATCTTAAAATTACATGTACAGTCGATTTTGAACTGTATGGTTTTAAGTTCCCCGTTCGTGAAAATTGGATGAAAAAACAAGACTTTTCAGTGATTTTTTTTATTATAGTAAGATAACAAAGTTAAGATTAATTTCTGATAATGCTTATTAAAAAGTAGATACTTGAAGCTTTCCAATGAGGTATATTTGAATTTTTTCCTCTCACGGAGTACAATTTTACAAGCGCGTAAACCGAGGGCTCAAATATTTTTGTCACGAATAGTTGAATGATAAATTTAAGCACTAAATTGAACGAATTAAAATTTGTTTCGAAACACTTGTTTTCCAGCAAGGGACTAATAAAATTGTCGATCTATATTTTCCCAAACTGACAATAACACTAATTTGGCCATGCCGTTTACTATCTAAAGAAATGAATAAATAAATCTATTCACCAAACTCTTTATGTGAAGATAGCAGAAGTGGTATATAAATTATAAAGGAATATATTTTCACATTGTTTATTACTTATGAAAATTATGTCACTTTTGTACCTCCATGATGCAGCATGTGTTATAGACCCTCCTTCTAGTCACCCCTGATGAAATCTAACGCATTCTGCCACCTTTCTGTCAAGATGAAATTTTTGATAACAAATTCGCCCCCTTGACGTCGGCGAAATTAAAAAATCTGTGATCTATAGTACCACCACAGTATTTTCCTTAATGTTATTTTTTTATTTAACAATTTTGGGTGAGGAACAATGTTTTTTTTTTGTATTCTCAACATGTGGAGATAAGGGTTTCTCAAATGACCGATTCAGTTACATACGTGGGGGAGAGGGGACCAAAAGTAAACCGGAATCGTTCTCTGGTGGGCAGGGCCCAAGGTACATAGAGATTAGGTAAAGCCATCCGAAGATTGCCGATCTTGCAGGAACGCGTGACGTCACCGGAGAAGCAGTTAGCTCGGCTGAAGCAGACGGCCCCTAGCATTTATATGGGAGCTTCAGAGAGCGAAAGTATATTATTACTTTTAGGAGGGGGAAATAATAATTGTCATCCTCCAAGATGGTATTGAGGCATCCTTTTAATGATTAGTAACATAATTGAAAACGCGCTACTTTTAAAAGGGGGCAAAGTACATGTGAAAAAATGTATTTTGAAAATCCATATTCCTGAAACTTTCTGACCGATGCGCTACAAAGAAAGTTGCGTGTTCTCCTTTAGAATTTCTTCATTTTACAAATCGTAATATAAATTTTACAAAAACGTGACATGCGAAAGAAGAATTAAAGAGTTTAAAAAAATAGTTGATTAATAGACTTAGTTTATTTTACTTCCCTTATCGATAATCGCAAAGATGAGGATGCGTGATGATATGATGAAATTGAAGAAAGGAAAGTAGACCCATGTCCGGGCTGGGATTCGAACCTGGGGGCCCTTGGCATCGTAAAGCGTTGTGCTAACCACTTCGCCCCGGAGGTCAGCATTACAAAGAAATAAACAGAAAATGGCATCTATGTTTTAATATCCGAGAAACATTTGCGAGGAGGTTATTGAAGTAACAAATAATTATTACAAGACGTTTTGATGAAAATTATTAATATATCTAAAATATCGAGAGTTGACCTTCCAGTCTCTAAATGTACTTTTAGGGTTACGCAAAACCTTTACTCAAAATTGCTAGTGTAAATTTATAAGCTATTAAAATTTAAAACTTATTCCTGTTCGAAAGAAGAAACTGCCAAGTCAAATTAATATTTGGTATAAATACATATATTTTTCTTTCATGAGGCCAAGAGAGTATTTGGAGGGGACGGTGGCTTGGGAAGGCTATAGCCCCGGATCTCGATCTGCAAAGGGGCTTCCAGTGGGAAAATATTGCTATGAAGTAGTCCAGAAGAAGGGGCGAAATGATTTCTTTTTTTTAATGGCTCAAGAATACAAAGATATAAGTGGACATTTGACAAGCTTAGTCTAAAACTTACAACTGAAATCGTAAGTGTGTGTGTGGGGGGGGGGAAGGAGGGGATGGCTACGTGAGGTAACACAGTGGAATATGATTCACAATACTAAAATTAAAATAAATATGTGGGAACAATAGAAATCAAAATATGTTGTAGCTAGTGACGGCGCAATAGTAAAGATGGCGGGGTAAATCATATTTTCCCTGGGCAATCATGTTTATTATTCCGTTACATACGACACAAAAATGCATATTTTGGCTAAGAGAGCATTCATTCATTTATTTATTTCTGTCGTTTTAGTGGGGGCAGATAAGAGAGAGAGAGAGAGAGAGATTGAGAGAGAGAGAGATTGAGAGAGAGAGAGAGAGAGATTGAGAGAGAGAGAGAGAGAGAGGAAATTGTCGAACGAGAATAAGGGGCGTTCCTGGCCCCTTCCCCCTGTAGTGTGGTCACTGCCTATAGCTATGCTGAAGAAGAATGCACAAATTAATACGCTATTAAATAAGACATATCCTTTTAAAACTTTTAATCAAATTATTTGTGAACTATGATTTAAATTTAGAGAGAGCACATACCTGTTTAATTTAATTTGGATGAGTTAACTTCTGAAGCCTGCCACTTCCAAGCATTCTTCCGGTCTAACTGCACTGCTCTTTGAGCCCTAGCTGCTGCGTTCAGGTGGCGAAATGAGCAGAATACTAATTAAAACAAATATGTGAAAAATATATATAAAAAACGACGTGTTGAAGCTACTGACGACGCCAAAGAAAAGACAGAAGAGAAACGTGGAGAGTGCAGTGATATTTTACGGGAAGCAGTGACGTTTATTACACCCTTATATTTCCATACAATATTAAAAAGTTCTGCTTTTAGATCTCGCACAATGCCTTTTTCACAAAAATGGGCAGTCCCGCGTTTTTTATATCAATCAAGCTGTGATATTTTAGATTTCTTCCGTTAGTTTTCTGATAATAGTTTTTACAGCTTTCCATAGCATTTAGGCATGATTTCAGTTGACAAGAACAAAATAATCTTATTTCAAAACATAGAGCAAAAAGAAATACAACGCGCTTAAGAGCCCGTATCACCGGCGGTGATGATACCTAAAAAATAGGTTCTTGCGTCGACCTTCTGTGCTCGAACAGTCAAGTGTGTGGCATTTAAATTTTACTGAGTTAAAGATCAAATATGAAGTTAGTTATGTCGCGCAGCCTTTTTTTAAATATATTATTTATTACGTAGTTTTCCTGATCTCAATTTCGTAAAATTCACTTGCTCGCCAATTGTATGTAATAACTTAAATCAACATTTTAAAGCGCAAGAAAGCTTCAACTGTTCTTCCACAGCAAAGAAATGAAACTGATTTTACATAATTTTCTTTAGAATGTCTGTAGTTTGTCGACGTACAGAGCAATGTATGTAAATTTTAACTTCGACTTTTCTTAGCTGGTCGCGCTAGCCGTTTCCCCCTCTGTACCGCTCGCGCTCAACCCCCCCCCCCCTCCACAATCCTCCGCCGTCCCTTTTTTCTTTCACAATCGGCCAGTCTTCCAAGAAAACCGCATGCTGAGAGCTAGGAAAAGAAAAAGAATGCAGGGAAAGGTTTTGGGGGAGAATCAATGGTTTGGGCGATGCTTGTAAACAGTTCTTCACTACGCTATATCCTAATACTAAATCACGATTGGGTTGTAGTGCAATGACAACAGTGAAGAACGGGGGATTTCCCCAGTATATTGTTCACAAATGGGAAGGGCTGGTTGCACAGACTCAAGTACACCTTTACAAAAGGTTTGCCTGCAAAAGAAAAATTGTACCAAATTATAACTTTTTTTTTGTGAGAACACGAAAGTCCATTACCAAGGGATTTTTTTAGGGGGAAGATGACTTTACTCAAAGTTTTTATGTAAATATTGTGCAAATTCTATCTGGTGGTGGATTATCAACCAGCCACGCAAATGAATACTTTTTAGCTGTCGATCATAAATAAGTTCAATGAACGTTCATTGTCAGTTTGAGATATTTCTGAGGGTCAATGGTAAAAAATACTTGATGATCTGTTATGGAAATAGTGCTATTTTTAAACATTTTGAACGTCCGTTCAACTTAATTTCGAATTTGACTCCTTTCATGATTTGTAAGTAGGGGGATAAAATATATTTACTTAATACTTTACTGCGTTATTTTATCACCAATTACATAAACGTATATATATATATATATATATATATATATATATATATATATATATATATTACCACTTTCTGATAACGTCACTGTTCAATGCCTGAGCAGAATTTCTTGCCTTAGGGTATACTGATGGAACAAGGTGTTGCCCATTCTTATTCAATATTCAATATAATTTGATTGTAAAGCAGGGGTATAGAGAACAAAGTTATTCAGGATGTCTACCAGTCAAGAAAGTCATGGAAGTCAAGAAAAAGTAAGGAAATCAACAAATAGGTCAAGAAGTCAATACAAAGGCAATAAATTATTCTTGTGGTCAAGAATTTTTGCTATCATAATGACTGATTGGTTGATTTAATTTATTTTACTTAACTTTTTTTGACACTTATCTTCACAATATGATCTGCTTGTAGGACATGTGTAGTATTGGTGATGTGTATGTATGTGTCTTGTGTTGTAGTTGTGCTGTCTAGTATGTTTGTGTAGTAGTTGTGCTGTCTAGTATGTTTGTTTTGTCTTGCGTAGTAGTTGTGCTGTCTAATTTGTTTGTGTTTGTCTTGTGTAGTAGTTGTGGTGTGTAGTTTGTTTATGTTTATATTGTGTAGTAGTTGTGGTGTGTTTGTATTTATATTGTGTTATAGTTGTGATGTGTTTGGGTGTGTCTTGTGTAGTAGTTGTGCCGTCTAATGTGTTTGTGTTCGTCTTGTGTAGTAATTGTGCTGTCTAATGTGTTTGTGTTTGTCTTGTGTAGTAGTTCCTCCATATAGGGGGTTAGGCGTAGAGCTGACAACTCTGCACTGTAAAAAAAAAATGTCAAGAAACAGCAATATAAGGCCATGGATGTTCCCAAGGTAAAATATTTCGGAGGTAAAATAGTCCCCCGTTCGGATCTCCGGGTGGGGACTACTTTGGGAGGTCCCTGGACTAAAGATAAGATCTACGTTAGGAATAAGGATATTAAATTAGGCACCTGGAATGTTCTGAGCCTTTACCGGCCTGGGGCATTTCAGTGCACAGTTAATGAGATAGTGAAGTATAAATTAGATGTAGTAGCTGTCCAGGAAGTTAGGTGGCCAGGAGAAGGGAATTGTAAAACTAAAAATTATACTTTTTTCTATGGTGGTACTGAAAATCATAATTTTGGAACAGGCTTTTTCATAAATAATAGAATTATCTCGGCTCTTAAAACGGTAGAATTTATTAATGATAGGATATCATGCAGTTTTACAGGGTAGGTGGTGTAAAATTATTTTAATAAACATACATGCACCAACGAAAGATAAAGATGATAATACTAAGGATGATTTTTATACAGAGTTAGAACAGGTCTTTGATAAATTTTCTCAGTATGATATGAAAATTCTGTTAGGTGACTGTAATGCACAGATTGGCAAAGAAGAGACATTTAAACCCACGATTGGTAAAGAAAGTCTTCATGAATTAAGTAATGATAATGGTATAAGATTGATTACTTTTGCAACCTCAAAGAATTTAATTGTGAAAAGTACCACTTTTAAACATAAAGATATCCATAAATATACCTGGTCTTCTCCAGATGGTAAAACTCATAATCAGATAGATCATATTCTCATTGATAAGAGAAGGCATACTAGTATAATTCACGTTCGTACACATAGAGGTGCTGACTGTGCCAGTGACCATTATTTAGTAATTGCTAAATTAAGAGAAAGACTCTCAGTGATAAATCATAAGCAACAAAATCTAAAAGTTATAAAATTTGATACAGGAAAGTTTACTGATGAAAGAATTAAGAAAGATTACCAAATTAAACTGTCAAATAGATTTGATGTTTTGCAGGATTTAAATGATGATGAAAATATAAATGAAACAGACGTAAATAAGAATTGGGAGCACATACGTAATGCAATTGAATCAGCAGCTAAAGAAAGTATAGGATACCATAAACCGAGAAAAAGTAAGCCATGGTTTGATAATGAATGTCACAATCTAATAGAAATAAGAAATCAGGCTAGACTTAGGTGGTTAAATAACTCTGATGATACACATCTAAACAATTATAATAGAATACAGCGAGAAGTTAACCGCACGTGTAGAAGTAAAAAAAGAGATTACTTGAAAAGCAAAATTAACGAAATTGAAACAAACAGCAAAAATAAAAATATCAGAGATTTATATAAAGGTGTAAATGAGTTTAGAAAGGGGTGGCAACCTAAAGTAAACTTGATAAAAGATAAGGACGGTGATTTTCTAGCTGACCCAAGCGATATTCTAAATAGATGGAAGAACTACTTTAATGACCTTTTAAATGTCCATGTAGGAGATAAATCAGAAGTAAATGAAGTCCACACAGCAGATCCTTTAGTTCCAGAACCTAACTTGACTGAAGTTAAAGATGCTATTAAAAGGCTAAAGAATAACAAAGCACCTGGCATTGATTTAATACCAGCTGAGTTAATTAAATATGGTGGAAATTCATTAATATGTCAAATTCATAAATTAATTTGTTTAATATGGAATAAAGAAGAAATCCCTCAACAGTGGAAAGAATCCATCAATGTTCCTGTGTTTAAAAAAGGTGATAAAATGAACTGCAATAATTACCGTGGAATTTCTCTACTCTCAACAACATATAAAACATTATCTAACATTCTTTTAACAAGACTAACCCCATATGCTAATGAAATTATAGGTGATTATCAACGTGGATTTAAACGTAACAGATCAACTACAGATCAAATTTTTCACATCCGACAGACACTTGAAAAAAAGTGGGAATATAATCAAAAAGTCCATCAGCTATTCATTGATTTCAAAAAAGCATATGATTCGGTCAAAAGAGATAAATTATATAATATATTAGTAGAGTTTGAAATACCTAAGAAGCTTGTTAGAATGATAAAAATATGCACCAGTGAAACAGAAAGTAAAATTCGTGTGGGTATTAATATGTCTGACAAATTTACAATTCATGATGGGTTAAAACAAGGAGATGCATTATCTCCATTGCTCTTTAATTTTGCCTTAGAATATGCTGTTAGGAAGGTAAAAGAAACTAACGAAGGGCTAAAATTAAATGGTGTGACTCAGTTGTTAGCATATGCAGATGATGTAGACTTACTGGGGATGATGTGAATACAATGAAGAATAATGCTAAAATATTTTTCAAAACTGCTAAAGAGATAGGTTTGGAAGTTAACAAAGAGAAAACTAAATATATGCTTACAGGCCGAAACCAAGTGTTAGGTAATAATCAAAATCTAATTATTGATAACAACTCGTTTGAACCAGTTTCCAAATTCAAATAATTAGGAGTAATATTAACAAATGAAAATTATATTAAAGAGGAAATAAAAAGTAGGCTTAATTCAGGAAATGCATGTTACTTCTCTCTTCATAAACGTTTGTCTTCTCGTTTAATATCTAAGAAACTAAGAGTTAAAATTTACAAAACCGTAATTTTGCCTGTAGTATTATATGGATGTGAAACTTGGTCCCTTACATTGAAAGAGGAACATAAATTGAGAGTATTTGAAAATAAGATCCTTAGGAAAATCTTTGGACCTAAAAGGGATGAGGAGACAGGTGAGTGGAGAAGGTTACATAATTTAGAAGTACATAATTTGTATTCATGTCCAGATATTATTAGAATAATTAAATCAAGAAGACTGAGATGGGCAGGCCATGTGGCACGAATGGGAGAGGAAAGAGGAGTTTACAGGATTCTTGTTGGGAAACCTGATGGTAAGAGACCTGTAGGAAGGCCAAGGCGAAGATGGAGGGACAACGTTGAGATGGACCTAAGGGAAATCGGTACGGATGGAAAAGAGTATATAGAACTTGCTCAAGATAGGGAAAGATGGAAGACCTGTGTTGCTGCAGCCATGAACCTTCGGGTTTAAGAAGGCTAGGGAGTTAGTTAGTTAGTTAGTTATATATATTACAGTCAGACCCAAACAAGTCACAACATAAGATAGTTCTGTGTCATCATATACAAAAATACTTTTAGGCATAGGTCTTATGTAAAATAAAATACATTAATTATATGTTGTTTTTTCTTTTCCAAAGACATTATTTAGTTGAATAATATGACAGACTTACTATTGATAATGACCATACAAAACACACCATAAAAATTTCATTCACTTTCAACTTTCTGGGGCCGGCCACCGTGGGGGAGTGGTTAGCACATCGCGCTACGACGCCAGGGGTCCCGGGTTCGAATTCCGGCTTGGCCGCGGATGTTTGTGAGTGTCCATTCATCAATTTCATCATATCATCACTTATTCCCTTCTTCGCAAATTGGCCAAAAGTGGCACAAAAAGCGAAGTAAAATAAAGCAAATCAATCAACTTTCTGGATATACGACAAATAACACTATTTCTGTATAAGGAATTTTAGGCGTGCTCAGATTCTCCGATTATGGGGAGCAAGGGCCTTGATAAGAGTTCAGCTGACGAAATAAAGCCTTCATTCCATCTCACTGTTTTCATTACATTGATGGGAACAAAACAGGGTCGTGTGTGTCCCGACGCACCTAAAATCACTTTATTAGATGAATTTCAACTTCAGTGGCACCATTGTTCTCTGCTGGCGCTTTATTTTCCATCTCTGCCGTTCAAAGACTATTGTACGTATAAACGTGGTTTAGTACCGCAAATTCAAAAGAACTACACATAATTTATTCATGTGCAATATATGGGCAATTTATTCTGCAGACACATACAGATAATACAACTAAAGAATAAAATATGTGGAGGTGTTAATAAGAAATTTGCTAGTGGGAGAGTCCAATTACATAGGAAGTAATACACTACCCTTTCCTTACTTAGTTACTTGGAACTTTCGTAGGTTTGAAAATAGTATTTACTTTTATTTCTATAAAAGCATAATGTTGTTTAAGAACTGTTATTAGATTCTTCTGCACTAAATTTCTAAGTGAGGCTATTAAGGGGCAACTTCTCCCTTCCCTCCCATTTACTCACCGTATGCAAAGAGTGTGAATACTTTTTTGCTGAAATGGGAAAATGAACCACAGCAAGAAACTAATAAAATACGTCTGTTTTTATGAACAGCTTCAGAATTATCTACAAACTTGTTGAAATTCACAGTTTTGCTAGCTTGTACTCATTGGACGAAATACATACAGCCAGGGACGGAGCTACAAGGAGGTTAGGGGGGATGAAACCCCAACAACATATCTAAGCTCCCTGTAGCCCCCAGATTTTTATAGTACGGTAGACGCCTTTCGATCGAAAATTAAAGAAGTAGAAGCTATCTTACGTAATATTTTCCATTATAAAACTTCCCTTAGGGCAAAGCCATTGCAATGTTCAAGTACATTTCCTGCTTTTATAAGATCGCAAGATTATTACAACGTGTTGTACGTAAAATCGTGGTTGGAGGTGGCAGCTGCAGATCTGCATGGATCAACAACGGACATTGATTATTTAATACGTACTAAGTAATTGTTAAATCACAAGTCTCCAAACTTGCCAAAAAAAAATTTACAGATTCTCTGCTGCCTATCTGGTAGGTGGATGTGTTCAGTGGCTGTGGGATTGCTGTTTGGTTGTTGGAGGGTCAAACGATGATAATACGATGCCTACGAAGTTAAATGATAACAATTATTATCCTATGTAAATCATGTCACTATTTTTGGAACGAGTGTTAAAAATTAATTTTTATAAGTTGGAGGATGTTACCAATTGTATTGTGAAGGTAACACTGAGAGAACAAACATATTTTCAGTGCAAATTCACCTACACTAGGAGACAAAAGCATTGACTATCAATATCATTGACATAAATCAATGGATACAGTTGCAGCTCTCGCAATGGGCAGATGTGATTAGTAGTGAAAATAACTACCAATAGTTTTATATATGTTTCACATCTGATTCTTCTCCATGGAATAGAAATTGGCCACTCGGCATAAATTATTTTCCAACGTCATAAATAATAATTTATTAACATGAAGACCTAGGCTTACAAGGAATAAAACTGCCCAAGCTTGCTGATTTTTGCACTAAATTGCAATGTTTAGTTGCACAAAGGCAAATCGGGACAAAACCTACAGCCTATAGTGGAATCCGAGCCACTTAATTAAATGTCCCTAACCGTGGATCGAACTCGTGACCCGTCGATTACAAAGCATAATTATTACCGCTAACCGAGGCTGGAAGGTTCACTTATAATCTTTCTAATTATTAACATTTAAGAGTTAGTTAGTTTCTTTAGTCTTTTAATTCCTTAATGTCGTATTTTTGCCTCTCGGATGTTTTCAATAACGATGTAACGATGAAAGGATTGAGAAAACATCGCTGACAATTATGTTCATTGCAAATACTCGAATGACAAACTACAATCAGAAAAGTTGCCCCCCGTGGCGGAGTGATTCAGTTCTTTTTCACATGCATGCTCGGATCCGGAGAGATAGTTCGCAACTATGAATAAGAGGAGTGTACAGTTAACAGAATCAAGCATATCTGGAAACTAGTAAGCTGCGTGAAAACTGACATACGTGTATTTCAGGATAACTATGATAGATATGAACAAGAAACTGTATTAGCCTTATCTGGGGATGTTTGAAAAGTCCTGTAGTAAATTCACAAATTCGTCGTTCCGGTTCAATATGAGTAATATGAATTGTCTGTAAATAGTTTTAATTGTATCAAAATTGCTAAAAGTACACATTTTACTAACTACACGACTTTCCCAATGATTCCAAATGGCTAACATGGATTGATATTCATGTGCATTAGCACTGGCCTCCGTGATGAAGTGGTTAGCACATCCGGGAGTTCTAATGATGCTCTTTGTGAGTGTCCGTTCATCAGTTTCATCATACAATTCATCCTCAGGCGGAGCACAAAGCATGACGCCTTAGGTTGTAAGACACGTTTTTATTACGTTAAGAAAAGAAAGAACATCAAAATCATCTCACTTAGGATAATCCACCAACTGCAGAAAACACAAAAGAATGTCTTCCACCTGTTCTGCACATGTGTCGCAACAGGGTGAATAGCTATGCACTACTACAAAACATCGTCATTATTTCCCTAGTTTACAGCACCATACAGGAGAGATATCCTGCTACTCGATGTTATAAACTATTCCATATATGTTGGTCAGAGGCGTGCGCACGGGCGGGGGGGATTGCCCCCTAATCACGGACGTTCGCAGATTTTTCCACAAAGGGACAAGAAAGGTATTTTTTTCATGGGGCATATTACCCCGATACTAGTGCTGTCCCCTCAAAAAACACCACTTGAATTTGAAATTATTGCATTCCTGCGTCCCCATTACATAATAATTAATGTAAATTACTATGACTGAAATCTAATTATACTTGTGAAATATATACTTTTAGGTTGACCTTCGTTTTCAAGGTGTGGTCATCCTTGCCCCCCTTCCAGACGTTCCATGCCCCTATATTATTATACTTTCACCTAGAAATTTAGTGGAGAGCAATATTGTCGCTGTTATTAAACAATATTATACTCTAAAAGGAAATGGCGCAACCACAATGGGACAGGGGGGCATTGCTTATGCCTTTTTCCAACCTTGGACGGAAATCATTGAAGTAAAAGAAAGCAAGACTAGCAGAATCTACTAGTAGCAGGACAAAAGGATACTCAAGACGGAATTAGTTTTCACGTCCATCTTGCATTATTTCTTCTAGACGGTCAGGATCACTCGCAGGGGGTTACAGAGGGACAATTGTCCCCTCGACTTTAAATTTTATACAAATAAAAATACATTTCGTAAAATTTTCTTTCTCGCTTCGCTCGGGGTACCTGCTTTTCTTGCAGTCTTGTCAACTTCCGAGCCGTAGCTAGGAAGTAGCGGGAGTTGGCCCTGGGCGCCGAACAATCTGATTGAGAAAAATTGTAAAAGAGAATGCCATGCCGTCCCATGAAATTTTTTGCGCCCTATTAAATCAATCCTGTTTTCAACTTTCAAAAATTTGGATCGAAAAATTTTCTTGCTCGCAGTTTCTTTTCTCCAATACATTGTAAATTACCAGAAAGAAAGTAAGAACGAATAAGTAATTCAGACAGTTTCTGCTATAACAGTTTGGTTTGGAGGAAAACGATGAATAGATTACGTAATGTATTTAAATAATATGTTAATACCTAGGTGTATATATATATATATATATATATATATATATATATATAATATACACACTCGCGCGCGCGAACACACACACATCAATGCAAAAAACTAAAACAGTGAGATAAAATGAGGTTTTTCTTTGCCGATCTGACTTAATTTTCAAGGTTTTTGCCCCCCCCCCCTTTTACAGAGGGTCTGCGCACGCCTATGATGTTGGTACCTTCTTCTAATAATAAAAACAAGTTAAAATAACAGTAATATTAAATTAATAATATTAAAATATTAATTAATATTGTTATCACATGAATGGGAAAAGATGGCATAAGAATAGGAATATAACAGCACGTATTCATTATCTAGCTCATGAATAGTTAAGATCGCTTCAATTTGTATAAAAACAATTGACCTGGCAAGGTGATTGTGAAACAGATAAGGAATTGAATATTTATTGAATAACGAAAAAGGATGTTAGATCCATTTGACGAAAAGTAAAGCTCTTAATTTAATATTTAAGCATATTACTTAGGTAGTGATGTGTATAAATCTTCTTTGATACAGTCATCCAAAGTTGTATGACCCCAATGTAATCCTTCCCTTACAATAAGTTTGACGGAAATACACCTCTCTCGATTATACGACAGATGCTAAACAAAACAAGCATATTTACATAATTTAATTTTAGTACTTCGTAAGTCTCTCATGTAAGATTCGGACTCCCTGGACACCCCGCTTCCCCTAAATAGTCCTTGGCTCTATTACATGTAAGTTGTATTGCGATGTTCGTCAATGTGTTTTTTTCTTCTTTCAGACACTCGGAAAAAGTGTTGTCCTGTCACAGAAACCCTCTCGGCTCGAAGTTATAAACGTGCGGGCTGAAAAGAAAGGTCTGTTAATGGTCAGAGCCTGACCTTCCAGGAGGGGTGGGGGGCGGGGTGAGTAGCGGACAGGGAACCTTGTCTTCTGTTTCTTTCGACAGAGCAACCCTCCCACCAGTAAAGTCTCAAACGGTCTACCATGCAATGGATTTGCGTTCGAAGGGGGAAATGGAATCAATATTGGTAAGACTAGGAAGAAAATTTGACATCTGTCCGGTGCTTTTTTCGAGTGACGCTGATACGGGCTCTTAAGTTAAAACTCCCTTACATTGGAAGCCTGGAGAGAACAAAACAGGGGTTCCTTCGTAACACGATTTCTTGAAAACCATTTTACACATTTGCATCAACTTTGCGATAAATTGATTAGAAAGGATGAATCTTAACTGTAAAAGTTGTAACTTTTTCCCTGCTACTATATTTTAGAAGATGTTCGTTGTCAAATATCTCAATATTTGCATAAGGAACCAGCCTTTTCCGTTTCGACGATGACGTCATGCATCCACCTACAACTGCGCATACGATCTGCGCCGCCGGACGAGCACCCCCTGGGCAGGGCCGTTGTAGTACATGCTTCCGCCGCTAGATGCCTTTTGCGGGAACCCTTCTGCATCAGTCTGCCCCAGGGCTGTTTCAGTCTTATGGGAGATTGGTTGACCGTAGTTAGTATTCTGTGTTTCTACTGTTCCTCGCGAACCGGCTGAAGTCAAATTCGTGTCCATATTCACGAATCTTTTCTTCTACTAAATTTTATTGCGAGAATGAGAGTAGAATACATGTAATATTTACAAATAGTACCAGGAATGTACGTATTCTACAACTCTTTCATTTACACAATATTTAGTTTCTAATTTGGATAAGTAGCTTCATCCGGCCGACCAGTTTGTTTACATTTTGAAATTGTGTCGTCTGATTCTTGTCATTAGAATATTATTTTGGGGATGCGATAAGTGTTGCCTAATGTAGTTAATGAAATCGTAATTTAACATTGTATGAAATCACTGCGTAATACGTATCAAAGCTTTTTTCAAAAAGTGATAAAGAAGTATCGCCAAACGCGAATCAAATTCCGTTCATTTCATCTCTGTGGTACAGGCTTGCATTCAGTATCGAAATCGAACTTTCTGATTGTAATTGTGTATAATTTGTTGTTTAAAATAAAAACTCAGGAATTTTAATGAAATGGTAATAATATTATATACTGTTCTGTAAGGGCCAAGTTCCACGTGTATAACTTATTCTGTGATGTTATGCTTCTACAATAACTTATTTTTTAATTCCTCTCGTATTTTCTTGCTTGAATGGTTTAGGTGGACCAGGTTTGGTTCTCTTACTTTTATAATTATACACACGCGCGGAAATAATCAGATAATTAAACCTAATGATCCTATCCTACTTATGTTATGATTCTGGTAATTATTTGAAAATAGTCGCAGCCTTTTCTATTTGTATGTAGCTAATGCTTAAGGATCATTTGAGGTAAATGCAACTTTGTATTGAAAGCAACATATTTTCAGTTACTATTTTCACCAAGTGGTCAACCTCGTTTTTGTGCAATTTTCACCTAAACTCATGATTCCTCACAATGTGGGAATTATTTTATAAAACAGTCACGTTCTCTTGTAAGATTTTGTTTTGCATTGCTTGTTAGGTTCTATGTCTCAAAAAATAATCATCTATACCATGTGATATCACTGCTCTCTCTAAAAAGTGGTAATAATAATCAATAATCATCATTTTTAATTTGTGTTAAGCTCTGTGGTTAGTTGAGTGATTTAACTTGCAAAAATTGACAATGTGTGAAATATAATAGCATCTGTACTTAATAATAAAGGTACCAGTTTCATAGATCCGAGACACATTAAAATCAGATATTTTGTGTTTTGCATGGTTCGTACTTACCAATTGTGTATTGTGGAACATAGTTCAAGGTGCCAATATGCTTTTTACACGAAAACAAACACTTTTTCTACTAATTTATCTAAGTGCTACTGAACGCACGTAACGGTGCTATATCGCTTACTTTCTGAATGATATCGCTTCTTTTGTTTTCGAATATCAGTGTTTTCCAACCTTCACCGAAAAATACCTACTATTGTGTTCGTCACGTGTGCAAATTGTACATTATGCACTGGTAGCTGACGGACAGACCCACGAACCATTCCGATAAGGTTAGGTTTGGTTAGGTTAGGCAAGAATAGTTAAAAAAAGGGTGGGTTGGAAACACTGACATGATTTCCCGGTCAAATAGATACCACGATGAAAGAAAATACCTCTACTAACGTTGGAAACCTTAGAGAAACTCATTTCAATAAGTAGTTTCTTCTGTAAAAATGAAGAAATGTGTCTCCGATGTATGAAACTGTTACCATAATAAAAAAAAAATGGTGAAAATAACTTGTTCTGCTAGTCTCAACACCTCATGAATGTAGTTGCACATTTTTTTTTTTTATTTTGAGAATAATTACTGAAAATCATGGTTCCCATTTTTTTTATTTTTTAGAAGCTATACAAGAGAATGAAAAGGTGCTTTCAGTACTGCAAACAACTGTGTGAATAACTTTGCAGTTCGGAGAAACCTTTCTGTGGGAAAAAAACAACACTTCAGAGTGTGATCATTTCCACAATTTATCTATTTTGATGAACATTTTTGTGTTCAGTAACATGCATGTATCATGATACACGCAGTACAGTAGTTACTGATATAACAGATAATCAAGTCCAGTGAGATGTATGAAAGTAAGTAGTCTCTGCTGCACACTGTTTATGCTGTACTTCATTAAATACTAGTTGCTCATGTTATAAAACTATTCGTAATAACTACAGAAAGGAGGTATGGAGTAGCAAGGTCCAATATGAATTTTTCATTCTTGTAATGGTGCTCGTATGTCCTTAGGAAAAAGCAGCCAAAGTTGATAATTAAGTCATGCATTTCTTAAAGTGAGTACATTAAGTACATTATTTTTGTTTGTTTGCCATAGCGTCGGTCAACTTTATTTTTTCAAAGTGTACTCTCATTTATGTGGTGAGCATTCTAGCATGTTGGCTACTGAAATGTTAGTGTCACCAGGGAAACTATGTTACCCATTGGGCAATTCCCAGTACATAGTCTTTGAAGATGAAAATGCAAGAAAATGAATCCTACTGTATGGCACTGTAGAGCATTTATTTAATTTCTAGGAATTATCCACCTGTGTGCGTGTTTTATGCACACATCAAGATAGAAGAGATACAAATGCAAAGTCCGGTATGGGACTTGGACGTGGGAAGTGTAATAAATATGGCACTTCTCTGTTTAAGTCTCGTATCAGCTAGCACAAAGTTCATCGTGGAGGGAAATAAATCAACATTTCTTCATTCATGTTCAGCTATTTAGTAAATGATGAGTATTTGGTTTTTAAATAAGCTGTTTTATGTGAGAGATATTGTAGATATCATTTTATATATATATATGTGTGTGTGTAGATATTATTTTTGTTAATATTTTCTGTTTTTTTAAAGTAGAAATATTAATTTTCAATATTAGGGGTTTTCATTCTTTCAATTGCGTTAAATGCTGAAAGAAGTCTTCAAGGAACAACTATTAATTTTCCAAAGTATATTTTCATACTTTTCTTTCAGTGTAAAAAGCATATATGTATAGTAGGTGCTGCTGCACTTGCTACAATAAGGTATGAAATTTCACTTCAACTTAATGGTCAGTGTCATGACATGTGTTAAAAGGCTGAACCTTTTCGTAGCATTCAACCTAGTACTTTTTATTTATTTGATTTTTGAGAAAACTTCCGAGCATTCTCTTGGTAATTATTATATTGTTTCTGTGCAGACTAACCTATTTCTAATCAGTGCCATAAGCATGGGCGTCCACAGGATTTTTTCCAGGGAGGGGCAAGTAAGGCAATTTTTTTTTCCAGGGGGCAAAGGAGTCATATTTTCCCTCATAATAGTGATGTCCCTTCAAAAAACACTGCTTCAGTCTGAAATTATCATGTTCTTCAACGCCCTTATAATAATTAACATAAATTACTGACTGAAATGAAATTATGTGTGAAATATATACCTTTTGTCAGACATTCATTATCCAGGGGAAGGGCGTGCCCCTCCCCCCTTTTGGACGTCCATGGCCATAAGGTATGTGAACTGATCCCTGACAGTATTGAAATTTTTATTATCGAATGGAGCGTAGTTGCTGTAGGCAGTTATTATTTTTCGTTTTAATATGTGGTAAACAAAATGTTTTATTGATCGGTGTAATATCTTGCAATACAATCCTGTATAGCGGAAGGATCAGCCTTTTTTTTTTTTTTTTTTTTTTTTTGCAAATATGGATTAGCATGACATAAATCGTTCTGAATTATTGTATCCTTATTTCATTCCATTTCTCCACACAAGAAAAAAAAGTCACCTATTTTAAGACTGTCATTTTCGTATGATGAAGAATGTTTTTAAAAATGCCTTTAGAGGAAATTATATATTTCCGCTTAAAGTAAGAGTGCAATTTCAGGAAGTTTTGATAATAGAACGTTTTCCATATAATTTTCGTATACTTTTATTTTTGTGATAGAAATCAATTTTAATGCGAAAAGTTTGTACTTAAACGAAAGCATTGCATATAATTAATTTCCGCCACTTCTAACTACGTTTAGTCAATTTGCGCGTATAATTTATTATACGCGCAAATCGGCTGAACGCGGTTAGAAAGTATCGGAACGCGAATGGTACGGAACACGATAGTGTTTTGTCGTTTCGAGCAATCCGCGAGTCCTTGCGCATAGCGTTCGTCTTCTGTTTTTTTTTCCCGACGGTGCTGCCGTCGGTGGTCGCGAGGAAACGACCTTCCAGTGCCGCCATACTGTCAACCATTTTTAACCCGCAGCTGTAACATCTTGTAGTAGTATGTCTATGGTCTGCCCGAGTCTGGCGACCGGCGTCGTCGAGTGAAGTCGTAGTTGCATATAGTAAATTTTCTTCTTAAGAACCTCTCGCTTGTCGATTTTTGTGACGTCTGAAAAGTTGGAACAGCGCGCGCCTGTAAAATTCTGTATCTGTTTGGGAAAACGGCAGGGGAAACAGTTGTATTGTAATGCTTGAAACAGCTTGCTGCTCTGAGGAAGACAACTTTACGAGTGGTGTTTTCGCTTCAGGAATGGTGAATTGTCACTTGCAAACCAACCTCGCTCAGGGCGACATGTCAAGTCAATGCTGATTCCTTTTTCAAATGCAAACGACATTTTTCACGCAGAACTTGTTCCTAACGGTCAAACTGCAAACCAGGCGTTTCACCTACAAGTATTGAAACGTTTGCATGACGCAATGAGATGAAAACGCCCTGAGTTGTAGCAAAGTGGGGAGGTGTGGCTTGATCACTGCAACGCTCCAGCACACAAAGCGTTGAGTGTGAAACAATTATAACCAAAAACAGCATGACCCAGCTTATCCGCCCAATCTGGCTTCGTTCGACTTCTTTTTATTCCTCCGAATGAAAGAAGTCCTCAAAGGAAAACGTCTTGCGGACGAGTCACTTTACAAGAGTTTCAGTGCTTCGAAAAGTTGAAAACACATTTTGACCGGCGCATTGCATCAAATGGATAGTACTTTTAAGGAGATTAAATTTGTAACATTTTTTTTTATTACAAAATTCCTGTTTCCCACTTATATGAAACTTCCAATTGGGTAGTGTACCTTTCAACCAGTCACGAGAATATGGGTCTCAAATTTTTAATTTATGTAAGAGCTATGAGGCATGTGGTACATTTAATTTAATGAATTCACTTTACTTAGACAAAACAATGCTTTGATCGAAAAGCTTCTGTTCCTGACAATAGGTTCAAAAACTCTGAAACATGATCAACTTTTCTTGATAGACAACAAATTCACAACGTTCATTGTTATTTAATGAATGGCCAATTTTACTTGAGCATACTACGTATCCTTAGAACAACGATGAGAACATCTGTAACAAGTGAATGTAGTCTCATATTCAATTCGATTTTTTAAATTTACTCCCCGATTCAGGCCTAACTTGAGATAAAAAAATATTGGTAATTTAACAATTGATAACAACTGCAGATACCAATAATGAAAGTACTGTTAGAGCATAACAATGCTTGCGTTGAACGTTCAACAATCAAAAACTGTAGATACTCAACTACACAGAAATTTCGATTGAATGAACACCATGCAGTATTTCGGTTCTACTTTCATACAAGGTATTCATATTAATTTATTTTTAATTCAAACCACTAAAGTTTCTTTGATATCGACGTACATGGGAGTGACTTCTAAGGTAAAACACTAGGCTTTTGTTTGTCAATTGATATTTGTGTCAATTCCCTATTCTTTCTTGCACTAAAGCTGTTTTTGTTGGTGAAATAAATTGAGAGTTAACGGATGTAAATTTCTCCTGATTTCACAATATTTTACGTCAAGATTCGACTATTGCTTTCTCTTTTGTTTGAACCCAGACACAAATATCAACAACACACGTCTCACTATGAATCTCTACCAATATAGGTGTAGTCCGTGATGGACAGATCAACTAGCATAGAAGGCAGGGGTGCTCACAGGGGGGATTATGGCGCAGGTTGTGCCATCGAAATTTTTTGGGAGGGATTTTTTCCCTCCAAATAATATAAAATTCAACATTTAAATATATTTTTCCAAAATATATGCAATAATTTTACACCTTATATGCACCATATTTAATCCATTAGATGAAGAAAAGAAAGTGTCTAAGGGTGTTATCGAAGGGAGGGGGGTGGGAGAAATATCCACCTCCAAAATATTAGGCCTTATTTTACACGTGGGTTCTGGGGGATACTGAACAAAACGTTGGGGTGGGGGGGCAGTACCCAACTCTAGGTCCTACATTATGGCGGGTATTTTAGTTAGAGGGGATTGAGCATTAAATTGAGGGGGTATCCAATTCTTGGGTATTACTATTGTTTTAGACCGTTGCGAAATTCTTGTGTGGAGACCCAGAATTAATTTCTTTGAGGAAACAATATACACTATTCAGTATCAACAGTAAGTCTAAAATTGGAAATTATGGTGGTAGGATTGAGTATTAATTTAAAGGGGAGATAGGAAGCTTTTGATAAAGCTTAGTTTGATGCTTAGTGTTGGTATACTGCTTAATTTAAAGCAGGTCCATCATTTGGAACAAAAATATATCGAATCCGCATTTCTATCTTCACGTCACAGAAGAATTTTACTTTAAAAAGTTAAATTTGCACGGAAGATATAATCCACGTAATTATTGTCATGGGTTACTAAAATAATTATATTTACCCAAAGAAAACGGAGGGGGGGGGGGGTGAGTTCATTGAAAGAGGAAACGTATTATATTATCGCCCTGAGCTTTACTTTGTGGGGATTACTATATGTTTTGAGTGCGCGAATAATATATTTGGGAGGGACGCATGACATGATTTTGGGGGGCATTGCGCCATTGGCTTTGGGAAATGGGCACCCCTGAAAGAAGGAACTCACACAGGGGCGCCGAAACGAGGGGGCAGCAGCCCCCAAACTTCACTTGGGTTCCCTTTGGGGCCCAATGTATAAATTTTAACATTTTGGAACAACATATTGTTGCTGTTATTTTTAAATTAGCAACTAGTACAAATATATTACTTGTTTTAAGAAAGAAAATACAGAAATCTACTTACGAATTGGTATATTACACTATATCCCATAATACATAATTAGAACGGTAACAGTGACAATGAAATATCTTTCTTCTTATCAAAGATTTCTATCATTAATTCAACTTAATTGTGAATGTTATAAAAAGATGACAGTCACAATATTATTTATGTGATGAAAATTCCATAAATTAAGTGAGGATTCTGCGTGACAACATTTTAGCTCGTTATTTCGTTATTCGAATTATTTATTCTATTTATGATTATAAAACTTTTCCATGCAAAGAAGCACGAGATAACGCATGATTCTCTTCTGAAATGGGCACATAAAAAATGGGGAGTCTGTTCAGGCTAAACAATTCAGCATGCCTGTGCGAACACCCCACTTCTTCTTTCGAGCACACATTGTATTTAGAAACAAACGTATGATATATATGAAATCAAAATATACTTCATTTCTTTCAGATAATAAAGTTTGATGTACCCTGGTATATGTTTGTGTTTTCGGAGCTAGTTAATTACAATTACAATTGAGGCGCTCAGAATAATAACGGCAGGTCCAAACCAAAGTTCATTTTGAGAAAAATAACATTATCTGTTTAATTTCAAAACACAGGAGATTTTTTAACATTATGACGTATTCTTTTAGGTTCTTTTAAATATGATTTTTCAAGTTTATCTGCAAATTCTTGAACCATTGTGCTTAATAGTTTCACAGATTTTGTGCTGTTTACTAGAAAAAATATACACAAGTGAAAAAATGGGGTAAAACTTATTGATTGAGTTTACGTTTATTTAACATGTATTAATCCAGCTCCATTCCCAGATTTTCACATTCTTCTTCAACATCAACACCATCATGAACAAGATTTATATATATATATATATATATTTCAATAGTTGCATCAGGTCATTGTATTTAGCTTTCTTAATTTTTCTCTGTTCACTGTATTTCTGCTGTAACTTAAACAATGAAACATCTAAAGTTATACCTCTCTTCCTAAAATTCCACGTCAATGTCAGAATAAGATAAACTAGGTAAATTTTACAATATCAGGATTATCATGTTCCACAATAATGGAAGTAACCTTACGTAAAAGCAGAGGAGCACCATCAACATCTTGTTTTCTGATGACAAAGTTTGAACTAATACCATTTTGAATATCAACAAGATCTTCCCTGTTCATTTTATTAATAGTGAAATGGTTTTTACTCTTGCTGCTTCAATGACATCACACCATTGGTTGGGGCAATACACACACTGCATCTTCTTCCTTTTCTTCTTCTCAATAGGTGCAAAATCCCTATCCAAAGCCATGTATGAGTGTCCTGGTACGAAAAATCTATGTGTTATTGAATCGAAAACCTTCATCTTTACTAATCGCCAAGGCCATGAAACTCTAAAAACAATGTGTCCTTCACATCGCCAGGCAAACGTTGAAACACGCAAGTTGAATCAGGAAAGTTACAGCACTTCTCTAATGGTTGACGTCTTTTTTCTGGAACCACAGTTGAAGTTCTTGTTACATATGACTTGCCACTGTTTCTGCATAACTTCCGTTTGTTTATTACCCATGCAGTTGAGTTTTTCACTCGTTTTTTTACCTATTTTCGAAGATTCTGGCATAACAATATAGTCAGTCATGGACGCTGCCATATTGTCTACAACGCCACCGAACTCGTAGCGGACATAAACAAGAGCACACACAGTTGGGATGTGTCATTTTTGCACTGACAATATTTTCATTTTCCTTACGGACGAATTTTAAAGGTGAAATATGAGAGTTTTGGCATATACCATTTCATTTGATACTTCAGCATATGAAAGGTAGGTGGCAGCAGTATACCGCCATACTTGTATCTCAAAATTCGAGGTCGGTTGGGATCTGAGCGCCTCAATTTTTGAAAGGTTTTCTCAAGCGTGTCCCTACTACTGAAAACAAACTTACCCCCCCCACCCTCCGAAAACGGAAAACGTCGGCATTTATGCCTTTCTTAGCTTTGCCCCCCCCTACAAATATCAGAAGAAATCGGCGCCTATGAGCTCACATCCTTTCGAAGTTGCCAAGGGTATTCGTAATGTAGCGGTAATGTGTTTACTCTCTATATTTAACAAATCTGTACTGTGTCTCACCATCTTTGCATGTATGAAATTCTTTCTAGTTGGGGAAGGTTTCAGTCCAGCCAAATCCTCCTTAGCACGCCACTATAGTTTGAAAGGCAAAGAAGTTCATATCCATTTCACCTACATGTAATATATATTTCATGTCATTGAAATAATAAAGACACTAATGTATGAAATGAACAATGACTATATAAGTTACACACGCTTGGAAAAGAAACGATACTAATGTAAATAATTGTATATTTTCCCACAATATTAATTTACAAACCTAAATTTAATGTAGACTCACAGCTGTTACTATGTTTTTACCTTTATTTTTTCGACTACACGAATACTTTAGTACTAATGTAACGACTTACTTCTTGCTACAAAGGTAACACGTAACGCTTAGTAATTTGTGTTCTATTTTATACAACCTTCATACGAATGTGACTCTGTTTAGAAAGTGATAGTACGATGTGCATTCTTACCCAAACGTGATCGCAGTCTTACCCCGCGTTGCGGGTAAGACTGCGCGTTTGCATAGTCATCCTTTTCGTTTGTTTTCTGCTGAAATATTGTTTACTGAGCTTTCGGAAATTTAATGTATGTTGGCAAAGGATAGTGCATTCTGTGTTACTTTTTCCGTATGTTACTATAGATTCATAACTTCAATAAAACATGATGAAGAAAAACTGCGCATTCTTGCCCCGTCTTACTCTATGAAGAACACAAAGCTTTATCAAAAGGTTGTTTCTCATTCATGGATTATATCAGTAGCTGGAATGTGTTACATTTCAATGTATGAAGGTATAATAGAGTGTAAAGTCCGAATTGTAGAAGTACAGGGTGATACATAAGTCAGTTGACCCTGGGAACTAATGACAGAATGAGTAAATAATAATCGAAATAGTTCACAGATAGGGGTTGCCTTGCAATTTCATTTTTTTAAAAAATTCTGACAACCCTCTCCCCCCACCAAATTAAGCTCCAAGTTAGATTCTGCTCCCCAAAGTTAGGTCCCAAGCTACACCTATGTCTATGAAAGTTACAAAGAGAGCATGAAAATATTGTGATACAAAAGATAAGGAGACACTAAAATATTACCTAGAGACAGTGTAAAAGATCCGTTCTTCTCAGAAACCTAATATAATTGGTTAAATATTGACATGTACTCCCAACATGGACGATAAGATGTAGGAAACAAGAAAAAAATGATTGTGGACATTGAAAACAGCGCTTTTCGTAAGAATGTGCCGAACATTCAAAATAACATTAAAGTGTGGATGGCCCAACTCTTGCACATGCGAACTATGGGTAAGTACAGCGTCTCTCAAACGTTTTAGGACAACGACATTTGAAACTAGGCAAACCAAATTACGCAAGGTGCTGCTGGGTTGCGTGTAGAGTTAGGCTCAATTTCAGGGTTGCCACATGCACAATAGATATTTATGAAATACGCCAAAGGAAGAAAATGAAGTATTATTGTATAAAACTCTAAATAAATATCAGTATTACGTTTGTCGCAAATAAGAAATACTTTCTGAAAGAAAGAAAATCGATTTTCTAGTATTTCATCGCTAATGAGTCTACACAAAAGAAAAGGGGAGATAGGAAACGAAAGGGGACAACAAATGAGGAGAGGAGAGGAGAGGAGAAAAGAGCGAGCGTAAGGAGAAGATGAAAGTAAAGCAGGGAAGAAAAGATAGGACAGATTTGGATAGGAGAAGTAATGAGAGCGAAAAGTTGCGAGGGGAGATGAGGAAAATGGAGTAAAGAGGAGAAGATATGAGGGAAACGAGATGAGAGGATAGAAGAAGAGGAGGTGTGAGAGAAGAGGAGGAGACGAGAAGAGGGGAGTTGAGAGTAGAGTAAATGAGAGAAAAAGAGAAGAACGAAAAGAAGGGGAGAAGAGTGCAGTGGAGTCGGAAATAAGACAGGAGAGGAGATAAGAGGAGTAGAGAGGAATGGGTTTGAGAAAAGAGGCGAGAACAGGAGGGAAGGCGATATGACATAAACAGAGGAGAAGAAGGGGAGAGAAGAAGGAGAAGGAGAGAAGAGAATGGAGACGAGAGGAGAGAAGAGGTATTTGCAGAAAATATCGTCTCGGAGTCAAGAATTGATGCATTGATCAAATTATCGATATTCAATAATATTTTAAAATGTATTGGAGAATGTATTAGTTCGGTGCAAAATGCCTTTTAGCTGAGTTCAGAGCGAGATAAAATCTTCCACGTAAGATCTTTGATTTTACCTGCGATAATACCACTAAAAACATGAATGTAATTTTCATATTTATAAGAATTATACAATTTTTCTCCACTTCTCAGTTCGTTGAAATGAAGGTTTTTGTTATTTAACATTCCTTCTCCCCCATCGTTAACTCCAAACAGAATCATTGCGTTTCACATTGCGTGGGCAATGAACGCAATGGAATATGTCTAAAACTTACGAAAATGTTCTGCTACCGGAGGGGTTTGAACCACGACCATCAGATTGACAATCTACAACGGTAACCACTACCCTACAAACTTTCGTTCTTAAGAAACGCTAGGAGGAGCTGACCAGTGTGAAATGTAGATGCAACTCTCCTCCCAGATGTAATGTGCAAAGAAAACGAAGGTAGTACGAATCGGCGAAAACATTTAATGGAGAATTGCACATGATGAAAACTTTTTATTCGATATTTGCGGAGATATCCTTGCTTTGAACTGGAGTGGGAAATGGGGTAAAATAAGTAGTCCTGAACTGCCACAAATATAAATAGTTTATTCATTAATATTTGTCAATGTCTTTGAAGCAGTACACAATTATCGTTAGAGTATCATAATTCACGATCTTATACGTGAAAATATCGCTTTGAACATGTGTCAATTCATTTATTTGTTTAATTTATTTTTAGTAATTTTAGATTTAGTAAATTGTAATAGCAGTGTAAAGTGGCTACATTTTTCTCCATCTGGAATTTACATTTTAAAATATTATTGAATATCGATAATTTGATCAATGCATCAATTCTTGACTCCGGGACGATATTTTCTGCAAATACCTCTTCTCTCCTCTCGTCTCCTTTCTCTTCTCTCCTTCTCCTTCTTCTCTCCCCTTCTTCTCCTCTGCTTATGTCATATCGTCTTCCCTCCTGTTCTCGCCTCTTGTCTCAAACCCATTCTTCTCCACTCCTCTTATCTCCTCTCCTGTCTTAATTTCCGACTCCACTGCACTCTTCTCCTCTTCTTTTCGTTCTTCTCATCGTTGTCTTTAATGTTACCACTTACAGAGAAGGACGCTCACCATCGAAAAATTCACTAACCTATAGGGTTTACAATTCAAAGTAAAAGTCTAAAAGAAATGAAGTACAATATTGTATGAGTTAACTTACTTGAAGCTGATGTTTACAGGGTGACTCAAATTCACATGTGAAATCAACAAATGATGAGGCACTTTTCAACCTTACATATTTTGATTCATTTGAAGTTTGCCATACTGGAAGAGCCACCTGAGGTAGGAAAATATGCAAAGTTATAGATCCATATCATCCAATTTTCGAAATTACAGTGGTGCAAACTATGCGATTTCGACCATTTTTTTCAACATCTTCTTAACTTTCAAATTCTATATTTCGGCAATCAGTGCACCTGTGGAAGTGATTTAGACGGTTTTGGAAAGGTATTCAAGGGCTCTTTCACATAAGATGTAGCAAAACAATTGAAGGAGTTGTAAAGAAAACTTCGGTAGCCATTTTCTAAAAAATGGGTCTCTTAATATTTTTCAAAAAAATATGTGACATGCATACACTATTACTCAACAACTGCACAAAGTTTTAAAATAGTACGCCAATGGAATCCGGAGTTATGTTAGATTTAGGTGAAGTAAACGTTGTGTAGGGTAGGTAGGTGATGCATGATAACATATTTTGATAAACACATTCCTACAATTCAAAGTAAAAGTATAGCAGAAATGAAATACAATATTGTTTGAATTAATGTACATGAATCTGATGTTTAAATTCGCAATTAGAAATACAGGGTGATTCAAAAGTTTGGTCCCATAGGCAAATCCGTTATTAGAGCACAATGGAAAGAAGGGAAAGTTGTTGGAAGTATGTGAGTTTCAATCTAAAGTGCTTGAATTTTCAACGTAGCATGCACCATTCAGGGTGTGCACTGGTATGAGCCTCATTAGTAGCCGACGCACATTGGTTCGGATTCCACTTGAAACTGTAGATCCAGTCCCGATTAACCTATCTGTGCAAAAAATGGACTTAAAACAACAATTCAATCAATCAATAATTCAATCAACACACTTGATAAACTGCAGACCTAGTCCATATTAGCTGTTCAGATGGTATGGTCTGACCTCATTTCGCATTTAAAAATGTCGAGGGAACAGCTTGCAATTCCTCTAGTTGGCGCATCAGCACATGTAATTATGTGCACATATGTATGTATGTGTGTGCGTGTGTGAAAGAGAGAGAAAGAAACGGATATGTAACATAGTCATTATCTTATACTGTCTCTATACTCTGTCCGAGCTAACTCTTGAGCAGGCGAACGAAAATATGTTTCTGCGCAAGTAGTGATGGCCACTCGATTTCCCTAGCTTCTCTGACGTTATGAACGGGCTTGCTCCACAGTTAGCTGGGACAGGGTATAGACAGTAAATAGAATTTTCCCCTACCTGAAAATTTCTTAAATGCTACACACACACACACACACAAATATATATATGTGTGTGCGTGTTTTCCTTTTCCCCTTACCAGAGGCGTATATTCGGGGCTATGAAGGCTATCTGTGAAGCCCAGACTCAGTGAATAAAATACAGAAAGAAATACCTATCAGAAAATGTGAATAAAATTCAATGAGAAGATGAACCTGATTTCTTAGGAGTTGGAAACATTGCGCGCTTTCTTTGAATTCGCGAGACGGCTGGCCCAGCGCCGGCGGGCAACTCACGGGGGTCACGGGCAAGCTTGACAGGACTACCTTAAGAATCACCCGATCAATGTTGCAAACCTATTTTTTCCCGTAGAACCTTAAGCGAAAAATACAGGCTCGACCAGAACTCGAACCCGGGTTTCTGGCATTCCGTGCCATTGCTCTACCACTGAGCTACCGAGCCGGCCTGGCTTCGCCTGATTTTTTAATGAAGTAATATCTCTACGCTGGGAGGAAAGAGGCAACGTCAACGTCTACTGTGTTTCAAAGGCAACAGATCCCGTTGCGGTAGCACTGCCAGAGACAATTCCACACAGGTAAAACAGCGCCAGCGAAAAATCAGGCTCAGTGTTAGAGTAATGGCACGGAATGCCACTGAATGCCAGAAACCCGGGTTCGAGTCCTGGTCGAGCCTGCATTTTTCGCTTAAGGTTCTACGTAGTACATCTCCTGTGTGTGCCTAATTTAATAGTTTTTCCCCAGCATGTAATTTCCACAGGATCGGCGAATTGTGGAGCCAAACTGTTACAGGAGAGAGAATAGGGTTGCATATGGCGGGGGGAAAACCCTCTGAACTTCCTCAACAGTCTGGGTCAATGTTGCAAACCAATTTTTCCCAACATGTAATTTTCCCAGGAATGGGAAATTTTGAAGCAAAATTATCGCAGGCAAGGGGAAAGTGTGTCATATGGCAGGGACAAGAGTGCATCTAAAAATTACCGAAATGACAAGGAACAGTTCTAGTCTATATCGCGCCGAGTGGTCTTGGTGTGTGGAATTTATTTAGAATCAGCGTGAATACAGTAGTGAGTGGATTGTATTGTTGTGAATGATATGTGCTGTGTTGTGTAGTGAACTGAAATTTGGGACATAATTAACAAGCTGTCTATTCGGCTTACGAATGACGATAAGCTCCAAATCGTTGTGGATTTTTCTTGTATGTCCACTTTATGAACAGATAAGCTAATGGGGATCGGACCTACAGTTAAAGTGGTATCTAAACCATCATGTATCGAACCCGGGACCCTTTAGTTTCAAGGCAACGACGTTACCACTGCGCCAACAAGGATAGGGTGACCAGATATTTGTTGACCAAAAAGAGTATAGTCTATAGGTTGAAGGTGCGCATGCGCAAAAAATATAAAAAGAAAACGAAAATAAGGGTGGCTATTTGTTATTGCTTCTATTATAGCCCCTATAAATTAGGCCTACACTCTACAGATTCAAATTACTTATGGGTCTAATGTAATTACATAATTACAAATACTTACTCACCAATGGCACCATCGTTCTTACTTCTGGGATGATTTTGCTTTCTTGAGTATGTTTAAATCGTACTTTATTGCCAGTCCAAACTATTCACAGGTCATGTCCACATTGAATTTCACTTTCATTACTTGTTCGAGTGTTGACACCATGAGTGTACTTTTTTCCTCTCGCCAATAAGTTTTAATAACACTGAAGAGCCAACATTTGTACCAGGCAGAGTAAACAAGAATTTTACAAGTGGCACAATCACTTTTAAATGTGACGCAGCCTGTACTAAATCTTTGCACACTGTCCTCCACTTACCCATCATTGATTCTTTTCGGTCTTTCACGGGGTCCGCAAAAATCCCGCGCAACTTCTTGACAGTCTGATTATCCTAGAAATTATGCAAAATTAAAACTTCCTTTTTATTTTACACTAATTTTGAACGGAAAACTATATTTTGTGACTACATAATATCTATTTTAATATTCTGATGCAATTCTTGAATATTCTAAAGCAAATTTCTTGGTATGTTGATGCATATAATTAGAGGAGAATATTTACACACCAATATTGATCAATATTTTGAACAAATTTTAATTATTGCAATTTTCAAGTATCCGTATCGGTGGGAATCGGTAAGAGTATCGGCATCGGTTCAAAGTAGTATCGGCTCAGGCCCAATCATTATCATTAAATTCCAATGAATTTGAAATATGTTTTGCTTCTTGATGGAATATGAAAATGACTCTTGAAATTGTTCATAGGAAATTTTTGAGTCAAGGAGTAAATACTTCAGTTTGTTGACATCTTGACGTTTTCCGTTCTGTGGATTTTAAGGCATTTTCACGCGTAAAATAATGAATGAAATTAAATAGCAAGGAAAAGAGTATATTTGGGGATATTTGCAAATTGAAAAGAGTATAGAGTATATGAACCTCTAAAAGAGTATAATACTCTTAAAAAGAGTATGTCTGGTCACCCTAAACAAGGAGTACCCGAACTTAAAATCGTGAAAATAGGTAGGTTGAAATTTTATTTTTATTCTCGTATATAGGCCTACATAATATTTCACAATACGGGCTTCTTATTTATGCAAATAAGAATGAAATTCTTGAAATCCTTTCCTTACATTTCCATGTTTTATTTATGAGGTATATATTTTTAATCACAGAGTCACATCACTTCAACCCGCCACCCCAAATGAGTTAAAAAAAACTAAAACACCCCCACCAGCAAATTTTTGTCTATTCGAACACTATTAAAACGTGCAATAGCCCAGGTTCTTAACCGCGTATACGCCACTGCCCCTGGCGTGGCGCCCTAGGCTCCAGCTGCTCTAGCCTAACTCTCGCTACGAACCTCAAACGAACGATATTTTTTGTCGATTCTTTGATTTCAAACAATTTTGAACTTCATCGTCATCCATTATTCACGAAGCCTTGGCAGTTACAGTGTTGTCTTGCAACAAAATGCCAGTACAACAATGACGACTTGTGAAGCGTTTCCCTAGAGTTTATCTTGCCATAATAGCCATGAATGAAAAATAAAAATTATCTGTGACTGAAGACCAAATTATTGACTTTTCACAGTCAGACAGAAGTTGAAGCCAAATTCAATCAACAAGGAAAGCAAAGTAAGTATGTTTAGCTATAATAATAACTAAATGATTACAGTACTCTCATCCAAACTTTTACAAATAGCAATTCCACTGGAAACAGGTTATTAGCGATCGATACTTTTTTTTAATAAGAAGGTGCGTTATAAATTTGTCCACAAAATAACGAACGAAAATCACACAAGGACCAAAATTTCGCTGTTTCAAATTATACATAATAGGGTTATCATTACAAGTATGAGTGTGTGTTTGTGTAGAAAAAAAGACAGTGCATTCGTCTAAATTATCACTCCCTGTGTTTTTGCAGTCCGATAACTTCATTTTGGTTTGAAAATATTATACAGTCCCTACCAAAAGTTTAAGAGCACCTTGTCATGTGTTTTTCAAAGAAACAGAAAAAGTACATATGCGAGTGCTTTCCATGAAATAAACACTTTAATACAAAATTGGAATTATTATGTAATGTTATTGAAAGACATCAAGATCAAGAAAGTGTAAGGGCATATTAATGCACTTTTAACTAATACATGCAACTAAAGGTACAATTTGTAAAATCATTAAATCTGAACTTTGAAAATATACTTGGAAACAAACATTTCTCCTGAAATTAGATGAATGAAGTGTGAAATTTTAATAGTCAATAGGTCCACCTTTAAGTTTGAAGCACATTTGCACACGTTTTCTCAGGCTGCGGACCAATTTATGGCATTCTTGGGGCGTAATCTCATGCCATACTTTGGAGATCTATTCACGAAGTTCCTGGATATTCCTTGGCTGGCGTCTGGCTACACGAAGACCAATGGTATTCCATAGGCTTTCTATAGGATTCAGGCCCGGACTTCGTGCTGGCCAAGGCAACAATGGGATTTCCCTCGCTTGAATCCAAGCCATTGTTTCTGCTGACCTGTGACAAGTCGCGTTGTCCCGCTGGAAGAAGAAGTACCAATTGTGGAGCTTCTGGGTGGACGGAAGCATGTTATCTTTCATTGTTTCGATGTATTCTCGTGAACACGTGAAGCCAGGAATGAATCTCAAAATCCTGGTCCCTGCAGCAGACATGCATCCCCAGATCATGACTGATTGACCCCCACCCTGAACAGCTTGCACGAGACATTCGGGGAAAAATTTATCGGTTGCTGTCCTCCGAACTCTCACTTTTCGGGAGCTGTACAGCACGAATCATCATTGAAAAGGACCTTACCCCAATGTTCCATGGACCAGTTTCTTTCATTTTTGCACCACTTCACACGATTTCTCTTATGTACATTGTTGAGCAATGGCTTTTTGAGAGGAGCGTAAGACCCAAGTCCACATTCCCCAGACGACGCGAAATGGTCATCTTTGAGACCCTTTTATTAGTGGAATCTTCAAATTCCCTCATTATCGCGATATTCCGGTCCTCGCGTACAGACGTTACCCTGGGGCGGCCGCAGATTGGTTTAACAACCACTGTATCTTGCTGCTTGAATTTGTTTATTGTGTTCGCCACGCAGGTTTTACTCACATTCAATGCGACTGTAATTTCTCTATGAGACCTATTTCATCTGTACATACCAATTATTTGCCATTTCACGGCCACGGGCACAGATTTTTTCCCCATTATCACGTAGCTTGCGATTCAAACAGCCTATTTATTATCAAGTGTAACGAAAACAGGTTTAGACTTGCACAATGCTTCTACTCGAGATATGTCTTTCTGCGACATCTATTGACACACATTTCAACTAATGACTGATAAAATTTGTTCACTCCAGCGCAGTCGCTAAGGAAGATATTGTTATCTGAAGACCTCTCAGTTTTCGCTGTATTTTTTTATTTTGCGAATTTTAGAGAAAAAAAATAAAACACCAGGAATTTGTTTTGGATTTCTCTTTTTTGCGCCAAAACCTTCGTTCAAGTTCCACAATATTGGAAAAAATTCAGTACTGTCATAACGACGTCGGTTACGTGTATACACATTCATCTGTACTTCAGAAATTTGATTTTCCACTTTCGTATCTCAAGAACTACAAGACGTATACCAATAGTTTTTCAGCAATATATGCCTCACACTATATTACTTCCACACAATTTCACTCCATATTTGTACCAAAAACTTTCGGTCAGGATTCATTTATATGAAAATAGTTGGTGGTCTTAAACTTTTGGTAGGGACTGTAGTAACAAAGCTCACTCATAAAGGTAATATTTGCCTAACTGGCATTTCACTGTTTTAATGAAGTCAGATTTGAATATTGCTACAAGAAACACACTAGCGTTTCTCTTTTTTTTTGCAACGCACAAAAACGATTTAGGCGTGTTCAAATATGTAATACCAATTAGAATTTACTTCCTAATTTAATCTTCAAGGTCTGCACAAGATAGATTTCGTTATAAATGCTCGTTCTTATTAATATGGTTGAACAAAACTTCAATTTGAAACACTCGTTTTCAAATTTCTTGTAGTTTTATTTTAATACCAATATTAATGGCATTTTAAATTTTTTTTCTTATAATTCCTAGTCACATGCATTTCAAATTACATCTCTGTCGTTTATGCATCGATGTAGAGGACATTGTCCAATCTTAAATTACAGAAAATAATAAGGTAGTATTAGATAATAAGAATCTGGTGTTATTCTGAAGCGCTTTTTTCCGAAACAATATTTATAAATAGCCCTTCATACTTAATTTTAATTTTGTGACGTGACCCTACACAACAATTGACTGAATTCATCAGTAAATAATTCTATCTCTCCAGATTTTCATTTTTATGACAATATCAAATTTTAGTACGGAAATAAAATTCAAACAAATTTGTATTAGATTACAAAAGATTAGTATTAAATCATTAATTATTGATATAATCATCCATTAATTTGCATAATTTCGTATGTTATTACATGGAAACTTGCGGTACGAATGAAATAGTAAAACTAATATTTTCTTTCTTTTTCAGATAATGCCTGAACACGTTGAATGCTACGGCAAGTGGAAAAAATAAGCCACAAACCCAACACTTCCTGATGGATGACAGATCGAAGTTGAACTTCATCACTTCGATGCCTCCTCAGAAGCCAACCAAATAGGATAACAGAAGCACGAGCTAGCTAGAGGAGGACTGTACGAGCAGTAGGTGAGAGATTCTTTAATTTATATAATTTCATTAATTATTTAATGTGCAAGTCAAAAGATAACGTGTATTTTGAAATCCAACATGAGTATACACGTACCCTTTTAGACGCACAGAAGATGTAGCACTGTCGAGAAAACAAAAGTGGTAATATAATTAAGCCTTGTTTCCATATTAAAAACACTAAGTTGCTGACCAAGGCAGTTTATTAAGATAAAAAACACTTAACAGGTAACGTTTCAACCTTGTTTCAGCGTCTTCCTCAGAAGAAGAACTAAACTAAAATGATTAAATCTAATACACACAGAAAGATACATACACATAGCAGGGTCACTAGCCACACAACAACAAATCAAGTTGACAGTCCTTATCTAGGAAGATTTCTACAAAGGAATTAAACATATCACCTCTTGACAGTTGACTAATGGGTCTACTACACTGACAGGTGTTTGACAGGTCAAAATTAGCAAGAGTCTGGAACAACCTGTTTACCACTCACCCAGCCCTCCTGCCTTTTTGGATATGGATGAATGAAGCTTGTTAAAGATATAGAAGAAAGCAGGAATACTCCTTGAGCTCGAAACGGAAGAAGAAGCAACATTACATTTCTTGGATATTGAGATGAAAAAGAAGAGAGGAATGCGGATTGTGGCTACATGGTATCAAAATAAGTGTTCGGCAGGAGTGTTCTGCCACAAAAGAAGTAATGTGAGTGATACAACTAAACGTAATTTTATAAGGAACATGGAAGACCGAATAAAGAAGATATGCACAGAGAAAGGGGAAGAAGAAACCAAGATTAATAGCCTGTGGGAACAACTGGAAGAGAATTTCTATGAAAAGAAAGACAGACCCAACATCAACAGAAGAAGGAAAGAGATAAAAGGGACAGGACTGGAAGAGAAGGAAGAAAAAGAAAAAGAGAGATGGTTTGGTATAAGAAGTATGGGAGATGCCACAGAGAAGATATGCAAAGTGCTGAGGAAAGTGGGTATAAGAACTTACAGGAAGGGAGGACGCACTGTTTTAAGTATAGCCAGCAAGAAGAAGGAAGAAAAGAGATAGGAAGAAGAGGATGGGGTTATCTACGAGGTGAAGTGCAGAGGATGTGAAAGTGTATATATAGGGGAAACGAAGAAGAGACTTAAAGACAGGTTAAAGCAACACATGGATGATGTGAGATTGAAGAGAGACAGGAATGCCATATTCAAACACACTAGAGAAACAGGACATGAAGTTGAATGGGATTCGGCTAGGCGAATAGGAAAAGAGAGGAGAGAACTAGTGAGAAAATGGAAGGAGGCCAAAGAAATAGAAAAGAAAGACATCATGAATTGGAATGGGGGACTCAAGATAAACAGGGAATGGAAGAGTGTGTTAGAGAAAGTTGAAAGGATGAAGAAAAGGAATGAGGGAAAAAGAAGTATGAACAAGGAAGAAAGAAGAGAAAAGAAGAAGACCAGAGGAGGAGGTATTCATCCATAACCAAAAAGGCAGGAGGGGTGGGGGAGTGGTAAGCAGGTTGTTCCACACTCTTGCTAATCTTGACCTGTCAATCACCTCTCAGTGTAGTAGACCCATTAGTCAACTGTCAAGAGGTGATATGTTTAATTCCTTTGTAGAAATCTTCCTAGATAAGGACTGTCAACTTGATTTGTTGTTGTGTGGCTAGTGACCCTGCTATGTGTATGTATCTTTCTGTGTGTATTACATTTAATCATTTTAGTTTAGTTCTTCGTCTGAGGAGGACTCTGATACAGGGTTGAAACGTTACCTCTTAAGTGTTTTTTATCTTAATAAACTGCCTTCGTCAGCAACTTAGTGTTTTTAAACAAAAGTGGCTATAAAGAGAAAGATACAATTCCTCGTCAATGTTGCAAAATAACGTAGGGGTAGTTTTAAAGTTGGGACGAGAACGAAACCTCTTTAGAGGTGGTGAGGCTTAAAATTAAAACGTTATGCTCTTAATCCTTAACTTCTATGGACGTTGATAAATCACACTAGTACTATGGAGATGTCTGCCAGACGGATGTTTTAATATTGAACTGTGAAGTAGCTGTCACACTATCTTCAATTCCTGACGTGATTCGCATTAGTTGGCATTGTTAAGACGAATAATGTAAAGCAGTTTTCAAGTTAAGAAACGTAACGTACCAGGAAGAGGAAGAAAATCAGACAAAAATTGCAACAAATGGTCTCAAAATTTCTACATTTCGTTGACAGGGCAGAGGTAGTTCAAAGTAATATTTAATATTTTGCTGAAATTGAAAATGAGTTATGAAACACAACGTAATAAAAAGACACACGTATTATGGTACGTCTGTCAGACAGCTCGCCGAAAATAGAATTCAATGAGATTTGAAGAAACGAAGGCGAGATCTGGTGGCCTTGACAGCGTGTAGCCAACACCCAACTGAAAGGTATGGAGAAGGGGTCACTTGTGGTTGGAGGAGTGCGAGAAATAAAAGGCCCGTATCGTTCGCTACACTCTTTGACACCAGGTGTACCGCAGGTGGTGTCAGGATATTACGTTCCATCAGCTGTACTCGGTCCCGGGCATCTGGAGCAAGGCCGCGCATAGCGGTAGAGAAGGGGAGGGGGAAATCGCAGAGCGAAGCAGTACACGCTGCTGCGAACGCTGGTAACTGAAGTCGCTTCACCTCCTCCACGCGTTCACGTTCCCTCTCACGTGTTCATTCACTACTTGCGCAGATACTTGTTTTCATTAGTTTGCTCCAGAGATGCCCGGGACAGAGTGTAGACGATGTACGCAAGAATAGCGAGATAGATAGAGAGAGAGAGAGAGAGAGAGAGAGATAGAGATAGAGATATATAGAGAGATAGAGAGAGAGAGAGATAGAGAGAGATAGAGAGATAGATAGATAGAGAGAGATAGAGATATAGAGAGAGATAGAGAGAGAGAGAAAGATTGAGATAGAGATAGATAGAGAGAGAGAGAGGAATGGAAACAAAGAAGCGATAGACAGGGAGCGAAAGAAATAAACTGAAAGGCAGAAAAATTAGAGAAATTAAACTGTAGTACATAGACATATAGAAAGCGAACAGGAATAAATAAGGGACAGGAGAATGGTGGAGATAAACGGATAAAAAGAAAGATAAATGAAGAAATGTAGGAGACAAAGAAATTAGAGAAGCGACAGAGAAAGAGAGAGGAGGAAGAACAATAACAGAAAATGGAGAAGAAGTGAGGAAATAAATAACGTGGAAAAAGAGAGGAGGAAGAGAAATAACAGAAAAATGAGAAGAACTGAGCAAATAAGTAACATGAAAAGAGAGAGGAGGAAGAGAAATAACAGAAAAATGAGAAGAACTGAGAAAATAAATAACCTGGAAAGAGAAAGGAGGAAGAGAAAAAAAGAAAATGGGGAAGAAGTGAGAAAATAAATAACGTGGAAACAGAGAGGAGGAAGAGAAATAACAGAAAAATGAGAAGAACTGAGGAAATAAGTAACATGGAAAGAGAGAGGAGGAAGAGAAATAACAAAATGGGGAAGAAGTGAGAAAATAAATATCGTGGAAAGAGAGACGAGGAAGAGAAATACGAGGCGCATCCAGAAAGTAAGTTTCCCTATTTTTTTCCCGTGAAAGTAAACATAATGAGCCGTGTAAATTGCGCATGCGCAGCAGAGCTAAGACGTATCAATCATATGCCAGGCGGACAGATCCCGCCCGGCGCCAGTAGCGAGGCAGCAGTGGTCCGAAGTGGAAGCTCGTCTTCCTTCTCCCGCCGCATGGCAGTAGCGAGGCAGCAGTGGTCCAAAATGGAAGCTCGTATTCCTTCTCTCGCCGCATGCGAGGTTCAGTCGGTGATAAAAGTTCCTGAATGCACAAAGCATTGCGCCAATTGACATTCATCGTCAGCTCTGTGAGGTCTATGGGCCGAACATTATGAGTAAGCAGATGGTGCGTCGCTGGTGTCGGCAGTTTTCGGAAGGTCGTCAAAGTGTCGATGATGAAGAGTGCAGTGGGCGTCCGTCCCTCATCACTGATGATCTGGTTGAGCTGGTGCGGCAGCGCATCGTAGAGAACCGTCGCTTCACGATTACGGAGTTGAGTAGCCTTTTTCCGCAGATATCGCGATCCGTGTTGCATGACATTGTCACGTAGCGCCTGCTGTTCAAAAAATTGTGTGCCAGGTGGGTGCCGAAAAACCTGACACCCGAACACAAAATGAAACGTTCAGGAGCAGCACTGACATTCCTGCAACGGTACCATGATGACGGCGATGATTTCCTCGACAGGATCGTCACGGGCGATGAGACGTGGATTTCGCACTTCACCCCGGAAACCAAGCAGCAGTCAATGGATTGGCGGCATAGTGGATCTCCGGTCAAGAAGAAATTCAAACAGACGCTGTCGGTACAGAAAGTGATGTGCACCGTGTTTTGGGACAGGAAGGGCATTTTGCTCATTGACTTCCTCCTCAGAGGTGAAACGGTGAACGCTGACCATTACTGTGAAACACGAAGGAAATTGCGACGTACCATTCAAAACAAGAGGCGTGGCATGCTTACTGCAGGTGTTGTGCTCCTCCATGACAATGCTCATCCACATACGGCTCGGCGCACAGCAGCTGTTTTGACGGAATTTGGCTGGGAGTTGTTTGATCATCCACCTTACAGTCCTGATCTGGCTCCCAGCGATTTTCACGTTTTCATGCACCTCAAGAAATTCCTGTCCTCCGGTGAGCGCTTTGGCAACGACGAAGAGCTGAAGACGTCTGTCACACGCTGGTTCCATTCACAGGCGGCAGAGTTCTACGACAGTGGGATCCAAAAGTTGATACCACGATACGACAAGTGTCTCAATTCTGGTGGTTGCTATGTTGAAAATAGCTGAACCTTTGCTGTACCTGTTGCCAATAAATGGTTTCCTGAAACTGTGTTGTTGTTTCTTTTAAAAAAATAGGGAAACTTACTTTCTGGATGCGCCTCGTAACAGAAAATCGAGAACAAGTGAAGAAAATAACTTGTTGTGCACGATCAAAATTGTTTAAATTGAGTGACTAAAGTTTCTGCTATATTTCCAGATTTCCATTTCAAATTTCAGCAATGAGCTATCTCTAAATGGATTGTAAGTTTCTGGATGTCCGACCTGATCTAACAAAACTATGGTAAATACGCTTACACCGTAGATGTTTCCAAATAGTAGGTTTGCCCATGTTATTCAATTTATAACCGTATGCTTCGTTCGTAGCAGTTTAAAAAATAAACTGGGTGTGTCTGTATTCTCGTTTTGTTTGATATTGTACTGGCGTAATTATACTGAAAAATTGACTCGTTTACCGCAAGAATTCTTATGTATTGTATACATTTATAATATATCTATTATCCATGAATTGGATATAATATTAATAAAACGCCATTGAAGGCATGCAAATAAAACAAAATGAGTTAGTCAGCTTCAAATTTTCCGGCAATCTCTATAGTTTTCATGGAATTTCCCTTTCATCGAAAATTCGAGTATGAATTACCTTCACCAAGGAAAATGTTCTTTCATGTAGCAACACTGCCTCTGCCAAGCGCAGCACACAAATAGAAAAGAACAAGCAGTTTTCAGATCGTCAGAAGGGTGCGATGGAAAGCGATCAGTGGCGTACGTTTTTGAGTTTGAGTTTTGATATTAAGTCCACTTTATGCACAGGAAGGCTAAACGGGACTGGACCTAGAGTTTTAAAGTGTGATCCGAACAACTTGTGCCTCCACCGAGAATCGAACTCGGGTCCCCTTGATTACAAGGCGTTCAGTGGCGTACGCAAAATAGTCTTTAAATTTTTGAAATAATTTACTTAAACACTGGTTTGCAAGCTTATTACTTTCCATAATATATAATGAGCAGTTACCTATATATTAAAGCTCAGTGTACACAATACTAAACAAAAAGTTGCTTTTCCGGCAGTAAATACGATAATATGGAGAATACGCCACCGATATTAAGCTCCCAGTTGCATTTCGCTCTACTTGTAAATAACTAAGATTCAAGCATTGGGTTAATTTGGGTCTTTCCTTGTACCTTTCAGAGGTGACAAAGTGACTCAGCAACTGAACCAAATGCTGTTAAACGGAACAATGTCAAATGGGTTGGTAAGTACATTTTTCTACATTTCAATATTCTTGTTTTGTCGCCTTTCTATTCTGTTGCTGCCAATGAGACAGGGGTTGATTGATTGAGTGAATTTGTAAGTTTGGGTGCATCAGCACTTAGGCTAGTTTACACCCATCACATTATGCGGGGTTCAGCCCCTTACCATAACCAAAATATGACTAATTTAACATAACTGTGATGCCGGACTAAAATATTCTGGCTTCAGTTAAAAGCTGAGGCTGTGAAGGGGCTCTCGGCACACGCAAAGACAAGACAAATGACGACACACGCACAGTCTTACGAGGATTATCCTGGTCGCAGGTTCAGACGCCAGAGCCTCGTTTGTCTGCAATATGCAGCTCAGTATGTACCAAGGTCCGTCAACGATGTTTGTCGCCTGGCTCAGAAGGTACCTTTTTGGCATGTCGAGGCTGTTGTAAAGCTGTGACGTCATAGGGATGTAAGATCGCTGGGGGAAGTTTAGTCTTAGCTAGTTTTAGCAAGGGAAACGTGTCTCTGTGTTCTTTCCTTGCTCTTCTATTCCCAGTTATATTTTTATACGATTCATATTCTAGTGTCCTAATGATGATAATGTCTCATTTTGCTGTAAGCGCATGTCCGCAGTATCTCAAGGAAACGAAAAACATCATATTTTTTACCGTATATTTCCTTCCGATGAAAATTTCCGAAAAATTGACAGAGCAAAGGGTATCGAAAAGACATTTCAGGTTGCTAATATTTTTCTTACTGGAATGTTAGGAACGTCCGAATTACTAGGACTTCCACCAAGGAGGCTGAAGAGAGGCGCCGTTCTTACATTGATAATTGCACGTACACATGAACAGGTCAGTGATGATAACAGCGTTCTTGCAAGACGTGTGAAGTAGGGATGGCCAAATACAGATTTCTTACTACGGAGTATATGATCGTGAAATGAGGAAGACAAAACTCTCCAAAATTCGGATTGCCTCAGAAATCCGGTAGTAAAATTTCCGAATTGAAATTTTAAATTTTCTTGGATCCTATTTTTGGCTATCCGTAGTGTGAAAGCAAGATGTGTTAGGAAGAAGATTCTGTCTGCCCTGAGCAAGTGTGTCTGTAACCTCGAGAACAAAAATCTTGATCATTCTTATCATTTGTTTGTTCAGAAAATGAAACAATCGTAAACACAAAACAACAGGAAGTACTTCCTGTTTTGTAAACTAAAACTATCGGCAATTGGGTGCCAAAACTGGGAGCCAAAGGCAATTGTTAGACAATTGTTTCTTGTTAGACAATGCATTAAGATGGCATCGAGTTTGTTTTGGTTTTAAGCCCACTTTATGCACAGGATGGCTAATCGGGTGTGGACCTACAGTTTAAAGTGTAATTCGAACAACTTGTGTCGCCACCGGGTATCGAACCCGGGACACCTTGATTACAAAGCGATGACGTTCTGCAGGCGCAAGAGTATAGTAAAAATTGGGGGAGCTCCTCCCCACATCTCCAAATCGCCGCTACTTTTAGTAGAGCAAGAATATTTTTTTTTTCCGAATTCGATAAATGAACGGCAGGATACAAAAAATGAAAAGAAGAAATACCATGAAGCAAACACATTGGCTCCAGAGCTGCTCTCTTTGCTGTTTTACAGGCATTAACCGTCGAAAAACATGGTCTTGCTTACTTATATTTTTTCTATGCATAATTACATTCATGTATTCTATGTAAGTTGTGTTGCCATGCTCAATATGCGTTTTCCCTTTAAAAGCAAGAGCGTTGCGTGCTCTACACTCGGAGAAGTTTCATCCTGATGGCGTCACAGAAATCCTGCCGGGGTTCTAAACATGGGGGGCTGAAAAATTAACCATGTCCGCGGTCGACGGATCTTGGTATGCACTACGTGTAAGTGAGGTTAACAATTGGCTGTATTACACCCCCAATGAGAGAGGAAAACTGTATAGTACGAGGGCCGTTTAATAAAGATTTCCCCTGACCCTCTTACCACTTACCACTGACACACTCAAGTGAGCACACTTATTAGTCCTCCTATACATAGCTGACACCCAGGGACACACACTTCCTACGTCATTGTATGCAGCTGCGCAGACCCTTCATATAGAACTTAGCAGGTTGGGACTGAAGCCAGGACAGAATCTTGTTAAACAGTGTTCCATTATCTTAGAAATGCTTGCCTTCCTAAAACAACTTTCTGGACGGAAATAGGTGGAGATCATAAGCTGCAAGGTCAGGTGAATACGGGGGATAGGGTGGTATTTCGTAGTCACCGGAGAGTACTTCTCTTTGGCGACATTCGCATTGTGTAGCAAGAGACGGACGCCTTTAGAGAGCATACCTCGACTGTCTTTTTTTTATTACGGTGTTCCTTAATTTACCCACCAAAGAGGCATAATAGGAGCTGTTGTTGTGGTCCCTTTCGGCAGGAAATCTGGCAGCACTGCTCCCTTCTGGTTCCAAAACACTGTGAGCGTCAACTTGCCAGTGGAGGGTTGGACACGTGCCTTTTTTGGGTGGTAGTGAGTCGTAGTGCTTTAGCATCTCTAAGCCATAGAGATAAATCCACGTCACATCCTGGCCAAAACGTCGTCTTTGGTTCCTTGGTACATGGCTGAAAATTCGAGGGAGCACCTGACTGTTTAGTTATTCTGGAAAGGTGGGAGAAGCCGGGAACACCACGAGCTGAACCCTTCTGCATTTGAAGATTCTCCTTGGTGAGTTAATCAACAGATGGCAAAACTGATCTTGACTCTGATAGCTACTTCCCGAATGCTTATGCGGCGATCTTCTGTGATTGCAGCCTCAACTTTGTTGACAATAGCCGAATGAGTTCGATCGTGAATAGGAACCGTTTCCACCGATACTCCACCACGTTACAATTGCCTATGCCATGATGAGGCAACTGGGTGAACATCGTCATCTCCCTTTGTGAGATGTGTTGCCTTTCTGGAAGAACAACCTGATATCTGCTCTGTACTCCACTAACTACATCCTCACACTTTACAACCTTCAAACAACAACAGTTATTACTTCATATCTACAAATTGTAATATATCACGTGTAAAGATGCATGTTTACCCATGTGCACTTTAATTCCCACAGGCCACTGGAATGGATTTTTTAAAAAAAATCTTTATTGAATTCCTCTCGTATCCTCGCATTATGAATATGATGCCAGGACTTTGCGTAGGGCATAAAGAATTGTGTCGCTACTCGAACATAATTCCAGTGGTAAATTCTCGGGGCAAATAGTGAGACATTAGTAGCCTCCAAAATGTGCTAAAACTATTTTGTCAGTAGTGCAAGTTTCATGCGAAATCTAGACGAGGCTAAAGTTAACACCTTCTCTTTCAGGTTGAATTGATTTGATGAAGAAAAAAAAATCAAATCCCTGCTCCTAAGTAAAAACAAAAACCCTCCCTCGACCAATGGCCTGTTTGGCCACGGGAAAAAAATTGGAGTTCCATTTTCTAAAGGTCACCTCAGCCTTAGGGGGAAGGGGAAGGGCAGGGGAGGGTGAGGCCCTCAGTTTCCAAAAGGCCCTGGGTTCCATGGAGCTTATTTTGGCTTAAGGCTTGGCTAGACCCTTGGCCGAGCCTGAGTGATCGAAGAACCAACTTGAAATTCTATTTTGGTCTTTTCGTCTAAAGGCAGGGAGGGTGATATGATCCCTGGGTCCAGTCGCCATGGTGAGGGGAATTCATTGTGGTATTCTGCTTTGCCAAAATTATACCTGACAGCAAGACAGGGGCAGAGGCATCCCCAACAATGCTAAGGGGCGGCTAAACCTAACGGTCGCCAATAAATGAGTCTCCGATTCTCTCTCTCCCCCTGAACAGCGAGCGAAGGATGCATCTTGACAACAGAAGGTGTCATTTGCGACTGAGCAAAAATCATGCGTTTGGCAACACCGCCTTTGCACCAAGAAACTCCCACATTTGGAGACGAAAAGACTGGGTTTGTTGAAGTTGGTTTTGATTGCTTGGGCTTTAGGCAGTGTTCGAATCTGTTTTGTTCCCCGTCGATCTCCCCTACCGTTCAATGCGTCCTGTTACGTCTTTCTCCCGTCAGGTGGCAGTTTAATTGTCAGCGCGCACTCAGGGTGTACTTGTCGATAGCAATTCGCTATCGTAGGCACAGTTACAGAATTGGTTAGTTCTTTGGACTATCCAGGCTAAATATCGCCTGTGTTTCTGTTGGAGCAGAAAAAGGTTTATTAAGGGTTCACTTGTCGCACCTTCTTCCTCTGCTCTTAAACCTTGACGCAGATTCAGAGAAGAACGGTATGGGGATTCGACGGGTAGTAAGGTGCTTTGGAGGGTTGCACCCAGTGCTCGAAGTGAGAGGAACACGGGGGATGCTCTTCCCGCAGTTAAGAAAAACTTGGTGAAGCATCCACTCAGCTAAGATAATTTGTTCAAACATTCCCCTACCTGCTTCATTGTCTCCAAGTTGATCCATTCGAACATCTCTAAACTCAGTCAAGCATCCCCAACTATACTCTGTCCCAACACTAAGCTGCGCATAACAGTAGAGAAGGGGAGAAAGCGAGAGGGCGGAGCCAAGCACTCCACGCTCTTGCAAACTCCTGGTAGCTTCACTTATGTGTACATTCGTCGAATCCTCTCGAGATACTTCTTGCGAAGTGAGTTATTTATCATTATCCACAGATTCCCGGGACAGAGTATAGGAATTCCCACTTCGAGCGAGGGTTGCATCTGCGGATTCGGACACGGCCCACAGGCCAAAACGGGCTTCATGGAATCCAGGCCTACATGGGGGAGAACCAGCACTGCGGAGGGGTGAATGGCCAGTGGGATACGTAACCCAAGTCGGTGGGGACGTAGGCGCCAGCGGCTGCTGAAAAGCACTCGTTGGTGAAAACTCCACACTTCCACCCTCATGTGCCACGGGGGGTGGTCCTCTGGGAACCTAGACGCCGTGTCGGGTGGTGTAGTGATGGTGTCCCCGGGGGAGAACTCGTCGCTGTGGGTGCCGTGAGGGGCGGGGGAGGCAGCGGCGGCTGGTGGTCCGAATTATAAGGGTCAGTCATTGGGAAGCAGGCCACCTCGTATCTCGACATGTAGATGCCGCGGCTCCACGAAACTCCTGCTGCCACTGGAAGGGGGTTCCGTCGTCGCCTGGTAGATGGTAGTCACGTCGCAGGCTCGTGTGAAGCAGTGCGAGTGTGAGCCGTGTGAAGTGCAGACGTGCAGGGACTTGCCGTCCGGCATATCGTGGAGATCTTTAAGGAAGAGCAGCAAGCGGTCGGCGTTTCCTGGTGGCGGAAAACGCTAGTATGCGCGACATTCAGTGTCGAATGACGGCAGTGTATGCGGAACATTGTATGTCTCTCGCGAGTGAAGGAGTAGTGTCGGAGGTTCCTTCGCGAAGAAAGAACGTCACTGCAGGACGATCCACGACCTGGACCACATGGCCAACGTCGTCCGGGACCTGTTACACAGATTTCCGTAGTGAACACTCCAGCACTCACCTTACAACCCAGACATGTTCCCGTTCGATCATGCCATCTTTGGTGAACTAAAACGGGCACTGCGAGGTTGCGGGTTCAACTCGGAAGCTAAGGTGAAAATGCAATAAGTGATTGGTTGTTGTAGCAAATGCCCACCTACTACAGGGCTGCTAATGACCTACTGGCAGAACATTTTGCTTTCCTTAACTTTTCGGTGCTACCATTAAAATGAAAACTTCACGTCCCTAATTATTAATAAACACTTAAGTGCACATGTTCCTTAAACTGAAAATTTTAGAGGCTTAGAGACCAATCATAATGTACGTTTACTACGGTAAAATTATCTGTTGATACTTTAAAAGTTAAACATGAAACTCAGTGCTAGAATGGCAAGATTTAGAATGAAAGATACATACGACTCCAGCTTCTTCCATCATACACATGCTGAAGCTCTGTAAAGGAGAGAACACACAACATTAGTCACCAATGTAACAATGTTGTGTATTATTAGTTATGACCTCATTGTTTTTATTTGTTCATACGTAAACTGCAAATACTAGAAAACGTGATGTAAAGATTGAAATGAAAACTGAAGATTTCAGCTTTTACACTAGAAAATCTTTACATATTCTGAATTAGGTATAGAAGTAATCGTACTAGTGTAGTGGTAGTGTTAAATATGAAAGCATCAGCATCATTTCAATCTTTGCATCACAGTTCCTAGTCTTTGAAGTTTACGTACGTCTTCAACGAGTTCAAAGCACATGTGTCCCCCTTTATTTTCGATCTGAAATATAGGGATCATTTGTCCGTTTTCTATACAAAAGTAAATTGCCTAAATTAATTGATCGGCGAAAGGGAGACAACCTCACTCACCCATCTCTTTCGGGTATTCAGTTCAAAAGAACCGGCATATCTATCGAGTAGATTCTCGGTGCTTCCTGAATCACACAGCCTTGACACAAGATCGCACGGGAGAACTTAGCTAACTCAAATTTTCATTCAAAATCTTTCAGCGTCTCCACTTCTCGTCTTAGGAACTCACTGCCCCTTGAAATCCGTAGCTCATCTTGAGCATATGTCTTTGAATTTGAATTTAAAATTTTGGGTGCATCAGCAATAAGGCTATTTTGCACCCGTCACATTATACGGGGTCCAGCCCCTTACCGTTACCAAGAACAACTCTAACGTTGCATAACTAAAATCATAAAATATTCAGACTTTCGTTAAAAGCTGAGGCTGTAAAGGAGCACTCAGCACAAATAAGGACAAAACACAGGACAACACAAACAAAATTATACTGGCCAAGGGACCAGTCGCAAGAACCTCGTTAGTCTGCATTCCAGGGTGTAGTACTTGGAAGTGAGGTTGACTATTGGGTGCACTACGTGGAAGGAGCACCCTTTACACCCCCGCATATGTCTTTAAGACACAATTATAACATTTCTTTTTGGGCACAAATGGTTACGTTAGTGACAAATTGAATACAGTTAAGTACCAAAAAACACTGAAACCTCTTAATATTTCAAATTCCTAAGTACTTTCATGAATAGGTGAGTGAATGTACGCATGTGTGTGTGTGTGTGTGTGTGTGTGTTTGTTGTTTGCCCTGTGTATGGGCTAATCTTTCATTCCCGTATATATTCTCTTCATTTTCTTTTTCTGTAATATTATATTTTTCTCTTTGTGTTTTCAATATTTCCCTTTTTATGTAATGGTCTAAATATTGTTTTCTAATTTTCATACACTACAATTTCGAAGTAAACATGGTTAAGTTATAGAACAGGCTACAAGACCTTAACTTCGTCATGATAAACAGAACGTAATAAAATAAATAAATAAATAAATGTACATTATGAAATTCTCAATTTAAGGAACATGTATTTATAATGTATGAGGGTTAGTGGAAAACAGGACACCATGTATAACTATGGCACTATGTGCTCATCTAGAAAGTAATCCCCGTAGACGTTGAGGTTATTTGTCCTACCGTCATGCCAGTAGGTCATTGGCAGCCCTGTAGAAGGTGGGCGGTGGTTGCGTGGTTGCAACAACCAATCAGTCACTGCATTATTCACCTCAGCGTCCAAGTTGAACCGGCGACCACGCATTGCCCGTTTCAGCTCACTAAAGATGGCATGATCGCACGTGGACTTGTCCGGGATGTAAGGTGGCTGCTGGAGTGTCTCCCAACTAAATCCATGTAGCAGGTTCCGGACGACATTGGCCGTGTGGCCCAGGTAATTGATCTTGCTGCAGTGACGTTCTTCCTTCGTGAAGGAACCTCAGACTTCACTCCTTCATCCGCGACAGAGATGAACAGTGTTTTCCATACACTGCTGTCATGCGACAACGAATGCCTAGCGTACTAGCGCCTTCCGCCACCAGGAAACGCACGACTGCTCGCTGCTCTTTCTTACCGGCCTCCACGATATGCCGGACGGCAAGACCCTGCACGCCTGCACTTCACAAGGCTCACACTCGCACTGCTTCACACGAGCGAGCAATGCGACTGCCATCTATCGGGTGACAACGGAACCCTCTTCCAGTGGCAGTAAGAGTTTCGTGGAGCCTCGGCGTCTACACGTCTACGAGGTGGCCTGTTTTCCACTGACTGATCCTTATAGGTGAGGAGCTAGTAGGAAAAATGGGGTAATATAAATTTTAAATTAGATCAAAGTTATACATATTTATTAGAAAATGGGCTTTCTCATAAATATGTGTAACCATTGATCTAGTTTTCTCTATTACCCCTGAGAGAAAATTAAACCAAAGTTATAGGTACTTATTAGAAAATGGGATTTCCAATAAGTATGTGTAACTATTGGTACAATTTTCTCTCCATTATTTTCCTACCAACTCTTCACCTAATTCGGACCCACCAGCCGCTGCTTTAATCGTTCTCCACCCTCTTCTCTTCTTAGTTGTGGTAGGAAACGTTCCGCTTCTGCGCCGTAGGGGAAGGGTTGCAAGTAAACTGTGTTCTGTTGCATCCCGGCAGTTCCATCTCCTTTGCATTTTCGTAGCAGTTCCAGCTATTCCCCCAGTGACTCACGGTGCCACTATCCTAACTGTCAATTGAAAGTACGTAACATTCTCGGGCAACTTTTCTCGATTCTTATACTTTCAATAACAAGACAGGTGATAATGTTAACAGAATCAGGTATACTGTCCTTACCAAGATTCGAACTAGTATCTTTGGCTTCGTAGATCGTTACGCTAACCACTCGACCGCCGGAGTCACTGATACACAGACAATTGAATGCGGTAATTCAATCAGTGGCCTCTTAAGTCTGTAAAATTCTGTAGAGGCTACAGAGAGATGTAGCTTTTATCGTTGACACAATAGATTTTATAGTAAAGCATTCTTCTGTGATTACTTCGAAACAAACACTATTTCTATCAACACTTGTCTAACCTTCTAAAGTAAAACTCTATTAATAGTCCTTCTAGTATAAAATATCTCCATCTTAGAGGTAAACCATATATTACCATCTCCTACCATCTCTCCTTCTTCCGTAGACTTTTCCCCTTAACTATTCCCTTAAGCTAAATTTTCTTCTCCTGATCACTTCCAGTATCGTTTTTTTCACAAACTATTTCTCGGTTTCGAGTGCTCCATTCTTCTTCATAACCACTTTCTAAAGCTTTTAGTCTCATGACCACGTGTATTTCCAACATTTATTCTCGCTTTGGCTTCCTACTACAGCACACCAGTGACACGGTCGTGCCAGGTTCAACTATAGCATATTAATATCCATAAGAATAGATTTATCTCAATACCAATTGAGAATGAGTAACATGAGACTGTATATCGGTATACACGTGATACCTCCCAGGGCACGGGAAAACATTAAGATTTGCAGTAAATTAACAAACTCAGGACTTACGTGTTAACATCTAGGTTCAGAATATATTTATCTTGATTATGCAATTTAAGAACACTTTTTTACATCATAACGAAATGCACTAAAAATCATAGTAACAGCAGCACAAAAATTATCACATGAACTTCCATTAATCTCGTAACTTCTATTCCAAGATTCATATCTATCAGGCGGGATGATGTACTTCAGCAGACTGTTCATACGTCCGGGAAGGACATGTCAATCGCCCCCTCCATTGAGAAACAAAATCGACGACGACTCGTGGAAGCACTCACAGTCTAGGAGATTTTGGATTCAACCTTCTAAAAGTATTTTCCTCATGTCTGGAGAACAATTAAAAATCTTCAGATTGTCGAAATTTACCTTGCACACTTCCTTACGAGTTTTTGTGTCCAATAACACTGCCGTGTTGAATTTCACTTGGGTAGCTATGAACGGTCCTGTCCACAAATAAAACAACTTGGAAATGGTTCGGTTAACAGCTGAACTTGGACGATGACTTCTTAGCAGCACCAGGTCATCCTCCTTCAACTGCAAAGCATGGCACTTCTGCTTCAGTTTCCGCCTCTGCACAGAATATCGTTCCCTTAACTGCACTTGAACAACCTTACTCTGCCAGTCTTTCTCACCTTCTTCGGATTCGGGCTAGAAATTTAGTACAATCTTGGATAGAACTCCACGTACAAAAACAATTTGTAATTGTTATCAACCAATGAGGCAATGTTGAAAAGCATTTTGAACAATATCAGGTAGACACACTGGCAATACACGTGAAGAAAACGTAAGAATTTCTGCAACTCAACTAGATAAAGTCCTTGACTCACTGGAAAGTCACTGGACAGATGAATGTCACAAACTAAGTTCTTGGCAGTGCCAGACCTCTCTGAAAACACCTTACTATGTGCAATAAATATCTCGAACAATTCGGCTCTTTGTTCCTTAGCCAATAATTCACTGGAGTCAATCTTCTCCCTTATATCCTCTAGCGGTGTAGCCCATTTATCGTAGCTAGCTTCAATCCTCCGGACGCTCATTTGCTTATCAACGGAATCATCATCATCTAGCTTTTGCTCAATTGGCTCTCCATCCACCATTAGATACAACTTCTTATGCTTGAGATTGATCTCTGCTTCATATTTTTGCAGGAACGAATAACCCAATAATAAGTCTGAAGCCAAATCCTTCACAACAAAAATTTCTAAAGGTATGGTGCTCTCAGCAATTTCCAGCACGATTCTGCGCTTTCCCACAACTCGACTTCGACTTTTTCCAGCGAAATCAATAAGTCGTACCTCTGGAGTAGCTTGTAACATGGCCCCTGGCAAATTTTGCTTTATTTTCTTCCAAATCTCGAGACTCAGAACAGATATTTCAGCTGCAGTGTCCACTATACAAGTGATATCAACATTTGCTACACGTGCCTTGAACTCAGGCGCTCTTCCAAAGTTTTTAGACTGACTAGCCTGACACAAATTGTAAAGAAACTCACTCTCTTCATGATTAATAACAAACACCAGCTTCAGATCATTACTTACAGACTGGGAATTATTTTCTGCAGCCCCAGTTCTATCCGAGACCGCCCGACATCAGAAGGGGACGTTTCTATGCCAGGCGTGGGGTAAAATCCCGCACCTGGTCGAGATTTGCTCCATTCTCCCAGCAAAAATTTCTGGTCAGCTCAACGCTCTGTTGCTGCTCGTTACTAGGGTACGACACTGCAGCATCTGTTTGTAAGCCACTGCTCGCCGCTTGGAATCGTGGAGAGCTACGACCTTCCCTCAAAGGTTCACTGTGCTCCGGTGAAGATACACGGTTCTCATTTCGTGGTCTCTCACAAGGTTCGTATCTGGGAGCAGCATACTCACGTCTCTGCCTATTTTTGCTTTGTTGACGATAACGATTGCCGTTTCTATATGGACCTGCAGGGCGATTTTCACGGTAATTATTCTGCCTCTGGACCATACGAACCCTCGGGTTTCTGTTTGCCGAGATGCCTGGAATATCTCTGTTGTTCTGGTGAGTAGGATTCTCCTTCCTCCACGCAGTTCGCCAAGCATCCTGCTCTTCCGCTTGCTCGTATCTCTTAACAAAATCTGCAAGCAAATCAACAGTTACGGGAGCGTGGGCCATACACAATTGCTTCACTCTATAAGGCAATTGGCCGATTATGAGGTTTACCACCTCCTGCTCTGTGTAGTGGCTACTCAGGTTTCTGTAAGCAGAGTATACAGACCAAACATATTCTTCCAAACTATTGTCATTGTTTTTATTGTACCGTTTGACCCTAACAGATGCCAACTCCCTTTCTTTTGCCTCTGAAGACGCAAAACGCCTCTTAAACGCACTACGGAAATCTGAATATGTGTGGAAATCATTCTTATGAGAGTAGAACCAATGATAAGCCATGCCCGTTAGCAAACGAGGAATAATCTCCAGCCTGTATCTATGCGGGATCTGAAGGATCTCAAGGTTGGTATCTAATTCTTTGAGATAAATCTCAGCCGAAGTGGCTATAATATTTCCGTCGAATTTCCGCATGGAATTCAGGTCAGCCATCCGGGGAGTCATCCCACCACTCGTAGCATTGATTCGAGATTTTCTTTCTTTTCTCTTTTCCGATAAAATCGACTCGCTGCCTGAAGAACTGGAAACGATCTCTCTGTGGCGTCTTTTCTTTACATGTGTACGGTTTCGTTGCCCCGAAGAGACCTCAGAACGACTAGGAGACAGCAACCTTCGAAAAGGCGGGCCCAGCTGGTCCATCCGCGGTAACTCTGGTTCACCGGAGAGTGGCAACTTGCTTAAAGTGGTTGAAATTTGAGCCACTTCGTCACAAAGATTACGCATGTCTAAAGAAAGCTTCCCTTGTTTGGATTCCATATCATTTTTCCACTCTTCAGCATTCTCTCTAGGACCCTCCGTGCTGCTTTTAAGGTTTTCTGCCACCGTCTCTACAACTCGCAAATTCAAGTTCTCTCTCAGCTGATATGCCATACTGGTCACCTGGTTATCCAACTCTCTGGACATTTCTTCCCTGAAACCGCTCTGTGTTTCAGTGATTTCCTTTCGGAAGTCCTCCTTGGTCTGCTCAGCTTCTTCCCTCAACAGAACAACTGTTTCATGGAGTTTAGATTCCAGCTGCTGAGAATTTGACTGACACGCTTGACGTAAGCTCATCATCTCAATTTCAATGTTTTCGTTCAATTTCTGCTGTCCCTCAGACATTTGCAGAGTCAGTTGTTCGATCCTCCGTCCCATCTCTGAATTGGACGCAGCGAGTTGTGAACAACTATGGGACAGTTTCTCCTCCATCCTTGCTTCTAGCCGGCACTCAAGAGTTCTACTACTTTCTTCTAGTTTTAGTTGTAAACTGTGCTCCAATATATTCATATTTTCCTGGAGTTTATCCTCTAACCTCCTAGAGTTCTCGTGTAACTTAGCCTCCAAGCTATCAGAATGTTCCCGCATTCTAGATTCTAGATTATTAGCATTTTCCGTAATCCTTTCCTGGATTCTAAGTTCTAGATTACTAGAATTTTCGGTAATCCTTTCCTGGATTCTAAGTTCTAGATTACTAGAATTTTCGGTAATCCTTTCCTGGATTCTAAGTTCTAGATTACTAGAATTTTCGACCATTTTTTTCTCGATTCTAGTTTCCAGGTTGCTGGAATTTGCCTCCAGCATTCGCTGCAATGACGCAAGCAAATCAGCAGTAACAGGAACAACAGGAACTGCAAGTTTTTCTTTGCATGCGAGACATGCTAATTCACCAGGAGAATAATTTTCCTTTGGTGACTTTAACTTTGCACAATTCAAATGAAAAGTATTGTGACACTCAGTGCAAACAAACGTATCATCAAGCCTTGATGTAGTTTCACAGCAAAACACATGAACTGTGCTTTCATCAACACATGAAGCTTTGGTTCCACTTCTTAATATTTTCTTTTCCATTGTTGCGCATCAAAAGTTCTGAGTCAACTGCAAATCTAAAACAGGTTACCAAAGATTAACGTAGCTAATGCACAATGTGTTCGTGGCCCCACGTTCTGTCCGCCAAATTATTGACACGGTCGTGCCAGGTTCAACTATAGCATATTAATATCCATAAGAATAGATTTATCTCAATACCAATTGAGAATGAGTAACATGAGACTGTATATCGGTATACACGTGATACCTCCCAGGGCACGGGAAAACATTAAGATTTGCAGTAAATTAACAAACTCAGGACTTACGTGTTAACATCTAGGTTCAGAATATATTTATCTTGATTATGCAATTTAAGAACACTTTTTTTACATCATAACGAAATGCACTAAAAATCATAGTAACAGCAGCACAAAAATTATCACATGAACTTCCATTAATCTCGTAACTTCTATTCCAAGATTCATATCTATCAGGCGGGATGATGTACTTCAGCAGACTGTTCATACGTCCGGGAAGGACATGTCACCAGTCACTCATTAGACGACGCATGGTCTTTTCTGATCTTTTCTATTGTTTCAATTTTAACTTCGATGGTCGTCCACTTCTTCCTAGTCGATATCCCTTGTAAACGTATATGGAAACCAACAGATATTGCCGCATCAGTTTTTACTTTTGTGGTCCTCATCCTTGCCTCTTTTTTCCCTGTGAACAGTCGTCTCATCTGCCCATATTTTCCATCAAACATTTCTTATCCTCGCACGAACCCATGTTTAATTGTGACGAGATAATAAATTTCCACGATTATTACATAAATACCCTACATCGTCAGCTACATTTGCCAAAACACTCTGGGTCACAGTCAAATACCATGTGTACAGGACACATTAAAATGCTATTGTCAGTTCGATGTTAACCTAGTTATTGTCCTCCTGTAGGCTTCTATGACTTTCTGCCTTGATACTTTCCAGTACTATTCCTGGTTAGGGATGGTCAATGGTAACTAGAGGCGAGGAAGGATTACGGAGAGTTAGGTCTACATTTGCTGTTGGAGTTTGCGAGGGAGTTTCGGCGTTACCATTATTTCTGATGTAACATTCCTGTGAAGCGGAATGTTTTGTCATTAGGGTGTTCTTCGGCTGCTAGGAGGTGGCTGGAGTCACAGTAGATCCCTCAATTCTTCACTTAGTTCTCTGCTCTAGAACTTTCCTTCCTATTATCTATTAGTACTATTAGTAGCTATTTTCCTTCTTATATTCTATTGGTACTTTTCGTCCTTCATTCTATTAGTACTTTCCGTCCTTTATTCTATTAGTAGCTACTTTCCTTCCTTTGATCTATTAGTACTGTAGCCTTCCATATCTTTGTTTGGTGTGGGCCTCTCTCGCCCCTTACGGCGCTCGCTACGGCGGGTCCTCCTCTGGGCGCACCTCCACTGCAGCATCCGATACAGCTTCTGGGAACCCGGGAGATCCATCCCCAAGTGGCGGGAGGGATCTGGAGGGAAGCAGGGTGGAAGACGGAGTTTCCCCACGTCCCCTCTGACCTGGAAGTCTCTCATTGGCCAGGACCTCCTCCTCGGTGTTGGTTTTCCCCCCAGAGGGAACTGAGGGTTTCTAAAAGGGGGCCAGGGGGTCCTCAAGGGTTTTAGGGAGGGAGTGGGGATGGGTGAGCGATTGACTCACCAAAACATCTAAGGCTGAGGAACATATCCGAGAGTGGAACTCCAGTCCGCGGCGACATGGCAAAGGGAAAACAATTTATTAACAGAAGCTAAAGGGCAGGAATCTGCGTCAAATTATGCAACCATGAAGGCTCCCAGATGAAGGAATGCAGCAAGTAAAAGTGAGTTTCGTTACATTTTGTAGAAGACTATAAAATATGTATGTAGTTCGAATGTATAAACAGAAGTAGTTTTATTGATATTAATGTTGGTTGAGAATTCCACACAGACAGGTTTCAGTTATTTTATAGAGTAACAATAGTATTTAGTTTAACAATATATTTTGTAGTTTGTGCAATTGAATCACCGATAAGAAAATTCCATTTTACAATATTATAGTCACCAAATCCAAATCTGTTTGTCACAGTCTCCGTATATGGGTATTATCTAAGTAGTATGTGGTTCTGTATAATGGGCACAGAGTTCGATGTCATTGGCTAGGAATACCAAAGGTTTTGATTACAAATGCAAGTTAGATGAAGGCATCGTACCCTACAAAACTATGTACCTAAATTATTAAGTGTATTAATTTCTACTTATATTTCCCACTAAAGTTTCGGCTTAATATATATATGCCAAAGTCATTCGAATCATCAAACCGCAGGTACAGTTGTATACAAGTCATTATTTGGTAACAGTTCAGATTGTTTTGTGATCTTTTCAAATTATCCTAGCAATTATCGTAGATTTTTGGCAATCATTTTCACACGAAATTTGAACCTTTCGTAAAGTAATGAGCACGGTTTGCATTTAGAAAAAAGTTATTTGTATTGAGAAAAGAACTTAAAAGTTACCTTACGCAAGCATGCGTGCTCTCCATGGACAAAGCATTCTCCACTGATAGAAGGGACAGCAAGTATCGTAGACTGGTGGGAATAAATGTAGAAGTAATTTGGAACCTTCTTGAAACTATTCAGCACGGTTTTCGTTTCTAAAAAGTCCAATTTGGGTAAAATAAGATGTTAGAGGTACCTTGCGCAAAAACTCCCCACTTTACACACTTGACGCATTACACCCACTACCCCCTAACTTAACTACGAAAGCATGCATTGAATAAAGTCTTCGAATATTTTGGAGGCAAGAATTATATAGAAGTGAAAATCCAGTGTCAAGGAATTACGCAGTAAGTAATCGCTAAAGCTCTAGAGTATGTCTTAACAGAAATAGACCGAAATCGAACCTTGTAAAAATGCACACGTGACATGATGAAATCGCAATAAAACAAAAGGAACTTGGGCTCATTATTCTTTTATTTTGGACCTAACAACTGATAAGCCGATATTTGTACATGCATTGAAAATATTAAGAATAACTTCTACTTTCGATATTTAACGTTCTGTTATTTATGTACTATAAGATGGAACATAAAGCTACATCTGTCAGATTGACACGTAGATATCACGGTCCTATTTTCCTCATGTAACATGTGTTGTTTAATAACTCATATTTAAAACTGACTGAGGACATCTGGGAAATTTATGAACCCAAATTCTTCAGTTTGTTTGGTAAACCTTCCTTCATTTCCTATATTAAAAAAGCATTCTGTAAAGAACGTTGTAAAACATTTGTTTCAAACAACACAATATGTTAGAAATACATGATCCTGTTATTCAGAGTAATCCTTTCTTCGCATACCAGAAGTGTGTTACAATGCAGGAACCAACCTTAAAAAGCTAGAACTGTGTGGAACTTTCCACTCCTTGATCTTAAATTGGAAGCTTCTGGCTTTACATAGCTAATTAATTGTTTGATCAACTTACAAACTCTCTTCAACCCAGTGATGGATCATGTGATAACGGAAAGTATCTTGTCATTCTTAGATAGTACAGCTTTTCCTGAATTTGCCTATATAAGCTTTCCATGTAACACAGTCAGTAGAAAGATAATGTGAAAATTATTACACAATACTATTGTCCCCTTTTGTAATGCCAACATTTATTAAGAAAAATGATTTCAAATGTATGCCTTCAACGGAAAAGAAGCAAATGAAGATACGCTCTCAAATGTTGAATGGTTCGGAAGGGTATTTCTTAGCATGTACATAAAAAAAAATACACAATACGAGGGCGGACTGAAAAGTTTTGAGCCTAACACAGAATATGGGTATCTAGTCAAACCAAATTATATTTATCATAATGTACCCACTCTTCATTAGTATCATGTCCCATGTTCATGTCTCTAACGTTTCTCATTCTTCCGTTTCAGGGTCTTGATTACGTTCAGTGATTTGTTGAAAATATATAAATTTGGAGTATCGTGATCAAATACCTTCATCTCAAAGGAATGTCACCATCAGAAATCCACCAAGATATGCTCAATACTTTACACGACGTAGGCCCTTCATATGCCACAGTCAAACGCTGGTACAACTATACTCAAGAGTTACAAGGAAGAAGTTGAAGAAGGGTGGAGGTCCAGGAGACCAGCAACCTCCGCCATCAAAGAAAACATTGACCTTGTTCTGGACATGATCATAAAGATCACCAATTGTCAGCATGTCAGGTAGCAGACAGATTGGGTATCTCACAGAAGAGAGTAGTTTTCATTTTGAAGAAAAGCTTGGCTTCTCAGAAGTTTCTGCTCAATGGGTCGCACGTCTTCTGACTCCTGAGCAGAAGCGCCCTCGGCACAAGATGTCAAGGGACAATTTGGAACTGTCTGAAGCAGATGTGGACAATTTTCTTGCTAGATTCATTACTATGGATGACTGCTGGATCCACCACTATCAGCTGGAACGAAAAGAACAATGCGATGGAAGCATGCATCATCTCACAAACCCAAGGTCAGGCCGTCAGCAGGGATGGTGCATCACTTTCAGTTTCTTGGGATTCCCGAGGTGTTGCGCTGATTGACTACCTTGGAAGGAGTCACAACGTCACTGGAGAATGATCTGACTCATTGAAACGTCTCAGAGTGCAAAGCAAAGGAAAGAGGTCCAGAAGAGTCTTCTTCCACCAGGACAATGCTTCCGCGCATACCCAGCGATTGCCATGGCAACAACCCATGACTGCAGGTTCAAGTTTAGTTGGCTAACTACGGTGCCGTCATTTGAACAGTGAAGGTGTTCTCCTGGTCACAGCATGAGGAGTTCTTCTCCAATGGCATAGAGAGGCTCAGTCTTCAACACCACTATAGCAAGTGTGTAGCCCTTGAGGGGTATTACGTTGAAAAATAAAAGTATTTTCAAATCTAGATGTTCTTAGGTTTCTTGAGCTTCAAAACCTTTCAGTCACCTCTCGTAAAATCAATGAAAGAAGTTTCTTTGTCTGCAAAACGTTTTACCATCGCGTAACGGCCTTGAAAATGCTCATTTATTGTTACCCAATTTTTGTAATTTAAGAATTAAATATGATAAGTACTTATTTCATTTGCAGTTTTGTTAATATTTGTATATTATAAAGTCAAATAAATTATTTGAGATAGAAAAAGTTAATTCAATTAAGTAATTATGCACATGGGAAATTGAAAACTTGAATATTTGTGACAATTTTCTTAAAATTGTAACCTTCATGACCTTCATTTGGTTTGATTTTGTTGTTGTTTATATAACTTCCCTTTTCTGACACATTTGGCTAATCGAGAAGATGAGGATAAATAGTGATGAGATAAGATAATGAAGGGACAATCACGAACACATAGGGACGACACAACACGTGCTCCACGGAGTATTATACTGCCAGTGACCCCATACACCAGAGCCTCGTTAGTCTGAAAAATACAGTCCCAGGTGTAGCTATATTTCGTGGAAGTGAGGCTGACATTTGTGTGTACTACGTGAAAGAGTCACCCCTTACACACCGTTCATCCCCAAACTGAAAATGTTATCCGATTTTGGTTTAACTTTCCCTTTGGTTTTGCTTGCAATAAAGCAACTTTCCAGTACTATTTGAACTTTTATATGTACGAGTATGTACTCTCGTATATATTATATATAAGTACACACGTGAGCGTGCTCACTCACACACACACACACACACGTATATTCAATACTGTGCCTCTCCAAGTACTTCAAACGATCGTGATTTTCACGATTTACACGTGAAGAAAATTCTTCCACACCCGTCCTACACCCCTGATCTGGCACCTTCAGGTTACCATCTGTTTATCTCTGCAAATGGCCAGATATGAGGGCAACGATATGAGAAAATGGAGTAAATTCAGAAAGCATTGCGCCAGTGGCGTCGGCAGGCTGCAATAGAGATATTCCGCAGGTGTACATGAAAACTTCAAGAATGGTGGGAAAATTGTGTAGATAAAGCGGGTATTGTGTGCAAAAATAAACAAAAGACTGTAGATTTACACCACCCGATAATTTAGAAAACATCATTGCTCAATACTTTAGAATTACCTTTTTTTAAAAACGAATCCCGCATAAGAATATATCTATACTTTCGATCGAAGTATGAGTTTTTTAAAAGTTCAGTTACGCACAGATAGGTTAATCGAGATTATACATAGGCTACAGTTTAAAGTGGGATCCGAACCACAATGTGCCTTCGCCGGGTATCGAACACAGGACCCCTTACTACTACGCCATCGGGGAAGTACTTCTCCAAGCATGAGAATAATCACCAGCGGATGGATTTACATGTACCAAAAAATGTTTGATATGTAAATATAGCCTATTTAGTTATTTGAATATAATAATATAGTCAAAGTTTTGCACGTTCATTTTATGTACTGATATCGTAATTATAGTTTAAAATGGATGCCGAACTACTATTTGCCTCCACCAGACATCGAACCCGGTATCTTCTTCATGACAAGGCTACACCGTTTTTACTACCCCATTGGGCAGGCCTGGGGCTATATTCATTTTCCAGGAATCTTTTATTTATTCATTACAGGTATGATTATGTTTTGGTACACATACATATTGAGCAATTTTGCGACAGAGTGTATCAGAATGCCTTAAATACCTTGTATTACATAAGGCCATCACTTTTTAAACAACTTCTATCTATCTAATTAATATCCGTTAAGTGGAGAGGGATGGAAGAATGTCATACCATTCATATCATTAATATTGAATAATAATATGATATTGACTGTAGTCAACAAGATTCCCTATTCCTTCCTTCACAAAATGTATGACATCACTTTTTATTTTTTAGTAGCCTACTTGCTATACTGGAACACGATCCAAGTTGTTTTTCCACCTGGGAAGTTGTCCTGTTAATAGACGAGTGGAGTATCATGTATTGCAATAATGATATGTAGCCTCTTGTAATAAAGGTCCCGAGCCCCACCTCTCTCGATCCCCGCGCTGTAAAATGACACAGTTTATTGCAAGTTAATTAAAAAAGAAGGCATGTTTATTGTTAATAACCAGAAGTAAAGTTCAATTCGTTAGTATTGGAAGAGAATAACGAAAGCAAGAATTATGTTAGATCGAAAAATTTCAGTGTAAAATAGTTTTCTTTCTTAAATGTTGTATCATTTAATTAAAAAGATAAATGATTCCACAGTTTTCAAAATTCCAAAAAAATTGTTCTATGGGAAAGCTTAAAGAGGCTCAAGTAGTTAATACACACTCACACAAAGATGTAAACGCACAGCCATGAAATTAGACGGGTGGCAGGAATTTGCGCTGTTGCCACGTTAGAGTACAACCCCGTGTTCCAAGGTTTAAGAGAAAGAAAATTCTCTTTGTGGAGTTGGTCTTTGTAATTCATATGATACAAAGTGACAGTATTTGCTCGAAAGGTCAGGTATGACACAAAAGTGCGCGGAGAGAGGTCGGTCTGACGCTCGAAGTAGGCAACGCAGCCCGGTCGACGTTGCCACACAGTGCGAGGGAACCAGCGACTTTTGTCCGGCTCTCGCTTTGCTTTTTCCATATGTGGCACCAGCGCAATTCTGCCGAGTCTCCTACTTTCATGGCGGTGCGTTTAGTCATGTAAAATACGGGCTATGCCACTCCCCCTCGCCCCACACCTTCCCGAAAAAATATTTGAAGTTAGTATTGTTACAACTGTAACGTGAGGGTGGAATCGATAAATTAAAACTTACTGTTCCTTTTCCTCTCTTCCTGCCGAACATTTTGAAGGAACTGAAATTTCGCACACCTTGTTCAAAATTGTACCTCTTCCCTTAAAACCAAGCTTTATATCTATTTTACGGCAAAAACTTTAAAATGTTATTCCTTCGACGCCAGATTCTTGCGTTACTGAATTTTCTTGAATAGCGCAAGTGCTACAGTTTGGAAGAAATAATAAAAGGTTACTGTCCCCCCATCTAAAAATGCTATTTTCCTTGTACCTGAGTCACTACTCCAGAATTTTGTGACAAAGTGTTACTATGGGCCACATGCGCGCACACACTAACACCCACTCATCCAAAACACACACACACACACACACACACTTAAAAGCGCGAGGCAGTTAATAAAATGTTCACATATCTATGTAGAATCGCCAAGAAGAGCAACAAATAACTTTATCATAGGGAAATGGGATACAGTCACAGACACTAAACTTCTGGGTTTTAACACTACCATTAGCTGCCAATGGGACTGTTATAACCCCAGAAGTGTCCGTGATTGTACATGCTCACATCTTGAATATATACCTCTGACTTTCGAGCATAGGCACATTTTTATTAATTGATTGATTGATGTACAACCTAATGTCATGCTCTTGAAATAAGCTTTTACAGTATTCATTCCTAACTTAACAGCGTTTAAACGAACCTAATTACACTGCCGTGAACGAAGATGTGATCTAAAGATTTAATTGCAACCCACGGTTGCAAGTTTATTTCCGTATCCTGAGAGTTTATGCAACCCTACCGATTGAAGCATACCGTATGATTGCCTATATCGAAGGATAAAACTTTAATTGTTCGAGAAGTGTACTCCAGGCGATGAAATATAATGAACACGACTGCAAATCATTCCCAATTTATAGTTACACCTCACAAGTCGATGCGGTGTAAATATGCTGAGAGTCGAAGCAGAAATTTCGTTTATGATTTTGTGGCCTGCGGGGAAATCGATATATAAATTCTCTTCCTTTCCAATTCGGTTGTCGCAGGCAGTTGCTGACTTGAATACGCGATACAACGAGAGAAAAGCTGGTCGTTACAGCCCCTGAATAAGAAATTCGCTGGAGCATAAGGAACATCTATCATAAGGGACGGTTGTGACCAAACTTTTTACCCCAGGAAGAAATATGGCCTCCTTAAGCCTGTCACTAATGAAAATTGAAAAGATGAAGAAGGGCTGTGCTTTTCAAAAACTGGTGGCAAGGTTCCAGATCATGGTCACTCAGGAAATTCCTTCGTAAGTAATATTAATGAAGTGTTTACGATGCTGGAACCTTCTAAGGGATCAGGAAAACACTGTTGAATTTGTTAGTTATATAAACTCCAAATAGATGGCACTGACGATTCATATTATTATCTTTATTCTTAGAGGGGAAATTATAAGAGGAAAACTTAGGAGTTAGAATGAGAAAACCAGATAAATTGAAAGGGATAGAAAAATAGTAAGAGAGAGGGGGAAATAAGATAGATCTATCGGTACCCTATCTGTATCGGCCAACATACACATATAAATATTTTGTTCGAACGCTGAAGAAATGCCTAGCTTCAGTGGATGAATCCAAATGAGAGAGGGGAAGTAGGTGGAAATATGCGCGAAATAACGATGGATATTTCAAATCAGTATTTATTTTGAATTCATTCCGTTCTTTTATTAATTATCACTTCCTTTTGACAACGGTAACGTTATTAATCTTGAAACTTCAAAGTTTTAGTATCAGGGGTTGATTTTCACAGAACCTTTTTTTCAGTTAGCGTTCCACTTCCATTCGTTACCAGCTGGCCCACCGTGGCAGAGTGGTTAGCACATCGCGGTACGACGCCAGGGGTCCCGGGTTCGAATCCTGGCTTGGGAATGGATGTTTGTGAGTGTCCATTCATCAATTTCATCATATCATTACTCATCCTCATCTTCGCAAATTAGCCAAAAGTGGCACAAAAGCGAAGTAAAATAAAGCAAATCAATCATTCATTTCCCCTACTTTACTGTAATTATTATCCTGCTTATGGTTATTATTACAAAAGAATAACTATTATAAACTCATGCAAATGAACCAATCATATTCCAAATTATTATAAATAATTATATTCAGATAATTATTAGTATTATTATTCTACCCTTGGGGAGACGTTTCTACTCCATCCACTAGATGAATGAATATACAACACAACTGTTCTTCATTTTTTTTACATTTCGTGCAGTAAGTGTACTGAAATACATAGCTATTCAATTTTGTTATTAACGTTTACACACCTCGTTGTTCAAAAAGCTTTAAAGGTTTGGGGAAAACTTGAGTCATGGAATTTATGTTGTGCGACCCCTCGAATAAAACTAATATTTGCAATTTTGAAAACTGTGAAACCGTTGATTCTTTGGTTTGAATGGTAGAATATGACAATACAAACTCTTTTTAGTATTTTACACTCAATTTGTCAACTTAAGGCACTGTTTATTCGTTGTTCTGTTTGACTACCAATTGTACTAATATATTTATGTTATTAACAATAAGAATATCAAGCTTTCTGACTTGAAAAGGACGATGCAAATTTCCAACCAGGTCGACGGCCCTCTCGTTACACCCTTCATTTCAAATTAATTATTTCAAAAGAAACAGTGACTCGAAGCAAGCTGATTTTAAAAGTATCATAGCATATGCTAAGGCTTTTGAGTCTACTATACTATTTTCTGGTAAATATGGATAATGATTTGTACCATTATACCTCTAATGTTGCCTTTTGTGAAATTCATTATTTTTGAACTGGTTAAGTTCAAATTTTCTGGAAATGACACACAATATACTGTTCCAAGATATGATACGATGAAACGCAGGAAATATAATGTGCAGAATTTTCGACACGTTAGAAATAGCACAGACACCCATATAGGGTCTATCTATATTATTCACATCAAGACAATTATAAGGATTCGGTTTAGGTCCAGTTTGTGGTCAGATAAAGTCATTGAAACTGAACCTTCAAAGTAAGAACCGAACCACTGTGGAATGTACCTCCACCTGAACACGAACCCAGGACCCTTTGATTTAAATGTGATAAGAGTTTTGTGTGAAATATAAGTACCTCTACGTAATTAGAGATTACGTAAATGGATAAGCTTTCCTCAGTCGAAATTGTAACATGGGAAATATTTACCTAGAATTCTCTCACTTTTGTGTCCATTAGTTGACACTGTTGCCTTGTAACAAACAAGACACGGATTCGATTTCCAGCGTCGACTTATTTATCTATAGGTCTTTTCTACTGTTACGGCAGCCGGTCCTCATGCTGGCAAGGGAAGTGGGTACCAATCAGACAACAGCGGTGGCGCCGAGAGTTACGACGCGGCAGTAGGATGTACTAGGTGCACCTCGCTCTACAGGCTGCAACGTTTCTTATCATTCTGGATCGGTCGCTTCCCCGCTCCCCACTTCCCTTGGCGGCGTATAGAGTGCCCGCCGTAAGAGTAGAGATGACCTATAGTCCCAATTATTGTGTTTGTTCTAAGTTTTGTTTTATTTATTTTTTAATACCTGGAAAAAAATGCTTGAACGTTTTTGTTCGTTGTGATGTAATACTACTGTAACAACACTTTTTAGGCTATAAATACCTAGTTATCTCTTTTGGGAGGGGCATGTGCCCTAGTGCCCTTCCCGCGGAATCCGCCAATGGTTAACTCACTTGAACATACCCTGGTCAAGAATGATTTTTTTTCTAGGGAAAGGATTTTAAGTGAAAAATTATGGCTGGGAAAGGGGAAAGAAAAGTTCTAAAAATGTTTTCAAAATGGTGCAAAAGAAAAAAAAGGTGCTGATAAAATGGCTTTAATCAATGCTCTCTTTTTCTGCGACTTCTGTATATAATGAGCGCGGACCGCATAGAGAACTGTGGTTCTGCCGAATACATTTTGTTGAAGTTTGTGTTTTCCCTCGCGGGTTTTTGCTACATTTTCTTGGGAACTATTGGGGCTGCAATGATTATACAGGGTGGCTCAAAAAGTCACTTAACACCCCCGGTACAAGGCCACTGCAGCGCGCAACATGGAAATGGTGATGACCAATCGTTATCAGGCCAAGGAGGAACCACATTGACGCCACCCGCGCGGTCGGCGGCCATCTTGGTGTCCGCCATCTTGAATTGAACTTCAGAATTTTAAATGGGTAGGGGCTGATATGATATATCAAATCAGGCTAGAATTTCACGAGAAATGCAATGGTGAAGGTGTTTTCGACATATCTTTAACCAGTAAAAAGTTATGACTGAATTCTTGTACCAATTTGCTCCTTTTCGAGGTGTTACAAAAATGCCTTAAAATTTGTTTAGCGCATCGGTAATGCATCAAGATCAAAGTGACGTCTAGGGAGAGAAGTTCGCATTCCATTGCACAAGATTTTAATCGGATACATCCATGAAGAGCTGTGCATTATGAATGATTGTCGTGAACAATTACAGTGTGACGCTTCCAACTAACTAACTAACTCCCTAGCCTTCTTAAACCCGAAGGTTCATGGCTGCAGCAACACAGGCCTTCCATCTTTCCCTATCTTGAGCAAGATCTATATACTCTTTTCCATCCCTACCGATTTCCCTTAGGTCCATCTCAACGTTGTCCCTCCATCTTCGTCTTGGCCTTCCTACAGGTCTCTTACCATCAGGTTTCCCAACAAGAATCCTGTAAACTCCTCTTTCCTCTCCCATTCGTGCCACATGGCCTGCCCACCTAAGTCTTCTTGATTTAATCATTCTAATAATATCTGGACATGAATACAAATTATGTAGTTCTAAATTATGTAACCTTCTCCACTCACCTGTCTCCTCATCCCTTTTAGGTCCAAAGATTTTCCTAAGGATCTTATTTTCAAATACTCTCAATTTATGTTCCTCTTTCAATGTAAGGGACAAAGTTTCACATCCATATAATACTACAGGCAAAATTACTGTTTTGTATATTTTAACTTTTAGTTTCTTAGATATTAAACGAGAAGACAAAAGTTTATGAAGAGAGAAGTAACATGCATTTCCTGACGCTTCCATTGAATGAAAAGTCCTTCACAGTGACAAGGCTAATGTTTATGTTCATAAGGAAGTTCATAAACAGAATATTCGATGCTCTTTATCTGATAACACATTTTCGACAGATCAAAGCTGAATGGTTAGTCCTGGTAAGTTAATGGTGTGGCGTGCTGTGTGGAACACGATTGGTTAGTCAATTTTCCATCAACGGAACCTTAAATGCTTAGGGCTACTTGGATTTGTTAAATAAACAGGTTTTTTCATCCTTGCTTATGGAAGAAGGTACTTTTTACAGAGTTTTTTTTCAATAGGGAGGAACACCAGAACACTATGGGAACATTGTGAAGCAGTTAGTTATCAGGTGACAAGGGTATTATACCATTTTATAGCTCTCGTTCTGTTCTACAAAATGAGACTATGGGATTTTATGTAGCTGATCAAGAAGAGTGAAAATAATTTATGTTTCTGTCCAAGTTTTTAACAAAACATGAAGGAAAAGGAAGAAAAAAGATGCTGAAGTATGAAAGAGCGGGGTAAAAAGAACAGGAAAAGGTTGAAAAAGCTGCAACAAAGTGTGTTCATTTTACTTGATTTCATGTCCTAAAATACATATCTCAAACGATCGGTAGGAAAACAGCTATATTTCTGGTAAGCTGCTGCACCTTAAAATCCGTTCCTGGTTATCACTAAGGTTGCTTACATTTACGATAACGTTACAGCCCGCCACTGCCTCAAAACTTATCCTACCCTTTCCAGCATCCACAAGCAATCCCGTTCTTCGAACTAAGCCATAAATTTAATGCGGTTCACAGTTAGAAAATCTTTTTCACAACCCTACAATGGACCAGGAACATGGAACGATTGAAATTTACACCAGTCGCATAAAACCCAGATGATTCGGAGGCAATTACATCCCTGTATCCCTGGAAGGATTAATCGAACGCTTGTCAATTACGAAAGCAAACAATGGCCCAGTTAATTTGAGAATTGGGATTAGCGGGTCTCAGAAAGATATCTGGCGGCGTTACTGAAATTACGCCCTCAATTTTCGAGATCGTAATAGTTCCAATTAAAAGGGTTGATAGATCTGTTCTAAAGGTTAAGGGTGCTTTTACGATCGCGCATCGATTTTACCCTTTGCTCATAAGTCATCTCGCTTTTACGGTCGAATATATTTCAGCTAGACTATCAAGAATAATTTCGGATAGATATCAGTCCCCACAGAGCCGGAACAACAGATTTTGTATCCTCCCGCAAAATATTATTTTATATATTGGGGGGCCTCCCAGATGGCGCAGTGTAATCAAAGGGTCCTGGGTTAAACTGTAGGACCAGTCCCTATTAGCCTTACTGTGCATAAAGTGTACTTAAAACAACAAATCAATCAAGTTTCTACAATTTCTTTATTATATTTATAATACTATGTATAATAATACTATTATTCGTGAATAATATCCTGATTACTGCTGTGTACATTTGTGCTAATTATAATCTTTACTAAGGAGATAAATTTAATTGAATGATCCAAAATAAAGTTACTGGTTTACAAACAAGTTTATCTATTAATGTGACGTAATGAAAATACTTTCCTGATATATTCTGTTTGCTTATATAGTATATGGCTAGGTTTTTTTTTCGTTCTGTACCCTTACATAATTCGTACACGTATTTTGGCGGCGATGTTACTACGTAACATTACGGACATAACAGCAGACGATTTTCACGGAACTCGCTTCCTGACCAAAGTGCAGTCACCCCTATTTTGCCAATGAACACGTCCAGTTGGCGCATGCGCACTTCCGTCCATGGTCTCAACTAAGGCAGCCAGACAGTACTTGTAAAATGAAATGCCAAAGCTTTTGCTGTTATTCAGTTTGTTCAGTGTGTGTGTGTGCAATGGCGGTAATTGGGGAGCGTGGGGGTAAAGTAATCCCCACTTTTGACACTTTTTGTCCCCACACTATGGCCTCTTAATACTAACATTGTCTACCAAGAGAAAGTAAACTGTCCTTTCTCCCCCCAGATTTTTCATCATAAAAGTTTGGCATGCCATAACATTTGAGCGAAATCGGTCACGCGTTAGTAGTAGTGGAATGCGATAACGGGTGTTGGTGTTTAGTATTTAGAATCAATTTACATATATTTAGAAGTAATTTACATTTATGTATATGAATATTTATAAGTTTTATGAAAATATGAATATTAATTTTAGGAAAAATATGTAAATAGAAGGTAATTTGTGTTACCAAATGTTATGCATATGATTTTATGTTAATTTCTGCAAGGTATGTAATGTATAAAACGATAATAATTAAAAAATCATAAATGTTATATATGTGCAGATACATAAATGTAAATTCGTTCTAATTATATGTAAATTTATTCTAAATACATGCAATTGAATTTTAAATACATGCAAATTAATTCTAAATACTAAACACCAACATCCGTTATTGTATTCCATTACTACTCGCGTTTAAGGATGATGGACTTAAGATGGCGCTAGAAAACTTTAGTCTCTTCACGGAAGATATTTTTATGATTTCTGAAGGGTTTACAAGTCATGAACACAACATAAAATTCAGAAATGTTATGATATATGAAATGAAGAAAGCAGGGTATTTGCATAGCAAGTAGCGTGTCATTCATAATGACCTCAAGATCTGTCACCGTTCAACCTTGGGAATCTTGTAGTAAAAGAAACTCTCGAAGGGCATTACCCCTAGTACCCACCTGATGTGTGTTGCTGTAACCTTCCCATCCACCCCGAGCACCTTTCTCTTTCACCCCGTTCAATCACGAGTTACCATGGCGACAACCCACTTCGCAGCCAGCCACAGCACAGATGCGTGGTGCGGTGAATGATGCCGCTTCGTAGAAAATAAACATCGCGGGCGGCGACAAAGGGACGCGCCATATGCGGCCCTCAATATTTCACTCAACTCCAAAACGACCAGCAAATATTCCAGCCTCGCGTCTTCTGTGAGGTCATCAGATCATGGAACGGAGCTCGGAGACGTTCAAACTCTCAGTTTCTTGATCAACGATTGCAACAATGCAACGTGTTGCAACACCGCACTAGTGCACACGTAATTGATCCACCATGGCCTGTTCACTTTACTTGGTGTTAAATTGACATTTATGACCCCTAAAACATTGTATTCCTCTAATACGTCAGTACACTCTTAGAATCGCCCATACACCCTTTAAAATGGCCTCACACTCCTCTAAAATGGCCTTACACTCCTCTAAAATGGCCTTACACTCCTATAAAATGGCCTTGCACTCCTATAAAATGGCCTCACATTCCACAAAAATGGCCTTACACTCCTCTAAAATGGCCTTACACTCCACAAAAATGGCCTTACACTCCTCTAAAATGGCCTTACACTCCTCTAAAATGGCCTTACACTCCTATAAAATGGCCTTACACTCCACAAAAATGGCCTTACACTCCTCTAAAATGGCCTTACACTCCTCTAAAATGGCCTTACACTCCTCCTAAATGTCCTTACACTCCCCCAAAATCTTCTTACACTCCATCCTAAACGTTCATATAGGTAATTCCCTAAAACATGCATACACAGCCTCAAAACGGTCCTCACACACCACAAATGTATTCAGTTACTCAAGCCTTATTTACAATATTATTGAAAGCACTTTTGTAGCACATGGATAAGTTTTATTACTAAATTTAATGTAATTGGAAACACTCATGGTGGAATCTCACTCCCAAATGGCCGAATCCCGAAGTTCCGGAACGCTTTTGCATTTGAGAGAAACCGGACCACGCGTTTCAAAATGGTGGACAAGAAGTCGATTTTTATGTAAGTTAATGTGCGCTACGAATTTTAAAAAAAGCTTGACGAAAATACATTTTCGGGGTGAGATCAATTTACAGAAATTTTGACTATGATAACTGCCGTAAATTGAACGTTTTTTTTCCTATTTATTTATATCTGCTAGAATCTTTGGAAGATTGATCTACTTTTCCATTTGAGTAAAATTGGCCAAAAGAATTTAAGACGGCGGACGAAATATCTTACGAAAACTTCATTTCCTGCTTATTGATAGAAAAATACAGTAACATTAGATCATCAGCCTATTATTTAATAATAGTACCTAGTATATAATAATAAATAAATACATTCTAATAAATTTCGTACTTTAGGATGGGCGTGGTATTGGCACAACCATAATCGCAGTGCATTAGATGTTCTGTCTGATAATGGACATTGGAACGAAACTAGTCAAAGAATTTTAGTGCTAAAGAAAAATCGACTTTTCTTCTGTTTTGACCAACATTCAAAATTCTGCTGACATTTCACATCTATTGTGTTTAGACTACTGATATTAATTTTTGAGCATTTGTGAATCAACATGAAAAATATATACTGCCTAGCGTAGGAGGGAGATGGGGACAAAGTCATTAATATTTGACATAACCGTCGTAAATATCTACCTTGTGAGCTGAAATTTTGATAGCAGCCAAATACCTGGTAGAGTTGCATCGGACAAAAACCGGACAACAAATTTCAGAATCATGAATTAAAACCCGATTTTCTCTATCATACTTCCATACCCCAACCAATGTTCTAATTTGCCTAGACTACGTCTCCCAAAAATTGAAACGAAGACCTAAATTTGTCACGTACCCGCGTCCGGCTCCTTTGGACACCACAGGTATTGTTACCTTTCTTTATCGGACTGATTTTCTAAGGCAGAAGGTAACACCTAGTTCGTTGCCAGAAGATACAGGTCCCTTGCCAAGGCCATAATTTAGATATTTGCTCTTCTGACTTTTCATAATTTATAAGTAATATACCAAAATTATCCTTAATTTTTAGAAATCCTTTGAGATTTTAATCTTTAATTTCTGCAGCGTTCATTTTTATGTGAAATATAATTAATATTCGTTGTTCTAATTGAGGGGTCTATTGAGAAAAGGGAGCTATGCCACTTTGACAAGAAATGGAAATAAATTGAGTTTTCTAAAGCATTGCGTTGACTCATAATTTGTATAACAAAGGGTAATTTTTTTCTGAACATATTGTTAGGGAAATTATTCTAAAGGAAAAATATGAATTTCAATGTAAATACCATTTATTATGAACATGTGTGGTATATTGTTGTAGTGTACCCATGTGGAAAAATCAATCTAGCACATCAAATACCATGAACAAGGCTCAAATACTTTTGCCTGAGTGTAAATCATGTTCACAGGGTTACATATGATCTACATAAAGATAACTTCATATGTCTTCTGGAGGATCTTCACTGTCCATTGTTTCTGTGGGTTTTAGTTTTTGGTAAACACCATGAAAAACTGGAGGAATATAAGGCATTATTGCCATGAGATCTTTTAACTTCAGGGCTGATATTAAATCTAGCACCAGTTACTGCAACACAACCTCTGCCACTCCTATTGCAGACACCATCAGTAAGTGGCATAGCTCCTTCTCTCGCTCAAAATGCTGATGAGAACGTATTCAAGAACTCAGAAAATCTGCTGCAGAACAAGCGGGAGATATGCCACATGGTTGTAGTTCACATGATAGATGACAGATGGTAGGAGAAGACTGAAAATGGCAAAAAATAAAATTTTCAAGATTTGTGGCATAGCTCCCTCTCTCACTAGACCCCTCAATTGTGTCCAAAATATCCTGTTGAGAGAGCCGTCGTATAGGAGCATCCTGAATACTTGAATGTGGGAAGGTAGTGTTCCTATAGGAGAGTCCTACCTTGCCTAGGACAGGAAAGTGACGCTCGTAGAGAGGTACCTGTCACTCGTAATTGTAGGGCATCACTCGGGCTGAAAGTTCACAATGAAAACTTTGTAACGTAATGCGTGATTTAGGAGTGGCATAGGGACCGCAAATGAGGGTTAAGGGACCAATTTTGAACCCACGATAACTGTACCATAGTTAGAGGTATTAATATGATATAATTTGGCACAGACAGGAAATGTGTTAAGGCAGAAATCTAAGCGAAAAGTGCAGGCTTGACCTGGACTCAACCCCTGGTCTATCGTATACCGTGTGATTGTGTGTGCTCAAAATGGACATGGAATGCTTTTTCCATTTTGGACGTGTATTTCCGTTCGCCTAATCCCATTTCGCCTAATTGCTCATCAGCACACGATATTGTGGTTCATGAACTGTCCACCATTTTTAGGCGAAACGGGATATCCCCATTCGCCAAATCCCATTTCACCTAAACTTGTTGGGAGGGAAATGTTTGAAATGATAGAAATTTAACGGTCTCTCAACAGGGAGACACGTGCTCTGTTTTGTTATGTTAATTCATTCTTAATGAGCACTTAAGGTTAGGTTAGTAATACAATATAATAATAGCCTAACCTAACAGAAACTTCCTTAATTAGAGCTTAGCGTACGTCTAAGGCTATTGGCTGTTATATTGCTGTTTTGCCTCCATTCGTAAATATGTTACATATTCTGAATTGTTTGGTGTTCATTTTCATCACCGTACGGTAGCTGCACCAGAAATCGTCAAAAATCCCCCTCACTTGCAATATTTCCCTTCCAACTGGTTTAGACGAAATGGGATTCGGCGAGAAGGGATATCCCATTTCGCCGAAAATGGCGTACAACTGTCAGATCTGATTGACGGGTGCTGATAAGCTATTAGACGAAATGGGATGCAATCACTTTAGAGAAAAGTGTATTGTTCACTAGGGGAACAATGAACCGGGGGGGGGGGGGTGCTTTCACAAATTATCCTGGCTGGAGGATACAAGTACTATCAGAACAAATTTTGTCCATGAGATTTTTCACGATATCTTTAAATTTATTTGTAAACAAAGTAGCAATCTTCTGTTAGAAGACTGCTAGGCTGGAATAAATTAATGGTTTCCTGCAGCTCTGCTTTCCAACGAAAAATAAATTACTCGCAAATTACTTTTGTGTTGAAGCTTCTGTAACGTCAACAATTAAGGAAGTTGGTATTGAAGCAGTGAGGCATTCTCTGAGGATGAACACCGTACATAAACAAGCTGTTTGAAACAATGTTTCCAGAACATATATTAAACTCTTAATTGACAAAGTGAAGGAATGTCGTTCTTATCCTGTACTTTAGAGGGAATTTGGAAACAATAACATGACGTATTTCGGATGAATTTTGTGCGCGATTTATAACATTATAAACACAATTTTAAAGAAATACTCCAGTCCTGTGACTGGCGAGAAGTAATTTTAAAGTAACATTGTTGCCGTCGACTGTGGGAAAGGGGAGAAAACTACTGCTTACCTAAAATTGTTGTTTAGTTTAAGTTCACTGCTGGGCACATTGCTTTCATGATCATTCTGGTATGCAGTTGCACACGTTGCAACTGTAACTTGCTGCTGCATGTTCAGCGCCATCTTGGCTAATGACGTAAGCTCGGACGCGTGACACTTAACTGAAATGAAAGAAACGAAGTTTCAAGTTAAATATACCATTCACCATTTCCCTCTACATCAGTGGTTCTCGGTACGCAATCAGCTCCATGGTGTACCTAAAAAGCAAGTACGGAAATAAACTAAATTTGGAGCCTGAATCTCCGCTTGAAAGTTTCGAGTGCACAATGAGACATCAAGAAACTGTGTCAGACTATGCAAGCACATCCTTCTCGCTAGAAACTCTGAGGATTTACAATAAAAACTCCAAAATTGTGCTTGACACTTTGTTTACAAACTTATTTTTGTTCTTTACTTTCTTTCAATATAACTCTGGAAACAGAATATAAAAATTAAAGTTCTTTATGTACTTCTTAGCATACCTGTGTTTCACATTTTTATTTTTGTAACTATCAGAAAAGATTGTAAACGTAGGACACCCAATCAAATAATGAACTTAAGATTCTAATGTTTACATATTTCCACATACAGTCCGAATGTCATTTTGCTCTATTGCAGATACACCTACAACATATAAAAACGCCCCACCAATCAGGCAGCCAAAAAAATTCCCCAAAACCCGCTATTCGGAGAAAATATATGGTGGGGGCACATTAGATGTTCAGTTACGACTAAAGGGTACAATGAGAAAAAGTTTGAGAGCCGTTGCTCTACAATCTACGAGACTCGGCGGCAAGCGGCCCGGCATCAGCACTTGTCTTTCCCGGTGAACGGGTAAGCGACAGTCGCTAGAGTCGGCTATTAAAATTACAGTTTTCATATTGTGTACTAACCTTGACTACTGAAGGTGTTGAAAATGATGTCTCTCTGCTGAAACACATTCCTGGCATCTGCGAAGGAATTGGCATTTACATGTGCAAGTTCGTCTACTGTAATTCTCCCGATTTATCGTACAATACTCTCTTTTAACTTATGCAAGGTGTCTTTGTATACTTTATTTTTTAGATTTCCCCATTTTTCTTACCAGTTTTATTCAGAACTGACCCTGTTACTCTAAACGTTTTTACGAGGTTTAATATAGTGGTCCTATGTGGAACGGGAACACAAGGAAATTTCGTTGCAAAACGTCGTCGCACTTCTCCACAATTCCTCTTTCCGATGTAACACTCGACAAGATAAATCCTTTGTTGTAATGTAAACTTTTGTGGTGCCATATTAAGCCACAATCTTCAACACACGGACACAACACAACGCAACTTCTGAGGGAGGATTATACTGGCGTCAGTCTGCAACATCAACAGAATGGAAACAGAGTGAAGGCAAGGAGAGCGAAAAAACAGACTGTGCGACTGTCGCGGACCCGTTCATCGGGAAAGACAAGCGCTGACGCCGGCCCGCTTGCCGCCGAGTCTCGTAGCGAATGTCAGGTAATGCTCTGTATATTTACTTCAAACGTGTGGTGCGTAAGGTATTTGAGGACATGATCGTGTCTCATGAACTATACTCTGTCCCAGCTAACTGTGGAGCAGGGAAACGAAAACAAGTGACGCGAGACGGCTCCACCAATCAGCACGTAAGAGGAACGGATTTGCGTGGAGTGGGGGGAAGTGACTGCAGTTACCAGCCTTCCCAGCAGCGTGTACCGCTTCGCTCTGGCTACCCGATTTCCTTCGCTTCTCTGACGCTATGTGCAGCCGCTCCACAGTTAGCTGGGACAGGGTATAATTGCTCTAAGTGTATCTTTTCGGAGCATCATTGGCAAACTATCAGGTCATGTAAGAAATGGGAAATCACTCTGTAATTGTTGCGATATACGCAAGATGTTGAGATTGTACGGTGTTTCTAAAGCTGCCAGGCTTTTTTTTGCACAAAGTTCGGAAGTAGTTGAAAGCTTCTAGCGGCTATGTGCCGCCTGTAGCCGAGGGAAAAAGCATTCACAGCGTTCGGACAGTATTCGGACACCACAATTCGTACAGCAGGTGCAGGACATCATCGATGGGAACCCCGGAACGTCCATGAGGGCCATTGCCAGAGACTTCCAGTTGTCCGAGGGCACAATCCGCACTGTAGTGTAGAGATAAACATATATGTGATGAATAAGGCTCGGAAGCTGATGACCTAAAAAATCTCAAAGTATGGCCTGTAAAATTACCTTAAAATTAAAAATAACATAAAAATTTAAAAAAATGACCTAAAAATGATTTCCGGTCTTAAAATGAAAACTTGATTTTTTTCATAAATTAGAAGAGATTAGTTGAATAATTTGATAAAATCTGTTATTTGGTGGTTTAAACTATTGAAGTAAAGGGAAAGAATGCAATTAAGTGCTGATGTAGTTTTCTATATTTTTACTTCAAGTTACATAAAATACTCTGCAAGGTTTTTGTGTTCGAGCATTCACCTCCTTTCAGAGTGGGCCTTGTACTACGAAACAGTGGTCGGTCAGCATCTGAAAATACACTGTGTTTCGTGGGCTTTTTAATGTTGTGACTAATGTTACTTAAAGAAAAGTAAATATCCACAATTAATTCCACAAAATCCATTACCAAATATTTAAGTTAAAAATAACATTGTGCTTTTGCATTTACCATATTTACGATTAATGACGTAGTTGCTTCAGGAAATTTAAATATGTAAATTATGCTAAAAATACATTTAAAATTAATTAAACAACTTGGAAGGAGAGAAAAAAAGAAACTTCAAGAATGATATTAAACGCAATAAAGGCGGTGAAAAATACAGAAAAATGACCTAAATACCAAAAAAGCCGGAAAATGCAAAAAAATTAGGCAAAATAAAAACAATGAATTCTGGTTCTAACTGAAGTGAAACGGACCACTATAAGGTTTAGCATTGTTTTCAAACCACAGAAAAAAAAGATTTGTTATCAACTTCTTAGCCCTAGTGATGAGAAAAGAGTTCACATTGATGCACACGCAACAACGGCTGCTCCGAGCAAAGCGATTACAGTACAAGGTGAACACCAGGAAGAACTTAGATTGACAAGATTTTTCTGATGAAAAAAATCGACCAGAATCAAAAGATGAACAGAAAAAATGGAAGGTAGTTATATGCAAATCCTTATGATGTGCCCCCGTGCTATGCACACCAAGTTTCCCGCACTGTGATAATGAGTAGCAAAGGACACGTAATGCCAGTCAGTCCATGTATTTCCGAAGAGTCTTCGGGTGAATACTACATTGAGGTGCTGGAAAGAGTTGTGATGCCCTGGATAGACAGCGTACCTAATGGAAGGCCATGTGTGTTTCAACAGGACCCCGCACCTGCACACGAAGCGGTGACGATCCAAGGTTGGGTAGCGGCCAATCTTCAAGACCACATCACATCAAACATGTGACTACCTACTTCGCTAATCATAAATCTCCTAGACCAGTGTAATTCAAATTGGTGAGACGCCGATGTTTCATTGGGAAGGTGGGAGAACGTTCGAAAAAATATAAATTTTTTTATGTTAATAAAAAATAGCAATATCTTCTGCATAGGCGTAGCTACAGGGTGTGTCGGGTGTGGGGCTGCTTTATCAAAGAGAATTAAAGACAGATATTTCAATAAGAGAGAAAATAAGCGACAGTTTGTAAGAAGTTGAAAATGTCATTACTTGGCACAAACGTGTGCATTTTCGCTGATGAAACGAGTGTCTATAGATTTTCGACTTTTTGATGTCATTGGAGAAAGAAGATATTTACTGCATTCTACTCTGTACTACAGCGCTTTTCTTCTATACCTGTCACAATCTGAGAGAGAGAGCTTTCTCCAAGCTTACCCAAGTTAAAACTAAATTAAGAGTAACTCAGAAGCAGGATAGATTGGAAGCCCTGCTCTTGCTATTTGTGGAACAGGAAAAAGCTTCGTTTATTGATGTAAATGAAGTTATTGATGAGATTAAGAACATTGTACCTTTTGACAGACGTCTCTTGTTATGTACATATATATTGATGTATTTGTTTGTAACATTTATGAACATTTTGTGTGTGTGTAATTTCTATGCAGTTTGATGTTTTTCTACTACATATATTCAGAAATTTTCAACACTGTCATTTAGTGAATTTATATTCCTTTACAAACATCAGTGCAGTTAGAGAGCCAAGGGATTGTGTTGCAAAATATGCTATTAAAAAGGTAAAAGACCTCATTTTTTCCCCTTGTGCACACCCAAATATAAAGTTCTAGCTACGCCTATGATCTTCTGTATTATTGCAACTTGATTTTCATCGGCATTGTCATCTCCCGTGTTTTTAACTGAGATAAAAACTGCACTCCTACCTTGTAGAAGATATCCATGCCGAAGCTGAAAGACATTTCGTTGATAGTGTCTTTGTACAGAAGTTGGCATACCTTTTTATTATTTTCAACAAACGGAATGTTCTGAATGTATGTCTACAAGGTCCAAGGGAATCCTGCACCTATCAGACAAGGTTTCAGGAGCCCTCAAAATGAAGTTGCAGTTTTGTAAGAGGAAGATTAAAGATTTGGTGATTGTTTCGGACATTGAGCATGTTGTTAGGTAGGACTACACTTAAATGTAAAAATTCAAACATTGCTGCTATTCACCTCTTCTTACTGTTTATATTTATCCTTTTTGACTAAAAAAAGGAAAAGTGCTCCCCTGTGCATAGCACCACGTCATGAAGGCGTATAGGGGGTGTGGGGGTAACGCCCCACACTTTCTTGATCCGGTCGTGATTGGGGGTGATGTGATCAGCTTCACGCCCCTGACCGCCTTTACCCCCCCCCCCCCCCCCCGGCAGTGGCTTGGCGTGGGATTTTTAAAAGTGTTACCGGTTATCAGTAGGACATTTAAGGAAGGAGCCGTAAGACTTGGGCGTCTCCCCACCTCATGCCCCCCCCCATGTCTCCCAAGTAATTCGTATAGGCCTAATATTATTCTGGTACGATTGCAATTCAATACTAGATTTTTGTAAAGTTATTAATCAGGAAAAATTTTGGCATAAGCACTGAAGTGAAATCGCAAACATTGCTTGTTGACACAATAAACATTAGCCTAATAAAGAAATACTTAATTTGATACTTACAGAAACATCGAAGTAATTAACACCGCGTGTTAATTAATTGACAATGCCCGAAAACAACAAAAGGACGAAAGACACCACTCACAAAACTTGCACTGCACAGTCCCTCTCAGCATCGGCGCTTCCCCAATAGCCAATATTTCCTTCGGAACCTTATACTGCAAGAAGTCCAGTTCTACTACTGTTGCCATCTTAGTTCTTTTGAAACCAGATTTGCCCAAATCGCGAAACTTTTCGTTTCAAATAAGTCTTCATCTGTTTCCTAACTACTCCCACTCCCATGTTTCGCAAAATTAACAGAAATCTCATTTCTGACACCACTACTATTTCGTATATTTTACGTTCCTTGCTACTTTTAAGGCTTTCGCTTTATAGGATAATCGTAATCGTGACTATGAGGATGCATGGTGAATTATTGAAATAAAGTTATTATTATTTTGTGTATGTAATTATTAATTTTTATAATTATGTAAGTAAAAGAATAACAACAAACATTAAAATAACTATTTCTTGCTGAGGATTCGAACCTGCGACACCTGACACTTCAGACCGTGCTAAGATAACAATCGGGAAATTATGCTTGAAAATAATGGTTTCACCCCAAAACAGTGCTGCTACCTCAGAAACATTGCTTCAATCCGAAATTATTGCATTCCTGCAACAACGTATGTCAATCTCAATCGGCCCTTTCAACAATTATCACAAATTCCTGTAACCGAAATAATATTATATGTGTGAAATATAGAATTTTAGGTTGACACTTTTAGAAAGACAGCGGTCCCCTTCACCATCCCCATCCCTCTTCTCTCCTCTCCTTCTCGCCCAAGATATCGAAAAAGGACAAAGAGGACTTTCGTAATCGCTGATATTTACGTAGTGTAAATACAAAATATCACTTGGTAGTTTGCTTTTCCCAAGTGTGAGTGGACACCTTCACAGTAAGATAGACCCGATTAGGAAGGAGACTTAGCTCTTTTCTGTCAATTGAATATGGCAACACTGATCCGTATCCGGTAAGGATCACCGGCAACTGTGGAGGCTAAACAGGCATGGCAATATCTCGCCTCCTCCTCCCGCCGTAACAGTCTTTGCCGCAACGCGAAGTCTTCCTTGCGTGGGCTCACGGCCCTTTCCTCATGTTGCCTCAGGAGGGTACCGGAACAGTCCTCCTCTTCGCTTTTGCCGATGTCAGAAAAAATGTCAGTCTGCAATATTTACTTTACGACAATATTACCAGTTTATGTATGTAAATATTTTAAGGCAGGTTCTTCAATTCTTTATATTTTGTTGTTACCTGCGGTAACAGCGGTTACATGCACGCCACGCCTCTGATTGTTTGACGGCTCAAATGAAACTCTAATTGTTGGAATTTTTGAGAACTGTGGAACCATTTATTATTTCGATTATGTGGTAGAATGTGAAAAACATGATCTGGTTCCAGTTAGTGTTGCCCACGAGACGAGACTTTGGCCTGTCTCGTCTCGTGGAAATGCTGTGAAATGTTGTCTCGTCTCGAAAATATTCGTTTGTCTCGGGACACATGATCAATCTCGACTCGTCTCGAATTTTTAAAAGCCTGTCCCGTCTCGTCCCGTGGGCAACACTAGTTCCTGTATTTTCCACTCCCATGTTCTCGAACATACGCAGTTCTTGCTTCGATTATTCTGTTCAGTGCTAACTAGCTGCATTTGATTTCTGTTGTTAACAATAAGAATAACAACTTTTCATTTCGTAACTTGAAATGAACTATGTCAATTTACGGGGGAGGTGGGGGGGGGGGTAGGTCGACGCGATCCGAAACCCTGTGCAATGTACTTCCGCCGGGTATCGAACCCAGGATGCTCTGCACCCTCTCGCGCCAAATTTGACTTTGAGTTTGTATTTTAAGTCTACTTTATGCACAGATAGACTAATTGAGACTGGGCCTACGTTTAAAGTGGGATCCGAACTACTGTGTGCTTCCACCGGGTATCGAACCCGGGATACAAGGCCTTGATTACAACGCCAACGCCCAGAGTCAACATTCTAGCGCTGCTGTGGTTCCAATGAAATTATGGTAACATGTGTGATTTTAGGTTGACGTTCATTTCCCTTTCCGAACGTCCATGCAAAGCCGAAAGCAGATCAGCGGATTGAGTCCATTCGCCGCTGTTTTCTGATTTCGAAAAAAATATCATTCAGTATTTGGTTGTTGCGATATGAAGTGGGTCAATTTCTAAATTTCCTTTCGCCTACTAATTTGCTTAATATATTTTTAAAGAAGCTACCATGACTGTTTTCATACTTTTTTTTTCTTCCATCCTGTGTGTTTTTAAGCGATGGATTTTTATGTATGCTGGTTCAGAAGTTGTCAACAGCTTGTTTTGAGTTTTCTTTTAATTCTTGAAGCTCTTATAGGGTCAAATAAAGTGCACGAACATGGCGATGAACAATTTGCACGGTAATACCACAAGTAATACTCAGCATGGATCCCACTGTACAGTTCCCACTTTGCCCGACAGGTGTCAGTTTGAACATCGTGCATCGTGCTAGGAACGGGTCTCCTTTATTACACAACACTAGAGCAACCTTGCGTTCTGACATCAGACTCTTACGTTGCTAGGTCAGGTCTATTAGTTTTAGTTCTACTAGCATAAATACACTCAAGATTTATTATTCATGCTAAGATAACTAAATCTAGCTAACCTAATCTAACAACATAGGCATTTAGCTTAATAATAAGCATTTTGCTATGACGTCGGAACACAACTTTGCTGTAGGATTGTGCGATAAAGGAGACCGCCTCCGGAACGCGCAGGCGCAAGGCGGGGATACGGAAGCAGAAGACAGGCGTCAACCAAACATTACCTATTTTTTGGTGGGGTAGGGGACTTAACTTTGTTCTTTTGTAATTTATTTTATTATTACAGCATTTACAAGAAATAACTTCGTTATATATTAAGTTTCATAGTTTTCCTACAGAAATCCCTATTATGTCTGCTATTATCTACATGTACCTCATTAGTTCTTTTTGCTGCACTGCAATGAAAGCCCCTCCCCCTCTCCAAGCAATAATACAAATATCACAAAATACTTCTAGTGTGCACAATTTTAAGAAGAAAATAAGGTAACAGTATGGTATAGGGAAAACACATTTCACTCGTTCATTTTGAGTCATTCCATGCCAAATCAACACAGATATGTGCAATTTACAACCTGGCCATCTCCGATTTTCATGGAATTTGGGGAGTTGAAACTATGCATGGAACTTAGTAACTATGGAAATTTTTAGTCTCGTGCGTCTTGTAATTGTTAAATTATTCAAGGTCAATTTCGCAAAAATTGCTCTTTTTCAGCCCGCTTATCTATACTCAATGTGCTGTAACTCCGCCACTATTTCGTCTAGGAAGCTCAAATAAAGCTTATTGTACAGGGAATTAAACAAGCTTTCCAGTGATATGTAACAACCCTACCTTTGGATAAAAATATAATTTTGTCACGTGACCTTGGCCTTTGACCTTGAATATCTCAAAACATGTCATCACCAAAAATCGTGAAAAAAATATATTTGGTCCCTCATGCCATACTATGAAACATATCAAAAAATCATTCTGGGACTGCAATGGGATCAGAAGATACAAAATAATATGTTTAACTATGTGACTGATAAAAACCTCATTACATGAACTATGACGAGTCAAAAGTCCCTTAACACCCTCTACAAAATGTAAAGAAGTTATTCTGGTCATGAAAGAAATAGGTTAGACACAGGGAGATTCCTAGCTATGTGTGTCACGCGCAAGTCCAAACTTGCGAAAAACTCAGCAGAAAAATTCAAATCGCACAAAATGCATGCATCAGATATACTTTTGGCCTGGATAAACGCACACACATCTTTCCCATCTTAAACAGATATAATAATTTAACAATGGCCAACAGGAGGCTACTGCACTATCTATATTTCATTCATGATCTGCAAACTGAACGTAAACCCGCGTACTTATTTGAAAAATTATGTAATCGCAACACAATTCACAGACACGGGACACGTCGTCACAACAAACTTGACATTCCTCACAATTCGACTACGCTATATACCTCATCCTTTTCTATATCTGCCCCGAAAGCATGGAATGCACTACCAACAAATGTTAAATCCATAAATCTCAATAAGAGTTTCAAAATTAAATTGAAAGAAGTGCTTCCACAGGAACAGCAGCAGAACAGTAACACATACTACAAGTGAACTGGCACTCAACAAACGACAAAACACTCATATTCTATAACTGTAACTATTGGAATTTTATTAATATCTTCAAATTATTATTATTATTATTATTTACTTAAATGCAACCTTATTTTAACATTCACATTTATATTTTTTCTTTTCACATTTGTATCTTTTTTTTAAAATATTTTCTTGTTCTTTCACATTTATATTATCTTATGACTAATATTACTGAAATGAGAATATTCGTAATGTAGGTAATGTGATTATTTTTTTTATTTCTCTTTAGTGTAATCAAGCTTTCCATCTTTACTCATATATTATCATATTATATTATATATACTTATATATGTAGCTCATGACCAGTGGCGAAGCGTAGATTTCCTAGCAGGGTAGGCACAAGAGTGCGATAATTTCCATTAGTTGCTTAAATCTGTAAAAAGAAAGGGAGGGGGGCTATGTCATGGAGAGTGGTTCCACGTCTCTCCAGGCCGCTTCTTTACTTGCCAGTGGCGTGACGTTCTCGAGCCCTGTTGTCAATTCCTCATCACTTTTATTCTAAATTTATTTTGCAATTGAGGTGAAAAGGGCTAGAAACCCCTTCCCCCCATAATTTTCGGGTCAGTCTGACGTTTGTGCCGTGAGCAGACGACAGAATTCCGCACTTTCAGCGACTGTCAGTTTGGTACGTTCTACTGCTGCCAACTTAGTTTCTTTAGCAAGACTTCCTCGCACCGAGGAAAACACCATTGTTATCTGTTGTCTAACTAAGGGAATGGTTGTAGTTAATTCCAGTCTTGGCTTTCTAGATAAATGAATTTCTGACACCTGTATGTGCAAGTAAACATAATTTAAATTTTGAATATTTTCGTCTCATTTGTTCTGCTCTATGCAAATCGTGACGATGAGAATGTATGGAGAATGAAATAAAGATGATCAGGAAACATTGACATGACCACGATTAGGTCACCTGGCTTCGTAACGTGTTAGGATGACCAACACGCGGCTTTCAAGAAATAACATAAGTAAAGGTGACCTCTCTCATTCAGTGTGTATACTTCGCATCCTAGTTTGTTCTACCCCTTGTGTTAGTAGACACCTTTACGTGATAATAGAACATAGGATCCTTGTTTGGGACCCGGCAACACGAAAGGTTACTATGTAACATATAAACAGGTTATAAAAAATGTAGTTGCTTGAGAGAATAGAATCCCAATTTTTAGGCGCAATTCAGCTCTTTTCTGCCAATCAAATGTGACAACACTGGCCTGTTCCGCCAGACCTGAAACAGATATGGCAATAACCCCATAACACAAAACTCTTTGTCCTAAACCCAAAAAAAGTCTTCCCTTGTATTGTACTCTCATTGACCGCCCTCTTCTCTTGTTATCCCTTCAGGGTAAACGAAACTGCCTACCTCTTCGCTTGTGTCGGCTGCATAAAAAATGTCTGCTTGTAATATTTATTCAACGACAGTGTTAACGCATTAAATAACGTTTCAACAACTTTGAATTTTTTAAAAATATTTTGCTGTCACTTGCCACTGCTACTTGCAAAGGAAAATATAGTTGAAAACATTTTAGAAATGATTGTTATAAGAAGGAAACATGAATGACCAAAAGTGGGTCCTACCTTACCGATGATTACATCTTCACTGAATTAAGAACCTGATTGTTCTTGCATTTCAGTCCGGCACTTCTTGCGTAAATCTGATCGCTACACAACACACGAATCACAAACAAAGCTCTACCGCCACGAACCTCGCGCTCCGAGCCACTCGCCCTTGTAGCGTCCTGAGCAGGAGGCAAGTTTTCACAGAGAGGGAACGAACGAGAGAATCCCCGTTCACTATAAAAATGAATTATTCTATTTCCAGTGAAAGTAAAACTACTTTGTAAATATAAGGCGTAGCTAGCATTTTAATTTACATTATTTGGTATGAAGACTTACTTTACACCAGTGGCGTGGCGTGGATTTTTAAAAGTGTTACCGGTTATCAGTAGGACATTTAAGGGAGACTTGGGCGCCTCCCCACCTCATGCCCCCCCCCCCCAATGTCTTCCAAGTAGTTCAAATAATATTAATCTGGTACGTATCCAATTCAATACTAGATTTTGGTAAAGTTATTAATCAGGAAAAAAAATGTTGACATAAGGACTAAAGTGAAATCGCAAACATCGGTTGTTAACACAATAATACGTAATTTGATAGTTACAGAAACATCGAAGGCTACTTATAGAGCAGATCAATCCGACTTTGAAAATAGTTATATGATGCTGGGATCCCGGGTTCGAAACCTAGCTTGGGCTAGTGTTGCCCACGAGACGAGACGAGACGAGACTTTGGTCTGTCCCGTCCCGTCTCGTGAAAATGCTGTCTCGTCTCTGTTGTGTTACCAACCACGGTAATATGATATAATAAATCAGGTGGGTTCGATTTTATACAAAATAATAATTTAATCCATAACTAAGAATATACAACATGGCTAACTCCATGCTTGACAATCCATAATCAACAAAACAATTGAACATCTATATTCAAAGATATAAAAACATCATAGATGTTTCACAATCTAGCTACTGCAACTTTCCCCTTCTTCCAAATGACAGCTGCAGCCTGTCAGGTGGTTTCCTCCTTCTAAAAGATCGTCGTGGACTGTTCACTGCTGAGGCAGTAACATCTTCATCTCGCCCAGTTTGCGGTCTCTCCTCACACGCCCTGTCCTGCGCTGACACGGAACCATCAAAGATCCAAAAGTTATCTTGTCCACTGTCTGTATCCGACCTGTTAGATTTATACTTCACTTGATGCAGATGTACCCTTCTCGTTGTTCCACCGGCATTGACCAATAACAAGCGTCTTCCTAAATGACCCGTAACTGTGGCTCGTATGTATTTCGGAAATCTGAATGTATAATTTCTTGTCCACACTGTACTTCCGATTGATGGTAATTCTTCGTTCTTATTGGTCTCATTTCTCACCACTTCCTTATTAGAACAACTCTGAACTCCTATCTGCTGTAACATGAAATTTTGCCTCCAATTGGGCCATAAAATATCCAGCCAAGTTCTTCCTACAATTGGTTGTGGCAGATTTTGTTTACAAACAAAAACATTCATATTATATTTGTTATCTCTCCACAATACGTCCAACATAACCTGACCTTCTAATGCTAATGGTCTTCCGTCAGCATTTTTCAAATTTATATTTACAGGTTGAATCTTTAAATACGGAAAAGATTGATCGAGAAATCTTTTATCAAACACACTTACAGAAGCTCCAGTATCGATCTCAAAATTAACTAATTTACCATCACAATTCAGATCAATTGTACATTTGTCAGTATTGTGCAAAGTTCCAACTACAGAGTTAAATTCAAATTGCCGTTCTTTAGTAGAACCATACTTGTACAACGGTAACTGGAAAGTGTGCAAGGGCTCGCGTGAAATTAACAATTCTTGATGTTCCTTTTCTGCATTCGACTTAATAGAATCTTTACATTCTTTTGAAATTACATCAAGAGACACATTACTTAAGCAACTGTTAGATTCAGCGGATTTACTTTGTAAACTTGATAAGTTTTTATCTGTCGGTTTATTACGAAATCTACAAAATTTCTGAATATGTCCAAAGAATCCACAATAATTACATCTAATTTGCTTTAAATAACATTTACCTTTTTTATGCGTCTTTCCACACTTATAACAAATCCATTGTCTTGAAGTTCCAGGTTTCTCATTAACTCTGCTCTTCTCAAACTGATTATTAAAGTTGGTTTTCCTATTGGAGAAAGCTTGGAAAGGTTTAGACTTGCTTTCATGAAGCTTATGTATATTATAATCAGTAGCAAAACCTTCCTTTTGATGGAATAGCCGTACATCTTTCTCAACCATTTCCATATTCACGGCAATGTCGCAAGCTTTAAGAAAGGAAACGTCGCCTTCTGATAACAATTTCTTTCTGGTAACTTCACTGCTAACTCCAAACACCAGTTGATCTCTTAGCATATCATTTAAGAATGCTCCAAAGTTACACTTAGTAGCTGCATGTTTAAGAGAAACTATATATTCAGACACAGGTTGACCTAACTCTTGCTTCAGAAGATGAAAACGGTATCTTTCTGCAACAACATTATGCTTCGGTTGAAAATGATTCAACAATACATCTTTTATTACTTCGTATGTTTTACTAGCAACAGAATCTGGAGTAACTAAATCCCTTAAAACATCATATAAATTTCCTCCACAGAATGCAATAAAATGACTAATTTGCTTTTCCTTTGGAATGCCATTAGCAACACAAATCTGTTCAAACCGCTCCAAATACGAATCAATGTTACCTTTATCCACATCGAAAGGTTCCAGAATATGTCCTTGAATCCCATACATAGTCGCCAAATTGTTGTGTTACCAACCACGGTAATATGATATAATAAATCAGGTGGGTTCGATTTTATACAAAATAATAATTTAATCCATAACTAAGAATATACAACATGGCTAACTCCATGCTTGACAATCCATAATCAACAAAACAATTGAACATCTATATTCAAAGATATAAAAACATCATAGATGTTTCACAATCTAGCTACTGCAGTCTCGTGTCTCGTCTCGAAAATATTAGTTTGTCCCGTCTCGTGTCCCGTCTCGAAGGGTTCTGTCTCGTCTCGTCCCGTCTCGTCCCGTCTCGTTTCGTCTCGTAAAAGTGATCCGGGATATCATGCCAACAAAAGTCAAAAGTAGCAGAAACACAATATTTTTCCGGAAAGTGGGATAAAGCTCCAAACATTTTACCCATTGCGTGGTGAGAATAAATAAGGTTCGTTAATCATGAGGACATTAATATTAAAAATGCAGTTTGTTGGTTACTCATTGCTAGGTATCTTATGAAATCTACCTTGTGTTTTTTCTCGGTTCCATACAACTGTCTATCCATCGAACAGTGAGTGCTCTTTTTCATTACTGCTATACCTTTTGGAAGTTTTGAAATGTTTTCTACTAGACCTTCTTTCTATCTGAATGTCGAACTTCCGTGCACTTTGAAAATGTACATTTTTTCTTTAAATTCTAACCTTGGCGCTGGGAACAACAAAAAAGTTTTTAAATGTGTAGTACGTACACAAAAGACTATTTAAAATTTCAATACTTTATATATTACAAATAGAAAGCATTTATTGTTAAATATAATTTAATATTGTTAAACATCTTCTATGACATAAGTTTCGAAAAGTGTTTCTTTGTGATATTGTGCTGTTTCTTATGCTCAGCATATGACGCACATACTTCTTTGTTTTCCCTTTAGCCTCTAAGTCCGGTACTACCACAGCTTGATCTAATTTATCCTTCGGCAGGCACGCATCTAGAAATATATGTCGGGGAAGGTGTCCGAGCCAAGTGTTTCAGAAAAAATTATAATAATAACATTAACGACAACAATTAAGCAAATGTTTAAATTAATACATTAATATAATTCATAGGTCTATTCACTTGAATATGTAAATTAATTAATTATATTAATGTTATTACATGAAATGTTACAAAGACGGTACACGAATAGTAATATAACAGCACGAAGATTAGCTAATATCTAGCTTACGTGTAGTTAAGATCGCCAAAATTTGCATAAAAACAGCTGTCCTGGCTTCCAACCAGTTACGGCGCCAGGGAAATGTGACTGGTGGGGGGGGGGGGGGGCGGAAGGCTGGCAACAAAATATTGTTAAGGGGGCATTCACATTAAAACGCCCGAAAACACTACACATATATATAATATATAATAATACTTATAATAATAATAATAATAATTATTATTATTATTATTATATTCACGTATGGTGTTTTGTGTTTGTCTTTTATTTAGAGTGGACGTTTACTGCCTAAATTTACTTCTTGATTACGAGTTTATCTCCACATAATTCGTTTTAATAAAGACATTAAATCATTTTTTTGGTAAGTTGCGTTGTCTCTAGTGGCCTATTTCAGTATTGGAAGATATTCAAAATTTTATAATTCATCGTCTTTCTTGAGATTAAACTACTGATATAAATATTTAAGTTAAGATAATAATATAAATGACGAAAAAATGCTTCGAAGAGTTTAATATTCTAGGAGAATAAACGTTACGTTGGAAGATATTAATCTTCTTAAGTATTAGAAACAATATGAGGCACTTAGTGAAGTGCAATTCTCCTGTAGGAGAATTCTGCTCTAGGTTCTTTGGAGAACACATTGCGCTCCTTTGGTACGTCCAGGACTTGACATTTCTTATCAATGGCAAGAACAGCCAAATGAGGCAGTTTGCATCCAGCATCCTGTTTCGAGCAAGCCTTTTCAAAGATTTTAAGGACAACCATCTTCGTAACGCTGAAGAGTTTTGGGCAAAATTTGTGTTTCACCTTTCAGGGAAATGTTATCACAGGATAAAAAATCAGACAAAGGTTACAGTTATCTCAGAATTCAAGAAATATTCTGACCCTGGCAATACTTACTCTTACTCTACCACTCCATCGTATGTTTATGCTACACAATTACAGGCACGTATGGAGTTCGTGGGAAGAAGTTCTTCGATTTTGATATGTACGAGAAAGAGCGAACCTGCATCTAATGATTGAAGAGTGGCAAATCCTAATAAGCATTCTTTTACCTGCCCGCGATATGTTTTGAATCGAATTTTAAGTGTAATTTGCATTTTAAGGTTCACGTTCAATACATTTCCAAATAATATCTCCACATTAACTTCAAGAGTATCGAAGAAATTTCCTTTGTTAAGGTTTCTTCAGACTCATCACCTCGAAATTCAAGTTCCGGAATAGTAAGAAACCGCGATGAATCCACAAAAACTGACATGTAGTGTCGGGTTTTCTTCGATCGCCTTTGGTCGTGGGTTCGATACCCAGTGGAGGCACTTTAAACCATAAGTCCAGTCCCGATTAGCCTTACTATGCATAAAGTGGACTTAAAACATCAAATCAACCAACCAACCAAATCTTGAATCAACTTTGAAAGTCTTTAGCGTTGTCACTAACGACCATGATTAGAATAATTTGCCCATACTACAGATGATGTCTTGCGGTTCTCAAAATATTCGTGATGTTTTAAAACCATCCACATTCAACACTTTTTCCCAGTTTTTAAGACTGGTTAAAACTTAGGTTAATCTCGGCTATTACAGGACATAAATGAATGAGAAATCACCTATGCCCAGGTCGCACTCGAATCTTGAAAGGAAGTCACACACACATAGCTATATACGTATATACTAAAACAAATCAATATTTGTTAAGCAAGTTGGTATTATAAGCAGGAAAGTGATATCATGCAGAATACACCACTTTTAAAAGGTGAAAATTGTCATACTCTTATAAATGAACTCTTATTATTCGATATTTAATTAACTTCAGTTGGGGGGCCGGGGGAGGGCGAAGTATCTGACTCGGGCCGCCCCCTCTGGCGTCGTCACTGCTTCCAACCCTCTAATAACTTCGCTGCTGATAGCCACACCTTCGAAATGGAAGCTTGTGTGTCGGCGAATAATACAAAGAACTTGTGTTCACTGTCCCTCTTTCATTCAAAGTCTGCCGTTTCCTTTTCAGTTTTTCCTGCAAAACTTCGTCAGCAAGCAAACCATATTACAGAATTTTTATTGCCCCTCCCTTGCATCAGCCTACATTCCTACTTCAGGCCTGGATTTATGGCACTTACCCACTACTGCAGGTCAACCTCGCCCTTATGTTTGGTGTTTGACCCCCTGAAGCAACGGTGTCCATTGTTCAAAGCGCAACCTCTGTCAGTGGGGAACGGCGAAAAATAGTCTCGGAATACACCCTGGCCATAAACAGGCTCCAGCCACCCTGACATTGCTGTCAGCTTCCCTCTGAAATTTGATAAAACTACTTTGTGAAATTTGTTTTGAAGGCTAAATTCATAGAATAAAAATAACAGCTACAACATTCCTTCATCTGATTTACAGAAAGTCTAATCGGGACTGGACCCACAGTTCAAATCACTATATGCCTTCACCAGGTATCAAACCTGGGACTCCTTGATTACAAGGCGACGACGCTAGCACTGTACCATCGGGGAGTCCCCTCGTAGAACAACGTTTCCTTCTACGACGATTATACAGAACTCTTATTCATTTGAATTCTATTCTATATCAGCCTCGGTAATTCGTTATTACATGTACATTACATGTACAATCCAAGTATTCTCCTTAAATAAGAAATAAATAAATAAATTTAAAAAAAAGCATTGGAAATAATTTCAAAACGAAAGTAAGGAAATCGAATCCAGCCACCTGTAGATTGCCTGAGGGAAACAACAAGAATTTTCTGAACAAAGACGTTTCCAAAATTTCCATAACATTCTATTAATTTCGCAACCCGTGCAAATAATCATGTGGTAAAATCTTGTCATGGTTCCCTGTAAACACTAAAATCACCAAATTAGTTATTTCCATATTTCCCGTATTTTCTCCTCCTCTTTAGCTCTCAGCTGTTCGGAGTGGGATAATGCAAGATTATTTGTCCCTAATTATCTCCTTCTCTTAGTCTTGCTGATATCTTGAACTCCTTAATAACTTTCCCAACAACTCCTTATCAATTTGTACTGCCATGTTTCCTACAATGTTTTTCCTACATCCTAATAACATTCACTTCTGTACACCCTTTGATGTAAAAATTAAATAATAATAATAATAAACTCTATCCGTCGGTCCGTTTATCTTTCCAACCTATAGAGCTGAGACTATTTTTACAAGATAAATCTCGGACTCACACACTCCACGATCTTTTGGCCCCTCCTTCCACCTTCTCTACCTGCCCTTTTACTTGTTGTTATTCAGAATTGTATTAGTATCTGGAGTACTATCGTAACATGAAGTTATTAACCTGGAATAAATTGGAAAAAAATGGGAAGTAACGCTGAGTTTCGAATGAGTATTGAAAATAATTTTAGGTATTCAATTCATTCATTCCTCTCTCTAAAATAGCCTTCTTTTAACTTAATACACGCTTATTAACGTTTCTAATTTAAATACTTTATTCCAAGCAAACAAGTCTTTGAAACTGATCAAATATTTTGCTTTTATTTTTTCGAGACATTCGAGACGAGACGAGACTTTTCAAAAGTCCCGTCCCGTCTCGTGTCTCGTCTCGAAAACGAGACGAGAAAGGCATTCCGTCTCGTCCCGTCTCGAATTTCAAAAGGCTTGTCCCGTCTCGTGTCTCGTTTCGAAAACGAGACGAGACACGAGACGAGACGGGACATGTCCCGTCCCGTGAGCAACACTAGCTTGGGCATGATGTCTATTCATCAATTTAATCATATCATCACTCATCCCCATCTTCGCAAATTAGCCAAAAGTGGCACAAGCGAAGCAAAATCAATCAAATCAAATCAAAAAACTTCTGTGATGCTGTCATAAAGAGAAGTTTTTCATTTGAATTTGAATTTTTGGGTGCGTCATGGTCATGGTCCATGTTATCCACATCTGAATTCGACACTTTTTTTTTCACCCGAAAATAGAGTACATGGCCTGCAAAAGAGTTTCGACAACTGCACACATCCACATAATCACGGATAGTCGTTATACCACGAAACATTGAAATGTCGGTCATATCCAGCAGACGACTTGGTTTTTAAATCGTTCAAAATAGGCTTTGGCCACCTTTCGCCACAATTTCGATTTTTTCTGCAAAATCACGAACCGAAAGATTGCTTCAAAATATCTTCTATCGCACGATTACACACACTGTCCAGATAGGATGAACCCGCCACCTCGGAACTCGGAGCAAGCTTCATTAATTAATTGACAATGAACGAAAACAACATAAAGACGAAAGACACCAGTCACAAAACTCCCACTGCACAGTCCCTCCCACAAACCGTTGTTTACTTTTGTAACACGTGAAGCAGCCTCCTTGCCCCCTCCCCTCTCAGCATCGGCCCTTCATCAATATTTCCTTCCCAATAGTTCTACTAATGTTGCCATCTTAGTTCTTTTGAAACCAGATTTGCCCAAATCGCGAAACTTTTCGTTTCAAATATTACGTTTGTAGAGTAGATGTAGTCTTCATCTGTTTCCTAACTACTCCCACTCCCATGTTTCGCTAAATCCACTGAAATCTCATTTCTGACACCACTACTATTTAGTATATTTTACGTCCTTTGCTACCTTTAAGGCTTTCGCTTTATAGGATAATCGTGACGATGAGGATGCATGGTGAATTATTGAAATAAAATTATTATTTCTTTGTGTATGTAATTATTAATTTTTATAATTATGTAAGTAAAATAATAACAACGAACATTGAAATAACTATTTCTTGCTGAGGATTCGAACCTTCGACACCTGACACTTCAGACCGTGCTAAGATAACAATCGGGAAATTATGCTTGTAAGTATTGTTTTCACCCAAAAACAGTTCTACCACCTCAAAAACATTGCTTCAATCCGAAATTATTGCATTCCTGCGACAACGTATGTCAATCTCAATCAGTATTATCAACAATTATCACAAATTCCTGTAACCGAAATAATATTATATGTGTGAAATATAGAAATTTAGGTTGACATTTTTAGAAGGACAGCGGACCCCTTGACCATACCCATTCCTCTCCTCTCCTTCTCGCCCATGATGTCGAAGAAGGACAAAGAGGACTTTCATAATCGCTGATATTTAGTGTAAATACAAAATATCACTTGGTAGTTTGCTTTTGCCCCAGTGTGATTTGATTTTTTAAAATTTTGATTTGGCGATTTAAGTCCACTACATGAACAGTAATGCTAATCGGGACAGTTTAAAGTTGGATCCGAACCACTTGTGCCTCCACCGGCTATCGAACCCGGAATCCCTTGATTATAAGACGGCGACGCTACCACTGCGCCATCGTTCCCCAGTGTGACCATACACCTTCAGAGTAAGATAGACCCGATTAGGCGACTTAGCTCTTTTCTGTCAATTGAATATGGCAACACTGGTATGTTTCCGGTAAGGATCACCGGCAACTGCACCGGCTAAACAGGCATGCCAAAAACCCGCCTCCTCGTCCCGCGGTCAGTCTTTGCCGCAACGCGAAGTCTTCCTTGGGTGGGCTCAGGGCCCTTTCCTCATGTTGCCTGAGGAGGGTACCGGATCAGTCCTCCTCTTCGCTTTTGCCGGTGTCAGAAAAAATGTCAGTCTGCTATGTTTACTTTACGAAAATATTACCAGTTTATGTAGGTAATAATATTTTAAGACGGGTTCTTCAATTCTTTATATTTTGGTTTTAACTGTGGTAACAGCGGCTACATGCACGCCACGCCTCTGCCCCCAGGGGTATTGTTATTCGACGCTGGGTGGGCGCCGGGGCCGCTTCCAACGTTAGATAAGTTCCCGGGGATCGAACCCGGGACCTTTAGCATGGTAGTCAGTGTAAGCCTTGTTTTGTTGTGTGTGATTTCTTATCTATACATGCACAAGACATACAAAATACGTAGGTTCAAATTAAACATAACTTTAATACATGGAAGCCATTCACGTACATCTTACACACTGTTACTATAACAACCAATCAATAACATGCTATAGAATACAAATTCTTCTTCTTCCTCTTATCAAGCGTCTATCATCTCCTCCTGGAGTCTCTTTTTTTTGTTTCAAGTGCTGGTCTCACCGTATCTATCAGGAGGTCTCCTAAGTCTATTCGATCTTCTGATTGGTGTGTTCCCAGCGTCTGTATATGGTTGGTTTTGTTATCTCTTCCCTCTGCATCCTCCGGCTGTCCTTCTGGTATCGATTCAAGGTTTGGATCAGGTAGATCAGTTGATGAGGGGTTTGGTTCACACTCACGTTTTCGTAGCCACCTGACGTGTACCTGACGTGTCAATCCGTCGAACAACTGCACTTTATATATTACGCTGTTGCCAACTCTAGACAATACCATTCCTGGTACATGCTTGGGCGAATTTACCTTCGGGGTCTGCACCAAGAGTGGATCATTCAGAAGATATGTAAGATACGTTTTGTCAAGTCTCTTCCTCTCTACTCGGTCCCGCCATGATCCAAGAAATGGTAGGTGATCCACTCGCCTTTCCCGTTCAGTCATATATTTATGTCTCTTGTATCGCAGTTGGTCACTTTTCCTTGATTCATCATCCTTATCTGCCATTGCCTGTGTTGGAATGCCAGCTCTTTCTTCTCTCGCCTTCTGAGCCAACTGCCTCAGATGCTCTTCTTTCTTCTCCTTTTCTTGCTGGTCAAGTTTCTTCTTCAGCTGTGCTCTCAAACCTTCACTTTCCGGTATTTTAGTATTAATATCTGCGTTATCATTTCGTTCGGACCCCGTATTTTTGAACAATGTGTTACATTGTGCTAACAGTTTTCTCCAACCCGGATGAATACTGTCCAGCCATGAACGTCCAATCAACGGATAACGCAGTTCTTCTTTACACAATATAACCGGCAATTTATACAATACATCTTTCAATGATAAATCAATGAAAGCTTGACCTTTCAACTTCAAAGTATTATTATTCACACCTCGTAACTTAAGTGTAGTGAATTGTGTTCGCCGATGAGGGAACATTTTTTTGAAAGACTTGCTATTGAACAGCGTAACTGTAGATCCAGTATCTAGTTCACATTGTACAATTCGCTTATCAATACACAAATCAACTACGCACGGTTCTGCCGACACAAGAACATTAGTGCCATCTATAGCTTGTGCTCTTGGCTTGAAACTAACACTCCTTGCTTTTGAACGAGTGAGTGTTGCATATTCCACTTGCGTATTTTCTGTGTTCGATGAAATAGTGCAAGTACTATCTTCTGGCGGATGAGAATCACTAACCTCAACGTGCAATAAAGACAAACCATGAAAATCGTTATATATGTTTTGTTCAACAATAGCGTCTAAAGATTTAATATTAGACGTAGATATTTGCTCACTTGTAATTGTCTTACTCGCAACTACACCATTATTTTTCCTAAACTTGCATTTTACATGCCAATGACCTTTCTTTTTGCAAAATGAACATATCGAATATTTTGCTGGACAATGTCCAAGATCATGCCTTCTGGAGCATCTATCACATTCTTTAGTGCTTTTATAACTTCTATTCCGAGGAGTAACAAAGTTATTTTTGCTTGCTTGCGAGGACTGGAAACATGGTTTAAATTTCTGTGTCCCAGCAAATGCAACTACATTAGAACTACATTCCTTTTCACGATGTGCGAACATTTGTGTTTCCCGTTCAATTAATTCCATTTGAAGCACAATATCTTGACATTTTGCTGGAGTCAATGTAGGTTCAGACAGTAATTTCTTTCTAATGGCGTCAGACCGAACGCCTACAATTATTTGCTCTACAATGGCTTCCTGTAAGTACTGGCCAAAACTACATTTTAGTGCTTGTTCCTTAACACGTACCATAAATCGTGTTGCATTCTCACCACTTTCCTGCGTGCATTGTCTGAAGTTAAAACGTTCCACATATTTGTTTGTTCTCTGGCCATAATGTTTAAGCAGGTTGTCCTTGAGGATCGAATATGTTTGACGATCGACTGGTTCAGGTGCAAGGATGTTCTTCAGCACTTTGAAAGCTTCAGACCCTATAACTGCAATCAGTATGTGTACCTTCCTGGCTTCATTAACATCATGAGCCAAGCAAGACTGTTCAAACCTCGTTAAATAATCTTCTATTTCTTCCGAATCTGGCCGGAACTCAGAGAATAAATTCAAACCGAACATATTCATAATTGTGGTCAACTAAATATCACAATATCTTAAACACAATCCGTATCACATAATTTAAACTTTGTTCTTGTACAATTATTGTAATCAATACACAAACCGTGTAATCTTGGTTCTTACCGTAGAAATTGATCAAGCCGACACAATTTCTCCTTGCATAAACCTATGCTGGAATGATGATCGTCGTGTACTCTTCGTGACGTCTTCATCCATACTTCTTCTTACGAAGAATCACCAAGAATATCCTGTACGACTGCGCCATAGATGTAAGCCTTGTTTTGTTGTGTGTGATTTCTTATCTATACATGCACAAGACATACAAAATACGTAGGTTCAAATTAAACATAACTTTAATACATGGAAGCCATTCACGCACATCTTACACACTGTTACTATAACAACCAATCAATAACATGCTATAGAATACAAATTCTTCTTCTTCCTCTTATCAAGCGTCTATCAGTCAGACGCGTTACCGACTGATCCACCGCGGCCTTTTTGACTAATAAAAATCATATCGATGAATGAATTAACACAAACTTATAAACATTAAAAAATGCATTATTTGTGTCTGTATTAATCACACAAATTATATGTTTATTACTTGTATGTATACCAGCAGTAAATAAACCCTTTGAGGGATTCTTGTCATGGTCACATCCTTTTTTCACATCACAGGTATTTTGTATTACTATTGAGAAGAGGCGCTTTCAGATTTTAACAGCGGAGGGGAGTCACGACAGCAAAAAGTTTGAAAACCCTTCCTAGACTATTAGACAAAACTATCCAACAATACGACTGATTCCCTGAAACTGATTTCCATTATGCGAGTAATGTCTAGCATCGATAAGGACCATTTGATTCGTACATGTCAATCCTTCCGGTCCGCATATGCCATGTTGCAATAGTTGGCCTGCCCAGTAAATGACGTTCTGAGAGAATTGTGGTGACGTCCTGTGTTGTTGCTTTTGTATGAAGTGTTTTTGTCATTTAGCATTCCTTCCCTGCCAATTTTGGCATCGATGTTTAGAACAATATTGATTTCTACCAAACACACAACTTCGTGTAATATGTATAATACTAAATACTGAACTGAAAAAAATGTGTATGTGCTGTGAATGTATTGTTTCATAATCAGTTCATCTTTCAATTTCTAGTTTAAATCGTTAGACTGTTATAATTTGTTCCTAAATCGAATCTCTATGATAATTGCACATTTATGAATGGTTCCTTTAACTAAAATTTACCAGTATCAGCAACGTTTTCGAATTATTTGCACAAGTAAGTTATTTCATCAATAATCCTTATTATTTTCATTTTTCTTGGTTTCTAATTGCCATCAAATGTTTAATAAGAAGTCAAACTTTTTTCTATGTCTTACTCTGTATCGATTGAAAATGTATAACCTACTTGCTTTTAAGACCATGGACTTTTCTGCACTTACTATAAAATACAAGTAAATGCACCACATTTATTGGAAATCTTCGGAATGTTCAAAATGCATTCAGAAATATGTGGAATACATCCCATAAGATTTCGATTAATTTTCATTAGCTGTTGCGTACTGTAAATCCCTATTGCTCAAACAATAGTTGAAAACTATGCAGTTTATTGTTGAGTGTAAAGAAACAATGCTTAGTAATAATGCAACAATGAAACTATCCTCTGAATATCTATGGTTTTAGTTTATCAAAGAGAGCAATTTACTTTGTCTACTCGTTTGTATCCTATATGGATATGTCTGGAAATGTCAAATCAACACACAAACAGAACACACAGTGAACAGTGCAAAAATAGTGCATATTTGCAAAATTGGTTTGTGCCACTGGTGACTTTCGTGACAATTTTCCGAAACCGGACATTCTACAAGAAAGAGGAACTCTGACCCAAGTCGAGTGGACACCGCTACAATGAGATGATGAAACTTCCGAAATCCAGTCACAGTCTCCAATCTGCTAAGAGAAGCTTTTTCAGCACAAGGTATGTAATGTCAATGATTGGAGGAAGTAGTGGGGTGAAACTAACCGAAATGAGTATAAGCCAAAACTTTGTCAGTAAACAGTTACATTAGAATAGACTGTAGCTAATACATTTTTATTTGTATTGGAAAATAAATTCATATTACGTCAGTAAGAAATGTAGATGCAAGAAGATTCGTCTTTAAAGCATCCAGTCTTCAATCATATTTTGGGACTGTTTGAAATTGATTATATTTAAAAAAAAAAAAGAAAAGAAAAATGGACGTATTTAATTATTATTGTGGTGAAATTAGAAGAAAGTGCAACATAACTATTGTCCAGAAATTCGAAACCACAATATTTTAAAAGTATTAAATTGTAATGCAAAATGCAAAACGTCCAGTCAAGTCATCTTTAATGGTTTCTCTGTAATTAAAGTTCAAAGAGTGTAAACATTATTTTGGGACACTCTGTATATCCACATCAAGATGCATAGATGCTTGTTTTCTGACGTATCTGTATTAAATTTTGGGACAAGTCGTTAGGCTCTCCGCTTGCGAAACGAGTACACACCTGTCATCTTATAAGCAGTGAATTACAGACACAAGTATTTACCACAAAGTTTTTGTTTTCATTGTTGACAATTCCGTTCGTACAACAGCGGAAGGATCTTGGTGTCATTTTTGATAGCAAACTGACTTTCAACCATCACATAGACTACATAACTTCGAAAGCGATGAAAACACTTGGACTAATTTACAGATTTACAGACATAACACACGTTTCTGCCCTCAAAACCTACTTTACAATGTGTGTTGTTCCTATTCTTGAATATGGCTTCTGTATTTGGTCAATGGCATGTGAAAGCAATTTAAAGAAAACAAACAAAGTACTAAGTTGCTTTGTCAGAATAGTCAAACACAGATGCCCAGCCCTTGCAAACTTCTCCAAACAAGAAATTCTATCCACTCTACAAATTCATGACCTTTCTCTTCGCCGTCAACTCTCAGATTTAACACTACTGTTCAGAATCATTAATGGACAACTGTTCACAAGCGAACCCTTGCCAATTCTTAATATCAGAATCGCACGTCCCAAGAGTAAATGCAACAACTTCTTTTACATTAAATCTTCAAGGCTATTTTTAGAACAAAGATCACTTCTCTACAGGCTACAGACCACTTACAACTCACTAAGAGACGCTCCGGGCTTCCACTTATAAAAGCAGACTTACAGAACAGCGTGCATTAAGCAACTGAAGAGTAAATAATATTATTTTTGCCCTAGTTGTTATTATTATTCTTGTTATATATGTATGTGTGTGTGTATGTGTCCATGTTTATTTCTTTTCCAGTTGATATCCTGATGTAAAATGGATTTTTCTGTATTCAGGACTTTTCAAATAAATAAAAAAATATTAAAAAAATTCAGCGTAAAATGGCCATATTTACTGCATGTGGAATTTTCTCAAAATGAACTTAAATAAATAAAACAAAACGCTAAGAATTCCCAACAGAAGACACCCATGCTCATAGAAAAAGTAAGGACATTTAAAACTTAAAAAATGACCTTGCTTGAAATATTGGTTCATAATTTTAAATTATTTTTGAATCGTTAAGAATATTTACGATTAGTTTAGACCAACGTTTGACTTTTTTTTAGGATATTGGTTGGTCTAAAACCGTTCAGAAACCAGCTACAGATAAAATGAAATAAAAATGTTTACTTTGAATATTCAGTCACTGTGTTGCAGTCACAGAAATCTTCATATAATGTTCTGTTTCCTAAGCTACTTATTTTTTCTTCCAACATTGGTTGATTCATTGATTAAAATGATTTATTTTACTTTGCATTTCTGTCACTTTTGGCAAATCGCGAAGATAAGGATGAATGTTGTAGCGGTCTAACTGATGCAAGAGCAAAAAGAAAACACTCATGCAACAACAAAAGCCCCACAGATACTGCCTGTGAATCCAGACGCCAGAGTCTCGTTAGTCTGCAAATTGCAGTCCAGGGTGTACTTCATGCAAGAGAGGTTGGCATTTGGGTGTCTCGGAAAGGGTAACTTTTACACCCGTCTTACAAAAATGAATTGCAAGATTCTTAACAAAAATATTTGATTACAAGTGACACAATATGACTTGGAGTCTAGTTGTTTCATTTTCTATCAGTGTATCGGCATAAGACGGAGTTAGGGCCTATTTTTAATAGTCAGTACTGCTTTATTTAACAAGCTTTACAGTCTCGTATTGGGTTACGGAGTGCGCAACTAAGAAGTTAGTCTTCTCGGGTTCGAAGCCTGGGTAAGGCACGGATTTATCACTTGTTTTGTATTATATTTCATTTCATCATTGATTCTCATCGTTGAGATTAACCAAACGGGTAGAAAAGCGACGTAAATTAAGGGATGCACAAAGAAAAATAAGTTTTTCACGTACCTAGGGTCAACACAGGCAATTCTGGCACAAGCGAAGGAGAAATTAGAGAAGGAAACATATGACTGTGTACTTTATTTCGTGAGTTTCCCTAGGTTCTTCCATTCCTGGTACAGCTGTGAAGCTGACTTTGCAAGGGTTTGAGTATGTCTCTTCAAAGTTTACTTTATGCACGGAAAGGCTAATCGGGACTGGACCTATAGTTTAAAGTAGGATCCGAATCACTGTGTCTCCCCACCGGCTATCGAACCAGGGACCTACTGATTACAAGTAGACCAGACCGCCATCGGTTAATTGATAATGACGAATTAAAATTTTGGCGTGCGTCGTGTGCCCATTTTGCGCCCTCAGTTAAAAATGGGATGTTAAAAGCCCCTTGTGAAGGGTTGTAAAGGGACCTCTACAGGACATTAAAAAGGTAAGGAAATACCAAAAGATTTCCTCAGAGAGAGTGGAAGGGGCCGCTTATCTAAAGACGCTAAAAACATGTGTTAAAACACTATCATCATCTCCCCAACATGGAGGAGAAATAACAATCTGGATTCTATTCTGTAGACAGCAAAGGTTAATATCAGTGAAATAAATTCTCTGAAGAGAGTTTGTGGAATTTTGTTGGTCCAAACTCAGTTTATATTTTCAAAAATAATGTAAAACGCTTATACTTTGTTTCCATGGCAGCTAAAAAACAAGTTGAAATAAAGAATAGTACACAAAAAAGATACTTACCAAGTTAAAAAGCCTTTAGTTGCACTGCAACAACTCAGTCACGCTAAAATCAGCACGTCTTTCAAGCCAGACACTTGAGAACTCTCTTGGACCGCTTCGTCTTCCGTTCGTTATTTATAGATTCTTAGACAAAAGGCCTGTCAATATGAATATTACTTTTCATTGCTCTTCTCTGATTGGTTGATTAATTTATTAAAAACCTTCTCTCATTCGTTAATATTTTCTAGCCTCAACCCAGGACCCTTCGAGCTCCTCAATTATACCAAATATGACTCACCACCGACGCCAAAATGGCTGGTCGTGACATCAACGGTGTCTGCAAACCATGCATAAATAGCCAAAAATTGGATTAGAATAGCGATAAAACGTGTCCTGAAAACGCATTAACTTCAAGTTCCCACGAGTGCCTGAATCAGCCTTGACTCATATCCGGGCGTAACGCGTATAAGAAAAAATAAACTGGCTTAGAATAGGCCGGAACCGGGTACCATAATAGTATCTATTATGCACTAATGAAAAACCATTAAAACCAAGCTCCACGTCTGTATAAATCATCCGTGACTCATATCCGGCTGAAACACATATATAATGTACAACAATAGTGTTAGGTTAGGGTAAAAAACGAACTCCATAATAGTGTATTTTGTACATTAATGGAAAACCATTAAATCCAAACTCCCACGTGCGAGTAGTATGATTTGTGATATTATAAACCCGAGAAATGATGAGCCCCCCTCAGGCAGATTTGCCTACACTTAAAACTAGCTCAACATGCCCATATGAGCTTTTTGCTCAAGTGTGGTACTCTAATCCAAGATTTTTGTAAAAATGCCCTCGGGATTTTCCCGTGAAATGATGAGCCCCCTCAGATTGATTTGGCTACACTTACAAAAGCCACATCTGTGAGATTTTTGTCCATAATCCTGTCAAAAATATGCCCCTCTTGATATTTTTTTTGGATACACTTAAAACTAAGCCAAACGTATTAACACACACACACACACATATTTACTTCCGGTCCACTTCCGGTTTAAGTTCAATTGGGCACCAGGCTCAACTTGTATATTTAGTATTAAGATAATGTAATTCTTCTAGAATTGCTCTGTGACTCTCTCATTTCTTACATCATAAACATATGATTTTTCACCTATAAGAATAACACTACATATGGTGTCATCAGGGAGTGTTTCGTGGAATTCACAGATAATTTTAATGTTTGTCCTGTCATTAACCACAACTTGTTTCTTTTTTGAAGTGTTGATGACAAACATGGGTCTCTGTGCTTTGAATTCATCTGGTGTGTAATACATGTCAGTATTGCCAGTAGTGACCCTTTTGTATGCTGTAAATGCTTCATATAATTTAAGAAAATCATTCTTGGAAATGTCTAAATTATAATTTTCTCTAGGGAATACCTCATTTCTGCCATTTTTAAGATATATGTTCTTGATGTTGCAGTTATCAAATTTGCTTGAATTTTTTTCCTGATTATTGTGTCTTCCAGTCTGAAACAGTACCACCACAAAATCCGGCATGTCATATTGTATACTGGAGAATGAATTTGTAGCATCAATTTCAGAGAATAGATGCGGCACAAAATTGTCTACCAATCTTATATTTGAATTTGCCGGATAATCTGTACCATCGAGCTTTACAACATCAAATTTGATGTATAGATCTGCTCTGTGGGGGTGTATAAAGCCATCCCCTACATCAAGATCAACCACAATCTCTGTGTTGGGTTGATTTAAATTTGCAAATGTCCTCCTGTTTGGAGGGAATGATCCCCAAGAAATTTTATATAAATACCAAAGCCAAAAATATTAACACACATACACATATACACACACTAAATATACAAAGCACACTGCTGAACCCAACTGATATTTTTTATTAAGTATAAAGTTTTGATTTGGACGCCAGGAAATCTTATATAATAAACCAACAATAAAAAATGCCAAATCAAAAATATTGTAATCAATGCAATAAGAATATATCCAGCCCCAATTGGGTTAAGCACCAAAAGAATTGTAATCCAGATAAAAGCAGAATACTCACAAAAATATGCCCAAAATGCCATAGAGAATATAGCATGCAATACTTCACATATAAACATATAGATACTTCTTCTGCACAGTCATCAACATTGCCAAACAAAATTGATTGGAAATATTTGTGTGATTGCCCTGTATAGTTTGGATTGCAAGGCCAAATTTTGTAATTTTGTAGACCAGGAGCTAGACCCTGTGCACCGGAAACAGGCTATAAAGTGCCTCTCCACAAATTATGTGAGCATCATGGAGCACACAATACACTTTACAATTTTGAGAATCTCAATTTAAATTCAGGAACAAGAGATTTGGATTTGATGTATCTGGATAATATCCCTTCTTTCAAAAAATGTTTGCATCTTGAATCAACCTGCAAACAATATTACATGTTAGGCTGGGCTATCTCAACAGCAGAGGCATGCAGCTTAGTGGTTTCCCGCACTCACACTCTGTAAATACATTCCATGATTTTATTATCCTATTAAAGCACCCAATGCTGCAATTTTTAAATTTTTGCTGAAGAAGATACATGATTATCTCAGTCATGTTCAACATCTGAGAATTGTATGCATCAAAATATTGCAGGTGATGATTGAAATCTGCACCACTATACAACATCCCACTGTCTGTTGTGACAAATTCTGACCTATGGAACCTGTCCAGATGCATCAGCAAAAATCTGAAATGTTTCCAGTTTGAGCTCTGATTGGGAAGGATCTCAAAATCATAGAATCTCCCCACACTTGCATGATTTGAAAACCATCCGCCATAATAGGAAAAATCAATATAATAATAAAAAACAACAAACTGTCCCACAATTCTCCTGCAAGAATTATACTTGTGGCACTCAAAATCAGTGATGTATCTCAAGTTTAGATATTTGAAGCTTTGTGTGCTGTGCAGTGCCCAGTGGAACTCTGTCTTATTGTTGATTGAAAATACATCATACTCTGAAAGTGTTGAGAATCTAATTTTGAAATCAGGAATAAGAGATTCAGACTTAATACATTTTTCAACAATTCTTCTATCAAAAAATGACATGTAGCTATTACTCCAAGAATAAGTGAATATTGCTCCTACCCAAAAAAACTGTGCACAGGACCCAGACTGAGCAGTCCCTGTTGTGGAAATTGGTACTCACAACAAAATCCAACCCAGAATATATGAATTCTGTGTTTGTAGTTATAAACTCAAATATGTCAAAATAACATATAACAATATTATGATTGAGTTTGAAGTCTGATCAAAGGGCTTATATAAATTGTACATGCATTTGTGAACCAAGTAATTGTTCCTGAAGCGCAACAATTTTCTTATGTGTGAATTCAACCTTTCCCAAATATCCCAGATTCAGGAATCATACAGTTCTGGCATATCTATTATCATAGATTTATCAACATGACTACTGTATATTCTTAATTTTAACAGCATCTGGAATTTTATCATAATCTACATATATACTCTGCTCATCCATGTTGAAATTGCCGGGTGTGCCGGGCTTATTGTAGAGGCCTGGATCCTTGAATTTCTTACCCTGTTGCATGTTGCCTGCAGGCGGATCGATCTCAACATGTTCTATGTTGAAACTACCGGATGTGCCGAGCTTATTGTACAGGCCTGGGTCCTTGAATTTCTTACCCTGTTGCATGTTGCTTGCAGGTTGATAGATCTCAACATGTTCCATGTTGAAACTGCCGGGTGTGCCGGGCTTATTGTAGAGGCCTGGATCCTTGAATTTCTTACCCTGTTGCATGTTGCTTGCAGGTTGATAGATCTCAACAGGTTCTATGTTGAAATTGCCGGGTGTGCAGGGCTTATTGTACAGGCCGGGATCCTTTAATTTCATATCATGTTGCATGTTGCTTGCAGGTTGATAGATCTCAACAGGTTCTATGTTGAAACTGCCGGGTGTGCAGGGCTTATTGTACAGGCCGGGATCCTTGGATCTTCTACCCTGTTGCATGTTGCTTGCAGGTTGAATTCATGTCCACTGTCAAGCAACCACCTGAACTCTGTTTCATTCCTAACTGCAAACAGATCATATTCCCGACAAGTCAGAAAAAAAAACAAGCCTGAAATCACACAGCAGTGAATCTGATTTTATGTATTTTGAGAGGTTCCTCCTGTCAAAAAACATTCCTACATTAACTGCTCTATAGATATGTTAAGATTTGAAGGTTGCAGAAAATTGCACCTCAAAGGTTCAAAATATCTTAAATCATGAAATTTTATCTTCTGGCTCAGCAGATACAGAATAATCTCATTTGCATTGATAACACTTGTGATGTATTTTCCTCCCCTAACAAAATCCACACCAGAAAACACCAAGCCTGTATCTGTAGTTACAAATTCAAAATCATCATAAGATTTCAAATGAATATCACAATTTAAATGTTTCCAGTTCTCAGATATGTTAAATGGGATATTAAAACAATACAGTGCTTCAAAATATTTTGTTGTGAACCAGTAATTTTTTCTGTAACAATCATAAAAACCTACAAAAAGCCCAACAATTCTCCTGTGCAGCAGATATATGTATTGTTTCTTCCTGCCCAACAATCCCAGATGCATGCATCCAAATTCACGGCCACAGTCAAGCACCCACCTGAATTCTGTCTTATTTCTAACAGCAAACACATCATATTCACATAAATTGGAAAATACAAGCTTGAACCTAACTACAAGTGATTCTGATTTTACATATTGTGACAAGTTTCTTCTGTCAAAAAACATAGTGCAATCAGTGCTGTGTGTCATCCCTCTAGGACAATGACACATTCAAAAATGCAATGCTGTAATTTTTTAAGGGCATGTTCAACACTATGCCTGAGGATATTGTTCCTCTGCTGCTGATAATCTCTGTTTATTTCCAAATCCCACTGCCGGGGATACATGTTTGATTGTTTGCATTGCGGGATTGATTCCCACTGTACCAACCTATGTATGTATTATTGGGAGTTTAGATAATTGTTTCCCGCACCTGCATGTTTCATTCCAAGAGGTTTTGTCTAGGCACAGTGCAAGGCACTTACTGCTGCAATTTCTGAATTTTTGCCTCAGAAAATACAGAACAAGCTCATTCAGGCATTTGTGCTTTAAATACCCAACAAGATCCGGGTGGAAATCATCTGCACTGAACAAGTGCCCATCATCTGTGGTCACAAATTCAATATTCCTATTAAACAGATTGGGATTGGAAATTATTCTGTTCAAAAATTTAAAATGCACCCAATTTAAGCTCTGATCAGCCATGAGCTCTAAATCATAATCTTCATACCCATCACAACAATTGCTGTACCAACATTCATCAATCAATTTCAACCTGCAGAAATAATAGCAGCTCCCAGTGTGGTGATGCACAAACAATCCACAAATTCTCTTAAACTTGTTGTACATAAATTTTTCAAACTTGCTGATGCTCTTCAGTGACAAGTATTGAAAATTCTTGTCACTATCAAGCACCCAGTGCATTTCAGTCTCATTCTGAACTGTAAACAGATCATACTCGGACAGGTTCAGGAACCTAAGCCTAAAATCCCCAACAAGTGATTCATTTACTTTATTTATTTATTTTTATTTATTTGAAAAGTCCTGAATACAGAAAAATCCATTTTAATGTATTTTGAAATTGATCTCCTGTCAAAAAAATTCTGCATTATGACAGGCGCAATGGCAGTGTGAACAATTCCCTGTCGCATTGGCATGTATTTTGTATGTTGTGTGCTTCAAGTGACAGGCATATGCATTCATGCTCACAGTTTTTAAATTTTTGCCTAAACATATACATGAGAATTTCATTGAAGTTTGTATGTTTTAAAAATTTGCTCATGCCTGGCTTAAAATCTTCAGGTAGGTATAAATTGCCCTCATCTGTAGTGACATATTCAAGAGGATTCAGGTCCACATAAACTCTGTTTGAGATTTTATAATGGACCCAGTTTAGACTCTGCGGCATAATTATGTCTATTCTGTGCACAAAACAATTCCTATTGCAATTGTTGTACCAGTAATCATCATACATTGCAAATCCACAATGCCAATAATAACACTCTACAGAATAATGCACAAAAAATCCAACAATTCTTTTGCATGTATTGAACATGGATATTTCAAATCTTGTCAGGGATTTCAGGGACAGGTAGTGAAAAGCAAAATCACTTGAAAGCACCCACTGCATCTCAGTTTCATTCTGCACAGAGAACAGGTCATGCTCAGAGAGTCCAGAGAACCTATGCCTGAAATCCCCAACAAGTGATTCTGATTTTTTATATTTGTAAATAGATCTTCTGTCAAAAAATTCCATACCTTTGATTCAATCCTCTCTCCCACTGCTCTGCTTTCCCTGCTGTTTCTGCTCTCTCTCTGCTGTTTCTGCTCTATCTGAAATTAAATTTTTAATCTAGATAATTGTTTCCCACAATTGCATGTTCTGCTGAGATGGCTCCCACCTAGAATCTTTGCAATGCAATCAGAGTCACAGTGTTTGAATTTTTCTCTTATGAAATACATAATAATCTTATTCAAGTATATATGCTTAGAGTACCACACACAATCAGGATCAAAATCATCCTCACTGTACAAGTGGCCACTGTCTGTTGTAACAAATTCAATATTATGATTTGTAGATATCCTGAATTTGTAATGCATCCAATTCAAGCTTGGGTATGAAACAATATTCATCCTATGCTCTGCAAACAAATTATAGCAATTACTCAACCAATGATTATTGAATATTTTAAGCATGAAATAATAACCATAATTATCTGTGTAAAAATTCACAAAAAATCCAGCAATTCTGCCACACTTGTTGTAAACAATTTTTTCAAACTTGCTTATATGTTTGAGGCACAGGTAGTGAAAGGGCAAGGCACTGTCAAGCACCCATTGCATCTCTGTTTCATTGCAAATTACAAACAGGTCACACTCAGAGAATCCAGATAATCTGATTCTGATATTTTCCACCATTGTTCCTTTATAAACGTTTCAACTCAAACAGAGTTTATGTGGACCTGAATCCTCTTGAATATGTCACTACAGATGAGGGCAATTTATACCTACCTGAAGATTTTAAGCCAGGCATGAGCAAATTTTTAAAACATACAAACTTCAATGAAATTCTCATGTATATGTTTAGGCAAAAATTTAAAAACTGTGAGCATGAATGCATATGCCTGTCACTTGAAGCACACAACATACAAAATACATGCCAATGCGACAGGGAATTGTTCACACTGCCATTGCGCCTGTCATAATGCAGAATTTTTTTGACAGGAGATCAATTTCAAAATACATTAAAATGGATTTTTCTGTATTCAGGACTTTTCAAATAAATAAAAATAAATAAATAAAGTAAATGAATCACTTGTTGGGGATTTTAGGCTTAGGTTCCTGAACCTGTCCGAGTATGATCTGTTTACAGTTCAGAATGAGACTGAAATGCACTGGGTGCTTGATAGTGACAAGAATTTTCAATACTTGTCACTGAAGAGCATCAGCAAGTTTGAAAAATTTATGTACAACAAGTTTAAGAGAATTTGTGGATTGTTTGTGCATCACCACACTGGGAGCTGCTATTATTTCTGCAGGTTGAAATTGATTGATGAATGTTGGTACAGCAATTGTTGTGATGGGTATGAAGATTATGATTTAGAGCTCATGGCTGATCAGAGCTTAAATTGGGTGCATTTTAAATTTTTGAACAGAATAATTTCCAATCCCAATCTGTTTAATAGGAATATTGAATTTGTGACCACAGATGATGGGCACTTGTTCAGTGCAGATGATTTCCACCCGGATCTTGTTGGGTATTTAAAGCACAAATGCCTGAATGAGCTTGTTCTGTATTTTCTGAGGCAAAAATTCAGAAATTGCAGCAGTAAGTGCCTTGCACTGTGCCTAGACAAAACCTCTTGGAATGAAACATGCAGGTGCGGGAAACAATTATCTAAACTCCCAATAATACATACATAGGTTGGTACAGTGGGAATCAATCCCGCAATGCAAACAATCAAACATGTATCCCCGGCAGTGGGATTTGGAAATAAACAGAGATTATCAGCAGCAGAGGAACAATATCCTCAGGCATAGTGTTGAACATGCCCTTAAAAAATTACAGCATTGCATTTTTGAATGTGTCATTGTCCTAGAGGGATGACACACAGCACTGATTGCACTATGTTTTTTGACAGAAGAAACTTGTCACAATATGTAAAATCAGAATCACTTGTAGTTAGGTTCAAGCTTGTATTTTCCAATTTATGTGAATATGATGTGTTTGCTGTTAGAAATAAGACAGAATTCAGGTGGGTGCTTGACTGTGGCCGTGAATTTGGATGCATGCATCTGGGATTGTTGGGCAGGAAGAAACAATACATATATCTGCTGCACAGGAGAATTGTTGGGCTTTTTGTAGGTTTTTATGATTGTTACAGAAAAAATTACTGGTTCACAACAAAATATTTTGAAGCACTGTATTGTTTTAATATCCCATTTAACATATCTGAGAACTGGAAACATTTAAATTGTGATATTCATTTGAAATCTTATGATGATTTTGAATTTGTAACTACAGATACAGGCTTGGTGTTTTCTGGTGTGGATTTTGTTAGGGGAGGAAAATACATCACAAGTGTTATCAATGCAAATGAGATTATTCTGTATCTGCTGAGCCAGAAGATAAAATTTCATGATTTAAGATATTTTGAACCTTTGAGGTGCAATTTTCTGCAACCTTCAAATCTTAACATATCTATAGAGCAGTTAATGTAGGAATGTTTTTTGACAGGAGGAACCTCTCAAAATACATAAAATCAGATTCACTGCTGTGTGATTTCAGGCTTGTTTTTTTTTCTGACTTGTCGTGAATATGATCTGTTTGCAGTTAGGAATGAAACAGAGTTCAGGTGGTTGCTTGACAGTGGACATGAATTCAACCTGCAAGCAACATGCAACAGGGTAGAAGATCCAAGGATCCCGGCCTGTACAATAAGCCCTGCACACCCGGCAGTTTCAACATAGAACCTGTTGAGATCTATCAACCTGCAAGCAACATGCAACATGATATGAAATTAAAGGATCCCGGCCTGTACAATAAGCCCTGCACACCCGGCAATTTCAACATAGAACCTGTTGAGATCTATCAACCTGCAAGCAACATGCAACAGGGTAAGAAATTCAAGGATCCAGGCCTCTACAATAAGCCCGGCACACCCGGCAGTTTCAACATGGAACATGTTGAGATCTATCAACCTGCAAGCAACATGCAACAGGGTAAGAAATTCAAGGACCCAGGCCTGTACAATAAGCTCGGCACATCCGGTAGTTTCAACATAGAACATGTTGAGATCGATCCGCCTGCAGGCAACATGCAACAGGGTAAGAAATTCAAGGATCCAGGCCTCTACAATAAGCCCGGCACACCCGGCAATTTCAACATGGATGAGCAGAGTATATATGTAGATTATGATAAAATTCCAGATGCTGTTAAAATTAAGAATATACAGTAGTCATGTTGATAAATCTATGATAATAGATATGCCAGAACTGTATGATTCCTGAATCTGGGATATTTGGGAAAGGTTGAATTCACACATAAGAAAATTGTTGCGCTTCAGGAACAATTACTTGGTTCACAAATGCATGTACAATTTATATAAGCCCTTTGATCAGACTTCAAACTCAATCATAATATTGTTATATGTTATTTTGACATATTTGAGTTTATAACTACAAACACAGAATTCATATATTCTGGGTTGGATTTTGTTGTGAGTACCAATTTCCACAACAGGGACTGCTCAGTCTGGGTCCTGTGCACAGTTTTTTTGGGTAGGAGCAATATTCACTTATTCTTGGAGTAATAGCTACATGTCATTTTTTGATAGAAGAAATGTTGCAAAATATATTAGGTTTGAATCTCTTATTCCTGATTTCAAAATTAGATTCTCAACACTTTCAGAGTATGATGTATTTTCAATCAACAATAAGACAGAGTTCCACTGGGCACTGCACAGCACACAAAGCTTCAAATATCTAAACTTGAGATACATCACTGATTTTGAGTGCCACAAGTATAATTCTTGCAGGAGAATTGTGGGACAGTTTGTTGTTTTTTATTATTATATTGATTTTTCCTATTATGGCGGATGGTTTTCAAATCATGCAAGTGTGGGGAGATTCTATGATTTTGAGATCCTTCCCAATCAGAGCTCAAACTGGAAACATTTCAGATTTTTGCTGATGCATCTGGACAGGTTCCATAGGTCAGAATTTGTCACAACAGACAGTGGGATGTTGTATAGTGGTGCAGATTTCAATCATCACCTGCAATATTTTGATGCATACAATTCTCAGATGTTGAACATGACTGAGATAATCATGTATCTTCTTCAGCAAAAATTTAAAAATTGCAGCATTGGGTGCTTTAATAGGATAATAAAATCATGGAATGTATTTACAGAGTGTGAGTGCGGGAAACCACTAAGCTGCATGCCTCTGCTGTTGAGATAGCCCAGCCTAACATGTAATATTGTTTGCAGGTTGATTCAAGATGCAAACATTTTTTGAAAGAAGGGATATTATCCAGATACATCAAATCCAAATCTCTTGTTCCTGAATTTAAATTGAGATTCTCAAAATTGTAAAGTGTATTGTGTGCTCCATGATGCTCACATAATTTGTGGAGAGGCACTTTATAGCCTGTTTCCGGTGCACAGGGTCTAGCTCCTGGTCTACAAAATTACAAAATTTGGCCTTGCAATCCAAACTATACAGGGCAATCACACAAATATTTCCAATCAATTTTGTTTGGCAATGTTGATGACTGTGCAGAAGAAGTATCTATATGTTTATATGTGAAGTATTGCATGCTATATTCTCTATGGCATTTTGGGCATATTTTTGTGAGTATTCTGCTTTTATCTGGATTACAATTCTTTTGGTGCTTAACCCAATTGGGGCTGGATATATTCTTATTGCATTGATTACAATATTTTTGATTTGGCATTTTTTATTGTTGGTTTATTATATAAGATTTCCTGGCGTCCAAATCAAAACTTTATACTTAATAAAAAATATCAGTTGGGTTCAGCAGTGTGCTTTGTATATTTAGTGTGTGTATATGTGTATGTGTGTTAATATTTTTGGCTTTGGTATTTATATAAAATTTCTTGGGGATCATTCCCTCCAAACAGGAGGACATTTGCAAATTTAAATCAACCCAACACAGAGATTGTGGTTGATCTTGATGTAGGGGATGGCTTTATACACCCCCACAGAGCAGATCTATACATCAAATTTGATGTTGTAAAGCTCGATGGTACAGATTATCCGGCAAATTCAAATATAAGATTGGTAGACAATTTTGTGCCGCATCTATTCTCTGAAATTGATGCTACAAATTCATTCTCCAGTATACAATATGACATGCCGGATTTTGTGGTGGTACTGTTTCAGACTGGAAGACACAATAATCAGGAAAAAAATTCAAGCAAATTTGATAACTGCAACATCAAGAACATATATCTTAAAAATGGCAGAAATGAGGTATTCCCTAGAGAAAATTATAATTTAGACATTTCCAAGAATGATTTTCTTAAATTATATGAAGCATTTACAGCATACAAAAGGGTCACTACTGGCAATACTGACATGTATTACACACCAGATGAATTCAAAGCACAGAGACCCATGTTTGTCATCAACACTTCAAAAAAGAAACAAGTTGTGGTTAATGACAGGACAAACATTAAAATTATCTGTGAATTCCACGAAACACTCCCTGATGACACCATATGTAGTGTTATTCTTATAGGTGAAAAATCATATGTTTATGATGTAAGAAATGAGAGAGTCACAGAGCAATTCTAGAAGAATTACATTATCTTAATACTAAATATACAAGTTGAGCCTGGTGCCCAATTGAACTTAAACCGGAAGTGGACCGGAAGTAAATATGTGTGTGTGTGTGTGTTAATACGTTTGGCTTAGTTTTAAGTGTATCCAAAAAAAATATCAAGAGGGGCATATTTTTGACAGGATTATGGACAAAAATCTCACAGATGTGGCTTTTGTAAGTGTAGCCAAATCAATCTGAGGGGGCTCATCATTTCACGGGAAAATCCCGAGGGCATTTTTACAAAAATCTTGGATTAGAGTACCACACTTGAGCAAAAAGCTCATATGGGCATGTTGAGCTAGTTTTAAGTGTAGGCAAATCTGCCTGAGGGGGGCTCATCATTTCTCGGGTTTATAATATCACAAATCATACTACTCGTGCGCATGAGTCATCGATGACTCAGCTCCTCCTCCACCACCGACACGTAGCGCTTGATTAATTAACAATAGCGTCACCCCTCGATAAGGAATAAAAAAGCCATTAATGTAAATTAAAAGGTCCTTTGTTAGGTTTAATTTCGGTCCAATTCTACTGAAGACCATGTTTCCAATTACTTTGGATTATGTCTCCATTACAGTGGATGAAATAAATGTCATTATTTACCAAAATAAATGTCATTCACGTTAGAATACTGATGGTGATGATATACCCATAATTGGCATAAAAGTAACATATTACAATAGAGAAGCAATTTTAAACCAAAAATAATGAGACGCGTATCATAATGATAGTAATTATGCATAAAGGCTACAGTACAGCATGTTAATGTATGTTATTCTCTTGTTGATATTGCTTTTGTGAATGAACTTTAATAAAACCGCAAATTACACTAAAAACAATTACATAAAATGAAAAATAAAGCAACATTTGTGTTTATTTCGTTTTCTCCGGTTTTTAACTAAATTACAACAGACCTCAATTATGGTGTTTAATGATAAGAGCCTTTATAGTCCGACGCCAATTGTTGTGGGGAAGAGAAATAAAAAAAACATTATTTAGACTCGATGTTTCGAAATCTCAGGTCGTGTTAAGTCAAAATTTTGATAACAAAGGCAGGTCTCATATTACTCAGGACCTGCATAAAGAGACCAACTAAGCTAGGGAAGATTCTGTAACAGTACACGTTTTTACAAAATAAGTGTAGCAGTCAAATAATGGAGGCAAAATACTACGTGCATTGTTTATATGATTTATCAGGCCAATCAGAGGACGCTTACAAATCAGTAACATAGGAGCTGAATTTCGGCAGTGTTTGAATTTGTGTTTCTCGAGAATCAAAACAAATATCGCCGAGATATTTTGCACATCTCATTTTGGTGTCATTTTCAGTAAAATGAATAGATTTAAAACGTTTTTCATGTCACATTGCAAATGTCCATTATATGAGAGACAACACATCATAATTTTATGACTAAATCTTCTCCAAAGTTCAATCTTAAGTTAATAACAAAATAGAATCATATGCACTTCAGTACACCAAAGGAATGAAATGTTTTAAAAAATATAAAACAGTTGTGCTCGATCCTGTGGATCGAGTAGAACAGACTTCCCAATAATAAAGTAGTAATAATAATTGGACTAAATGGTTCTATTTTTATTAATTTCTAATAGTTATTTTTATACAATAAGGATCATACCATTTATTCTATTATTCAAGTTTTATTGAAAAATAAAAATTATATGAAAGGGTTATACAAAAGTTTCTCACGACGCTCATGAAAAAGATAGGAAGAAACAGAAGAAAGAAATGTAGAGAAACAGAAGAATAATAAAAGAAAGAGAAACAGGATTAAATAAACAGGAGTAGAAAGAAAAGGACAAGAAGTAAGTAAGAGAGAAGGATAAAAATGTATAAAGAATGGGAATCAGAGGAAGGCAGAAGGCGAAAGGGCAGCAAAGAAGGTATCGGGCACTTTGCGTACATGGAATATGCATACAAGAAAAATACTTTAATTTTGAGTACAGGAGAGAAACAATAAGAGTGGAGGTAACATGCACCTTGCTAGAAGTTGTAGGTGACGTGGAATTTGTGTACATGTATGAGGGTAAGGAGGTCAATTGTTACTTGTCTTTTTAGAAACTTTCCCTTAACTCTTTATCCAGTCTTAGGACTGGCAGTTGTGTAGTTATACCTGCTGTGCAGAACCTGTATGGTTCACAAGTACTGGTTTGAAAGGTTACTTCCATTATCAAGTTTGAAAATAAATACAATGCACGAATTGATCGAAGACATTTTCTCGAAGTCATTCTGTCTACCTTCGGTACAATCGTCAATCTGCAGAAAACTGGTAGCATCGTTCAATGCAACTCACGATTCCCTCACGATTCCAGAAACATAGTTCTTGAAGGATTTTGCAATATTCCAATGACCTTATGATCACTCGATCTTATAGGATTGGAAACCCAGCTACAAGATCGAATCCATGATCCTAACCTCCTCAATTTCATCTTTGTAATTTTTTTAATTCAAGTCAGCACTCTCTAGCACACTTCTTACATCTTGAGACGATTTTGAAAACATCATTTATTTACTATGTACGCAAATTCCACGCCACTTCCCACTTAACTTTCACTATACTCAAAATTCACGAATCTTGCTTGGATGCATAGTCTACATAAGCAGAAAGAAAGAGAAAAAGGTAGACAAACACTGGAATAAAATATAAAATGTGAGACAAACTAGTAGTAGTAGTAGTTGGAAGACCCAACCAGAGTCTACTTCAAAATATTCCGTCCACCCTTGCGTCTAGTCGAACAAGATTTTCTGGTCATTCTTTGATTTCAAACAATTCAGAACGTCATTCATTCATAGTCTCAACAGTTACATTGTTGCCTTACATCACAACAATGACGACGTGTTAACCGTTTCCCTAGAGTTACATTGCCAAAATAGCTATGAATAAGTGAAGTAAAATCTGTGACTGAATAGCAAATTTCGAATATATTGGATTTCAAAGTCAGAAAGAAGTTGAAGCCAAATTCAATCAACAACAAAGACAAAGTAAGTATGGCTTATAAAATAATTAAATGTATACTATAGCTACTCTCATTCAAACTTTAAAAATTCGCAATTGCACTGGAAACAGGTTATTAGTGATTAGTATAATTTTTCTTATATAAAATGTGCGTGATAAATTGTCCATGAAAACACAAACAAAACGAACAAAAATCACATAAGAAGTGCCAACTCCGCTGTTTTAAATTGCACATAACATGGGTTATCGTTACAAGCGTTTGTGAACTAATAAGGCATTTGTTTGTGGCAATCCGAAAACTTTGGTTTAAAAATGAGGATTCATGTAGTAACGGAAGTTCACAGATTGACATAATCGGGTGTATCGGGCATTTTACTGTCTTAATGATCAAGCCAGGCTTGAATATTGCTTCCAGAAACACATTACATTTTCTGCAGATTGTGGAGATATCAAATGTGTAATATTAAATGGTACTCTCTAATTTAACTTAAATGTCTGAACAAGGAGAAATCTGTCTATATTAATATAATTGTTTGAAGCTTCCATTTGACACCATTTTACAAATTTTATGTAGTTTTATTGTAAAAACCTATTTTAATGTCATCTTTTATTTTTGTTCTTATAACTTCTAGCGTGCATTTAAAATGACATTTTTTCGTTAAACATCTGTATCGAATAAATTGTACAAAATAACGAAGTATTATTAGAAAATAAGTTGTTGCATATGCCTTTTGCGAAATGATATTTATAAATTTTCCTTGATGCTTAATTGTAATGTTGTGACTTGCGCAACGGTTGACTGAATTAACGATTAAAGAATTCAACTTATTCAGATTTTCATTTTTATGACAATATCAAATTTTAGTACCACAATAAAATTAAATGGAATTTGTTTAAGGGTACAAAAGATTTTCCAGATTTCCTCAAAGAATAGTATTAAAGTATTAATTATTGTGATATCCATCAACTATGACTTCAAAAAGAAGAAAATAAACCCATTCTGGCTAGAATGTACAATATAAAGAAAGTCTCTAATTAACTTCATACTTCTTACACTTACTTCTTATGCACTCCTAGAGACGTATCTCGAGTTACGAGACGGGGGTCGCGTGTTAAAATTGTATATTTATTTGTAGAATTTGTAAAATAACATTGTTAATTACCGCGATAATTATCCATAAAGAAACACGGGCACCATCTTCCATGTCAGAACAAATGACGTTCGAAATTCCTTGCGCCGTCTACAGCGTTGCCACACTGTTCAGAGCATTGGTCGTTGAAAGTGATAATTTAGGCGGGAGAGAAAATTATTAACGTGACATAGCCCCACGAACCATCACGGGGACGAGGTATGCCTACTAGGTTAGGTTAGGCCTGTTAGGTTAGGTTCCATTAGCACTCCTTTCGTTCAATTTAGCATATACGAACAACTACAGGTAAGTTTGGCAACAGTGCTTTAACGATGATTTCAGGAAAGTATGGCGTCTCCTGTATTGATGAAACGTTGTTGGTCAGTTACGTGCTACAAAACTATAAATTTCTTATTGAAAGTGATCATTGGTCCACAAATCATTCACGGATAACCATTTCTGGTAATGTTAGTTAGCTTTACTTGTAAAAATACGCAAATACTCCACCGCTGATTTTAGGAAAAATGGCGTGTTTTGTGAAACATTGTTCGTCATTTACGTGCTACAAAACTACGAATTCCGTATTCAAAGTGATTATTCGCCCAAAAACCATTCACGGAAGGTTCGGTTAAGTTAGGCAAGCATAGTTATAACATTTCGTTTGTAAAACTTATAAAATTTCGTTCGTAAAACTACGGATATAAACCTTCATAAAAATTGAAAAAAATTTTTTTTTTTTCAAATTTCCGACTTCGCCGCCGATTTTTAACAACAGATTCGTGATTAGGAGGTCAAAATTAGTTAGTACACCGAAAATGAAAAAAATTGGAGACTTTCTCTATATTGTAAATTCGCTCCGCTAATGACACTAAAGATAAAAAAAATGAAAAATACTTATAGTATAAAAAGGAAGCGAAACATGAACAGATAAAGCAACAATCGTTAAAATTAGTAAACGTTACGCTAAAATTAGCTGTAAAATTATTAGAGCAGTCAAATGCTAACGATAAAATACTGACGGGCATCATGTATTCATACCCTCTCTCTCCCCTTCTCAACATTATGTTCCTGATCACATGACTTCAGCTAAAAATTAAAATTTGGGAGTAGTATATGACGTCATAAACTGTCTTGATTGAAACCAGAAGTATTTAACCGGAATAAGCTCAGCGGAGTAGTGTCCAGATTGTATAAATAATAATAATAATACTAATAATAATTATTATTATAACTTAAGTGATGAGCACGATTTGACAACCAGGTACATCACTATGTCAAAATAGGTGATACAAAATTGCAAAATGGAATATATAATTATAATTTAATACGATGTGTCGTGATTACAGGATAGAAAGATAATTGTTGTTTCAGCTGTAGGTCGCAGGACGTACTGCCCCAGGCACTAGTAGTGTGCAACTTTGGTTGCCTAGGTGGCAGCACCTTACACAACATCCAACAATATTTTTCTTTTAGATGTGCTACACAAATCTCAGTATTTGGAAGTAACTAGTTGCAAGTAACTCAGTTACAAGTAACAGTTACTCTTTAGGAAACGTAACAAGAGTTACTTTTCAACAGAGGCGCAACAACGTATTTTCGTCTGGGGGGGGCAAGTACCAGGGTAAACGTACCAATAATAATAATAATAATAATAATAATAATAATAATAATAATAATAATAATAATAGTATTATTATTAATAGTAGTAGTACGGGGAGTAGTAATAGTATCAAAGCCGTTATTATCCTCGTAAATCACGCAAAAAGGTGGGGTAGAAATCGGTGCTAAAGCAATATGTGTTGGACAAACGATTTCAAATATTTTTTTCAAAACGTTTAATTTCACATTAACTAATAATGGAAAAAAGCACACAAACTGTATTTTTGAAAGGCAGAAAACGTATGATAAATGCATTCCGAATATAATTATGACACGTGTAGTCTTCCTGGTGATTGTTCGATTCAAAAGAGATTGTCAGGCTTCAGTTATTGCAGTTAGACGCAGATATGACTAACAATGCTTAACCTCTTCGTGAAATAGAATTCGAGTCGGGTGGGGGAGGGGTCTTTACAACGAGGGAAGTTTCGTAGGAAGGGGAAAAATTTTCAGGGTGAAGCACCTGTTGTCTTGCAGGGGGAGACTTAAGAGGGGTGTATGCGTGTGTACACAAAACAGTATGTTGAGGTCGCAGAGAATTTTTTGTCATTGTAAGGGAAATTTAATGTGTATGATTGTGTTCAAAGATTTGGGCAATGTCATTTAATAAACATTTCATGTTTCGTGGCTGATGAGATGAAATGGTTTTCCAATTGGAAGAAATTTGGTCATTTCTCTCAAAGGTAAGCCTTAAAATATTTTCTTCTTTAAAACTAAAAATTCTCAATTTTCCAGAACTAAAGCAATGTTAAAATTCAAATAGTTAAAATGCTTGTAAAATTAACACCGATTTTAAATTAATAGGACCTAATTCTGCTCTGAATCGCTAAAAATAACACCCAAATGCAGTAAAAAATAACATCGAAATTTAGGGAATAATACAACGAAAACTGCACGTCCCTAGCTATAAATCGTCTCTCAAATGTGGACGCTCCTTTTCCTCCATATTGTTCATGCATTTAAGTCAAAATTAGTTAAGACAAGTGTTAATTCTCTCTCTGGTAATTTACAATGCACTACAGAAAATAATGGCATTGCGAGGGAAGCGAGCAAAAAAAAATTGGTTCAATTTTTTGCAAAGAGAAAACAATATTGATTTAATAGAGTTGAAATAATTTCACGGGCCGCCATGGAATTCTCTTTTTTATAACTTTTTCACTTGTATCACTCGGAGCCCGAGGCCGAGTTTCACCGCCCCCCTCTGAAGTTGATGACACTAAAAAAAGGCAGGCAATGCGAGCGAAGCGATCAAGAAAATTTTACGAAATTTACTTTTATTTGCATAAAATTTGAAATCTAGGAGGACAATTGCCCTTCTGTTCTCCATGCAAGTGCCTTGATCACCAATGTTTGTCCCCCCTTGAATTGATTTCCGTCCAAGGTGGGGTGGGATAATGCTCCCTGTGGTTGACCCAATGCGTTTCAACGGTTACTTTACTTTGCTATGTAAATTAATTATTAGCGATTTGAGCAGAAACTCAGTTTCTGCTACGATATAAAATTTCATGCTTTGTAACATTAATTCTTCCAAACAATTGATGAAGAGGAAAAGAGAAAGTTGTATTTAATTTGTCTCCTGTCATGGTGTCCAAATTTCGAACAGTCCTAATTGCGAACACTTCATACCTAAACAGGAATAACCTGGCAGGGCTGTGCGAACACATTTTTTTTTCCTGCCTTGTGACCTATAACTTATAACACTTCCTGTGTCTTTTTTAACGATTTTTAAAGTGATTCAGTTCCACACTTGAGACTGGTCAGTACCTTATGCGTCACAGTTGGAACGTAGAAAATTGAACATAATTAAAGTGTGGCCTATTTTTAATCGACTGCATAATGCACAATTCTTAACTGAAAAGAGCCTTGACCATTAATAATATAATATCATTTTAATTAATAATAATTAATAACATAATTAATAACTTTTACTTAAACTTTAAATTCAAATTTTAAAACGTACAACACTGTTCTTATAAATTTAGTAAGATCACAAATCTTCCTCATATTTGTTAATGCTCCTTGCCATCTTTTCGTCCAATAAAACATAATTCTTCTCCAGCTCTACCTCTTTCAGGCTTATTTCCATCCTTAGAATCATGTCATTAGATTTTTCTGCAGAGCATTTAAGATTTTTATTTCCACTCTTGGATGTGGTCTACGTAGCTCACTGTTGTTTCGTGGTTCCATTTCTCAACTGCATTATTTGTCCGGTGCCTTGTGTTGAAGCAATTTCCATCTCTCTTGGCACTTTGAGATTTTCAACATACTGACACACTGAAGGGGTGAAATGACCTTGGAGGGATTTACTGAATAGAAGGTCATGGTAAGTCAATCAGATTGGCAATTGTTGCTAGTTACGTCAGCTGTCTCTCTGGGTCACTACCCTTATTTGTTTTCGAAACATTTTTAGCAGTTCCATGTGTTCGCAATTAGGACGTAGAATTATTTCTCGCTTCTATGTGTTCGCAATTAGGACGATTTATTCGTTGTTCGCAATTAGGACACAACCCCTGTCGTTGGTCAGTCGGTAGTCTCCGAGTGCCAGGCATTTCAGGGTGACAGGTTTATCGTGTGCTTCATCTTTCGTTTGGTAGTCCTCAATACCAAAGCGTTATGCATACCTCGGAAGAGGGGTGGATTTCCTAGCAGCAGGAAGGAGACTTCTTTCCTACTGCTGTCAGTTCGACATTGCAAAAGCCGAATCACACGGAACTGGATTTCCAGTAAGAATGCTCTAGTTGGCGCTGAACTAGCTACCTGGGTGGCAATCATGGCTGGCTGCTTGACTGTTTTTGAGGAATTCCTCCAATGGGTTCTGGACAGCCAATCAGAGCGAAGTTTGGCCACGTGAAGATAAACTGTGCGTTTGTGGAAGGAAAGTTTTTTGTCTGTGGGTTCCGAGTGTTGTTGTTTTTGTTCTCTTCTCGATAAAGGAAAATATAACAGAGGTGATGTGCATTTCTGTTTAGTTCATTAACATTTACATTTAGGTATTTATGCAAAGCAATGAGGTTTGTACGTGACAAAAATGATTAGCGGATTCTTATTATTATAAATGCATTCAATTTTTAATATAGTTAGTTGAACCAAATATTTTCCTTATGAATGAATCCTGCGAATATCATGCATGAAGAATGAATATGCATACCCGAGTTCATTAAAAAGCTTGTTCAGTATGCATTGACTACCATATTTTCTCTCGAGACAATATCCATAATTTTCTTTTTTAATTTTTAATAACACCAATAATTCTCCTACAACGTTTTTGAATTCGCTCGTCTATTTTTTTATATTGTATAATCTGCGCAATGCCTTATGGGAACAAAGGTATGCCGACAAGTATTGTAACAAGTATCGTGTGAGGCGAAAAGCAACGCCAACTAGGGCATTCCTACTGAAAACCGAGTTCCGTGTGGTTCGGTCTTAAGATGTGTGCTGTGAATTGTTTCTTGTTTCTGTAGTTTGTGCCTCTTTGGCCAATTAAACATTTCCACCTGTGTGAGTTGCATCCGATAGTTTTATTTTTCTAGAAAACCGGATAAATTTGAAAAGGGCCACACTGCAATATTTCAGTGTTTTTACGAAAGAACTCGACGGTACTGGGAACTAGGAACTAGGAAGTACGCATATGAATGGAAAACAATGGAATTGTTTCCACTTGAATTTATTTACTTCAGTTCCTGATAATTTAAAAATGGAAGTAGAAATCTTTCCGGTTAGAATTTGCTTATTTACTAATATTCAGAATCTTTAGAAATTTAGATAAAATAATAGATTTTGGTAAGTGATATTCGTTTAAGATGAAAATGAGAACCCAATTTCCTGAAATGACAAACGTGACAGATCTTTACTTTGGGTGCAATAATAATAATAATAATAATAAACACCATTGTTATTAACACAACAGTAAATTACGACACTCAAGTGGCAGAGTAACGAATCAGGAAGACCCTAGCCATCATTCTCGTTTGTTTATGTAATCGTGGCAGAGAGAACTGAAGGGGTAAGTTTAACATGCCATTCTCACCTTCATTGATAAAGCACCTATACATTATCATTTTTATCATTTTCTGGTTCATAAAAACTTGAAATAGAACAGCAAATGTATTTCTCTGTCACACTCTATATGCGGAACAAATCTCCCGATTTGAATAATTTGTTTGCAAGAAATATTCCAGCAGAAAGTAACTCTAAAAGTAACTGTGACTGAGTTACTTTTTTTTAAAATGAGTAACTGTAACTGGAACTCAGTTATCTTTTCAAAAGTAACTTTCCGAACACTGACAAATCTTACATCTCAAAATAACACATGTTAAATAAAGTCTCTGAATCTTAATTCAAATTTAAGTACAGCAATCTATTACCATTACCGATTAAAGTAGAAAAAAGTAAAGTGCTCCCCTGTGCTTTGCACCACGATGAAGGCATATAGAGGGTGTGGAGTTAGGACCCCCACACTTTCTTGATCACAACCGAAGGTGAGGGTGATGTGATCAGCACCACGCCCGTGGCCGTCTTTATCCCCCAGTCTCCTCCAGGTACCCACTTTGTACGACGCTGGGTGCAGCCGCTTGAATCGGTGAAAAAAATCCCGGTTCTCCCCCGCCGAGTCTCTCACATGTTAGTCAGACGCCCTAACGACTTTTTTTTAATATACTTAGGTATATATAAAGGAATATCCCTATTCAGTAGTATCCCCTGTCATTCTCACATTTCTCAAACTTTCACAAATGTCAATTTTTACTGTAATCTCGTTTTTACTCATTTCGGACAAACACAAACATCCAAGTCCTAGCCGGGATTTGAACCCGGGACCCCTGGGGCGCTGTGCTAACCACACCACCACGGAAGTTCACAATGACTGAGCTACCGCGGCACTCTCCACCCTGAAGGGTCAATTTCCCTTCGGGGATGCAAATACACAAAGCTATCTTCCACTTCCAAGTTATTATTTCTACCTGGTGTAGCACAAGTATCTGGGGTTGCACTGGGAAGGAGTCCTTGATCCTACAATCGTTCATAATGTAGCTTTCTACAAGTTCACCTATCAAACCTTGGGTCATTTGAGATTTGTTAGAATTGAGATATTCCTCTGGGAATAATAATAATAATAATAATAATAGAACGGAACGAATGTATACGCATTGTACAGTGCGTTCGTTTTGGCTCTGGGACTAGGTAGAGCGTGAACAACTCTTATAACACAGGTTAGTACTTGTTATGCAATATAAATATAATTGTCTACATGCTAAAGATATCTGCATAAATAAGCGAGACGTGACGGGACGCAAATGTCGGCATCTGCGCCATGTCACTGTAGAAGAAGGTATGCGTCAATGAGTAAGGTTAACCAGAGGGTATACGGTCTATACTGCCGTATACCATAGACTACAGCTCCGTGTAGTAGCTAGGAATAAAGGGAGATAAAACCGGCCCCGTGGCGGAGTGGTTAGCACATCACGCTACGACGCCAGGGGTCCCGGGTTCGGATCCCGGCCTGGGCATAGATGTTTGTGAGTGTCCATTCATTAATTTCATCATATCATCACTCATTTCCATCTTCGCAATTAGCCAAAAGTGGTAGAAAAGGGAAGTAAAACAAACTAAATTAATCAAATAATAAAGAGACGGAAGAGGAATAAAGAAGCGACAGGAGAATGAGAGAGAAAAACGGAAAGGAAGATAGAGAAAGGAAGAAGTGTAGGAAACAAAGAATTAGAGAAGCGAGAGACAAAGAGAGAGAAGGAAGATAACAGAAAATGGAGAAGAAGTGAGAAAATAAATAACGTGGAAAGAGAGAGAGAGAGGAGGATGAGAAATAATAGAAAATCGAGAAGTGAGAAAATAAATAACAGCTTCAAATTTCCGGCCAATTTCGATCTTATTAATGAAATTTTTCTTTCACCGAAAATTGGACTTGAAGTTACCTTCACAAAGCGAAATTTTCTTTCATATATCAACACTGCCTCTGTCAAGCGCGGCACAGAAACAGAAAGGAAGAAGCAGTTTCTCTCGTCAACGCTGTCTCAGATATCCCAGCATCAGGAGGGTGCGATGGGAAACGATCCGTGGCGTTCGTTTTTGAGTTTTGGTTTTAAGTTGACTTTATGCACAGCGATGCTAATCGGGACTGGACCTACAGTTTTAAAGTGGGAGACGAACAACTTGTGCCTCCACCGGATATCGAACTCGAGGCCCCTTGATTTCAAGGTGACAGTGGCGTATGCAAACCATTCCTGAAATTTACTTAAATTCTTGGTTAAAAGCTTGTATCAAAGAAAATATAAAAGCTAATTGTGTAAAAATAACAAAAAATTGCTTTTCCGGAGGTAAACGCGGTAACATGGAGAATACGCCACCGATATTAAGCTTCCGGATACATTTAGCTCTACTTGTAAATAACTAAGATTCCAGCATTGGGTAAATTCGTGCCTTTCCTTGTACCTTTCAGAGGTGACAAAGCGACTCAGCAACAGAAACCAAATGCTGCTAAGCGGAACAATGTCAAATGGATTGGTAAGTACATATTTTCCATATATTCTCTCTGTGATAACACATGAAGACTACAGGGAAAGAACGTGTTTTGTCCATTTTCTGATTTTACAGGAGAACACGTTATTTCCATGTTCTTTCCTGAATAGGCAACCAAAACCTCTTTGCAGTGGATGGAGAAAGCACATTCCATTCTTGTTCAATTCCTAGTTAGAAAGACAATTCACAGAGCTATTTGATAGCACCTTCATCTCAGTTTGGCTAAAAATGGGCAAAGCACGTTGTTTCCCTGTGGTCTTCATATAATTACGAATTTCAGTTTTATATAAAATCAGTTATACAATTTAATGCGTTTCCAAATCACTCTCTCGTCAATTTCGTACTGCTGTCACCCTTCCTTTGCCCACTTAAGTACTCTTCATTTGGAGGGAAGTGGTTAAATTTAAAAGACATTGCAAAGGAAGAGGTGACCTTTATCTTGCTCTGTCACCATTTTAGGCTGTTGCTGCAAATGAGAGAGGAAAAACTGTATAGTACGAGGGGTGTTCAATAAAGATTTCCCCTGACCCACTTATTATCCTCCTCTACATAGCTGCCACTCAGTCACGGCACTTCATTGTATGCAGCTGCGCAGACCCTTCTTACGGAACTCAGCAGGTTGAGACTGAAGCCAGGACAGCATCTTATTAATCAATGTGCCTTCATCTGGGAAGTGCTTGTCTTTCTAAAACAACTTTCTGGACGGAAAGAGGTGGAGATCGTAAGCTGCAAGGTCAGGAGAATAAGGGGGCTGGGGTAATATTTCGTGGCCACCGGAGAGTGCTTCCCTCTGGCGACATTCGCATCGTGTTGCAAGAGACGGATGGTGTTAAGTTATAAAGCAATTAGGCTTAATAGAAGCTGTTGTTGTGGTCCCTTTCGCCAGGAAAGTGGCCGAAACACGTTCACTCAATAAAGGCGATTGTATTCTATTCCATTCTAATCTAAGCTACAGTGATAAACCCACTCATCCTGTGTAATAATTAGTCTGACGGAAACGTCCTCTTCGTTTTCTTGACACATGGCTGAAACTTCTAGGGAGCACCTGACTCTGTACTCCTTCCGGAAAGGTGGGAGAAACCGGGAACTCAACGAGCTGAAACCTTCTGCATTTGCAGATGCTCCTTGGCGATTTTCTCCACAGATGCCAAACTGATCTTGACTCTGATAGCTAGTTCCCGAATGCTTATGCGGCGATCTTCAGTGATTGCAGCCTCAACTTTGTTGACAATGCCCGACTGAGGTCGCTCGGGTATAGGAACCGTATCCACTGATGTCCCACAACGTTAGAGTTGCCTATGCGAGTGCTATATGACAGGATCAGGCAAGTGGGTCATATACCGTCTTCATCCCATGGGAATTTGTTGAGGTGTGTTTTATTTGAGGAAGGACCTGGTAACTGCTCTGTACTCCATTGGCTACATCCTCACACCTTAATACACCTCAAACAACAATGACCCTCAAACAACAACAGTTATTACTTCATGTCTACAAATTGAAGTGTGTCACACATAAAACTGGTATATTTATGTTGTTTGGGATATTTTTTCATAAACGAAGCTAAAGTTAATCCCTTCTCTTTCAGGTTCAATTGATTTGATGGAAAAAAAAAAGGACAGATCCCTACCCCTAAGTTAAAACAAAAACCCTCCCACGACCAATGGCCTGTTTGGCCAAGGGAAAAAATTGGAGTTCCGTTTCTAAGGTTCTCCTCAGCCTTAGGGGGAAGGGGAAGGGCAGGGGAGGGTGAGGCCCAAAGTTCCCACAAGGCTTTGGGTTCCATGGAGCTTGTTCCAAGGGTCCAACCGAGCCTGAGTGATCGAAGAACCATCTTTAAATTATATTTTGGTCTTTTCGTCGAAAGGTAGGGAAGGTCCCAAGAACCTTTGAACCAATCGGCTCGGTAAGGGGATATCATTGTGGTATTCTGCTTTTCCAACTTATGCCTGACGACACAGGTGGTGGCAAAGGCTTTCCCAACAACGCCAAGGGCGGCTAAGCCTAAGGGTCGCCAACAAATGGGTCTCCGATTCTTTTTCTGCCTCTGAACTGAAAGCAGAAGGTGTCATTTGCGACTGAGCAAAAATCAGGCGTGTATCAACAACGCTTTTGCACCAAGACACTCCCACATTTGGAGACGAAAAGACTGCGTTTGTTGAAGTTGGTTCTTTGATTGCTTGGGCTTTTGGCCGTGTTCGAATCTGTTTTGTTTCCTGTCGCTTTCCCCTGCCGTTCAATGCGTTCTGATCGGATAACTAAAGGGTAGTACAGTTACCTCTTTCTTTCACCAGGTGGCAGTTTAACCGTCAACACTAGGTGCACTCGACGGTACAGTTGTCGATAGTAATTGCTATCGGAATGCAGCTTGTCTGTCGCCATGACCAGTGAATAGTTAGAGAATCGGTTACTTCATTGGACTATCCAGCCTAATTATTGTCTATCTTGGGGAGAGAATGAAAAGGTTTATTAAGGGTTCACTTGTCGCAACTTCTTCATCTCCTCTCAAACTGTGACGCAGATTCAGAGAAGAACGGTATGGGGATTCGACGGGTAGTAAGGTGCTTTGGAGGGTTGCACCCAGTGCTCGAAGTGAGGGGAACACGGGGGATGCTATTCCCGCAGTTAAAAAAAAAAAAGAACTGCGTGAATCATCCACTCAGTTAAGATAATTTGTTCAAGCATTCCCCACTTGCTTCAACGTATCCAGGTTGATCCATTCGAACACCTCTAAACTCAGCTAAGCATCCCCCAACTATACTTTGTCCCAGGACTAAGCTGCGCATAATGGTGGAGAAAAAGAGAAATCGAGTGGGTAGAGCGAAGCAGGTCAAACAGCTGGTAGCTGCCCTGAGTTTCCCTCTTACGCGTTCATTGGTAGAGCTGTCTTCTCTACTACTTGCACAAAGCCTTGTTCTCGTTCGTTTCCTCCAGAGATTCCTGGGACAGACTATAGGAATTCCCACTTCGAGCGAGGGTTGCATCTGCGGATTCGGACACGGCCCACAAGACAAAACGGGCTTCATGGAATCCAGGCCTACACGGGGGAGAACCAGCACTGCGGAGGGGTGAATGGCCAGTGGGCGACGTAACCCATGTCGGTGGGGACGTAGGCGCCAGCGGCTGCTGAAAAGCACTCGTTGGTGAAAACTCCACAGTTCCACCCTCATGTGCCACGCGGGGTGGTCCTTTGAGAACCTGGGTGCCGTGTCGGATGGTGTAGCGATGGTGTCCCCGGTGGAGGGCTCGTCGCTGTGGGTGCTATGAGGGGCGGGGGAGGCAGCGGCGGCTGGTGGTCCGAGTTATAAGGGTCAATCAGTGGGAAACAAACCACCTCTTATCTCGACGTGTAGATGCCGAGACTCCACGAAACTCCTGCTGCCACTGGAAGGGGGTTCCGTCGTCGCCCGATAGATGGCAGTCACATTGCTGACTTGTGTGAAGCAGTGCGAGTGTGAGCCGTGTGAAGTGCAGACGTGCAGGCACTTGTCGTCCGGCATATCGTGGAGGCCAGTAAAGAAGAGAAGCGAGCTGTCGGGCGTTTCCAGGTGGCGGAAGGCGCCAGTACGCAAGACATTCACCGTCGAATGACGGCAGTGTATGGTGAACATTGTATGTTTCTGTAGCGGGTGAAGGAGTGGTGTCGGGGGTTCCTTCGCGAAGGAAGAACGTCACTGTAGGACAATGCACGACCTGGCCACACGGTCAATGTTGTCAGGGACCTGTTACACAGATTTCAATGGGAAACACTCCAGCACCCACCTTATAACCCGGACATGTTCCCATACGATTATGTCATCTTTGGTGAGCTGAAATGGAAACTGCGTGGTCACCGGTTCAACTCGGACGCTGAGGTGAATGATGCAGTGAGTGATTGGTTATTGCAGCATCCACCCACCTTCTACAGGACTGCCAATGACATACTGGCAGGATAGTGGGACAAATACCTCAACGTCTACGGGGATTACTTTTAAGGTGAGCACATAGATTCATAGTCGTACAGGGTGGCCTCCTTTTCTCCGACTGACCCTTATGCATTATAAATGAGGACGTGAAGGTTTCATTTTTTCTCTCCTAATTTTCGATGTTATTTCTTACTGCAATTCGGTATTTTTTTTGCGGTTTAGGGCAAAATTCTGTGTCATTAATTTAAGATCTGTGTTATTATTACATTCATTTTTACTGTTCCTCTTATGCTTAAGGTTCTCACATTGTTTTAGCTATGGAAAATTGAGACAAATTTTAGTAACGACAAAAAAAATATGGTTTACCTTTGAGCCAAATCTCTGAACACAATCATACACATCACATTTATCAACAATGCCAAAAAAATCACTCTGCGACATTAAAATAACTACTACAATTTTCTGTACGTACACACAAACACAACACGTGTTTTTATTCCTGAAAATTTTCCCGTTCCTACAAAGTTTCCATTTGGGGAAGCCACCCCAGCGAATTTTATTTCAGGGAAAGATTAAATAATGTCAAATAGCGCTTCATGTAGTTCTTTTTGAACAAAGAAGTGATATCCCTAGTTTATATTGCGTATTTCGAGTTAAAGTGTAAAATTAGTTGTCTTTCTGAAATATGACATTATTCGCGTTATTTCCCGATTCCGGAACACTGAAAACTTACTCTTTTATCTACCCAAATACATTTCGAACACTTCATTTTGATTTTGTCAACTTTTCGGTGCTATGGTTAAAACGAAAACTCCACATCCCTAATTGTAAATAAACACTTAAGTCAACATGATCCTTAAAGTGAGAATTTAAGAGGCTTAAAGATCAATCATAATGTAAGTTTACTACGGTTAAGTTAACTGCTAATTCTTTAAAAGTTAAACATGAAACTCATTGTTAGAATGGGAAGATTTAGAATGAAAGATACGTACGACTCCAGCTACTTCCATCATACACATGCTGAAACTCTGTAAGAGCGAACACATTAGTCACCAATGTAACAATGTTGTGTATTACGCGTATTAACTATGACCTTATTTTTTTATCTCATCATACGTAAAATGCAAAGACTAGGAAACGTGTCAGCATTTACACTAGAAAATCTTTACATATAGCTACTGAATTAGGTATAGAAGTAATCGTACTAGTGTAGTGGTAGTGTAAAAACTGAAAGCTTTAGTATTCATTTCAATGTTTACATCACGTTTCCTATTTTTGCAGTTTGCGTACGTCTTGAACGAGTTCAAAACACCTGTGTCGATCTGAAATATAGGGATATTTTATCCGTTTTCTATAATATAATAATCCCTTGCGCAACAGCCCATGAAGGGCCTGGGCATACCTACCGACTGCCGGTCTCCCTCCCACACTTTCTCTCGTCACCTCTAAGCGTGGAGATCTTCAACCAGTATTGGAATAGTCGGGGGGGTCAGCCCGACGTATCCCCAGCCGTTATAGTTGGTCGTCTCGACCGGATTACGCTCACTCATTCGGAGCTCCCCAATTTCCTCATACAAAACTAAATTGTCTAAAATTAATTGATAGGCGAAAGGGACACAATCTCACTCACCCATCTCTTTAGGGCATTCAGTTCAAAAGAACCGGCTTATCTCTCGAGTAGATTCTCGGTGCTTCCTGAATCACACAGTCTTGACACATCGCGCGGAAGAACTCAACTACTCATCCCCCTACATAACTTATATTTTCATTCAAAATGTTTCCGTTTCCACTTCTCGTCATAGGAAGTCACTGCTCCTTGAAATCCGGAACTCATCTTCAGCATATGTCTTTAAGACACAATTAAAACATTTTTTATTGGGCACAAATAGTTAGCACATTAGTGCGAGCTTATACGTTAGTGACAAATTGGATAAAGTTAAGTGCAGAAAAACACTGAAACCTCTTATTCAATTTCATATTTCAAATTCCTAACTACTGTCATGAATATGTGAGTGCATGTATGTATGCGCGTGCGTGTGTGTTGTATGCCCGTGGTTATGGGCTAGACTCTAATTCCCTTATGTATTCATTTCTATTTCTCTTTCTTGTAATTATTTTTGTAATTTTATATTTCCCTTTCTGTATTTTCAATATTTCCCTATTTATGTCATGGTGTAAATATTGTTTCCTAATTTCCATACACTAAAATTTCGATGTAAACATGGTTAAGTGGTACAAAAGACTACAAAGCCTTAACTTAGCCATGATAAACAAGCCATTAAATAAAATAAATAAATAAATGTACCTTATGATTGATCCTTGAGTCTCTTAAATTCTCAATTTACGGAACATGTATTTATAATGTACAAGGGTTAGTGGGAACAGGCCACCCTATATAACTATGAAACTATATGCTCAAATTGAAAGTAATTCCTGTAGACTTTGAGGTATTTGTCCCACCATCCCGCCAGTAGGTTATTGGCAGCCCTGTAGAAGGTGAGCGGTTGCTGCAACAACCAATCACTCACTGCATGCTTTACCTCAGTGTAAAAGTTGAACGGGCGACCACCCAGTGCTAATTCCAGCTCACCAAAGATGGCATAATTGCACGGGGACATGTCCGGGTTATAAGGTGGGTGCTGGAGTGTGTCCCAACGATATCCAAGTAGCAGGTCCCGGACGACATTGACCGTGCGGTCCAGGAAGTGGATCGTCCTGCAGTGACGTTCTTCTTTCGCGAAGTAACCTCCGACTCCACTCCTTCACCCGCGACAGAGATGAACAGTGTTCCCCATACACTGCCGTCATTCGGCGGTGAATGTCTCGCGCACTAGTGCCTTCCGCCACCAGGAAACACACGACTGCTCGTTGCTCTTCCTCACTGACCTCCACGATATGCTGGACGGCAAATATCTGCATGTCTGCACTTCACATGGCTCACACTCGCACTGCTTCACACGAGTCAGCAACGCGACTGCCATCTACCGGGCGACAACGGCACCCCCTTCCAGTGGCAGTAGGAGATTCGTGGAGTCGCGGCGTCTACACGTCGAGATATACGAAGTGTCCTGTTTTCCACTGACTGACCCTTAGAGGTGAGGAGCTAGTAGGAAAAGTGGGGTAATAGAAATTTAAAATTAGATCAATGTTATACATATTTATTGGAAAATGGGCTTTCTAATAAGTATGTGTAACCATTGATCTAATTTTTTCTATTACCCGATAGAGAAAATTAGACCAAAGTCATATGTACGTATTAGAAAATGGGATTTCTAATAATTACGTGTAACTATTGGTACAATTTTCTCTCTATTATTTTCCTACCAACTCTTCACCTAATTCGGACCCACCAGCCGCCGCTATAATCGTTCTCCACTCTCTTCTCTTCTTGGTTGTGGTAGGGAACATTCCGCTTCTGCGCCGTAGGGGAAGGGTTGCAAGTTAACTGTCTTCTGTCGCATCCAGGCAGTTCGATCTCCTTTTCATTTGTATAGCAGCTCCATCTATTCCCCCAGTGACTCAGGGTGCCACTGATATGTTCTTCTTCCGTAGACTTTTCTCCTTAATTATTCCCTCTATATAAATTTTCTCCTCTTGATTACTTCGTTTATTTCACAAACTATTTCGCGGTGTTGCGTAATCCATTCATCTTCATAACCACTTTCTAAAGCTTCTAGTCGCATGACCACTTATATTTCCAACACTTAATTAGTTCTTATACTCGCTTTATCCTTATCTTTCTATTGGCTTCCGAATACAGCACACCAGTCACTCATTACGATGACGCATAGTGTTTTCTTATCTCTTCAATTATTTCAATTTTGTTTTACATGGTCATCCACTTCTTCTTCCTTGATATCCCATAAACGTATACGAAAACCAAGTCTCTTTTCAACAGACATCGCCGCATCAGTTCTTATATTGTGGTACTTATCCCTGCCTCTTTTTTCTCTGTGAACAGTCGTCTCCTAGATTATGCTCTCTGCCCATATTATCAAACCTTTCTTATCCTCGCACGAAGCCATGTTTAATAGTGACGACACCATTCATCCTCAATTTCCACGATTATTCAATAATTACCCTACATCTTCCGGTACCTTTGCCAAAACATAGTTCAATACTATGTGTACAGTACGTACAAAACACACACTAAAATGATAATGTCAGTTCGACGTTTACTTAGGTATTCCCGTCCTGTACGCTTCCATGACTTCCTGTCCTGATACTCTCCAGTACTATTCATGGTTAGGGATGGTCAATGGTAACTAGAGGCAAGGAAGGATTACGGAGATTTAGGTCTACATTTGCTGTTAGAGTTTGCGAGGGAGTTTCGGCGTTACCATTATTTCTGAGGTAACATTCCTGTGAAGCGGAATGTTTTGTCATTAGGCTGTTCTTCGGCTGCTAGGAGGTGGCTGGAGTCACAGTAGTTTCCTCAATTCTTCACTTAGTTCTCTGCTCTAGAACTTTCCTTCCATTAATCTATTAGTACTTTCCGTCCTTTATTTTATTAGTACTTCCTGTCCATTATTCTACTAGTACTTCCCGTCCTTTATTCTATTAGTAGCTACTTTCCTGCCTTTATTGTAATAGTACTTTCGTCCTTTATTCTATTAGTAGCTACTTTCCTCCTTTGATCTATTAGTACTGTGACCTTCCATATCTTTCCTTGGTGTGGGCCTCTCTCGCCCCTTACGGCGCTCGCTACGGCGGGCCCTCCTCTGGGGACGCCACCACTGCACCATCCGATACAGCGTCTGGGAACCCGGGGGATCCATCCCCAAGTGGCGGGAGGGATCTGGAGGGAAGCAGGGTGGAAAACGGAGTTACCCCACGTCCCCTCCGACCTGGAAGTCTCCCATTGGCCAGGATCTCTTCCTCGGTGTTGGATTTCCCCCCAGAGGGAACTGAGGGTTTCTAAAAGGGGGCCAGGGGGTCCTCAATGGATTTATGGTGGGGGTGGGAAGGGTGAGCGATTGACTCACCAAAACATCTAAGGCTGAGGAACTTAGCCGGAAGTGGAAATTCAGTTCGCGGCGTCATGGCAAAAGGGAAAACAATTTATTAACAGAAGCTAAAGGGCAGGAATCTGCGTCAAATTATGCAACCATGAAGGCTCCCAGATGAAGGAATGCAGCAAGTTAAAGTAAGTTTCGTTACGTTTTGTAGTAGACTATAAATTATGTATTGTATACTTATCAGAAAGTAGTAGTTCGAATATAAAACAGAAGTAGTCTTGTTGATATTAATGTTGGTTGAGTGTTCTACACAGACAAGTATTTATATGTGCTTACATTTCCCACTAAAGTTTGCGTTGATTTTTTCCCCGCCAAACTCACTCCCTTCATCAAACCGCAGGTGCAGCTGCGTACAAGTCATTACATTATTTATTTACGGCCTAGCTTCTTTTTAAGCTGATATTTTGTCCATGAATTTGAAAGAAACTAAAAAAGGCAACGCTATGTAATTTTTGGATGATAAGGTGGAATATAAAGGGAGATCTGTCAGATGCTTCTGTCTCGAAGATTGGGATGTAGATATGACGTTGTTTAATAGCTCATATATGAAAATGAGTGAAGTCATCAGGAAAATTTATGAACTCAAATTCTTCACTTTGTTTGGTAAACTTTCTCAGGACCCTTTCCTATATTAAAAATATTAGAAGAACAATTGTGTAAAGAACGGTGTTAGAAATACGTGATCATGTTATTCATAAGAATGCTTTCTTCGCCCACCCAGAAAACATATTTCAGGATGTTTCAGAAGGGTGTTGCAATCCAGGAACCAACCTTCAAAAGCTGAAACTGTGATTAAGATATCCTATCAATGGTTTTATGGTTCGGAAGGGTGTGTCTAAGCATGTACATAAAAAAATACACAATACGAGGACGAAATAAAAGTTTTTAAGTATGACAGAGAATGAATAGCTAATCAAACCAAATGATATTTATGATAATGTACCCACTCTTCATTAGTATCATGTCCCATGTTCATGTTTCTAACGTTTCTTGTTCTTTTTTTTTTTTTGGTTCAGGGTCTTGAAGTGAAGATGGTTCAGTGATTGCTTGAAATGGACAAATTAGAGTAACGCCCGGTGATCAAATGACTTCATCTCAAAGGAATGTCACCATCAGAAATCCACCAAGATATGCTCAGTACTTTAAACTTCATATGCCACAGTCAAACGCTGGTACAAGAATTCAAGACTGGCATGGAAACAGTTGAACAGGAACGGATGTCCAACAGACCACCAACTTTCACCACCAAAGAGAACATTGACCTTCTCCTGGACATGATCATCAAGATCGCCGATTGTCAACTCGTCAAGCAGTAGACAGATTGGGCATCTCACAGAAGAGAGTCGGCTTGGAGTCTCAAAGGTTTCTGCTCGATGGGTTTCTGACTCCTGAGCAGAAGCACCCTCGGCACAAGATGTCAGGGACAATTTGGAACTGTTTGAAGCAGATGTGGACACGTTTCTTGCTCGATTCATTGTGATGGATGAGTGCTGGTTCATCACCATCAGCCGGAAAAGAAACAACAATCGAAGCAATGGAAGCATGCATTATCTTTCACACCGAAGAAGGTCAAGATCACGCCGTCAGCCTGGAAGGTGACGACAACAGTTTCTTGGAGATTCTCGAGGTGTTGTGTTGATTGATTGCCTTGAAACGCATCACACCATCACCGAGGAGTGTTACTCTGACTTCCTAAAACGTGTCGGAGTGCAAAGCAAAGGAGAGAAGCCAGGCATTTTGGCCAGAGTGTCCTCTTCCACCAGGACAATACTCCCGCACACACCGCAGCAATTGTCATGGCAACAATCCATGACTGCGGGTTCCAGGTCAGTTGGATAACGACGACGGCGCCATAGAAGCCCTGGAGGAGTTCTCATGGTCACAACATGAAGAGTTCTTCTCCACTGGGATAAGGGCGTTTCAACACCACTGGAGCAGGTTTGTAGCCCTTGAGGGGAATTACGTTGAAAAATAAAAGCCTTGTCAAATCTGTATCTTCTTTGGCTTTCTTGGGGCTCAGAACTTCTCAGTCACCTCTCGTCAAAACTTTGAAATACATTTCATGGTCTGTAAAATATTTTACCATCGAGTAATAGGACTTACACATTTTCTGATACCCAAACTTGCAATTCCTGTAATTTTTCCTACATTTTTTACACAATTTAAGAATAAAATACCAAAAGTAAATTAAGTACAGCTTATTTTATGTGCATGTTTGTTAAGATGTGTTAATATTAAAGCCAAATAAAACATTTGCGATAGAAAAAGATAATTAAATTAAATAATTGTACAAATGGAAAATTGAAACCTTAAATAGTTTTGGATATTTTTTTTGAAAATTTAACCTTCTTGCACGAACTGAAGATATTAACCGAATTTTGTAGATTAGGCATACATATCTCCTGTGTGTGCCTAATCTACAATAATTAACATCTCTACGCTAGGAGGAACCAGGCAACGTCGAAGTCTACTGTGTATCAAAGGCAACAGACACCGTTGCGGTAGCACTGGCAGAGACGATTCCACGCAGGTAAGACAGCGATAGCGAAAAATCAGGCGAAGCCAGGCCGGATAGTAGCTCAGTGGTTAGAGCATCCAAATAAGACACATTGTTCGAAACCAGTTTTCCAAATTTAGCTCTTCCTTCACGTTACAGATTTACAAGTAACTGGTGATAACGTTACTTTTATTGCAAAAAATAACTCTGTTACAGTTATAGCGACTTACTTTTGAAAGTAGCTAGTTACAGTTAGAATTTCTAAAAACGTAACTGTTACTTGTAACTTCGTTACTTACGTGGTATTTCCGACCTCCGTGGCGGAGTGGTTAGCACGACGCCAGACGTGCCGGGTTAGAATTTTACCATGGATGTTCCTTGAGAATAGCCCTTCATCAATTTCATCATATCATCACCTATCCTCATCTTCGCGATTAGCCAAAAGTGGCAGAAAAGCGACACTAAATAAGGAAACTCAAATCAAATTTCCATATATTACACGAAAACAAAAGTCAATAAACAAGGAATGACACCTTCCATTCAACACATTAAAGCCTATAAAAAACGGGCTATCTTCGTTTCTATAAAAATTTCAATGTAGAGCAGTGACTTCGAGACATCGAGAGGGGCTCGGAATTGGTTACGCCCATAATGGAAGACACCGCGGTTGCAGTCCCAAAATTTTCACAGTGTATAAGGTAAGTTTTATGAAAAGTTAATTGAAGACCATGTTTCCAATTACTTTGGATTAAGTCTCCATTACAGTGGATGAAATAAATGTCATTGTCTACCAAAATAAATGTCATTCACGTTAGAATACTGATGGTGATGATATAGCCATAATTGACATAAAATTGGCATATTACAATAGCTCCGCTTTTTAACTAAATTACAACAGACCTCAATTATGGTGTTTAATGATAAGAGCCTTTATAGTCCGACGCCAGTTGTTGTGGGGAAGAGAAACAAAAACATTCTTTAGACTGGATATTTCGAAATCTCAGGTCGTGTTAGGTCAAAATTTTGATGACAAAGGCAGATCTCATATTACTCAAGACCTGCATGAAGAGACCAACTAAACTAGCGAAAGTTCTGTAACAGTAAACATTTTTACAAAATGAGTGTAGCAGTCAAATCATGGCGATAAAATACTACGTGCATTGTTTATAATACCCTCTCCCCTTCTCAACATTATGTTCATTGAAATGAAAAGAATTTGACCGTAACAAGTAGAGCCCGGATTTACATGTAATTACATATCCTATTCCTTTCTAGATACACCTTGAACAGGAAAATGTCAACAAATTATACGTATAACTGACATGATTTTACACAAGTTTTATATTACATACTTGTACATATTTGCCAGGATATTACATATTTTACATATTTGCCAGTTTACGTTACATAAAACAACATATCTCAATCATTTTTTTCCTATCTTGATCTTTTACATATATTTTCCATCTCTGAAACAAGATGGAGAAAATTTGTAGGTCATGTGATGTCAGGATGAGGAGAAAAAAAATAAACGGGAACTGTTATTTATCGAAATATGCTTGAGTTTCTCTCCCCTCCCATTTCTGCTTACATATTTTCGTTTCGCTTTTATGTTTAGGCAAAGCACTTAGAAAAGCTTGGCATTGGTGGTCAAGAAAGCAACTTTCCTGTACGTAGCGGGTTAATCTAATTTTTAGAAAAGTTACTACAAACATGTTAATAACAACTGTTCTCTGGGAGGTCCAAATTCATTACATAGATGCATTTTGAGGATTCATGGAAATCATTACAGTTGTACAAATATCTTTCTGTAGAAGCTTTTGCTTTACAATTTGTTTTGAAAGTTACAAAGGCTTCTCTTACATGCTCTACAATAATTTGCTATGTGAAAAGTAATTAATAGTTGACAAAATTGGTTTCTTAAATATGTACACGTTGCTGTGCTTTCTTGTGTTTATAAATTTCATACAAATTTTAATTTGAACAACTTATGTCATTAAAATTATGTTGAATATGTTCAAATTAAAAAAAAAATATATGTAGCAGAATTTTTGAAATTGCTTGGATACTCGATTATTATTAATATTACATATTCTTTGATACTACATATTTAGCTACATGTCATTTTGATAATACATATTTAGGTACATATTTTATCAATTATATTTACATATTTTACATATTTTGTACTTTGATATTTACATAAAAATCCGTGGTCTAGCTATGAGTGCCAGCACCAACTTCAAACAAACAATGATCCCCAATATTGATTCCGAACTACTCATATAAGTTCAACTACTTACACTTACAAAATCCAGACCTGTCAATTCAGATCCAGCTGTTCCGGCTAGTACCTGTCCACCGGACGAGGCAAGTAATGGAATTCATGAAGTCTGCATTCCAAACCGTCGAGAACATGTTAGCAAAGTTCTAGCGTCTGGGCTCATGGTCAGCATAATGGGATTTGTGATGTCTCCTGTCCATATGTGTTTGTGATTGTCCCTTCATCTACCTCATCTAATGGGCGATTCTCTACGTGATGCACGGGACATTCGCACATGGTTAAATGAGTCTGGTATGCTGGTTAATTGATATTGAACTGATCTTTCATATTCATTGTTTTAATACTGGATGGTTGCTTACCATATGCCAGGAAATATAATCCTTTCTCAAATTAACAATGTAAAATTAAATAAAAAAGCTGGGTGATGCACGGGACTCAGAAAAACATGCGAGAAGCACATGGTTTTTTTCAAATTGATTATTTCTGTGAGTTGAAGAAGTTTCAGGGTACCATATTTAGACACAGTTTGCTACAGACTTTGTACTACAATATGCAATGAACAACATTTTTATATTTATAAAAACAAATTTTTAATATTTTTTTTTCTTGTGTGACGCACGAGACATTTAATATGTGATGCACGGGACATTTTTCTCCCTTATGTTGTCACTCCACTGCAGGTGATGTCTAGTTCCATAAACTCTCTCAAAAGGTGGCAACACTATTTCTAAAGTATCTCAAGGACAAAAGATTTGGTATTTTAAGCCTATAACAAAAAATACCTCATAAATATATTCTACTATCTGTTATTTAATTCTGTATACTGGTATTGCAGATTTTCAGATAACGGGGTAGGACTAAACTCCTGTATCCTAAGGGTCTTCCCGATGGCGCAGTGGTAGCATCGTCCCCTTGTAATCAAAGGGGCCAGGGTTCGATACCCGGTGGAAGTACATAGTGGTTCCGATCCCACTTTAAACTGTAAGTCCAGTCCCGATTAGCCTTACTGTGCATAAAGTGGACTTAAAGCACCATTTCAACCAACCAATCCTATATCCTGTACATTGTTCACAGCTGCTTCAACATTCCAGGGTGAATGTCAGACATATCTTGTGTGATAAGATACATAGTTTAAGGGGGGGGGGAATGTTACTTGTCTTGTTGGTACTCTGTAGGAAGCATTTGATCCTAGGTCAGAGACCATCACCAATATTGATGAAGTTATATGGTCGAATGAACGAACATCTTCAGAATTCAAAAGTTAAAGGCCTTGTTTTTGCAAGAACTTTGTTGCAAATAGAGAGAAACATTAATCCGGAAGTATTTTGCAACTTCACATGGGAAGGGAGTAGTAGATGGAATCAGCGGACAATCACTTATTCGTACTCATGTAATGAGCAAATGTCAATCTGCACCAATTTTACAGACTTCTTCAGATTTTTCAGAAGTAATTAGAAATCTCATGCCCAAAACTAAAGTAATTTTGGTAAATGAAGAAGCATTTCACGAGAGAGAAGTTGGGATGATGCTCAGCCAATTGTAGGCACCAAATCTATCCATACCATAAAAGCTGTTCAAGGTAGATAGTATTTATATACCCCCGAGAACGCTCCATCTCCTGAATTAGAAGTTCGTGTGAATGCGAGTGCAGGCTACAGCACTGATGACTGGGACACAGTAAGATATGACGAAGAACACTATCGCGGTGCAGTTGCGAGACAGGTTGCTGACGATTATGAGATATCCGTAATGGTGAAGGCTGGTGATACCAACCACTTGTCCGGCCCCCGTGGCGGAGTGGTGAGCGCTACAACGCCAGGGATTAAGGGTTCCAATCCCGCCTTTGTGAGTGTCCATTCATCATCACTCATACCATATTCGCTATTAGCCACAAGTGGCAGAAAAACGAAGTAAAATAAACCAAACCAAATCAAATTAAATCAAACCAACCACTGGAAGCTGTCTTTGAAGACTAATAATAAGTTATTTTACCCAACCAGGCAAAAAAAGGCCTCCTCTCACAGTTAATTCCTGAGGACAGTTCACGTTTCATGATATTATGCTCTGAAGTGTGATGCACCGACCATGAAAACTATTTGAACTGGTGTCTCAGTGGCTTGAATGAAATTGTAATAATTGCATTTCCAGTACTTCATGCTGTGTATTGAAAGTATATTTTAGTTTCGAAATGTTTTTCTACAAAAAAATCTTTCTCCACAAGAAAAAAATAATATTTTGCGTGATGCACGGGACAAAGCCGTGGAGTACCCTAAAAATCCCAGTTTTGCAGTGTATTAAAAGACTAATACCATTATTTCCATATTCAATATGCAGCTAAGTAACCCTTTATTTGATAAATAAAAATAATTCAAATATGTTAATTATATATATCTATAAAAATATATCCGTACCTGAGATAAAGTTTAAGAGTTTTTCACTTGTAAATTGACCTTCAACTTTACAATTTTTTTTTTAATATTTTCGAATTATTTACCTGTTTTTTTGTTTTTCACGATGGTTTGGATTGTACTCTACCTAAATACCATGAATAAAAAAATAATATTGCAACTTCGTTATTTGATATCCTGGTTTCATTTTTCAGAGAATTGCCCTTATCATCATCATTCATCCTCGTCTTCGGAATTAACCAAAAGTGGCAGAAACGTGAAGGAAAATAAATCAATGAATTCATTAATTAATTAACCGCGTTCCCCCACTTTGAGCACGGTGTGTGTGGGGGGAGGGGGAATCAGAAGGAGGTGAAGGCGTTAGGGCAGCAAGGAAGAGGAATTTAGATTTTTAAGAAGTATTTTTACGTGGTGTGACCAATTTGTAGGCCTATAGGTTACATGTAATTATATTGTATTCAAGATATTTAGACACATAAAGGCTTCAAAGTATGTGTGCACAGTATTATGTTAGTAAATGAATTATGTAAAGCGGAACACAACATAATTTTATGACTAAAATTTCTCGCAACTTTCAATCTTAAGTTAATAACAAAATAGAATACTAATCACTTCAGTACATTAAAGGAATGAAATGTTTTAAAAAAATGAAAAACAGTTGTCCTCGATCCTGTGGATCGAGTAGAACAGTTTTCCCAAGAATAAAGTAGTAATAATAATTAGACTAAATGATTCTATTCTTATTAATTTATAATAGTTATTTTTATACAATAACTATCATACCATTTGTTCTATTATTCAAGTTTTATTGGAAAATAAAAATTATATAAAAAGGATACATAAAAATTTCTGACGACGCTCATGAAAAAGATAGGAAGAAACAGAAAAAGAAATGTAGAGGCACATAAGAAGAAGAAAAGAAAGAGAAGCAGGATTAAATAAAAAGGAGAAGAAAGATAGAAAAGGACAGGAAGTAAGAGAGGAGGATAAACATTTATAAAGAGAAAGAGAATCAGAGGAAGGCAGAAGCCGATAGGGCGGCAAGAAAGGTATCGGACACTTTGCGTACATGGAATTTGCGTAGAAGGAAAATACTGTATTTTGAGTACAGGAGAGAAACAACAAGAGTGACCCATACAGCACAAATCTCCAAGGGATATCCACAATGTCCAGATCAGATCCATGGATATCATGGATATCCAATTCTGGATATCTATTGGACGTCTATGGGATATCCAGAACTGGATATCTGAAACTCGACCAATTCTAGATATCTAATACATAGCCCAATAATGTATAGAACTGGCCGTCAGAAACATTGTCCAATTCCAAATATAAAATACGTCTCCAGATCTTTCCAAAACAGGATATCCAAAACACATCCAATTCTGGATATCCAAAACATATATAAATCTTGTCCAACACGGGATATCCAAAACACATCTAATTCTGGAGATCCAAAACATATCTTGATCTTGTCCAAAACTGTATATCCAAAATACATCCATTTCTGGATATCCAATACATAGCTAGAACTGATCCAGAACTCGATATCCAACAATGAACATAAATAGGATCTGTTTCGGGTGTTAGAGAATGATCACCGTTATGTATACTTTTTCACACTTTATCGTGGAATTTAAACAATAATTGCATTGAAGCATTAGCGTTTATAAACTTATTTACCTGTTATGTAGTGATTTAGTGTTTTTTCTTCGAATTAGAAAATGTCGATTTAACCTTACTCAACACTACAATAGAATCGAGACTAAAATCGAGTCAATCCTGCTTAGGTCAAGGGGGAAAATATATTTAGCATAGACAGTAGTTATGCACTTAATTTTCAGTTCGCGTCTTATACGGCTGAGGCCTGAGTGAAGCAGAAGCTTGTGACGGTTTTCCTTGTTCGTGACCATCTTGTTATTTAATATTATTAGCGATTGAAACTTCTTAAAATCTTAGAATCATAAACGCTATAATACAGTGCAGACAAGCATCGTGTCAATGCTCGTTTGTAGCATCACAAATCTCCAAGGAATATTCATAGGATATAAGATCCATGTATATTAGCGATGTCCATATTACGTCCATAACAGCTGCCGCCCTGGATATTCAGAGGAAAACTCGTCTGGCCATTGTCTCTGTCCTAGAGAGTCACGCATGCGCGCGCAAGTGCAGGTGAAAGTGCATTGTGTCTAGCTGGTTGACGCCAGTTTGAATTCAGGAAGTTGCGTTACGAAGCAGTGAAGATTGAAGAACAACCCATACAGCACCAATCTCCCAGGGATATCCATTAGATATCCACAATGTCTAAATCAGATTCATGGATATTATGGATATCCATTGGATGTCCATTAGTTATCCATTTCTAGATATCCAATTCTGGATAACCTTGGGACGTCTATTGGTTATCCAGAACTGGATATCTGAAAGTCGACTAATTCTTGATATCTAATACATAGCCTAAACGTGTGTAGAACTGGCTGCCAGAAACATTTTCCACTTCAAAATATGCAATACGTCGCCAGATCTCTTCCAAAACTGGATATACAAAACATATCCTGATCTTGTCCATAACGGGATATCCAAAACTCATCCAATTCTTAATATCCAAAACATATCCCGATCTTGTCCAAAACGGGATATCCAAAACATATCCAATTCTGGATATCCAAAACATATCTAGATCTTGTCCAAAACAGGATTTCCAAAATACATCCAATTCTGGATATCTAATACGTGTTTAAAACTGACCCAGAACTTGTTATCCAGCAATGAACATAAGTAGGATGTGTTTCGAATATTAGAAAATGGTCATAGTATTCCGGTTGTGTATACATTCTCATAGTTTATCTTGGAAGTGATCCGGAAATGTCCAAAACATATCCATTTCTGGATATCACGTATGCGGACAAATGGATATCCAAGGGACGTCCAATGGATGTATATTAGATATCCAGAACTTTCGACCCAAATATCCAAGGGATATCCAATGGATGTCTTTTAGAGATTTGTATGCTTTGCGGGCTGCATTCGCTAGATGGCACTGGTAAAATATATAAAAGAAACTAAGTTTTCGTAACACAAACAATGGTATATTTTATTATAATTATAATGAAAAATTGTGTTTTAACACGCTTCGAAAGATGTGTGAACAACAGCTACAAGGATGAGAAGAAAATTTAAAGCAGTGAATAAAAGTGAATCTCCCATGACCAACCCTTCTGATTCATGACTATATAATCAGAAACTATTAGGTCAGTCAAAAAGTAAATGCAATCATTTTTTTTTAATTTTCACAACAACAATAGAAAACTTGCAATGATATCATTTTCCAACATAGTACCCCTGCACTTCAATACACTTCGTCCAACGTTCTACAAGCTGTCCGATACCCTGAGAAAAAAAAGGTTTTCGGTTGAGCAGCAAGCCACGTATGCACCGCTTCCTTCACCTGTTGATCTGTGTCGAATCGACGGCCTCTTAAAGCATCTTTCAGTGGACCGAACAGATGATAATCCGACGGGGCGAGATCGGGACTGTATGCAGGATGCTCTAACACCTCGAAGCACAGATTCTGAAGAGTTTGAGCGGTGTTGGCGGCGGTATGGGGATACTTGTTTTCATGCAACAAAAGAATGCCTTCCGACAATCGACCTCGTCGTTTGCTTCGAATTGCAGGCTTCAACTTGTTCGAAAGCATATCACTGTATCGTTCACTGTTTATTGTTGTCCTCTCTTCCACATAATGTTCCATAATTAGCCCTTCTGAGTCCCAAAAAAGTGTGAACATCACTTTTCCTGCAGAGTGTTGACGCTTGACTTTCACTGGAGATTCAGGGTGTTTCCATTCCATGCTCTGGTGTTAGCTCTCAGGTTCGAAGTGATGGATCCATGTTTCATCTCCAGTGATGATTTGTTTCAAAAAGGCTTCACCTTAGTTAGCATGTCAGTCCAATAATTGCTGACAGATTCTCACACGATTTCGCTTGTTCTTTAGGGACCCATCTCGCACAGACTTTATGAAAGTTGAGCCTGTTATGGATAATTTCATATGCAGAACCATGACTAACGTGCATATGGTTTGCCACTTCATCAACATTCACTCGTCGGTTATTCAGAACCAGCTCACGCACTTGCTCAATGTTGTCATCAGTAGTGGATGTGGCTGGACGACCTGCTCTTTCCTCGTCCTTCACACTTGTTCGACCGCTTTTGAACTTTTCAATCCACTGGTAAACATTTCGCAGCGGTAAAACATTGTCACCGCATTGTGCTGAAAGTCTTCTATGGATTTCAGCTCCTGGTACACCTTCAGACCACAGAAAACGGATTACAGAACGCTGTTCTTCCGTGGTGCACACGGACAGTGGCGCAGCCATGTTTACTTGGCAACAGTGCAGAGCGAACTGAAGTGACGACGCTGTAACCTGCCGCAGGCGAAGACAACGATACTATCTATCGGCTTGCGAGCGCAGAAAGCTGTACAGCCAACCTACGGAAGAAAACATAAACATTGCATTTACTTTTTGACTAACCTAATATATAGCCTGTTCATTACCAGTGCCTAGTTGCAGATCGGTTAGTTCATTCAACTATCCAACTTGACTAGTGCCTATTTTAAGAGTAAACAACAAACATTGGTAGTTGACTGTTGCATGCATCTTCTTTATATCGAAATAATATCCAGATGAGATCCAAATGTACTATGTAGTCCAAAAAATGTACTTTTCGTGTCCATAGAATATCCAAACTATGTACAAAAAATGTCTAAATCAAAGCATAATGTACAGATTACGTCTTACTTGATGTCCAAAAGTGATCCAAAATGTCCAAAACATATCCATTTCTGGATATATCAGGGATATCACGTATGCGGACAAATGGATATCCAGCAGATATCCCGTGGATGTCTGGATATGTATTGGATATTCAGAACTTCCGACACAAATATCCAAAAGATATATTTTGGATATCACGTGTGCGAACAAATGGATAGCCAGTGGATGTCTTTTGGACATTCCCGGATATCTATTATATATCCAGAACTTCCGATACAAATATCCAAAAGATATCCAGTGGATATCTTTTGGACATTTGTGTGCTGTGTGGGAAGCTCTGTATACTCTGCTTATCATGGAAATGCGTGTGCATATAAGATATTTTTCTGATGTATAGACGTACGAGTGTGTTTTTGTGAGTCCATGAGTAGTGTGTGTGTGTGTGTATGTATGCATGTTTGTGTGTATTTTCCTTCTCCCTTACGTCTACCAAGTGTAAATGTATCCGCCTTATATGCTTAGTTGTCTTAAAAAAAAAACTTTGCATGGCGCCCTAGGCTCCAGCTGCTCTAGCCTACCTCTCGCTACGAACCTGAAACGAACGATATTTTCTGTCGATTCTTTGATTTCAAATAATTTTGGACGTCATCGTCATCCATTATTCACGAAGCCTTAACAGTTACAGTGTTGTCTTACAACGATGTGCCAGCACAACAATGACGACATGTTACGCGTTTCCCTAGAGCTAATTTTGACAAAATAGCAATTAATAAAAAAATAAAAATTATCTGTGACTGACAAGCAAATGTGAGAAATTATTGACTTTCCACAGTCAGAAAGAAGTTGAAGTCAAATTTAATCAACAAGGAAAGCAAAGTAAGCATGTTTAGCTTTAATAATAACTAAATGATTACAGTACTCTCATCCAAACTTTCACAAATAGCAATTCCACTGGAAACAGGTTATTAGCGATCAATAGAATTTTTGTAATAAGAAGGTGCGTGATAAATTCGTCCGCAAAAATTTGCTGTTTCAAATTATACATAATATGGGTTATCATGTTCGTGAACAAACGAGAGTGCATTCATCTAAATTAGCTCTCCCTGTGTTTTTGCAGTCCGATAACTTTATTTTGGTTTGAAAGTAATGAAGTAACAATGCTCAATCATAAAAGTAATTTTAGCCCATTTACTGTTTTAACGATCAAGTCAGGTTTGAATATTGCTACAAAAACACATTACTGTTTTTCTCTGAAACGCACAAAACGATTTAGGCGTGTTCAAATATGAAATACCAATTAGAATCTACTTCCTAATTTAATCTTCAAGGTTTGCACAAGATAGAATTTGTTATAAATCCTCGTTTCTATTAACATGGTTGAATGAAAGTTATATTGGAAACACCCGTTTACAAGTTTCTTGTAGTTTTTTGTAAAACCAATGGTAACAGTTTCATGCATCGGAGAAACATTTCTTCAAATTTACACAAGAAACTACTTACGGAAATGAGTTTCTCCAAGGTTTAGAACCTTCGTCGATATATATTCTTTCTAAAACTTCATCGTACATTGCAGCAGAACAATAAATAATCACTTTTCATGCAATAATATTGCTCATTTTGTGAAAATCGACAACATCAAGCCGTTGTTTCCAACATGTACCTGCAGATGGCTCTAGCGTCGAAGTCACGCGATCTCGCTAGTGGAATCAGGGTTTCCAAACGCGCGATTTTTCTCGAGAAACGTGCTTTTTTTTCGAGAAGCGCGCGGTTTTTTCGAGAAAGGAAAATGGTTTTTTAATGAATTTAGGGCTGAAATGAGTGCTAATGGAACCTAACCTAACAGGCCTAACCTAACCTCGTGTGAATGGTTCGTGGGTTTTTTCGAGAAACGTGCTGTTTTTTTTTCGAGAAACGCGCGGTTTTTTGTCGAGAAACGCGCGTTTTTTTCCTAGAAACGCGCGCTTTTTATCGAGAAAATGGCATGTGATGGATGTGACTTTAGGTTATTATCGGGCGTAGAAGATCCCTTGGAGTATTGTATAAGGAATTCAACAAAGTAAATCCCAAGGCGAGGAAAAATTTCCTGGAGGAGAAAATCGAGAAAAACCGATGTTGTCCGGATATACGTGATTGAACGTACTGAGGATATTTTTCGATAATGAAGCACATATTTAGGGGTGAAATGAGTGCTAATGGAACCTAACCTAACAGGCCTAACCTAACCTCGTAGGCATACCTCGTTCCCGTGAATGGTTAGTGACAGAAAGTGTAAAAAAAACAAAAAAACTAACTTGCCCTACGGATGCCGGAGCGCCGGCTGTCTGCTAGAATGGTTTTGCGTGACTGAACGTACTGAGGCCATCTTTAGATGATGAAGCACATATTTAGGGGTGAAATGAGTGCTAATGGAACCTAACCTAACAGGCCTAACCTAACCTCACAGGCATACTTCGTTCCCGTGAATGATTAGTGACAGAAAGTGTAAAAAAAACAAAAAAACTTACTTACCCTACGGATGCCGGAGAGCCGGCTGCGGCTGCGGGCAAGAAGGATGTGTCATGGAATAAATACGTGAAAGATAATGAGAGGGTAAGTTAATCTCCTATTTTTTTCTAACGTAACCTAAACAAACCAAACCTAACCTAACCTGGCTAACTTTGCATGTTTCGTGACTTGAAAGTATAATTTTAAAAACCCAATAATTCGTGGAACAAAGGAATTTTCATGCACAATAGAGTTGGAAACACTGATATTCGAAAACAAAAGAAGCGTTATTATTCGCAAAGCAAGCGATATCACATCGTGAGGTGCTTTCCGTAGCATTCAGGAAAATGGCTTATTTTAGCAGAAAATGTGTTTGTTTTCATGCAAAAAGCATAATGGCACCTTCGACTATGTTCCGCAATATATAATTGGTAAGTACTAACCACGAGAAACACAAAATATCCGATTTAAATGTGTCTCCGATCTATGAAACTGTTAATAAACCAATTTGAATTGCATTTTTCAAATTTCTGTTCTTAATGATCCTAGTCGCATGCATTTCAAATGACGTTTTTTCGTTTATACATCTGTGTAGAGGACATTGTCCAATCTTAAATTACAGAAATTGACGAAGAATTATTAGATAATAAGAATCTGGTGTCGTTCTATAGCGCTTTCTTTCGAAACAATATTTATAAATATGACTTAATAGTTAATTTTAAATTTGTGATTAACCGTGCACAACACTTATTCCATCAGTAACGAATTCTACATCTGCAGATCTTCAATTTTGTGACAATATCAAATTTTAGTACGAAAATAAAACTCTTAAGAAATTTGTATAAGGGTATAAAATATTGTCCATATTCTACAAATATTAATATTAAAGCATTCATTATTGATATAATCATCCATTAATGTGCAGAATTTCTTATGTTATTACATGGAAACTTGCGGTACGAATGGAATAGTAAAACGAATAAATTTTTATTTCTCAGATAATGCTTGAACACGTTGAAGGTTTAGACAAGTGGAAAACGAAGCCACAAACCCAAGGCTAATTGACGACACAGCGAATTTAGACTTCACGACTTCAATGCCTCCTCAGAAGCCAATCAAACAGAAGCACGAGCTAGCAAGAGGTGTACTGTGCGAGCAGAAGGTGACAGTTTCATTAATCTATATAATTTCATTAATTATTAAATGTGCAAGTCCACGGTTACGTGAATTTTGAAATCCAACATGAGTAAAATATACATACCCTCTAGGCGGACAGGAGATTCAGGCACTGTCCAGAAAACAAAAGTGGCTATAACGAGAAAGATACAAGTCCTTCTCAAGTTGCAAAATGACGTAGAGAACCGAGACCGAGATCTTTTCTTTTAAAGTTGGAACGAGAACGAGACTGGATGAGGGGGATAACAGTTTTCGGGGTGGGGAGGGTTAAATTTTTAACGTTAAATCCTTAACCCTGAGCTACCAGGGACGTTGATAATCACACAACTACTATGGAGAGGTCTGCCAGACGGGTGTTGTGACTTTGAACTGTGAAGTTGCTGTTACGCTATCTTCAATTTCTGACGCGTTTCGCATTAGTTGACATTGTTAAGACGAATAATGTAAAGTAGTTTTCAAGTTAAGAAACGTAACGTACGAGGAAGGGGAAGAAAATCAGACAAAAATGGCAACAAATGGTCTCAACATTTCTACATTTCGTTGACAGGGCAGAGGTAGTTCAAAGTAATGTTTAATATTTTGGTGAAATTGAAAATGAGTTATGAAACACAACGTAACAAAAAAAAAAAAAAAAAAAAAAAAAAAAAACACGTATTATGGTACGTCTGTCAGACAGCTCGCCGAAAATAGAATTCAATGAGATTTGAAGAAACGAAGGCAAGATCTGGTGGCCTTGACAGCGTGTAGCCAACACCCAACTGAATGGTACGGAGAAGGGGTCACTTGTGGTTGGAGGAGTGCGAGAAATAAAAGGCCCGTTTCGTTCGCTACACTCTTTGACACCAGGTGTACCGCAGGTGGTGCCAGGATATTACGTTCAATCAACTATACTCTGTCCCGGCATCTCTGGAGCAAGGCCGCGCATAGCGGCAGAGAAGGGGAGGGGGAAATCGAGTGGCAGAGCGAAGCAGTATACGCTGCTGCGAAAGCTGGTAACTGCAGTCGCTTCACCCCCTCCGCGCAATCCCGTCCCCTCTCAAGCGTTCATTGCCGTCTCGCGTCACTACTTGCTCAGTTCTCACTTCTTGTTTTCGTTCCCTTGCTCCAGAGATACCCGAGGGGACAGAGTGTAGACGCTGTACGCAAGTATAGCAGTATAGGTTGAACTAATGCCTCTCTGCTGCTTTATACGTACGTTTCATTGGTTAGTACTCACCACGGATCATACACCACACGCTCCAGAACGTGGGGCAAAGGGTGCAGACACCAAGTGCACTACTTGACACCAAATCAACCAAGTAGATGAGTCAGTGTAGCACTTTGTAACCAATTAGACGCCAGAGTGCAGAGAGAGACAGTCAGAAAGTACAGCGAACTAGATGGGCTAAAACGATAAATTCAGCGTACGCTGAAAGAGAGTCCATAGTAGTTAAGTGGGAGAAAAGATATGAAAGAAATTACAGATAGTGAGACGGGAGAGAGAGAGAGAGAGGAAATGGAAGGGAAACAAAGAAGCGATAAACAAGGAACCAAATAAATAAACTGAGACAGAAAAAATAGAGAAATGAAACTGTAGTAGCTAGGCATAAAGAGAAGGGAAGAGATAAAGAATCGACAGGAGAATAGAAGAGAAAACGGAGAGAAAGAAAGATAAATGAAGAAGTGTAGGAGACAAAGAATTAGAGAAGCGACAGAGAAAGAGAGAGAAGGAAGAGAAATAACAGAAAATCGAAAAGTGAGAAAATAAATAACTTGTTGTGACGATCCAAATTCTGTAAATTGAGAGACTGGAGTTTATGCCAGTTACATACTGATCCAGATTTCCATTTGAGATTTCAGCAATGAGCTTCCTGGAAACAGATTCTGAGTTTTGGGATGTCTAACCTGGTCTAACAGAATTATGGTAAATACGCTTGAACCGTAGATGCTTCCAAAGAGTAGGTTGGCTCATGTTATTAAATTTCGTACCGTAAGCTTCGTTCGTAACAGTCTAAATAATAAACTCTCGTTTTGATTGATATGGCAGTGGCGTATCCTGAATAATTGACATTACCATTAAAATTCTTATTTATTGTATATATTTATAATACCCCCCACCATTTAATGAATTAGATATAATAGAAATAAAACACCATTGCAGGCATCCAAGTAAAAGAAAAAGGGGAATTTGATAGCTTCAAATTTCCTGGCAATTTCGATATTATTAATGAAATTTTTCTTTCACCGAGAATTGGACTTCGAGTTACCTTCACCAAGCGAAATTTTCTTTCATGTATCAACACTGCCTCTGCCAAGCGCGGCACAGAAACAGAAAGGAAGAAGCAGTTTTCTCCCGCCAACGCTGTCTCAGATACCCGAGCGTCAGAAGGGTGCGATGGAAAACGATCAGTGGCGTACGTTTTTGAGTTTTGGTTTTAAGTTCACTTTATGCACAGAGAGGCTAATCGGGAATGGACCTACAGTTTTAAAGTGGGACACGAACCACTTGTGCCTCCATCGGGTATCGAACCCGAGACCCCTTGATTTCAAGGTGAAAGTGGCGTACACAAACCATTCCTGAAATTTACTTAAATTCTGGTTTAAATGCTTATTTTTATAGTTTACATGATGAGCAATTACCCAAATATCAAAGCGAATTGTGTATAAATAACAAAAAAGTTGCCGGAGTTAAACGCGGTAACATGGAGAATACGCCACCGATATTAAGTTTCCGTTTCCATTTAGCTCCACTTGTAAATAACTAAGATTCCAGCATTGGGTAAATTCGTGTCTTTCCTTGTACCTTTCAGAAGCGACAACGCGACTCAGCAACAGAACCAAATGCTGCTAAAAGGAACAATGTCCAGTGGGTTGGTAAGTACATATTTTCCATATATTCTCTCTGTGATAACACATGAAGACTACAGGGAAAGAACGTGTTTTGTCCATTCAGAGAGCTATTTGGTAGCACCTTTATCTCAATTTGGCTTAAAATGGACAAAGCACGGTCTCTCCCTGTTCTTCATATGGTTACGAATTTCAGTTTTATTCAAAATCAGTTATACAATTTAATGCGTTTCCAAATCACTCTCTCGTCAATTTCGAATACAAATTCGTATGGCTGTCACCCTTCCTTTGCCCATTTAAGTACTCTTCATTTGGAGGGTGGATTCTGCTGTTGGTGGTTAAATTTAAAATACATTGCAAAGGAAGTGGTGACTCAGAAGAACAGAGACCTCTCTCTTGCTCTGTCGCCATTTTAGGCTGTTGCTGCAAATGAGAGAGGAAAAACTGTATAGTACGAGGGGCGTTCAATATAGATTTCCCCTGACCCACTTATTAGACCTCCTCTACATAGCTGCCACTCAGACACACACTTCATTGTACGAGCTGCGCAGACCCTTCTTATGGAATTCAACAGGTTGAGACTGAAGCCAGGACAGCATCTTATTAATAAGTGTGCCATCATCTGGGAAGTGCTTGTCTTTCTAAAACAACTTCCTGGACGGAAAGAGGTGGAGGTCGTAAGCTGCAAGGTCAGGAGAATAAGGGGGCTGAGGTAGTATTTCGTAGGCACCGGAGAGTGCTTCCCTCTGGCGACATTCGCATCGTGTTGCAAGAAACAGCACGCAACCTTGGCATAATATTGGACGAGAATCTCATGTCACACAAACAGTTAAAAACTCAGTAGCCAAACTAAAGTCACTTTTTCCACTCAAACATATGCTAAACTCACTTACTCAACACACTTGTAATGCGAAGCTTCCCTCGTATTTACAAGCATCAACAATAGCCTAATTTACAAACTACAAAAACTTCAAAACAGTTGCATAAGATTTATACTGAATGTCAAAAGAAAAGAACGTATATCCCCGTAGGTACTTAAAGGAACTTAATTGATTAAACGTTAAAAACAGGAGAACATTTTTGGCATTGTCCTTATTATACAGGATTATGAACAAAAAGGGACCTAAATATTTATGTAACCAAATTGCCCCGTACAGGAAGAACGGAAAACAACCTTCGTCAGAATACGAAATTCACGTTCCCTATACACAAAACTGCACTTTACGGAAACTCTTTCATAGTCACCGCGATAAAAGAATGGAATGAACTCCCCCACCACTGACCCCAGGGGAGCTCCACCCTTCAACATACAAATTAAACTAAAAGAGACATCTGCTGTCCAAACAATAGTGCCTGGCTTTATCTATCCTGTAAGGTACATGAATGAGGTACTGACTTTAATTTCAATTTTAATTCTGTAATAATATTATAGAAATTGTGGTTTCTGATTTTACTTTGTGTCATCAGTACATTAAAAGTTTATATTTCTAACTATATGCCTATCATTTTCTATATTTTAACTTTTCTACTGTAAAAAAAAAAGGTAAAGTGCTCCCCTGTGCATAGGGGGGTGTGGGGGTAACGCCCCACACTTTCTTCATCCGGTCGCGAGTGGGGGTGAAATGATCAGCATCACGTCCCTGACCTCCTTTACCCCCCAGGGTTTCCCCGATGTACCCATGTCAGCCATGGGTGAGCGCCGGGGCCGCTTCAAACGTTAGAAAAGTTCCCGGATTTGAACGGGCCGGGGATCAAACCCCGGACCTTTAGGATGGTAGTCAGACGCGTTACCGACTGAGCCACCGCGCCCACACTGTAAAATTTCTACCGTCTAATTGATTTTAGGAAGTGTTATGTAAAATTTAAAATATCAATTGCAATATGTATATTTGACAAGGGTTTGTTATAAGAGCGGTCCATGATGCCGAAACACGCCTGCTCAATCAAGGCGATTGTATTCTATTCTATTCTAATCTAAGCTACAGTGATAAACCCACTCATCCTGTGTAATAATTAGTCTGACGGAAACGTCCTCTTCGTTTTCTTGACACATGGCTGAAAATTCGAGGGAGCACCTGACTCTGTAGACCTTCTGGAAACCGGGAACTCAACGAACTGAAACCTGCTGCATTTGCAGATGCTCCTTGGCGATTTTCTCCACAGATGCCAAACTGATCTTGACTCTAATAGCTAGTTCCCGAATGATTATGCGGCGATTTTCAGTAATTGCAGCGTTAACTTTGTTGACAATGCCCGACTGAGGTCTTTCGGGAATAGGAACCGTATCCACCGATGTCCCACCACGTTAGCGTTGCCTATGCGAGTGCTATATGACAGGATGAGGCAAGTGGGTCATACACCGTCTTCATCCCATGGGAATTTGTTGAGGTGTGTTTCATTTGAGGAAGAAGGACCTGGTAACTGCTCTGTACTCCATTGGCTCCATCTTCACACCTTAATACACCTTAACAACCCTCAAACAACAACAGTTATTACTTCATGTCTACCAATTGAATTGTGTCACACATAAAACTGGTATATTTATGTTGTTTGGGATATTTTTTCATAAACGAACCCCTTCTCTTTCAGGTTCAATTGATTTGATGGAAAAAAAAGGGCAGATCCCTACCCCTAAGTTAAAACAAAAACCCTCCCACGACCAATGGCCTGTTTGGCCAAGGGAAAAAATTGGAGTTCCGTTTCTAAGGGTCTCCTCAGCTTTAGGGGGAAGGGGAAGGGCAGGGGAGGGTGAGGCTCACAGTTCCCATAATTCCCTGGGTTCCATGGAGCTTGTTCCAAGGGTCCAACCGAGCCTGAGTGATCGAAGAACCATCTTTAAATTATATTTTGGTCTTTTCGTCGAAAGGTAGGGAAGGTCCCAAGAACCTTTGAACCAATCGGCTCGGTGAGGGGATATCATTGTGGTATTCTGCTTTTCCAACTTATGCCTTACGACACAGGTGGTGGCAAAGGCTTTCCCAACAACGCCAAGGGGCGGCTAAGCCTAAGGGTCGCCAACATATGGGTCTCCGATTCTTTTTCTCCCTCTGAACTGTGAGCGAAGGGTGCATGCTGAAGGCAGAAGGTGTCATTTACGACTGAGCAAAAATCAGGCGTGTATCAACAACGCTTTTGCACCAAGAAACTCCCACATTTGGAGACGAAAAGACTGGGTTTGTTGAAGTTGGTTCTTTGATTGCTTGGGCTTTGGGCCGTGTTCGAATCTGTTTTGTTTCCCGTCGCTATCCCCTGCCGTTCAATGCGTCCTGATCGGATAACTAAAGGGCAGTACAGTTACCTCTTTCTTTCGCCAGGTGGCAGTTTAACCGTCAACACTAGGTGCACTCGAGGGTACAGTTGTCGATAGTAATTGCTATCGGAATGCAGCTTGTCTGTTGCCATGACCAGTACATAGATAGAGAATTGGTTAGTTCATTGGACTATCCAGCATAATTATTGCCTATCTTGAGGAGAGGAGGAAAAGGTTTATTAAGGGTTCACTTGTCGCAACTTCTTCATCTCCTCTCAAACTGTGACGCAGATTCAGAGAAGAACGGTATGGGGATTCGACGGGTAGTAAGGTGCTTTGGAGGGTTGCACCCAGTGTTCGAAGTGAGGCGAACACGGGGGATGCTATTCCCGCAGTTTAAAAAAAGAAAACTGCGAGAATCATCCACTCAGTTAAGATAATTTGTTCAAGCATTCCCTACTTGCTTCAACGTATCCAGGTTGATCCATTCGAACACCTCTAAACTCGGCCAAGCATCCCCCAACTATACTCTGTCCCAGGACTAAGCTGCGCATAATGGTGGAGAAAAGGAGAAATCGAGTGGGTAGAGCGAAGCAGGTCAAACAGCTGGTAGCTGCCCTCAGTTTCCCTCTTACGCGTTCATTGGTAGAGCTGTCTCCTCTACTACTTGCACAAAGCCTTGTTTTCGTTTGTTTCCTCCAGAGATTCCCGGGACAGAGCATAGGAATCCCACTTCGAGCGAGGGTTGCACCTGCAGATTCGGACACGGCCCACAAGACAAAACGGGCTTCGTGGAATCCAGGCCTACACGGGGGAGAACCAGCACTGCGGAAGGGTGAATGACCAGTGGGAGACGTAACCCAAGTCGGTGGGAACGTAGGCGCCAGCGGCTGCCGAAAAGCACTCGTTGGTGAAAACTCCACAATTCCACCCTCATGTGCCACGCGGGGTAGTTCTCTGGGAACCTGGGTGCCGTGTCGGATGGTGTAGCGATGGTGTTCCCGGGGGAGGGCTCGTCGCTGTGGGTGCTATGAGGGGTGGGGGAGGCAGCGGCGGCTGGTGGTCCGAATTATGAGGATCAGTCATTGGGAAACAGGCCACCTCGTATCTCGACGTGTAGATGCCGAGGCTCCACGAAACTTCTCCTGCCACTGGAAGGGGGTTCCGTCGTCGCCCGATAGATGGCAGTCGCGTCGGAGGCTCGTGTGAAGCAGTGCGAGTGTGAGCCGTTTGAAGTGCAGACGTGCAGGGACTTGTCGTCCGGCATATCGTGGAGTCCAGTAAGGAAGAGCAGCGAGCAGTCGTGCGTTTCCTGTTGGCGGATACATTGTTCATCTCTGTCGTAGGTGAAGGAGTGGAGTCTGAGGTACCTTGGCGAAGGAAGAACGTCACTGCAGGACGATCCACGACCTGGACCATACGGCCAATGTTGTCCGGGACCTGTAACACAGATTTCAGTATGGAACACTCCAGCACCCACCCTATAAACCGGACATGTCCCTGTGCAATTATGCCATCTTTGGTGAGCTGAAACGGGCAATGCGTGGTCGCTGGTTCAACTTGGACGCCGAGGTGATGCATGCAGTGAGTGATTGGTTGTTGCAGGAACCACCCACCTTCTACAGGGCTGCCAATGACCTACTGCCAGGAAGGTAAGACAAATGCCTCCACGCCTACGGAAATTTCTGTTAAGGTGAGCACATAGTTTCATAGTTATACAGGGTGCCCTGTTTTCCACTGACTGACCTTTATACATTATAAATTGGGATGTGAAGTTTTCGTTATATTTTCCCCTAAATATCGGTGTTATATTTTACTGCAATTCGTGGTTTACCTTTGTGAGAAATGACCAAATATCTTCCATCAGCCACTAAATATGAAATGTTTATTCAATGATAACATCCAAATCATTGAACACAATTACACACATCACATTTCTTTATCAATGCCAAAATATCCCTCTGGGATCTCAAAATACGTACTACAATTTTCTGTACACACATACACAACACGTGCTTCTCCCTGACAATTTTCCCGTTCCTAGAAATTTTCCTTTATGGGAAGGTCCCCCACCTACAAGCGAAACTTTATTTCAGAACGGGATTAAATACTATCAGTCATGTCTGTATCAAACTGCAATAAACAAAGCTTCACAATGTCTTTTGAATCGAACGATCACCAGCTAGACAACAAATGACGGAATAGCGCTTCAGTTAGTTCTTTTTTAATAAAACATGTGCTATCCTGTTTATATTGTGTATTTCGCGGCGTTTTTCGTGTTGAAGTGTAAAAATTCCGTTTTATGCTTTAAAAATGGCATTACTCGCGTTATTTCGCGATTCTGGAACACCGAAAAGTTGCCTCCCTTATCCACCTAAATACATTTTAAACACTTAATTTTGCTTTTCCAAACTTTTCGGTGCTATCATTAAAATGAAAACTTCACGTCCCTAATTATAAATAAACACTTAATTGCACATGTTCCTTGAACTGAGAATTTAAGAGGCTTAAAGATCAAGCATAATGTACATTTACTAAGGTTAATTTATCTGTTAATACTATAAAAGTTAAACAAACTGAAACTCGGTATTCAGAGACAAGTTTTCAATTAAATGATTCGACTCCAGGAACTTCCATCATACACAAGCTGAAGAGAGATCAAACAACGTTACGTATCGAAGTATCTATTTTAGTAAATGATTTGATAGTGTAAAAGTTGAAATCTTCAGTTTTCATTTCAATCTTAACATCACGTTTCCTAATCTTACAGTTTACGTACGTCTTCTATACAACACGAAATTGGCTGAAATTAATTGATCGGCGAAAGGGACACAATCTCACCCTTCTCTTTAGGGCAATCAGTTCAAAAGAAACGGCGTATCTCTCCAACAGATTCTCAATGCTCTCTCAATCACACAGCCTGCCTTGACACCAGATCGCGCGGGACAATTCAACTACTTATCCCCTTACATAACTCATATTTTCATTCAAAATCTTTCACCGTTTCCACTTCTCGTCTTTGGAAATCACTGCCCCTCGAAATCCGAAACTCATCTTCAGCGTATGTCTCTAAGCCACAATTAGAACATATTTTTTGGGCGCAAATAGTTAGCACATTAGTGCAAGCTTATATGTTACCGACAAATTGAATACAGTTAAGTGCAGAAAAACACTGAGACCCCTTATTCAAGTTAATATTTCAAATTCCAAACTTCTGTCATGAATATGTGTGTGTGTGTGTTTGTGTGTGTGTGTGTGTGTGTGTTTGTGTTTGTTTGTTGTATGCCCTGGGAATGGAATGGACCTTTATTCCCTTTTTTTAAAAAAAAATTCTTTGTAATTTTTTATTTTCCTTTCTTTGTTTTCAATGTTTTCCTTTTTATGTCTTGGTTTAAATGTTGTTTTCTAATTTTCATACACTTAAATTTCGATTTATACATGGTTAAGTGGTAGAACATGCTAAAAAGCCTTAACTTCGCGCTGATACACAAGACGTAAATAAAATAAATAAATGTACAGGGTGATTTATTGGAGTTAGCCATAATTTACAAACCACGTGTCATACACCTTTCAAACTTCAGTGGAATGTTTTAGAGAGTTTGTTTTAGGAAGTTTAAACCACAATATGATCAGTGTGTGTCCCTAGCCTATCACGGACATGGCGCAAGAAATTGCACACCACTGCTGCTAATGTGTCCTCAGAAATATTGAATCTTTCTGCTTCTACGGCATTTTTTAGTTCTTGAATTGTTGTAGGGTTAGTCTGAATACTCTGTCTTTAAGGTAACCCCGAAGAAAATAGTCACAGAGGGTTGGTTATATCCGGTGACATAGGTGGCCATTCAAAAATCTTCCCGTGCACGTGCGGATAACCATTAGACAACACGGTGATCAAACATCTTTTCAAGATAATCAAGAACTATTTTTACCGCGTCATCTTGTTAAAACCAGCAGGTGGAAGGATCAACAACCATTCCAGACAAAAATGGAACAAAAATGTCTCGGAGCACACAGAGGTACACTTCATTCGTGATGTTTTCGTCAAGGAACACTGGACCGAAAATGCCAACAGCAGATAATGCACACTACACGGTAACCGTTCCCCATGTAAAGTATTATCAACAACAGCATGTAGATTTTGCAATGGCCAGAATCGTGAATTTTGTTTATTAACATACCCGTTCAGATAAAAGTGAGCCTCATCCGAAAACCACAGGTTATGCAATACGTCAGGGACATTTTCCAGATGTGCAATGTAAGCATTTGCAAACGCCAGACGTCTGGCTTGTGCATTTGGTGTCAGGGGTTGAGTGAACTGAATTTTGTACGGATATGCTGACAGATCGTTGCGGTAGATTTTCCTGGCAGTACTGTATGACATGGACATGTGTTGTGATAGTTCTCGCAAACTTTTTTTGGGCTTTGCAACAGTACTTCACGGGCTTCTGCAATGCTTTCTGGAGTCCTGATTGTTGGACGTCCGCTTCTGCCTTTTCTTCCATCAAGAACACTGTAACTCGCTTCGAACTTCTGCACTAATCTTAACACTGTATATCTGGATAGTCCATCTCGCACGTTAAAATGACTGCGGTAGGTTCTTTGAGACTGTACAATAGAATTGCCGCTACTGTAATAACATTTTTCAATGAAGACCTTCTGCTCCGTGCTGTATCCGTCCATTTCCCTCTTGTAAACTTCTTCAAAACACCTCACCTGAAATTAACAAATAACAAATTTCAGCAACGGTTGCATATGGATGCACAGCTCATCTGAACTTCTACGGCGTCCTGTTTTGTGTAATGATAGGTGTGGTCGCCGCTACAATGCAACGATTCTTTCGAACATGGTTCTCACCATTTTCCACAACACTCTTCTTCCTGAAATCACCGATATGAAACCTACATACTGCATTTTATACTTTCTGCACACAAAACAAATGGGTGACATGTATAAAAAGTCACCCTGTACATTATGATCGATCCTTAAGCCTCTTAAATTCTCAATTTTAAGACACCTGTGCACTTTGTGTTTATTTATAATGCATAAGGGTCAGTGGAAAACAAGTCACCCAGTATGACTATGAAACTATCTGCTCACCTTAAAAGTAATCTCCGTAGACGTTAAGGCATTTGTCCCACAGTCCTGGCAGTAGGTCATTGGCTGCCTTGTAGAAGATGAGCAGTTGCTGCAACAACAACCACTCACTCAGTGCATCCTTCACCTCAGCGTCCAAGTCGAACTAACGACCACACATAGCCCGTTTCAGCTCACCAAAGATGGCATAATCGCACAGGAGCATGTCCGGGTTGTAAGGTGGGTGCTGGAGTGTTTCCCAACGAAATCTGTGTAACAAGTCCCGGACAACATTGGCCGTGTGGTGGACGTCGTGGATCGTTCTGCAGTGATGTTGTTCTTTCGCGAAGGAACCTCCGACGCCACTCCTTCACCCGCAACAGAGATGAACAGTGTTTTCCATACACTGCTGTCATGCGACAGCGAATGCCTTGCGTACTAGTACCTTCCGCCATCAGGAAACGCACGACTGCTCGCTGCTCTTCCTGATGGGCCTTCGCGGTATGTCGGATGGCAAGTCCCTGCACGTCTGCACTTCACACGGTTCACACTCGCACTGCTTCACACGAGCCTGCGACGCGACTGCCATCTACCAAGCGACTACGTAACCTCCTTCCAGTGACAGCAGGAGTTTTGTGGAGCCTCGGCATCTACACGTCGAGATATGAGGTGTCCTGTTTTCCATTGACTGACCCTTACAGGTGAGGAGCTAGTAGGAAAAATGGGGTTATAGAAATTTAAAATTAGATCAATGTTATACATATTTATTAGAAAATGGGCTTTCTAATAACTATGTGTAACCATTGATCTAATTTTCTCTATTACCCCATAGAGAAAATTAGACCAAAGTCATATGTACGTATTAGAAAATGGGATTTCCAATAAGTATGTGTAACTATTGGTACAATTTTCTCTCTATTATTTTCCTACCAACTCTTCACCTAATTCGGACCCACCAGCCGCCGCTTTAATCGTTCTCCACCCTCTTCTCTTCTTAGTTGTTGTAGGAAACATTCCGCTTCTGCGCCGTAGGGGAAGGGTTGCATGTAAACTGCGTTATGTTGGATCCAGGGTGTTCCATCTTCTTTGCATTTTCGTAGCAGTTCCATCTAATCCCCCAGTGACTCAGGTTGCCGCTATCTTAACTGTTAATTAAAAGTACGTAACATTCTCGGGCAACTTTTCTCGGTTATTACACTTTCAATAACAAGACAGGTGATAATGTTAACAGAATCAGGTATACTGTCCTTACCAAGATTCGAACTAGTATCTTTGGCTTCGTAGATCGTTACGCTAACCACTCCACCGCCGGAGTCACTGATACACAGACAATTGAGTGCGGTAATTCAATCAGTGGCCTCTTTAGTCTGCAAAATTCTGTCGAGGCTACAGAGAGATGTTGCTTTTATCGTTGACACAATAGGTTTTATAGTAAAGCATTCTTCTGTGATTACTTCGAAACAAACACTATTTCTATCAACACTTGTCTAACCTTCTAAAGTCAAACTCTATTAATAGTCTTTCTAGTATCAAATATTCCTATTTTAGAGGCAAACCTTCTCCTGCGTTCTATTAGCGGATATGTTCTTCTTCCGTAGACTTTTCCCCTTAACTATTCCTTCCAGCTAAATTTCCTTCTCTTGATCACTTCAAGTTTCGTTTTTTTCACAAACTTTTTCTCGGTTTCTTCTTCATAACTACTTTCTAAAGCTGCTAGTCGCATGACCAGGTGTACTTCCAACACTTAATTAGTTCTTATTCTCGCTTAATCAGTATATTCTTATTGTCTTCCTGCTACAGCACACCAGTCAGTCATTACGATAACGCATGTTCTTTCGTTATCTCTTCTATTATTTCAATTTTATATTACAGGGCCTCCCCGATGGCGCAGTGGTAGCGTCGTCGCCTGAAATCGCCTGAAATCAAGGGGTCCGGGTTCGATTCCCTATGGAGGCACATAGTGGTTCGGACCCCACTTTAAACTGTAGGTCCAGTCCCGATTATCCTTACTGTGCATCAAGTGGACTTAAAACACCAATCAATCCAATCCAATTTTATATTACATGGTCGTCAACTTGTTCCATTTCGATATCCCATAAACGTATATGAAAACATGGTCTCTTTACAACAAACATCGCCGCATCAATTTTTACATTTGTGGTCCTTATCCTTGCCTCCTCTTTTCCCTGTGAACAGTCTTCTCATAGAGTATGGTCTCCGTCCATATTTCATATCAAACCTTTCTTATCCTCGCACGAAGCCATGTTTAATTGTGGCGACACCATTTCATGACCAATTTCCACGATTATTCAATAATTACCCTACATGTTAAGCTACTTTTGCCAAATTAAATTCAAATACTATGTGTATAGTACGTACAAGACACATTAAAATGCTAATGTCAGTTCGACGTTTACTTAGGTATTTTCCTCCTGTAGGCTTCCATGACTTTCTGCCCTGATACTCTCCAGTACTATTCATGGTTAGGGTTGGTCACTGGCAACAAGAGGCAAGGAAGGATTACGGAGAGTTAGGTGTACATTTGCTGTTGGGGTACGCGAGGGACTTTCGGCGTTACCATTATTTCTGATGTAACATTCCTGTGAAGCGGAATGTTTTATCATTAGGGTGCTCCTCGGCTGCCAAGAGGTGGCTGGGATCACCGTAGTTCCGTCAATTCCTCCCTTAGTTCTTTGCTCTAGTACTTCCTTCCTTTAATCTATTAGTATTTTCTGTCCTTTATTCTGTTAGTAGCTATTTTCCTTCCTTTCTTCTATTAGTACTTCCCGTCCTTTATTCTATTAGAAGCTACTTTCCTTCCTTTATTCTATTAGTACTTTCCGTTCTTTGATCTATTAGTACTTTCCGTCCTTTATTCTATTAGTACTTTCCTTCCTATATTCTATTAGTACTTTCCGTTCTTTGATCTATTAGTACTTTCCGTCCTTTATTCTATTAGTACTTTCCGTCCTATATTCTATTAGTAGCTACTTTCCCTCCTATATTCTATTAGTACTCTTCTTCCTTTGATCTATTAGTACTGTAGCCTTCCATATCTTTCTTTGGTGTGGGCCTCTCTCGCCCCTTACGGCGCTCGCTACGGCGGATCCTCCTCTGGGCACACCACCACTGCACCATCCGATACAGCGTCTGGGAACCCGGGGGATCCATCCCCAAGTGGCGGGAGGGATCTGGTGGGAAGCAGGGTGGAAGACGGAGTTATCCCACGTCCTATCCGACCTGGAAGTCTCCCATTGGACAGGACCTCCTCCTCGGTGTTGGTCCCCCCCCCCCAGAGGGAACTGGGGGTCTCTAGAAGGGGGCCAGGGGGTCCTCAAGGGATTTAGGGTGGGGGTGGGATGGGTGAGCGATTGACTCACCAAAACATCTAAGGCTGAGGAACTCATCCGGAAGTGGAACTCCAGTCCGCGGCGTCATGGCAAAAGGGAAAACAATTTATTAACAGAAGCTAAAGGGCAGGAATCTGCGTCAAATTATGCAACCATGAAGGCTCCCAGATGAAGGAATGCAGCAAGTAAAAGTAAGTTTCGTTACTTTTTAGTAATTTTCATTTTGAAAGTGAGTGAATACATATAGAAAATTTTTGAACTCAAATTCTTCAGTTTGTTTGGTAAACCTTCTCCGAATAGCAGCATTTCCTATGTTAAAAATATTAGAAGAAAAATTCTGTAAAGAATGGTGTAAAACGTTCTTATAAAACACAAATGTTAGAAATACGTGATCATGTTATTCAGAAGGGTGTTACAATCCAGAAACCAACCTTCAAAAGCTGAAACTGTGATTAAGATACGCTCTCAATGATTGAATGGTTCGGAAAGGTATCTCTAAGCATGTGCATAAAAAAATACACAGTACGAGGGCGAACTAAAAGGTTTTGAGACTGATGTACCATGTTTCTAAAGTTTCTTGTTCTTTTTGTTTCAGGGTCTTGATGTGAAGAAGGTTCAGTGATTGCTTGAAATGGAGAAATTAGAGTATCGCGCTGTGATCAAATGACTTCATCTCAAAGGAATGTCACCATCAGATCAACCAAGATATGCTCAGTACTTTACACGACATAGGCCCTTCATATGCAACAGTCAAACGCTGGTACAAGAATTCAAGACTGGCATGGAGACAGTTGAAGAGGAACGGAGGTCCAGGAGACCAGCAATTTGCACCATCATAGAAAACATGGACCTTGTTCTGACATGATCATGAAGATCGCCAATTGTCGACACTTCAAGTAGCAGACAGATTGGGCATCTTGTAGGAGCGAGACGATTACATTTTAAAGTAAAGGCTTGAAGTCTCAGAAGTTTCTGCTCGATTGGACCCACGTCATCTGATTCCTGAGCAGAAGCGCCCTCGTCACAAGATGTCAAGGGACAATTTGGAAGTATTTGAAGCAGATGTGAACAAGTTTCTTGCTCGATTCATTGTTATGGATGAGTGCTGGTTCATCACTATCAGCCGGAAAGGAAATAACAATCGAAGCAATGGAAGCATGCATCATCTTTCACACCGAAGAAGGCCAATGTCACGCCGTCAGCCAGGAAGGTGATGGCATTAGTTTCTTTGGGATTCTCGAGGTGTTGTGCTGATTGATTACCTTGAAATGGATCACACCATCACCGGCGTGTGTTACTCTGACCTACTAGAATGTCTCACAGTGTAACGCCATCAGAAGAGAACTGACTTGCTGACCAGAAGAGTCCTCTTCCACCAGGACAATGCTCCCGCACACACCGCAGCGATTGACATGGCAGCAACCCATGACTGCGGGTTCCAGTTCAGTTGCCCAAGTACGACACCGTTATTGAAGCCCTGGAGGAGTTCTCATGGTCACAACAAGAAGAGCTCTTCTCCAATGGGATAAAGACGCCTAAGCACCACTGGATCAAGTGTGTACCCCTTGATGGGGATTAGTTATGTTGAAAAATAAAAGTATTCCCAAATATGTATCTTCTTTGGTTTTCTTGAAGCTCGGAACTTATCAGTCACTTCTCGTCAAAACTTTGAAATTAGTTGCATAGTCTGTAAAACATTTACACATAAATACACACGTTTGTTGGTACCAAAATTTCATAATTTTTGCAATTTCCTATATTATTTACACAATTTAAGAATTAAATATAATAAGTAGATTAAGCACTGCTTATGGATTCATTGATTGATTTGGTGTTTTAAGTCCACTATATGCACAGTAAGGCTAATCGGGACTGGACCTATAGTATAAAGTTGGATCCGAAGCACTGTGTGCCTCCACCGGGAATCGAGCCCGCGGCCCCTTGATTACAAGGCGACGACTACCACTGCGCCATCGGGGAGGCCCTATAAGCACTGCTTATATCATGTATATTTTTGTTAATATGTGTTTAATATAAAGCCAAATGAACTTCTCGCGATAGAAAAAATATTTAAATTAAGTAATTATGCAAATGAGATTTGGAAAATTTGAGTATTTTTGGTACCATTTTTCATAATTTCACCTTCATGCCCAAACTGAAGATGTTATTCGATTTTGGTTTGATTTTCTCCTACGTCACTGCTTGCGATTATGCAACTTACCCGCACTATTAGAACTTCGTAAAGTGAAACTATTTTTTTTCCACCCATCTTAAATTGGCCTAATCTATATGCTACCTGTATTACTTGATATATTGTCAGTAATGTGTAATAATATCAGTTAAAAAATACACTACTTCATATTGGCGTTCTATTATATTTGCAGAAGGTGAATAATGCTATTCTAGATTCTCTCTCTGCTGTAATAGTTCTTTAATAATATATTATTCACTCCAGTGTTGAATCCAGACACTTTTAACGAGGGGAGGGATGTCTCAAATTATAATACTAAAAGCAATACTAATATTTTTAAATTGCCACTTACTTCTTATACTTAATTCAATTAACTTAAATTTAGTCAAGTTAAGACATGAACACTATGTTCGGGATGACTTGTGGATGGAACAGTTATAATATATAGGGGAGACCGGGGGGAGTTGCCCATAGGGGCTAGTTGACAAAGTCCAATTTATTCCCACCAGTGAAGAGTTGGCAACATTGCAGGTTACTGTGAATATGTGTTATCTCTAGAACCAACTGAGAACTAAGAAGTTAAGTGTATTGTTCACAAAGTTTCTAGTGCATGACAAATAACATCAATTCTTACTTGCGAAGTAAATTTTCTCAATTCCATATTCTTTCTTATACGTTTTCAAAGTAAGTAAGCACATAGTTTATGCTAAGGCTATCCAGAAGACTATGGTAAATTGTACGGATACTACATTCGGATACTTTGTTAAGCTGCAAAGTTTAGCAGCGGCATGACCAGGAAGTCCAATATGGCGATCGGGGTGAGTTGACAATAGGAAGGAAGGGGCTAGTTGACAATATTGTAGGCCTATTGAGAAAATTGTTCTTCAATTAATTGTTTCATCAGAAACATCTTAGCATATAGACAAATTGTTTGTAATAATAGATATTAGATTAGGATTATAGGACAGTATATTGCATTTGTATTTATAATATAACAATAAAAATAAACACTGGGTAAAAAATAAGTAAACACTTTTGTAAACTTTTTTTTTTTCAAAGTTTGGAACATTTATGTCTCATGTTATACTGTTAATTTGAAAACATTTTTGTAATCCGTAATTTTTAAGGCAGTATATTGTTTTAAATAAAATATTCCAAACCATGTATGGGGTAGAATTACACATATTGTGAACTGACACCGCACATATAGTCAACTCACCCCATATACGGGGTGAATTGACAATACTGACATGCTTCGAAAAAGCAAGCAACAACTTTACAAGTTTTAGCATCATGGTGTAATAAAAGTTCACAGTGGTCAAGGAAACTACAGGTATTGCTCGTAGCATTTCATCAATAGTAGATAGTAATTTTTAAGAGCTGCAGAAATTTGAACATAAAAACATGCTCAACTCACCCCGGTCTTCCCTACTCTTCGTCAGGAGTGGTGATTGGGTGCCAAAAGTGGGCGGGGCCAAGGACAGTTGATTTTCTCTTGGTAGACGAAGCTTAACATTAAGAGAGCATAGTTGGGGGGACAAAAGTGGGGAGCAACTGCATCCCCCACGCTCCCCTCTAATCGCCGCCACTGCTCTTCGTATAAGTATGATGAACAGTAACCGAAGATTTACCAAGTAAGTCATCAACGCTAGCATTTTTTCAATATACGTGGATGGATCAGAAAGAAAGTTTAGAACAAGCATTCCGCGAATGCACGAAATAGGAGGTAAGTAATTGGTTTACCCGGAGGTGGAACAGATGACGTCATATACGCGTGGCGAGTTTCGATAACTTTGCGTTTATCGTCAGTGGCGTTGTAGCCGATGCAATGGCGAGACGCTTGCAGAATTGGTCGGCCGTGGAAGTGCGAAGTGTCATATTCTTCTTGCGGGCGAGGAATGTTCCGGCAGCGGATATTCATAGTCAACTCGTGGAAAGGTACGGTGAGAGTGTTATCAGTAGACATGTTGCGAAATGGTGTAGGTCATTTGACGTACTAACGGCCAGGCATCTTCATTCATGACACTGCAAGAGCCCACACGGCCCGCCAGACTCGAGAGTTGCTGCAATGTTTCAGATTGGAAGTTTGGACTATCTCCCCTACATTCCGGACTTGACGTCCAGGCAGCTACCACGAAGTGGTTCATTGAGGAGGGACATGAATTTATAAGGGGAGGATTTGGTTTCTGTTGGATTGGGGGTTTGCTTTGTCTATATTATGTTGCTTTAAAGTTGGTTTTACAAAAGGTTACCTTTAAATATATAATATATCAAAAACAGCAAAAACAAAAGAGAACCACGCTTTACGCGGCCACACGCAGACCCTATTCCACGTGTGGTGTTCCGTATAGTAACAGATATCCCCTGAGATATCTGTTAAGCAACAGACGAACTTTAGCCTAACTTTAATAATCGGTAACTAGAGGAGGGCTTAATAGGCTTATGATTCACTAAAATGATAGAAGGTCAGACACCTTTAAACGACATATTTATTCATTGAAAAGAACACCGCTTATGACATAGCTGCCACCAAACATGAGCACTTCACTGTACAAGACACAAAAAAGATATACAAAATATTTTGTACTTACATATCAGCCGTTTTCACACTATATCACTCATACCTGGGGCTTTACACACGCTATTTCACTCTTTATTGCCACATCCCGACACATGGACAAATTTGTGGTATATCACACTAAAAAATTACTATTATGTGCTTCCTTGGTGTAACAAAGGCTTTGGGGGGTGATAAATGAATTTTCCTGGCTTTTCTTGGAAGGATGGCTAAGAACAACTTGGATATTCTTTGATATCCTATGGATGCTTCTATGGCGTCAGTCCTGCCGACCATGTGGTCTGGATTTCCACATGGGATGAGGGACACAAAACTCGCTATTTTGCTGAATTTTCACTGGGATCCTTAAATGCACTTGTGGACACAATATCCCACTTGGTCACACACACTTAGGCCTGTATTTACTGTAACAGGACCTTAGATCCCTTTTCCCTTTATGTATCCTTTGTTGCTGGCACATGTGGCCATTTACACACTGGATTTTACCAGCAACTTCCAAGCTGACCTGCTCTCAGGTGGGTCTGTAATACAAGTGAGCTTGACTAGCAAGCTCAGAACACAATAGGCCATCTGAAAGTCTTCTCTGTGACGTCACAGCCTTGGCGGCTTCTCATTGGCCAGCTGGAGTCCTTTGAGATCTTTCCTTGTCTTTGGGAGAATTGCCACTTTCTCCCACCAGATGGCAGAGTTATCAATTGCTTAAAAAGCATAAACAAAAGTGTTTTTTCAGCTTTTCTGGCTTAGTTATGCCAGATAATTGCAAATGAGTTTACTTTTAATAAATTAGGCATTATTTTACCTATGGGTGAGTGTTATCTCTGATTTTCAGTAAAGAATAAAAGATTTAGTAAACATGTGATTTGGAGCACATGGTTTTTGTTCTCCAAAATGGCTACTGTTAGCCTAACAATGGTTGGTTCTTTATAAATAAAGCATTTCTACCCCTCCCATGAGTGACAACTGGTTGGTAAACATGACCCATGATTCTAATTGGGAGTGGGGGGTATAAGTTTCTGGGAAAATAGCTCTCACAAGCTTTCCCTGATGCCAACCTAATGGCCCTTGTACTTAGGTTGCCCTGTGGTTATTTGTGTGTGGGCATGTATGCCCAATGCTGATTGATCATAAATTCTACCAAGACGGCATCAACAAGTTGGTCCAGCGGTCTGATAAATGTCTCAATCGCCTTGGCGTGGAAAAGTGATGTGTTTGTGTAACCTTCCTGGAATACATCATCAATTCATACCAGGTCATATTGTGATTTTTCATTTGTTGTTGTAACCTTTTTTCTGATCAATGCACGTAATTATCTTCTTCAATGCACTGCCTTTTATATTTTTTAGAAAAGATAGAATATAATGTTTGTTTTTTATACGCTGTATTTCTTAACACAGTAACATTTCTTCGACAAAACTGCACAAGCACGTCACCACCTTCCACAGCGAACTGTTGACTGAGTAACCGTTCTAGCTGCAAAAACTTGAAATTCGTTACTACGTTAGAAGGTTGCATTACAACAGCCGAGCTGCTCTTCACATGTTCATTGTTAAATTTAAATTAGATGGAATTTTTATTTCAAAACGGACGATCATTTAAATTCGTTTATTATTTTGACTTTCATTTGTAAAGAAAACTGAATCTGATCTTCTTATTAAGGCTTATTAAGAAAAAGTCAGAAAAGGTTCGTTAAATGAAAGAAAATGAAAAAACATGGTCGCCAAATTTCTTAGCTATTGTTCAAATGCTCTGCCAGGTTTTTCAAATTTTCGGGGATGAGTTTTTTATTTTCTGAAGAGGATTTTCACCCTCGGGCCACCCCCTGAATTTATAACTGATTGATTTCCGGAAAACGAAAATCGGGAATTGAATAAAAAATGTAGAAGAAAAATATGCAATGGACAAATTGCATTATTTTAGTTTTGCTGTTAGGTGTACAACGAATACATATTGTTGGCCGAATGGATAATCGACCTCCGTGATGTAGTGGTTAGAAGAGCGCACGCAAGTAGAGCAGTGTCCCCGGTTCAACGCCCGAAAATGAGGCTCGGTGAGGCTCGCAGTGTTGCCAACCCCTTACTCGAAAAAATCACCAAGGTTTTTATCTCGGTCTAACCTAATTTAAAGCAAAAAGCTGGCAATACTGCGAATCTCACCGAGCCTCATTTTCTTGCAGTGTTGCCAGCTCGAGCGAGGCGTAGCCTTTTACGGTGTATGTTAACGGTTTGCTCTCGTAAGGCAGGAGCCTTATTTTCTCGCAGTGTTGCCAGCTCACCCCAAGAATATTTCACCATGTGATATTTTACAAGCGAAGCTAACCTACAAATGGGAGTTGGCAACACTGGCAACATCAATTGCGGTTTAGTGTTGCTAACTTACCTCAAGAATATTTTACCATGTGATATTTTACAGGCGAAGCTAACCTACAGAGTAGAGCAGTGTCCCCGGTTCCACGCCCGAAAATGGCGCTCGGTGGCGCTCGCAGTGTTGCTAACTCCTCACTTGAAAAAATCACCAAGGTTTTTGTTTTTGGGTCTAACCTAACCTCAAACAAGGAGTTGGCAACGCTTGAGGCTTTCTCGCAGTGTGGCCAACTCACCCCAAGAATATTTCACCATGTGATATTTTACAAGCGAAGCTAACCTACAAATGGGAGTTGGCAACACTGATTAGTGGAGGTAGCCGGGTTCACCAGCATCAATTGGCGATCAGTGTTGCCAACTCACCTCAAGAATATTTCACCATGTGATATTTTACAGGCGAAGCTAACCTACGAATAAGAGTTAGCAATACTGATTAGTGTAATCAGCTTAGTTGAGCGCCATCAATTGGCGATCAGTGTTGCCAGCTCACCCCAAGAATATTTCACCATATGATATTTTACAAGCAAAGATAACCTACGAATGGGAGTTGGCAACACTGACTAGTGGAGGTGCACGGGTTGAGTGCCATCAATTGCGGTTCAGTGTTGCCAACTCACCCCAAGAATATTTCACCACATGTTATTTTACAGGCGAAGCTAACCTACAAATGGGAATTGGCAACTCTGGCAACATCAATTGCGATTCAATATTGCCAACTCACCTCAAAAATATTTCACCATGTGATATTTTACAGGCGAAGCTAACCTACAAATAGAAGTTGACAACACTGGTAACATCAATTGCGATTCAATGTTGCCAACTCACCTGAAGAATATTTCACCATGTGATATTTTACAGGCGAAGCTAACCTACAAATAGAAGTTGACAACACTGGTAACATCAATTGCGGTTCAATGTTGCCAACTTACCTGAAGAATATTTCATCATGTGATATTTTACAGGCGAAGCTAACCTACGAATGGGCAACACTGACTAATAGAAGTGGCCGGGGTTGCGTCCGAATCAGCAGCAGATGTCACCTAGAGCGCTGTTCCATCCGGGACTCAGCCAATCTCTGTTGTCCGAATTTGCGGTAGACGTGGAGTCGGAGGGAAGAGCAGAGAGGCGCGACAGATGCACGCTTGAACTCGCTGTGACGCTGCGCTTGGCAGCCATATTCTAACTTTCATTTTGTACAGACAACATTTACTGATTAGAGGATGTAAAACTCAGTTATATTTTAATATTTTATCGATAATGAATGCAGAAAACGTAAATGATGAAATAGCGTGTTATATTTTTTAATGTGAGTAGTTAGGTGGAAATCATTGTCATGTTTGTTTGCGCCCCAGAGTGCGGTGGGTGAAGTTCGGGCTGACACCTGGCGGGAAAAGTGACAGGCGTACTACAAGGGGACATGCAGATTCGGACGACTTGGACGCGACTTCGAGTGCACGCGAGAGCAACGGGGGAGAACGGGATGGAGCGCTTGCCAATCCGGACACGGCTTTTGTAAACCTCTCTCGGGAACGATGTGCCACACACGCGCGCGCGCGCCTATCGGTAGATTACGTTTCGCGTATTTATTCGTTGTGCTGGCACAGCGTGATGAGTAAATAATGCATTTTCTCATTTTTGAAGTACGAATGCACTTTATCGTAATCTTCCAAGTCCCGGGGACACTAATGTTTGTATATCGTGACTTTTGTAAACCTCTCTCGGGAACGATGTGCCACACACACACACACGTGCACGCGCTGGCGCCTCTTATTATTTCTGTATTATGGCGCAAACACATCTAGAAAAACTACAATTTTGCTCCCTCTCCTCTCTGCGTGTGCTATTAACAATACGTAAGCCTTGGGACGACGAAAATTACACAACGGTGAGCCTCGTCAATACACCTACCCCGCAACATCTGGAGCGTGCAAATACATAAATAGCAGGTCGCTTGGGTGTATACAATTTGTTTTATTTATATTTTGTTTCAAAGCAAGCGAGATAACCGGAGCATGCAGGCACACAACAGCGAGCTGGGATGGAAGATCATCAGCATATCCGGAGCGTGCAGGTACATAATAGCGAGCTGCTTGGGCGTTAGCGTGGCTTCGCCGGATGCAATACACACGATGCTTAGATTACAACAGGTTGTTAACATTAGCTTTGGGGAAGAATATTCTAGAGAAGATTGTCTCAGAACATTTTCATAGTTTCACACTTCTATTAAATTGGTAGAAAAAATATATTAGTGGGCAATAAAATCTGAAGAAGATTTGTGTCTAGCAAAAATAAGCTAAATAGAATTACACATGCATACAATATTTATTTTTTTCTATCTACAATCATATTTTTCTTATATATTTTTTCAATTTTTTTATAGGGTTGATTAAAGCACATATTTGAAGAAGACAACGCTCTACCACCAACCGATCACATATAAATAAACATACCCAAAAAAAATGCGCTCCATGAAAAGTTGCCCTGTGTGCAAAACAGCCATATCAAGCAAAAATTTTGCAAGACATTGTCGCACCTGCGTGCCAAGCAAGCATTTGGCTGCCACCGAACTGTGTTCCGGATGCAATAAATACATTACAATTGCATATGTCAAGAAGCATAAGCTTACTTGTCTAAGCAAAAATACATCTGGGGCTCAACCGTCGACCAGCTCAACCAAGAGGAAGGCAGAAGCAGCCTCCATCAATACACCACCTGCTAAACGCGTCAAGCCTGCGATAAAAGCAGACCAGTCTGCTTTCCAGCGTTCGTTAGAGGACTTTCCTTTTATTTCGGAGGGCTCATGCGACGTGCGTAGCTTTTTGGAGAACGTGCAAGCGCAAATTATTTCCGTCCTCGGCGATGCGCTTGCAACGCACTCCACTAAATTCTACGCATCGCTATGTTGCTGGTACAAGAAGCCTTCTGATGAAATTTACAGCTTCTGCCACAACACCAAGGCGAAGACGTTGCATCTGGCGGATGTCGAAAACCTAGAGGTAATCTACAACAAGTTTGTCGAGGAGCTGCTGGCAAAGCAAGAGGGGCATGAAGCCAAGGGCTCGGGGGGTTCGCTGTGTGGGGAGCCTCACGAACTGCGCGTCAAACTTTCAAAGTTTGTGCCTCTCTCCGCCTCCAGCTACGTCCTCTTACCAGAAGCAATTGCGGAAAAAAATGCCGTCCTGAACATTCAGAACAGAGACGCCAAGTGCTTTCTCTGGTCGGTGCTTGCGGCGTTGCACCCTGTCGACTGGAAAAACCATCCACACCGAGTTAACCACTACCTACCCTACGAGCCAGAGCTGGAAGATGCCATTGCTGGGATCAACTTCCCGGTGGAGGTCTCGGATATTCGCAAGTTCGAGGCCCGTACACACAACCCTCGGTTGGCCATCAACGTTTATGGCCTCACCGAAAACAAAAATGTGGTTTTCCCTATCCGGGTGAGCAACGTAGACGACGATAGTGCGCAGGAAATTCATCTTCTGCTTATCAAGGACGAGACCCACCACCATTACACCCTCATTCGCTCGCTCTCTCGGCTTGTTTCAAGCCAGCTGAGCAAAGACGAACACCACATAGAAGTTTGTCCCAGGTGCTTGTCTATATTTCGTAATCGAGAACGGCAGGATAACCAGCGCATCAGAGGTCGCAACATCGCTGCCGAGAAGCTCGCTCGCCACAAGCTCTACTGCAAAGCCAACGAACCTGGGTTGGCAGACTTGCCCAAACCTGGTGCCGTGGAGTGTTTCCACATGCACGGTGCCATGGTAGAGCACCCCGCTATCATCATCGCGGATTTCGAAGCCTTCCTCAAACCCCTGTCCACTTGCGATCCCGATCCCGAAGTTTCCTCCACCACCCCTTACCAACTCCACGAGGCATCCAGTTTCGCATACGTTGTGGTGCGACGAGATCAACACATCGCGCCCGAGCCCTACGTGTACCGTGGTCCCGACGCAGCCAAACACTTCCTCGAGAGGATGGTTGTGGAAGCCAACGAGATAGGGAAGGTGCTGTTGACCCCTAAGTCTATGCTCCCACTGTCCCCCGATGATCAACGTAGACACGACGAGGCCATCACTTGCCCTGTCTGCGTCGAGGAGTACACCGCCAACAACCGTAAAGTCCATCACCACGATCACTTTAGCGGTAGGTACGTTGGTTCTTGGTGCAACAGATGTAACCTTAAGGCCCAGGACCCGCGCTTCATCCCTGTGTTTTTTCACAACGGCTCGGGGTACGATTTTCACCACCTGATCAAGCATCTTGGGTACGACGACATGCGAATCAACGTCCTGGCACAAAACGAGGAGCGTTACATCAGTGTGAGCAAACTAGTGTCGATCCTGGGAGCAGACTCTACCGTCGAGCTTCGCTTCCTCGACTCCCTGAGGTTCCTCCCGGCCAGCCTCGATGCCCTTGCAGGGAAGCTGAGCAACGAGCAAATGCTCATAACCTCTGCGAATTTTCCAAACTTGGACGCCGGTCTCTTCAGGCGTAAGGGGGTCTACCCCTACGAATACATCACCGACTCTACCAAGTTTGCGGAGACGTCGCTACCTCCCCAGGCGAAGTTCTACAGTCAGCTAAGAGGCTCGAACATCACCGACGAAGAATATCACCACGCCCAGTCCATGTGGCGCGAGCTAGGTTGTCGAACTCTCGGAGACTACCACGACGCCTACCTCAGACTTGATGTGACGCTCCTCGCCGACGTGTTTCAGACGTTCCGGGCGACCGCAATGAAGATCTACCACCTGGATCCCGCCTACTTCTATAGTCTCCCCGGACTGGCGTGGTCAGCCATGTTTCTGGTGACGAAAATCAAGCTGGAACTTCTTTCGGACGTGGACATGATGCTGTTTGTAGAACGTGCCGTGCGGGGTGGAATGGTTCAGGTGTCGCAACGGCACGCGCGCGCCAACAACCATCACATGGCTACTGGCTACGACTCCACCCAACCGTCGAGCTACATCATGCACACGGACGTGAATAACTTGTACGGGCACTCCATGATGCAGCCACTCCCTTTTAGAGGGTTCGAGTGGGCTGACCCTTCCAACTTCAACATTAAAGGTTTCGACGATTCGAAACATGGGTTCTTCGCCGAGGTGGACCTTGAGTTCTCCGAGAAGCTGCAGGATTTGTTCTGCGATCTTCCCCCTGCACCCGAGTTCAAGTGTCCGCCCGATTCCAACCAGAAGAAGCTCGTCATGGATTTTGAATCCAAGAAGAATTACGTCCTGCACTACAAGAATCTCCGGTGGTTGATGCAGCGAGGGGTCACAGTCCACACAGTTCACCGCATCCTCAAGTTCGAGCATTCTCCATGGTTACGTCCATATATCGAGCTCAACACCAAACACCGCACCGCAGCCACGTCCGAGCTTGATAAGGATTTCTTCAAGCTCATGAATAATGCAGTGTTTGGTAAAACCATGGAGAATGTACGGAATCGCGTGGACATAAAATTGGTGACGAGGAAAGAGCGATGTCGTCAGCTTGTTGCAAGTCCATTGTTCAAGTCTCGAACAATCTACAACGAGCAGCTGGCTCTGATTCACATGAGGCAAGGTGTGGTGAAACTCACCAAGCCCATCTATGTTGGAGCCACTGTTCTGGATCTGAGCAAGCTCCACATGTTCGAGACGTACTACGACATATTACGTCCACACTACGGCCACAACATCTCGCTTCTCTACACAGACACAGACAGCTTGGTGTACCACGTTCGCACAGCCGACGCATACGGGGATATAGCCTCAGTTCCAGCTCTTGAAGAGCTCTTCGACACCTCGGGCTATCCCCAGCCGAACCAGTACGACATCCTAGCCCGCAACAAAAAAGTGCCCGGCAAACTCAAAGACGAGAAGGACGGAGATGTGATTCTCGAGTTTGCAGGTCTTCGCGCCAAGGCCTATACCATCAAAGCTGAGGGTGGCGTTACCAAGAAGGCCAAGGGTGTCGGCAGACAGGTGGTTCGGGAGCATCTCACATTCGAGGACTTCGTGGATTGCCTCAAGACCAGGTCGCCGGTTCTAAGAGCAGAACAGCGCATCCAGAGCGTCGACCATGTGTTGACCACCAACAAAGTGAGGAAGATTGCCCTGGATCCCAACGACGACAAGAGGTGTGTTCTCCAATGTGGAATCCACACACTGCCGTGGGGGCACTATCGCTTAGCAGAAAGCAAAACCTGCAACATATGTCCATCTTCAACAGAAGATTCATAAAACAAAACAAAAAAAAAAAACAAAAAAATCATTTTGTTAGTTATTACAAAAAAAAAACACTGACAGTTATTACAAAAAACTTTGACCGTATTTTAAATAACCAGCATAATATGAATCTTTTTGGTTTCCGAAAACAAGCCAACATGGAGGCTGTACATCGCGCGACGACAGATCATGAATTTCTACCTTCCATGTTAACTAAACTCAACGGTCTACTGATTGTTCACCTTAACAGCATTTGGACGAAATTGGATGACGATGTGGGCAAGATGTTTTACGTCTTCAACAACAATTTACATTTTTACAAAATTCCGATCGATGGAAAACTTCAAATCACCGTGAATCCGGAAAACGTAGGCGAAATCAAAATATCTACCGGCAAGAACATTTTTCGAATCAAGCACGACAAGATGCTTTCTAACATTACGTACGATGTTTCCGCAGGAGATTACCTGTACGTCGAACTCCTAGGAGATTACGACAAACTCATTCCTCTCTTCGTTGAATTACGAATCGTCTATCCTATTATAAATAACCGTTAACCAAAATGCCTAACGACATTTTCGGCAACACTAAGCGTGTAGACCACGCAGAAGAGATTCTTATGTTGGACGTCCGAATTAAAAAGTTGAGGAGCGATTTGATCGCTTTGCAGGAGACCTTAAACAAAAGTTTAGAGTCGGAGATCGCTACGCTCCAAACGCAATATCTCGACCCTATTTTGAAAATCGATTCCGAACTGAAAACGCTCATAAAAAATTATGTCGACGTACCTTCTTACGACAACGTTCAAAATATACAGTTGAGCGTGGATAAGCTTCAAAATAATTTGGCCAAATTGCAGCAATTTCAATCGAAAAATGAAGATTTGGAAAAATTGAAACTCGAAATCGAAGAACGAACTTCGACAATCGAAAAGAATTTCTCTGAACTTCAAACCGTCGTGAAGGATATTGATGTAGAACGCTTGCATGTTGTTGTTTCCAAATTACAAGAAGAATTCGCCGGCACGTTGGAAGAAATTAAATCCAAGTTACAGACTTTGGAAGATACCATGACGAACCTACCATCGTCAGACGAACTGCAAGTCATCAGCAAAAGCGTCGCGAACATAAAAATTCAATTGGAGGCTTATCAAGATTTCGAACACATTCAAACCACCATCGCTACGCTTCAGGCGTCTCTGGAGTTGATCAACGAAGAAATTAAAAATATTCACACTGAAGCCAGTGCGTTGACGAGCATACAAGACACGTTAAGCACGGTTCAGCAGAAGATCGAATATTTAGAAAATTTGAACGTCGAAACGAATCTTGCTCATTTTCATCACGTACTGGACAACATACAGGGTGACTTGGAATCGTTACGGACGAGCGTACCTTCGAGCGAAGATTTGGAAAAATTGAAATCGGCGGTGACGGCACTATCCGATTCGAGCGACATCAAAAGTTCATTGAGCGATCTCGAGAGTAGGGTGGCCAATCTCCCCACCTCAAAAGAATTACACGCTTTGAAAAGGAGCATATCGCGTATGCTGAAACGACTAGAAACGGAAACGGCGAACGTGGAACAGATTCGAGACGAACTTACTTCGCTGGTGTCGACGCTGCCCACTTCGCAGAGCGTCGCCGACCTTCACACGCAGTTTACCGAGATGCGAAGCATCGTGAACGATCTTACCGAGAAAAGTTCGAAATTGAATCAAGTCGAAAACCTTCAGAGTATTGTCGTCAACATCAGAGATCAAGTTGGAGTGCTGGAATCCACGCAGGAATCGACGCTGACCTCTTTCGGTGCCAAATTACAAGAACTCAGCGAAAACTTCAAGCAGTTGAACGTGGAAGTGAAAATCAAACCGTCATTTTCTACAGTAACGGATACCATCGTCGAACATTTGTTGCCCGTACAAAATACACTAGGACAGCTTCACAGCAACCTCGTTAGCGTCGATACTAAATTTGCTAAACTGCATTCTCTGCAAGCCATCGAAATCAACAGCGTACCTAATCAACAGAGAATCTCCACGTTCGTCGAAGGTAACAAACTGTACATGTTACATCCTTATCATCCGTACTACAAGTTTCTCCTCGATGGCACAATTCAGATAAACGAATTTTCGTACTGGTCTCACGGCAGAAAAGCTAGCGTTCCCACCATGACCTTGATATCGAATCGTGGTGTCCAGAAAGCAGGAAACATTCCTCTGGCACGTTGGAACGAAACGCGCAACATATATGAAATACACGAAGACGAAGATCTTACCGTTTTTGACGTGAGTGCCGGCGATAAGCTGATCATTCAAAACACGAGCGAAGTGCCACCCTCTTTGAATCCCATCACGCTGGTGCTTCTCTTCAAACGTAATCTCTAAAAAATGTCTAGGCAAGCCATCGTCGAAGAATTGCATAAACCTGCACGTCGCAACTACGAACGTTTAGCTGTGGTAACCAAGGGAATCGATGACCTCTGGCAAAGTGACCTCGTGGAGATGAGTAGCGGCAATCTAAAAAATGTGCATAAATTGAACAAGGGCAACAAGTACCTCCTCACCGTCATAGACACGTTTTCGAAATTTGCATGGGCTCTACCTTTGAAAGCCAAAACGGGGACATGCGTCACGGAAGCATTCAAGACAATTTTTCGCGAAAGCGGCAGACGGCCACGGTTTTTGCAAACAGACAAGGGGAAGGAATTTTACAATGCCGTATTCCAAAAGTTTATTCAAAAACAGGACATTCGACATTATTCAACCTTCAGTCACATCAAAGCCAGCATCGTGGAAAGATTTAATCGAACCTTGAAAACACACATGTGGAAACGATTCACGCTTCGAGGAAATTACAAATGGGTCGACTTACTGCCGGAACTCGTCGACACCTATAATGATGCGGTACACAGAACGATAGGCATGAAGCCAGCTGATGTTACGAAATCCGACGAGCAGCGTTTAATTTCTACAGTTTACTGTCCAAAGTACACTCCCACGACTACCAAGAAATCAAAATTCAAAATTGGAGACCAGGTGAGGATCAGCAAATTCAAACGCACCTTCGAGAAGGGATTCACAAAAAATTGGAGCACGGAACTTTTTACGGTGGTTCGAGTTTTACCCGGAAACCGACACACGTATATAATAAAAGATAGTAGCGGCGAGATTTTGAAAGGAAGATTTTACGAAGAGGAACTCTCTAAAACAAAACATCCCGACACGTACCTCATCGAGAAAGTATTGCGTAGGAAAGGCGACAAACTGTTTGTCAAATGGCTGGGGCTTCCGGAAAAGAGTTGGATCGACGCGAACAAAGTGATTCTATGAGTGCGTGGAATGTCGTGAAACGTCTACCTGATTCGGAAAGTCAAACGAAAAAAAAGAACGGCGAGTTGCTTCCCGACAGCATCCGTTGTCTAATCGTAGGCCCTTCAGGGTGTGGGAAAACGACACTGCTCGTGGACAATTTTCTCCTCGCACCGAATTGGTTAGATTGGAAGAACAGGCACCTCTACGTATTTTCGAAAAGTCTCGAACAAGCGAAATACCAGCAACTGATAAAACTGTACGATGGTCTGGACATTGCAACGTTTGCTTTGGAAATAAAACCACTCGACGTTTGTCGTGAAAATTCAGTCGTTGTGTTCGACGATGTCATCCTGGAAAATCAAAATGAAATTCGCAACTTTTTCACGCAAGGTCGTCACAAAGGAATAGATTGCTTCTTCCTAGCTCAAACGTTTTCCAAAATTCCAAAACAGTTAGTACGCGACAACGCTAATTTCATATGTTTGTTTCGTCAAGATCACACCAACCTCAAGCACGCGTACGATGACTACGTAGGCGGAGACATGAACTACAATCAATTTTCGGAACGCTGCTGCTCCCACTGTTGGAACAGTGACAATTTCGGATTCGCGACGATTGACATGACGAGGAAACCCAACGATGGAAAATACAGAAACAAAATCAACGACTTTCTAAACGTTGCAACGTTGTGAGCAACAACGTGTATAAATAACGTTATGGCGAAACGAAAAATCGAAGACGAAAATCTCAAGTTGCGAAACTACCTCGCGAAACGCTTCAAAGGTTGGAAATCCGAGAATCGCGGATTCTACGAAGAGAAGAAACGTCAAGATCAACCTGTGATCGATGCCATCAGCGATCTAGGTAAAGAAATTAAAGGCGTCACAGAACAAAATAAAAATTTGATCAACGAACTCGTACCACTTGCAGCTAAAAGTTACACCGTACCCACGCCTATTTCGAGCATTCCTTCAACGCCGTTCGAACTGAAGGACGTACCGCCAGGACGTCGAGCCATAAACAGCACGTCGTCGTCTTTGGATAAAATCGAGTTGGGACCTTTGGCACGAGACTACCTGAGCACGGGCAAGTTCGACAAGGATGAAGTGTTCGGATTGTATCCCACCATGGAAACCAATGAAGGCGGCGGTGTGGTTTGGAAGATTGGGAAATCGAAGGTGACTTTTGAAGGCAACGACATTAAAGTCAATTTAGGCGATAAGAATAGCTGGAACAGGTATCCGGGTACGGTGGGACTGTGGGAACTTGTTGCCAAAAAGCAGCCGAAGGATTACACCGAAGAAGATTACCAGAGTTACAAGGAAATTCTGATCATGACGGACGCCTTGTACCAGAACAACGACGCTACGCAGAATAGGGTGAAATCGAGCAGCGGCGAAAAATACAGGAATCTCATCAAGCCGATATGGAACCAGGTGAAAACAGGCAGCGGCGTCAAACTCTACAACACGTTACCCAAAGAATTCGTTTGGGTGGACGACGTGCGCAAGCTCATAGACAGGTTGTTGGTTATTGCAGGAGAGAAGAATGCAGGCAATCGTAATTTCTACAACGAGAAGGTTGGCATCGTGGACATGATCAGCACAAAACTTTCCAACTTCATCGTAAACGACGACAAGGGCATAGGGTACCTCATTAAAATCATCAACACGCTGCCTCCGAGATTCTGGAACGTGGCCGAAGGAAAGGGTCTCGTGAACGACATCATCAACAAGTTACCTTTCGAGATGCATTTACCTGGCTACCAGTACTGCGGACCAGGTACCAAACTCGAGAAAAGATTGGAGAGAGGAGACAAGGGTGTGAATCTGTTGGACGCCGCATGCAAAGATCACGACATCGCTTACAACACCACTCGCTCCGATCTGGATGCACGTCACGAAGCAGACAGAAAGTTAGAGCACGCAGCTTTCGAAAGATTCGTTAGCAGAGACGCTTCGCTGGGAGAAAGAGTTGCAGCACTGGGCACCACCATCGCCATGAACACGAAACAAAAACTTGGATGGGGTGTGTAGAAATAAAAAAAATTCTCTACCGTGAAAAAAATTTCTTCGGTATATAAATAACACTACGTAAAAAAAAACTCCAATTGTGTTTGCCATTTATAAAATGAGTAAACAATCACTAGACGCCCAAGCATTAAAACAAATGCTAAATTCATCAGTCGAATATGTAAAAATTCAGGAATTGGAAGTGGACAAACCTTACACGATAACTTCCGGTTCAATTGTTTCTACCCAGTATGGTCCCAAGGCGCGTCTGTTGCTCAACGCACAATACAGTCTATTTTTACCAGATCGATACGCTAACATGTTATCCGACGAGAAGCTAGCTATTTTAATCGAGAACAAAACTCAAATCGTGTACAAGGGTACAAAGGAACTTCTTGGTAAGAAAACAAAGCACGTAATAGAATTTGTGTAACGACTCTGCGGGAAGTATATCCTTGAAAAAAAATTACACGGAACAAAAAAAATCTCAGAACATTTATATATAAATAACATACCGAAAAAAAAATTACACAAAAAAAATCTCAGAACATATATATAAATAACATACCGTAAAAATTGCATATAGAGCATCATCATGAAGCCCAAAGGTGTCGTGTACCAGATACCATACTCCAATCTGAAAAATCTAGGTGCCCTCGATGGGTTACTCACCAAGAAACAACGCGAGAAGAAACGTTCTTGCTTGACGAAAGGACACGGAATGAAATTACTTCTCAGCACACCTCAATTGAGACGCTTGCAGCGTTCGCGGAAACAGCAAAAAATCGGAGGTTTTATATTCAGCATCCCAGCCATTCTGGCAGCATTGGGGGCCGTTGGAAGTTTGGCCGGCGGTAGCGCCGCCATCGCGAAAACCGTCATCGACTCGAAGAAGAACAAGGCAGAATTGGAAGAACAAAAACGTCACAACCTGGCTATGGAGAAGAAGGGGAAAGGTATAACCAAAAAACAAAAAAGTAACCTCAATGCTTTGAAAAAATATAAAAAAAAGAAGAAGCCCTGTCCAACTTCGATATTGAATCTCTGATCGAACTGTTGGGAATAAAAAACTTCAGGGGTGTTTTCATGTCTGATTCTCTACCCTCTGCTGTGAAGAAAAAAGAGTATGGCGTGGTCAACCTGGACAGTTACAAAAATCCTGGTACACATTGGATATGCTACCTCAAAATTGACGATAACAATGCATTTGTTTTCGATTCGTTCGGTGGCACACCACCTGCCAGGTTGGTGAAGTATCTCAGTGTTGCCAACCTCTACTACAATGACAAACGCATTCAGGGTTTCACCGATGTTAACTGTGGCCACCTATGCCTTTCCGTTCTCGCATACATGTCTAAAATAAATAACCCGTCGGTGGAACATTTTCAGAAAGCATTGTGGAAGCTGAAACACGATGGGCGTGTTCCATCTCACGAGCGAATCTTCGATCCTGAAACTCACGCTGCACGACGACATCGTCTATCCTAAATCCGTAGCTCTGCGCGCATTCTACAGCATGTACCTCATACCTAACGTCACGCAGCACAACAACAAAATTAGCGTCGGAAGCGAACACATCGTCGTCACGCCAGGCCAATACAATCTTTCCACTTTGCAAGCTCAATTACCCAAAGGCACGTACCTTTCTCAAAATTCGGTCACGCACAGAGTGGAAATCCTATCGGCGACGGAGACCGTGGACCTGGGCACCATAGGAGAACTTTTAGGTTTCGAGAACAACACAAAACTCGAAGCTGGCATCAAGCACACGGCAGTCAATATTCCTAAATTTCTAGCCATCGAAACTCTGAACGTTCACTGCAACGTGGCGGAAGGCATGATCACTAAATCTTCGGACGGATTACTGGGAAGTCACAAGCAGACGGGAATCATAGCCACGTTCAAACCAAGTTCCGAATTCATGGAACCGATCATCTACACACCCTCTTCGCCGATCTATTTTCCAGTATGTCGCAACCGCATAGACGACATAGAGTTGGTAGTGACAAACGAGAAAGAAGAGGTGGTGGATTTCGCAGGTGCCACTACGACGGCCATCGTGGAGATCATCGTATAATAAATAACCATACATAGTAAAAATGGAACAAATCGAAAGTTACGAATTGCAATCTTTCCCTCCGAACCGTCGCACGTTCGCTAATCTCAACGAAGCGAACAGGGAGATCGAATACGACGTAGACGTAGGGGACGGGTTTGTTCATCCTCACAGAGCGGACCTCTACCTTCAATTCGACGTAGTGAAGAAAGAAAGCGGAGAAGCGTTTCCACCCAATGCAAATTTGAAACTCGTGGACAACTTCGTGCCTCACCTGTTCTCGCAGGTGGAGGTGAGGAAACACAACACCGTCATCGACAGAATCGATTATCCAGGTATCACGTCGACGGCAGTGGGAACATTGAAATTATCCAAAACAGACGCGGCATACTATCAAGCGGGAGGATTCGAAGCGGGAACAAAAATATCGACGAGAAGTCACACGGTGCTCTTTCCCATGCGTCTGCTGCCGGGATTCTTCTCCGACTACAAAGAGATCATGTGGAAGGGAGGATTGCGCGTCACTTTTCGAAGAGCAGCCAACGACAACGACGCACTGATGCGATACACCAACTTGAACGCCGACGGCACGCCGATAGCCAACACATTACCCGAAGCAGCCAAGTGCGTCATACGGAGCATGGAATTGAGAATGCCGATCGTGGAATACGAAACAAACTACGCCCTCAAGTACAAAGCGGAGATCTTGAAGAGTCCGCAGGTGCCGATTCACTTTCACGGTTACCAGTGCGTGCAGAAGATGGCGTCGGGAAGTCACATGGAATTCGACGTGACGACTCAGTTCAACAACATACAGTTCGACATGCCAGATTTCGTCGTGGTACTCTTTCAAACCGGGCGCGATAACAACCAGGAAAAAGATTCCAGCAAGTTCGACGACTGCAAGATCAAGAACATTTATCTGAAGAATGGACGCAACGAAGTGTTCCCGCGCGAGAATTACAACCTCGACATGACCAAAGACGATTACCTCAAACTTTACGAAGCTTACACGGCTTACAAGCGCGTGACCGAGGGAAACGTGGACATGTACTACACCCCCAGCGAATTCAAAATCCGCAGGCCGATGTTCGTCATCAACACGACGAAGAGGAAGCAGGTGGTGGTCAACGATCGCACCAACATCAAGATCGTCTGCGAGTTCAACAGTCCGTTGCCCGAGGATACCGTATGCAGTGTCATCCTGGTCGCCGAGAAGTCCTTCGTCCACGACGTGAAGAACGAGAGGGTCACAGAGCAGTTTTAACATGTTTAACATCTTTTTTCTTGCACAAATAATAAGAGGCGCCAGCGCGTGCACGTGTGTGTGTGTGTGGCACATCGTTCCCGAGAGAGGTTTACAAAAGTCACGATATACAAACATTAGTGTCCCCGGGACTTGGAAGATTACGATAAAGTGCATTCGTACTTCAAAAATGAGAAAATGCATTATTTACTCATCACGCTGTGCCAGCACAACGAATAAATACGCGAAACGTAATCTACCGATAGGCGCGCGCGCGCGTGTGTGGCACATCGTTCCCGAGAGAGGTTTACAAAAGCCGTGTCCGGATTGGCAAGCGCTCCATCCCGTTCTCCCCCGTTGCTCTCGCGTGCACTCGAAGTCGCGTCCAAGTCGTCCGAATCTGCATGTCCCCTTGTAGTACGCCTGTCACTTTTCCCGCCAGGTGTCAGCCCGAACTTCACCCACCGCACTCTGGGGCGCAAACAAACATGACAATGATTTCCACCTAACTACTCACATTAAAAAATATAACACGCTATTTCATCATTTACGTTTTCTGCATTCATTATCGATAAAATATTAAAATATAACTGAGTTTTACATCCTCTAATCAGTAAATGTTGTCTGTACAAAATGAAAGTTAGAATATGGCTGCCAAGCGCAGCGTCACAGCGAGTTCAAGCGTGCATCTGTCGCGCCTCTCTGCTCTTCCCTCCGACTCCACGTCTACCGCAAATTCGGACAACAGAGATTGGCTGAGTCCCGGATGGAACAGCGCTCTAGGTGACATCTGCTGCTGATTCGGACGCAACCCCGGCCACTTCTATTAGTCAGTGTTGCCCATTCGTAGGTTAGCTTCGCCTGTAAAATATCACATGATGAAATATTCTTCAGGTAAGTTGGCAACATTGAACCGCAATTGATGTTACCAGTGTTGTCAACTTCTATTTGTAGGTTAGCTTCGCCTGTAAAATATCACATGGTGAAATATTCTTCAGGTGAGTTGGCAACATTGAATCGCAATTGATGTTACCAGTGTTGTCAACTTCTATTTGTAGGTTAGCTTCGCCTGTAAAATATCACATGGTGAAATATTTTTGAGGTGAGTTGGCAATATTGAATCGCAATTGATGTTGCCAGAGTTGCCAATTCCCATTTGTAGGTTAGCTTCGCCTGTAAAATAATATGTGGTGAAATATTCTTGGGGTGAGTTGGCAACACTGAACCGCAATTGATGGCACTCAACCCGTGCACCTCCACTAGTCAGTGTTGCCAACTCCCATTCGTAGGTTATCTTTGCTTGTAAAATATCATATGGTGAAATATTCTTGGGGTGAGTTGGCAACACTGATCGCCAATTGATGGCGCTCAACTAAGCTGATTACACTAATCAGTATTGCTAACTCTTATTCGTAGGTTAGCTTCGCCTGTAAAATATCACATGGTGAAATATTCTTGAGGTGAGTTGGCAACACTGATCGCCAATTGATGCTGGTGAACCCGGCTACCTCCACTAATCAGTGTTGCCAACTCCCATTTGTAGGTTAGCTTCGCTTGTAAAATATCACATGGTGAAATATTCTTGGGGTGAGTTGGCCACACTGCGAGAAAGCCTCAAGCGTTGCCAACTCCTTGTTTGAGGTTAGGTTAGACCCAAAAACAAAAACCTTGGTGATTTTTTCAAGTGAGGAGTTAGCAACACTGCGAGCGCCACCGAGCGCCATTTTCGGGCGTGGAACCGGGGACACTGCTCTACTCTGTAGGTTAGCTTCGCCTGTAAAATATCACATGGTAAAATATTCTTGAGGTAAGTTAGCAACACTAAACCGCAATTGATGTTGCCAGTGTTGCCAACTCCCATTTGTAGGTTAGCTTCGCTTGTAAAATATCACATGGTGAAATATTCTTGGGGTGAGCTGGCAACACTGCGAGAAAATAAGGCTCATGCCTTACGAGAGCAAACCGTTAACATACACCGTAAAAGGCTACGCCTCGCTCGAGCTGGCAACACTGCAAGAAAATGAGGCTCGGTGAGATTCGCAGTATTGCCAGCTTTTTGCTTTAAATTAGGTTAGACCGAGATAAAAACCTTGGTGATTTTTTCGAGTAAGGGGTTGGCAACACTGCGAGCCTCACCGAGCCTCATTTTCGGGCGTGGAACCGGGGACACTGCTCTACTCACGCACTACGACGCTATTCCAAGGTTCGAATCCCGGAGAGAACATGGATGTTTGTGTGTATCCTGAATGAAGAACAAGAGACTTTTATAAAACTTACATAAAGAAAGAAGAATACAAGAAGAACTAGCTCTGCGTTTTTTTTCCTTTTTTAAAAGAAATGGATTAAGTCAATTTTCCATCTCCCCACCGAAGTTCTCGACTTGGAGTCCCGGCCTGCATGAGTGTTCTTTGTGAGTGTCCCATCATTATAACATATCATGATTCATCATATAAAAACTCATCCTCATCGTTGCAATTAACCAAAAGTGGCGGAAAAGTAACCTAAAATAACCTACTTCTAGCATTTATTGATTGATTTGGTGTTTTAAGTCCACTTTATGCACACTAAGAGCAATCAGGACTGGACCTACAGTTTAAACTGGGATCCGAACAACTATGTGCCTCCACCGGGTGTCGAAACCGGGACCCCTTCATTACAAGGCAACGACGCTACCACTGCGCCATCGCGGAGGCACTCCAACTTCTTTTATCAATCAAATCCCGTACCATAGGAATATAAATAATGACAAATGCTCGGTTCGAAGTTGTGTCGCAAATTCGTCTTAGTAAGTCAAGAGAGAAAATAGTGTTATTGTAGACAAATGTCGCAATCCAGAACAGAATGATGTAAATTTTTCCATAGATCTCGTATACAGGGTGGCGCACGAAATGATCCCCCATTCGTTTTTATTTTTTTCACATCTGAGATGAGAAATGAGGTCATGCGTGTCTGCAACAGTTGCAGTAGCAATTGGAAAAGTCGCGTCATGAAATGTGAAGTGTAATTCGTGATGCTGCCGACAGGGGCTATAGTAGACAAAATGAAGGACAAAGGAGATTTACGACGTAAGAGCGATCACCAAGGCGCTTTTGTGCACATTTCTATACTCGGTGGGCCTCCCTGTACAAAAACGATCCACAAACTGCATGAAAAGTTTCGAATGGAAGGAACAGTATTGGAATCGAATCGTTATCGTTCCAAACCTGTGAGTTCGCCTGAGAATATTGAAGCTGTGCAGATGGGTCTGGGTAAATAGGCTCGAAAAGCAACAATGCAACTAGGGATATCAAGACGCTCTGTTCAACGGATTCTTAAAAATGACATCCATATCTATCCGTACAAGATTACCGTGGTGCAAGAACTCACAAATTAATACAAACAGCAGAGAGTGTCTCCGTTCATTGGGCTGAGTGCGGAAAAGTTTTCGGAAGAAAACTTATGGTTGAAGTTTGCAGTGAAATTACGGAACTTACGTGTCGTACGGTAATTTGTAACACAGGTGAAGGCGGTGGAATAACGGTGAAAGGGATTAAGGGCGAAACGGACTAAATGCGAAAGAGCACAACCGCGAAACATAACACGGGATTAAACGCGAAAGGAATAAGAGCGAAACGGAACAAGCGCGAACGGAATAAACGCGAAGGAACAAGCGCGAAAAGTTTAACCGCGAATCGGATTAAGCGCGAGAGGTTAAAGCGCGAGAGAAACAACCTCGAAACGGATTAATCGCGAAACCAAAATTAAAAACCGGATTAAGCGAGAAAGGAAGAACCGCGAAAAGGATTAATCGCGAAAAGGATTAATTGCGAAAATTTCACTTTCGCGGTTGTTCAGGATATCCCGTAGGTGAGGTTACCAATAACATCGGTGATTATGTTCAGCATGTATTGCAGTAGTACATTTTCCCAAAGTGTAACCTTTGTTTTTGTGATATAGCCTATGTTTCCTTGTAAGCTTCTTTCTAAGGGGGGATGATTTCATGCGCCACCCTGTTGGTTCAGTCAATTGGTGTCTGTGCATCGATAAAAATAGGGAGTAAAGTAGAAAAAATCATTTAAACCTAGCCTACTTCAAAACGGTAAGATACAGAATTCTATTCTCACAAAAATTTCTAGCTACGGCTCTTGGAAGATTGTACCGCGTCGTGTTCCTACCCTTGCTTCGTTCTCAAAATATTCAAAAACTTTACATCTCTGCTTTCGCTCTGTACGGTTCTTCCTTTCGTGACTATGCAAATACCTGGCATTTAATATAGGTGCCGACAGTGGGCACAACGCCGCGCAACTTGGCAACACAGAGGCAGGATTACATGGCAAGAAGCCGATTGTATAGTCCAGGCTCAGCTCTCTCGTATAGGGTTGAAAATTCGTTAGAGGGTTTTAACAGTTTATGTACAACACATATCTGTATTCAATGTCCAAGCTAGTCAGCGCGTGTACATTTATTGCAGACAGCATCGTGCTACTTAGTCAGAACCCACTGCGCATTCGTCCGAACAGCGAGGAGCGCAGTGTGGGCGGAAATTTCCTTGCAACGTCAGAATCTAGACTCACTCCTAACATAAGCATACCATGTGCGCAACGATATTCTGAAAACAAAACGTCGCCATTACGCGCAATGTTATCAATTTATTCCACTTTTCCTGATTACCTCACATGTTGTAAGGGTTCGCCTTGGGCACTATGTTTGATAAGCTGTTATCGTTCTCGGAGCAAACTTGAAGTGCTGAAGACAGTATAAACCAGGAAAGGGACGAGCCACTTCTTTTAATAAATAATAAGCGAGCCACTTCTATGCAGAGAGGACATTTTGCATAAAACATTCAGTCTTTTCTTTCTTCAAGAAGTTTTGGTCCAACACATCAATCTTCCTTGATTACATACACTTAGAGAACCTCACTGAAGGACATGGAAACACTTTCAGAATGATTGCCAGGGGATATTCCAAAGCAACAATGTTTCACAACTTCTTCTCTGGAGGTACCTCGCAGGCGGGAGAAATGAGGATTTCTGTGAATAAACATGAAGTTCAGAATAGCTGCAAATTCATGTGATGGGCAAGTACTTTTGTTTTCAAGAAGCTGTCTTCAGAGACCAAGTGTATTTTCTTTTCTATTTTGAGGGAATCAATACATGTTAAAGAAGATATTATCAGATTTAGGGAGCGGTGTATCCCCCAAAAAGGATAACGTGATGGCGTTATCAGCGAACAAAAAATGTTGGAGTAACATGAACTAGAATCAATCAGTAACTCTCTTCAGTAATATCCACCTCCAGACAAAAAAGTTTAGAGCAAACAGGCAAATCGAAACTGAATCTACTGGATTTTGCAATGTGCTACCTCCAGAAATCGAATTTGGGATATCTTGATTATAAATTGATAACATTAATGCTACACAATCGGGAAGACACTCAAGGATTAACGGGGTGAAAGAAAATACAATTCAAAGTTCTTGGTTCCAATAGGTCAAGATGCTACAATATTTTCCCGAATTTTAATTTTTTGCAATTTAAGTTTCTTTACCTTCGATCCTTGCAGAAACGTAAAATCGAGGGTACACTGTATTCGCGCTTAATCCCTTTACGGTTATTCCACCGCCCCCACCTGTGTTACAAATTACCCTACGACACATAAGTTCCGTAATTTCACTGCAAACATCAACCATAAGTTTTCTGAGTTCCATTAAATATTGCGCCTTTCTTCCGAAAACTTTTCTGCACTCAGCCCAATGAACGGAAACACTCTCTGTTGTTTGTATTAATTTGTGAGTTCTTGCACCACGGTAATCTTGTACGGATAGATATGGATGTAATTTTTAAGAATCCGTTGAACAGAGCGTCTTGATATCCCTAGTTGCATTGTTGCTTTTCGAGCCTATTTACCGAGACCCATCTGCACAGCTTCAATATTCTCAGGCGAACTCACAGGTTTGGAACGATAACGATTCGATTCCAATACTGTTCCTTCCATTCGAAACTTTTCATGCAGTTTGTGGATCGTTTTTGTACAGGGAGGCCCACCGAGTTTTAAAATGTGCACAAAAGCCTTGGTGATCGCTGTTGCGTCGTAAATCTTCCTTTGTCCTCCACTTTGTCTACTCTAGCCCCCTGTCGGCAGCCTCACGAATTACACTTCACATTTCATGACGCGACTTTTCCAATGGTTACTGCAACTGCTGCTGACACGCATGACGTCATTTCTCATCTCGGATGTGAAAAAAATAAAAACGAATGGGGGATCATTTCGTGCGCCACCCTGTATACGAGATCTATGGAAAAATTACGTCAATCTGTTCTGGATTGCGACATTTGTCTACAAAAACACTATTTTCTCTCTTGACTTACTAAGACGAATTTGCGACACAACTTCGAACCGAGCATTTGTCATTATTTATATTCCTATGGTACGGGATTTGATTGATAAAAGAAGTAGGAGTGCCTCCGCGATGGCGCAGTGGTAGCGTCGTTGCCTTGTAATGAAGGGGTCCCGGTTTCGATACCCGGTGGAGGCACATAGTTGTTCGGATCCCAGTTTAAACTGTAGGTCCAGTCCTGATTGCTCTTAGTGTGCATAAAGTGGACTTAAAACACCAAATCAATCAATAAATGCTAGAAGTAGGTTATTTTAGGTCACTTTTCCGCCACTTTTGGTTAATTGCAACGATGAGGATGAGTTTTTATATGATGAATCATGATATGTTATAATGATGGGACACTCACAAAGAACACTCATGCAGGCCGGGACTCCAAGTCGAGAACTTCGGTGGGGAGATGGAAAATTGACTTAATCCATTTCTTTTGAAAAAGGAAAAAAACCTCAGAGCTAGTTCTTCTTGTATTCTTCTTTCTTTATGTAAGTTTTATAAAAGTATTTAATTCTTCATTCAGGATACACACAAACACCCATGTTCTATCCGGGATTCGAACCCCGGAATGGCGTTGTAGTGCGTGAGCTCTGCTAACCACTACGTCACGGAGGTCGTTATCCATTCGGCCAACAATGTGTATTCGTTGTACACCTAACAGAAACACTAAAATAATGCAATTTGTCCATTGCATTTTTTTCATCTATATTTTTTATTCAATTCCTGATTTTCGTTTTCCGGAAAATAATCTGTTATGAATTCAGGGGGTAGCTCGAGGGTGAAAATCCTCTTCAGAAAATAAAAAGTCATCCCCGAAAATTTGAATAACCTGGCAGAGCATTTGAACAATAGCTAAGAAATTTGGCAACCATGTTTTTTCATTTTCTTTCATTTAACGTAGAACGTATATGTTCTGGCTTTTTCGTAACAAGAAAATCATATTCAGTTTTCTTTACAAATGAAAGTCAAAATAATAAACGAATTGAAATTACTGTCCGTTTTGAAATAAAAATTCCATCTAATTTAAATTTAACAATGAACATGTGAAGAGCAGCCCGGCTGTTGTAATGCAACCTTCTAACGTAGTAACGAATTTCAAGTTTTTGCAGCTATAACGGTTACTCAGTCAACAGTTCGCTGTGGAAGGTGGTGACGTGCTTGCGCAGTTTTGTCGAAGAAATGTTACTGTGTTAAGAAATACAGCGTATAAAAAATAAACATTATATTCTATCTTTTCTAAAAAGAAAAAAGACAGTGCATTGAAGAAGACAAATACGTTGATGGATCAGAAAAAAAGGTTACAACAAAAAATGAAAAATCACAATATGACCTGGTATGAATTGATGATGTATTCCAGAAAGGTTACACAAACACATCACTTTTCCACGCCAAGGCGATTGAGACATTTATCAGACCGCCGGACCAACTTGTTGATGCCGTCTTGGTATAGTGGAACCACAAGGAAAGAAACCTGCGCAGACCCCATCGCGCTGGCGGGTGGGGGAAAGAGAGAGGAGGAAGGAGCCTTCAGAGCGGCCAACGTCAGTGTTGCCAGACCTATTGATTTCTCGGTAGGATTCCATAATAAACTATTGCTATGGCACCTCCGACGGCCTGCTCAAAAACAAGTTTCCTGGTCACCTTACTTGAACATGGAGGGGAGAGTGGAACTCCACTCAGCCATGAAAAGTGCTGTTTGAACTGTGAAATTATGCCAAACGATGTGCTAGGACATTATTATTATTTTATTACTATTACTACATTACCATGGGCGTCCGGAAGGGGGGGGGCGTGGCCCCCTGGATAATGAAAGTCAACCAAAAATTATATATTTTTCACATATAATTTCATTTCAGCTGCAATAATGTGTGTTAATTATTGCATGAATATGATACATTGAAATTTAAGCAATGTTTTTTTGAGGGAACAACACTATTATTGGAGAAAATGTGCCTTCCTTGTACCTGCCTGGAAAAAATCCTGCGGACGTCCATGTACATTACTATTTTTTAGATGGTTGTATTTTATCCCACCCGAAAATCTATTGATATTTTAGTTATTTTACGTCGCTTTTGTGTCTCTACGGGTAAGTACGACAACAAGGATGAATGAAAAACTGATGAAATGAATGAAGTGACACAAACACAGTGAAACGTCCTTGCCTTACTAAGTAGAAATACTGACTTCGTAGTGTGGGCAAATTATTTTATATATGTATGTGTGTGTGTGTGTGTTATATATTAAATGCAGCAACATAGAGGCAGCATAACTGACGAATAAAGCATGTGTTAATAACAAGAAATTTGCTAGAGAACGAAGCGGCATAGTTCAATTACAAAGGAAATAATGGCACTCCCTCCCCCGTAGTTGCTTGGAACTTTCATCGGCTTGAAAATACTTAATTTTCTATCCTTAATATACTATTCTATACTTAAATACTTAATTTTCTACAAAATTATAAAGTGGCATGGACGTCCAGAAGGAAGTGCAAGGATGGTCACCACCCGCTCCCCTCCTGGAAAATTAATGTTGACGTAAAAGTACCTATTATTTCAGACGTATGAGTTTATTTCAGTCCCAGTAATTTACATCCATTATTATAATAGGGATGTAGGAACGTGATAATTTCAAACTCAAGTGGTGTTTTCTGAGAGGGCAACATTATTACGGGGTAATATGCCTCGTTTACCCGCCTGATAAAAATACATTGTTTCCCCCTCGCTGGAAAAAAATCTCCAGACATCCTCTTGCCCCCAGTGTGCACGCCTATGCCGCCCCCGAGAAGGTCGTTCATCCGCTACAATTAGATCATCGGATTTTGTAGCAGATCTTCTGGTTTCCCAAGGAACAATCTCCCGATTTTTTCAAGTCTGACCTGGCAACACTGCCCCGAGGACCGATAACGGCAGGGAAAATGCGCGAACGCTTTTGAGGGAAGGTTTTTTTCCTTGTGGTCGAGCTATAGAAATCATGTCCCTCCTCATTGAACGACTTCGTGGTAGCTGCCTGGACGTCATCGTCGGATGAGAACCGTTTTCCAGACAAGCGCGCTTTCAGATGGGGAGAAAGAAAAAGGCCCGGAGGCCAAGTCCGGGATGTAGGGGAGATAGTCCAAACTTCCAATCTGAAACGTTGCAGCAACTGTCGAGTCTGGCGGGCCGTGCGGTCTCTTGCATTGTCATGAATGAAGATGCCTGGCCGTTAGTAAGTCAAATGACCTACACCATTTCGCAACATTTCTACTGATAACACTCTCACCGTACCTTTCCACAACTATGAATATCCGCTGCCGGAACATTCCTCATCCGCAAGAAACGTATGACACTCTCTCTTCCACGGCCGACCAATTCTGCAAGCGTCTCGCCATTGCATCGACTACTACGCCACTGACGATAAACGCAAAGTTATCGAAACTCACCACGCGTATATGATGTCATCTGTTCCACCTCCGGCAAACCAATTACTCACCTACTATTTCGTGCATTCGCGGAATGCTTGTTTTAAACTTTATTTCTGATCCATCCACGTATATTGAAAAAATGCTAGCGATGATGACTTACTTGGTAAATCTTCGGTTACTCTTCATCATACTTATACGAAGAGCAGTGGCGGCGATTAGAGGGGAGCGTGGGGGTTGCAGTTGCCCCAACTTTTGTCCCCCGAACTATGGTCTCTTAATGTTAAGCTTCGTCTACCAAGAGAAAATCAACTCTCCTTGTCCCCGCCCACTTTTGGCACCCAATCGCCACACCTGACGAAGAGTAGAGTAGGGAAGACCGAGGTGAGTTGAGCATGTTTTTATGTTCAAATTTCTGCAGCTCTTAGAAATTACTATCTACTATTGATGAAATGCTGCGAGCAATACCAGTAGTTTCCTTGACCACTGTGAATTTTTATTACACCATGATGCTAAAACTTGTAAAGTTATTGCTTGCTTTTTCGAAGCGTGTCAGTACTGTCAATTCACCCCGTATATGGGGTGAGTTGACTATATGTTCGGTGTCAGTTGACAATATGTGTAATTCTACCCCATACATGGTTTGGAATATTTTTTTTAAAACAATATACTGCCTTAAAAATTACGGATTACAAAAATGTTTTCAAATTAACAGTATAACATGAGACATAAATGTTCCAAACTTTGAAAAAAAGTTTACAAAAGTGTTTACTGATTTTTTTACCCAGTGTTTATTTTTATTGTTATATCACAAATACAAATGCAATATACTGTCCTATAATCCTAATCTGATATATATTATTACAAACAATCTGTCTATAGGCAAAGATGTTTCTGATGAAACAATAAATTGAAGAACAATTTTCTCAACAGGTCTACAGTATTGTCAACTAGCCCCTTCCTTACTAGTGTCAACTCACCCCGATCGCCATATTGGACTTTCTGGTCATGCCACTGCTAAACATTGCAGTTTAACAAAGTATCCGAATGTAGCATCGGTACAATTCACCATAGTATTCTGGATAGCCTTAGCATAAACTATGTGCTTACATACTTTGAAAACTTATAAGAAAGAATATAGATTTGAGAAAATTTACTTCGCAAGTAAGAATTGATGTTATTTGTCATGCACTAGAAATTTTGTGAACAAGACACTTAACTTCTTAGTTGTGAGTTGGTTCTAGAGATGATACATATTCACTGTAACCTGCAATGTTGCCAACTCTTGACTGGTGGGAATAAAATGGACTTTGTCAACTAGCCCCTATGGGCAACTCCCCTCGGTCTCCCCTATATATTATAACTGCCCAATCCACAAGTCATCCCGAACATAGTGTTGATGTCTTAACTTGACTAAATTTAAGTTAATTTAATTAAGTATAAGAAGTAAGTGGCAATTTAAAAATATTAGTATTGCTTTTAGTATTATAATTTGAGACATCCTTCTCCTCGTTAAAAGCGTCTGGATTCAACACTGGAGTGAATAATATATTATTGAAGAACTATTACAGCAGAGAGAGAATCTAGAATAGCATTATTAACCTTCTGCAAATATAATAGAACGTCAATATGAAGTAGTCTATTTTTTAACTGATATTATTACACATCACTGAGAATATGCCAAGTAATACAGGTAGCATATAGATTAGGCCAATTTAAGGTGGATGGAAAAAAATAGTTTCAATTTATGATTGATTGATTGATTTAGTTTATTTTACTTCGCGTTTTGTGCCTCTTGGCTAATTTTCGAATATGCGGATGAGTTATGAAATGATGAAATTGATGAATATACATTCACAAACATCCAAGCCCGAGCGGGATTCGAATCCGGGACCCTTGGCGTCGCAGCGCGATGTGCTAACCACTCTGCCACAGGGTCCGGCATAGTTTCACTTTATGAAGTTCTAATAGTGCGAGTAAGTTGCATTATTGCAAGCAGTGACGTAGGAGAAAATCAAACCAAAATCGAATAACATCTTCAGTTTGGGCATGAAGGTGAAATTTTGAAAAACGTACCAAAAATACTCAAGTTTTCCATTTCTCATTTGCATAATTACTTAATTTAATTATTTTTTCTATCGCGAGAAGTTTATTTGGCTTTATATTAAACACATATTAACAAAAATATACATGATATAAGCAGTGCTTATAGGGCCTCCCCGATGGCGCAGTGGTAGCGTCGTTGCCTTGTAATCAAGGGGTCGCGGGCTCGATTCCCAGTGTGGGGTGTAAGAGGTGACCTTCAACGTAGTACACCCAAATGTGAACCTCACTTCCACGTTAGTGCACCCTGGACTGCGACTAACGAGGCTCTGGCGACTGGCCCCATGGCCAGTATAATTTTGTTTGTATTGTCCTGTTCTTTTGTCCTTATGTGTGCTGAGTGCCCCTTTACAGCCTCAGCTTTTAACGAAAGTCAGAACATTTTAAATTTTTTAGTTATGCAACGTTAGAGTTGTTATTTGTAATGGTAAGGGGCTGGCCCCCGTATAATGTGACGGGAGCAAAATAGCCTAAGTGCTGACGCTCCCAAAATTTTAAATTCGAATCAAATCAAATCGATTCCCAGTGGAGGCACACAGTGGTTCGGATCCCACTTTAAACTGTAGGTCCAATCCCGAATAGCCTTACTGTGCTAATGGTTTAGCCCGTTGGTAGCAGCTCAAAGTGCACCACTTGGCGACTAGTCCACCATACAGAGCATGATCTTGCATGGGTGTGAAGGTGGCCTTGTGGCGTGAAGCACAAAGTCCCATGTTGACAACCAATATGGGGCACACTTAGGAGTGTCATATAGGACCCACTTTTCGTAACTGGTGAGCACTCGACCGAATATGGGGGTGTTCCTGTGCCAAGAAAGCAACGAGAAACAGGCTATCACTCGTTGTTGCTTTTTGCCTTCTGACGGTGTATGAGGTACCCTCTTGCTCAACTTGAACGTCTTTCCTATGTGATGCAGGTGCAGTCTGGCTGTTTTATCAGAAACCTGGAAGTGGTTGATAAGCTCGCCACACCTTAGGCTGCTGTCCTCCTGTATGGCTGGCTTCAGGGCCTCGTCATCCAGGACCTGTGGTCGGCCACTGCTGGGTTCGTCACAAAGTGACAGATCTCCCAATCTGAACGTCTGGAACCAATTCCTATTGGTGCGTTCATTCACAGCATTATCCACAAAGGCTTGACATATTCGGCGACTTGATTCTGCTCCGGACAAGCCCACCTTAAAGTCATATAGCAGACAACCCCAAACGAGCTGCTTCAACACTTCCATTTCTCTTCGTCCCTGCTCAAGCTATGGCTGCTATGAGTGCGCAATGTGTCTGTTTGGGCAAGACCAATGTCCCCACTCCCACCCTGACGACTTTTCCGCCACGTGGCACACATATTTTTCTATCAGTGATCACTTCTTTCCATGTGATGTTAAAAACGGCAAGAATTTTTTTGGTTACCTTGTATTACAGAGGCAAGGTAGGAATTTGAGGGGAATGACGGAAAACAGTTATTATGCAATTACGTTAAAATATGTGAAAATGACAAAAGACTTAAATATTGCACTTTCAAATTAGTCGCTATTGAATTCGTTTAAGCAAAACATCCAACTAATTATCTTGAAACTGTTATTACTTACTGAGTTCATTATTAAGAAAATAGACAATACTATTTTGAATATTTGTACTTTACTAGAGCCCATTGACACATAAAGTTACTTTTCAAATTAGCGAACATATACACATGTTCCCCATCATCCAATACAACATGCAGACATTTTCAATGTCATTAACAGCATTGAGGAACCAATTCCAAAATACTGTCGCTATTCAATTCGTTTATATGAAATATCTAACGACGGTTCAGTTCAGACAAGTTCAGTTGATTCGTCATTTTATTCGAGCCGAAAGATCAGGTCAGTGGGGGTTACATATCGAGTGTGTGAAGGAAATGCTGCCACACTTCCATGCTGCCGGTCACCTTGCGTATGCACTGTCAGCACATCTCTACTTACAGCAGATGCTCAACTTACACACAAAGATGTCCTCAGAACCCCAGAAAAGTACGAAAAGTTCACATCCAAAGGATTTTTCACTGTCAGAAGATCAAACAAGTTTTAGTCTGGGGTATGGATCGATATGACCATCTAACACATGATACTAAGAGACATGGTAGGCTCATGCGCATCGCCGGGGGTTCCCCGGGACCGCTATGACGTCAACTGGTGAGCAACTCGAGATTTTGCCCGCTACATCTGGCAGTGAATCTTTGTCTCTCGCTAACAAATAGACGTTTCTTTCTTTAGTGAGAGTTTTCTTCAAAATGGCTTGTGCTGTGTTCCGATGTAATAACTACAACCGTAAGACTAAAGAAGGAGCTGTTAGGTATTTTAGATTTCCGAGAGATGAAAATGTACGAAAACAGTGGATTTGGCTTTGTAGAAGCGTGTGTACTTCACACATATATGTATACCTAGGTAAAATGTGGAGCATGGGGAATTCCATTTTAGACGCGAATATAGAGCTTTTAATGCAAAATATGCCTAAATAATTTTTATTTATTTATTTATTATTATTTAGCTTTTACAATTTATGACTATTTCAAAACAGGTTTCAAGACCAGGTAACAATTCCAAAACATATAAAGTTCTGGAGCTTATTCTCAGCTCATTTTGAATTTAATGGGACGGAAAATCAGGAGTTTGTAATATGAAAATTGCGAGCAAAGTTACATGTATTCATTTTAATGCAGGTTGCTATATAAAGGGGGTGAGGAACATTCCCCCTCCTCTAACTTGATTCATTCCAAATCAAGAATAATAATTTCCCACCCACTGAATATGAAAATCATATTTTTAAATATATCGTACTTTTAGAACCCCATAGCTATATATAAAATATCATTAAACTAATATTTGTCAGATATGTACCGTATGCAGTGCCCTTTAGAAGCCATGTATTCGGTATTTTCTCAGACTTCTAGAAGGTGTTCTACATGTACTTTTCTATCAAATACGGAAACTTTGACGTATGTTAACAGCACTTTTCGAACGCTTGTTGACAGCTATAGCGTTGTCTTGCCTTTTTTAAAAAAATACTGAATCTAGTTGATTCCCGATCAACTCGCAACAGATCTAACTTTGAAGTATTTGTAAACATTTGACATAGTAATTATTTGTAATGTAATTAGCTGTACCGTATGTTGTTCTTCAAACGCTGAAAGTACTATCATTGCATATGCTAAACCGAAATCCTTCATATCTCAGAGCAAGCAAAGTTAGAGGAAAACCATACGCTCGAAATAATCTTTTCAATGGTTGGTGGACAATATGAAGAGCCGGTTTAAAAAGCTAGGTTTATTTTCGGGTGTAGTCGTATTAAATGCAGATACATATGTGTGTTTTATGGTGACATGTTAATTCCTCCTTTATATCAAAAAGTGAACTTTAATGTAAGCGAAAGCATGTACGCGTCACCAGTCGAAGATTTTCGCATCTACAAAGAAAATTCAATAGACATTCCCACCTCACTCAAAGACCTTGTGAATCCAATCCAAATTGAGCCAATATCGACAGCTGAGTGTGAAAGCGGGGTCAGTGCCATGAACTTTACCTTAACTGATTAGAGAAATCATTTAGAAGTTTAAACCTGCTTTTTCTTTCAATACTTGTAGACTCCCAGTGCATTGTTTTAATGCAGAAAAATTTGCAACAAAATGGATCAAGTAGCAAGTATTACAGTGTCCTTGACAAGCCAACTGGCAAATCATCTAACCTGCAGTGTCTCATTAATTTCGTTCATTCAACTGAATAATGTAATTTTCTTACAGTTTGACTTTAGAATTTAACTTGAAATGGTGTTGTGTTTGCGTTGCATTCAATATCAAAATTAGATTTTAAGCAATTTATGTCCAATTCTAAGCATATCTAATTCATAGGTAAAGTCTCCTTCTGATAAAATCACAAATCGCACCCTGTTTTAATGTCTAGGAAATATCGCTGATCCATTTCAATTAGGAATGGTATCGAGATGAGACAAAAATCTCTTAATATATAGGTTTAAGTACAGTTTTCCGAACACCCTCTGACGAAGTTATAAAAATAATCGGTGAGGTATATTGTACCCCCGAAATTGGTCTGTCGTGTCGCGTCTCGAAAACAAGACGAGGCAGGAATTGTGGAAGTATTTCGTTTCGGAAAATTCCATTTGAAAAATTCAAAATGAAAGAAGGTCAGTCATATACTCTTCTGATGCAGATTTATATCTTCGAATCAACGCGATCACTTGTTTACAAAACATGTACCCCCCTTATACGAAGGGAATTCGTCTGCAGCGTGATTTTCTGAAAGTAAAATTTAGCTCATTCCATCGTTCCACACACATTTTAAATAATTTTCATCTCCTTAAAAAGATTTCCAAACACACAGATCAATGAACTAACTGTAGTAGCAAGAACAATGTAGTACATGTAGAATAAGTTTACAACGGTTTGAATTCCTGTGGTAAGGAAAATAATGCTTACAATTTACACTTTTTATATTGAGCAATTAGAAAATATTAGGTTCTTTTAACAGTAGCATCTTGTATCTGAGGGGGTACAAGGGGTACAACTAGAATCTATTTAGGGGGTACAGTGCCCCCTTTAAAAATTTAGGGAGTACAATGTACCCCTGTAAACCCTCCCCCCCAGTTCCTGCGCCACTGTTCTTAAGGGCTTGAATCTATGTTAAGAAGGATTACGTCAGTCCTTGTGCTTGTACGTGTGGTACTGTAATGTTGTTTGTGTACATTATAAAATTTGTGTTGAACTAAAAAAAATTGCAGTACAAACTTACATTATAAATAATGTAACTAAACATTTGGCGTTTTGGAAATAGCATTTACAAAAAAGAAAAAAAAGCACTATATAAAATTTTATATTTATATTCTTCATTCTTCCATTAAAGAAAATATTCAATTTAGATTTTTGTTGTTGCTTTGATACTGTTTCTACCCGACGAACTGTATCTTGGATGACTACCGTGACTACCTCCCTATGTACTATATTTAACTTTTTTTTACTACTTTTCACAAACACTAATATGGGTATATTAAACTAACTGAAATTACACTGAAGGATCTTAGAATGTGTTTTAACACGTTACATTTTAGGAATTTAAATATGTAGGCTTCATTTTAAATTTACGTATCATCAGACAATATATCATTTAGTAAACGCAAGTAGTGTGTAGTGAGTTAGAAAAGTTCGAATACCGGCTAAAGCAGTTCTGTTACTTGCCTTTGCGAAATATAGAAGAAAAAAGCAACAGCCATGGTGAAAATGCGAAAATATTATCACATTGTCCAAACACTTACAAGGATCAATGCAACATGTGTTAACTTGAGATACAGACGAAAAAGCGACTAAATTAGCTACAGGTTTTCTCCTCCCCTACGCTCTATTCATTCCTACTTTTACTGACTTTGTGCACAAAGAATTACCAGTCCTTCTAAGCAGTAAATAAGGTTTTAAACCTTCCCCGGAAAACTTCATTCAATGAAAAAGAACCCCTGCTATGTGTTTTCTACCCGCTGGCTGCGACATTTGCTCACCAGATGACGTAATGCGCTGGAAGGGACGAAAGTCGTCCGCCGGATGAGCCAACCTACTAGTCTTAGAACCATGATCTAACAGGTCCTTATGCGTACTATGAAAACATCAGGTGGCCTCACACATGGTCGTGGAGTGAGCGATAGTGTGCTGACGAAATGGGTTCAAGGAATGCCAGCAGCTACATACGTATCACACGCAATTAAAGAATTTTGCGGAAAATTTTATGTCTCTGCAGAGCAACACGTTGAACTAAGACCATCACACCAGGAAAGAGACGATAAGGATGTTAAGAAGCTTGTGGCATGGTTTCAAGAACATCCACCCTTTAGAGAAACAGGCGAACTTTTGTCTATTGCTATTGTTGGTGACGAAACAATAAATTGGACACAGCAATTGATCTTGGAACAGATGCCATGAAAGCAATGACAAACAGCAATTTTGCAGATGTAAAGTTAAAACGTACCAACAGAGAAAAACCTTTGCCTGCTGTTGTATCTAGTATTAGGATGCATAATGAAATCATACCTGTGAACAAGATGCACTTGTTTAGTCGCATTACGTGCTCAGTAGACACACAAGATCTACCAGCATGTTTTCAGTATGAGTTAGCGCCACAACCACTTTCCTTATTTGATGAGTCAACTGTAATGCGGAAATGTAAAAAATCAGTTTTATATGAAGTTTTGGAAAAACTTGTTCCATGTGAAATCACAGTTCCAGGGGAAACATGCACACGTTCTCGATGGTGGGCATATACTGCATCGAGTTGTTTGACCCCGTCAAACAACTTATAATGACTTGTATGCTACCTACGCATCATACATCTTCAATCATTATGGTGCTAACAGTGTTGTTGTCTTCGATGGGTACAACTCCTCAACATGTACTAAATCAGAAGAGAGAAATCGTCGTTCAAGGAAACTATATTCTGGAGATGTTAAATTTTCGGGAGAAATGATAACGAGCACAACTCAAGAGAAGTTCCTAGCCAACAGTAGTAATAAAGCAAGATTCATTGAGTCTTTATACCATTATCTGGAAAGTGTCGGAATTCAGGTGAAGCAAGCCTTAGCAGATGCGGGCAGATTTATCATAACCACTACCGTAGATCTATCTCACACTGATTCAACTGTTGTAGTGGTTGGAGACGATATTGACTTACTTTTGCTGTTAATTGTACTAGCTGATAAGAATGTAAATATATACTTTGTGAAACCTGGACGAGGTAATATTCCAAAGAAGTTGTATAGCTCGCAACAACTCCAGCAAAAACTCGGAGTAGAAATGTGTAATTGTATATTGTTCTTCCGTGCGGCGACAGGTTGCGACACAACCTCTGCTTTATTTCGACAAGGTAAGAAGAAGGCATTTACAATGTTAAATAATAGTGAATTGTTAGTGAAGTTAGTTCAGATATTCAATGAGCAAGATCAAACAGCTAGTGCAGTAACAGCAGCAGGAGAACAGTTTCTGCTCTCTGTGTATGGCTCACCAACCAGCATCAAGTCCTTGGATTTATTACGACATTATAAATTCACTAGAACTGTAGTTAATTGTCCAATACAGAAGCCAATACATTTGGCTGCTTTACCCCCAACTAGTGCAGCAGCGAAACAGCACTCAATGAGAGTTTATCACCAAGTTCAGTTATGGTATGGAAGAGAACTGAATCCAACTGACTGGGGTTGGAAGATGCAAAACGGTTTCTTGATGCCCGTGACAACTGATTTGGCTCCAGCTCCCACATCTTAACTGAAACTGGTTTCGTGCAATTGCAAGAAGGAATGTGGAAAGGCACGTGGTTGTCGGCAGGCTGGACTAAAATGTTCCCAACTTTGTGATGTATGTTGTGGTGACGAGTGTTCTAACTATAAAATATACAATGACATAGAAAGTGAAGACACAGATGAAGAGGAGTCAGATGCACATTTCCATACTGCAAACAGTAATATTGCTAAACAAATTCGTCTCACACATGGCAAGGAATGTTATTCACAAGAACTTGATTCAGAAGATGATTATCACCATTCTCAAAACAAATATGACCATATGTCAGTATTATCTCAATTGTGATATATGTTTATTTATCTCAATTGTCATAATATATCGATTTTTAAAAAGTATATACCATTTTTTCTTGTGTGTACATGTGTTTGCGATTATTCGTTACAAGTCACGAAATAAAAGTGTAAAACTTCAATCCACCAGGCAAATTTGATTACAAAATAATGGGAGAAGTTTCCACAGAGTTAAATTTATTTTTTACATTATTGGATTATATTGGATACATTTATTTTTTACATTATTAGATAGGTTGGTTAAATCACAAACATTTATCTTATTACAGTTATTGGAAATTATATTTTCTTCAATTTATGTCTGAACACATTTTCGGCTCAGCCTTCACCATTTTTAGTTAATAAAGCAATTATGATCAAACGTCACTGTTCATCCGCCATTTTCTAATATGGCGGCCAGAGCACAACTCGGATTGTCGGGGACTTTTAGTATGTTGTTTGAAATACCATACTGGTGATATCTACCAATTTTTATCTCTGTTGGAATTTGTTCCATTCTTTTATGACATTTTGCCTATTTTTACTGTACTAAGGGTTCGATTTCCAATGTTGTCAAATTGCCTAATAATTATTTTCTTTTTTTTTTAAAAAAAAAATAGAAGTTGTTATCGATCCCGATTAGCATTTATGCACGAACAGATATTCAAAAAGCAAAAGAAGATGGCTGAAAATGTTGTGTATTCAAAAGGTTCCAGGTTCGTTTCTTTTCAATTAACGACCGACAAAACTCTGACGGTTTCCAGGAACTACTAAAAAATGAGAAAAAAGAACAACGTTTTAAATATAAAATTGTTAAAGCTGAAGTTCCTAATCAAATGGTTCCAGGTTCGAATCCCAAGTTTGGCAATATTTAATTCCATTTGTTTAAAAGTCCCGATTAGCTTTTGTGCAAACAATGTAGGTAAATTTGAAAACTTGAAAAACCTCTCCGGAAAATTTTCCTAATTAACCTACAGTGAAAGTAATCGTATATTCGGAATCTGCACAACAAGACCTTTCAATAGAATATATGGAAGGGGAGTCTACGGCCAAAATTAAAAACAACAACATGGTTGCCAAGATATCGGCCCCATTGTCATGACGACCTGAGATGACAATTAATTGTATAATATTACGATGTTTTTAATCAAACGGTTTCGAGTTCGATTCCCAAGTTTGACAAGATTGGGTATTTAATTGCATTTGTTTAAAAGTCGCAATTAGCTTTTGTGCACAAAGAGGAAATGAACTAAAGAGGAAATAGGGTATAAAAGTTAATGCTGAAATCAAGAGATCCCAGGTTTGATTCCCAATGTTGTCAAATTGCCTAATAATTATTTTCTCCTTTTTAAAAGAAGTGTGTTTTTGGTCAAGATTATCATTTATGCACGAACGGATATTTAAAAAGTAAAACAAGAACTCTCACAATGTTGTTGTGTATTCAAAATGTTCCGGGTTGGAGTCCCAATCAAAGTCCTCCACACAAAATAAACCCCGCCCATTTTTTTTATATTTAATTCCATTTGTTTAAAAGTCCCGATTAGCTTTTGTGCACAAAGTTGAGGACGATATAAATAATAGTTTAAATATAAAATGGTTAAAGCACATCCATCCTCACATGTTCCTATTATCTTGTATCCCTTCTTTGTATACCTTCTTTTTTCTACGTCACGTTTTCCGTTAAGCATATTTATGCAATTTAACCTCTACCCATTTCAAACATGCCGCTCAACGGTTCCGAGAATTTCATAACATTTCCCTTAGCTTCTCAACCGTCATCTTCTTTTCAATTAACGACCGACAAAACTCTTACGGTTTCCAGGAACTGCTAAAAATAAAAGAAAGAACAACGTTTTACACATTAAACACATTTCTCGCATCCCCCACCCCCAGAAACCATACTCACACACAATTGCGAGAATCAACTCATTAACGTCAACGGAAACACGGAAATTACCCCCAATTACGTCATCAAAAACATGCCCTCAGGGAACAAAACCTGGTATACAACGGTGTGTTACTACTGGCTATAAGAATTAGTCTTATTTCCGGACATTTCCTACATTTTAGAGTTGTGTCTGGCCTCCGGAGGGAATTTGAAAGAAATCACAAATGCCTTATATTTTGGGCATCATGTAACTTCAAACTAGATGAAAAATCAGAAAATCTGAGGGACGTCTGAGCTAACGTCGTTCCTTGTAGAAGTATGCTTACAACAAAAAGTGTGCACGGTTGCTACTGGATGTTTGAAAAAATCCAATCCCAGCTCAGAAATTACTTCCCGATTTCTAGATCGCAAAAAGTCCGGATATACGTATGTATAAAAATGCTTACTTTGTGAAGTTGTATTGATTTCATAAGCGTCGGTAATTGGTTCTAAAGTATAGTTCGACCACAAGGGAAAAAAACTTCCGTCAAAAGCGTTCGCGCACCACCCCTGCCGTTCTCTGTGCTCGAGCAGTGTTGCCAGATCAGACTTGAAAAAATCGGGAGATTGTTCCTTGGGAAACCAGAAGATCTCTACAAAATCCGATGATCTAATAGTAGCGGATGAACGACGTTCTCGGGGGCGGAGGGGCGGCATAGACGTGCGCACTGGGGGGCAAGGGAACGTCCGCAGATTTCTTCCAGCGAGGGGGAAACAATGTATTTTTATCAGGCGGGTAAACGAGGCATATTACCCCGTAATAATGTTGCCCTCTCATAAAACACCACTTGAGTTTAAAATTACCACGTTCCTACATCCATATTATAAAAATGGACGTAAATTACTCTGACTGAAATCAACTCATATGTCTGAAATAATAGGAACTTTTATGTCAACATTCATTTTCCAGAAGGGGAAGGGGGTGGAGACCATCCTTGCACTTCCTTCTGGACGTCGATGGCGCTATATAATTTTGTAGAAAATTAAATATTTAAGTATAGAACAGTATATTAAGGATAGAAAACTAAGTATTTTCAAGCCCATGAAAGTTCCAAGCAAGTACGGGGGAGGGGGTACATTATTTCCTTTGTAATTGAACTATGCAGCTTCGTTCTCTAGCAAATTTCTTGTTAATAACACTCACATGGTTTATCCGTCAGTTATGCTGCCTCTATGTTGCTGCATTTAATATATATACATTATACACACACGCACACACACACCCACACACACATTCACACCCACACATACACACACACAGATATATATATATATATATATATATATACGCCTAAAGTTACACTAAGGGAATTTTGGATGGTTCCTGACGCTATTTACGCCCCTGTTTTGTACCCACCAATGCAATAAAACAGTGAGATGGAATGAGGGTTTTCTTTACCGACTGAACATTTATCAAAGCTTTTGCCCCCCTAATCCACTCTACCTCTCCCCTCCATTTTCAAGTAAGATGAACAGGAAACGTGTTTTTGAGCAGGCCGTTGGAGGTTCCATAGCAATAGTGTATTAAGGAATTCTACCGAGAAATCAATAGGTCTGGCAACACTAACGTGGCCGCGCTGAAAACCTCCTCCCCCCTGTCTTTTTTCCCACCTGCCAGAGCGATGAGGTTCTGCGCGGGTTTCTTTCCTTGAGGTTCCACTATAACAAGTTTCGTTCCAGAAATTACATAAACCGTTCTTCTTGGAGAAATAAGGCACACAATTCTGTTTTTTCCCAGTGCATAGAAATCTTTAACATTTCAATAACCAAGACTTCCCGACTTTGTTTACGACATTGTGAACATTTTCCGTTCCAACTGCATGGATTGTTTCCGCTTCCTGACCCCGTCTCAAAATATCACATAGTTTACCTATTCATAATGTGCGCCGTTTTGGTGCACTTTGTGGATTGTTTCGTTGGTTGGTTGTTTTAATTAATGTTGAATTAATCAACAGTTAATGGCGGCAGGGAAAGTGGAGGGAAAATGACAAGGAAGCAGAACGCGGGGGCCCTTGCTTCTCAATTAAAGACACTCGCTAAAAATGTAATTTATTTATTTATTAATTTTGCTTATCTTATATTGCTTTTCTGGCACTTGCGTCAAGTAAGGCGATGAGGATGATTAATAAAGTTACGAAATGGAGGATACGATTATCCATGCCTTACAAAAAAATCTAAGTTGGGACTAATGAATATCGATTCGTCTTATGATTTGTCACGTAGTAGTTTCTAACTCTAATCTTTTTCAAGGACTTCTGGGTTGACAGCATGTGTGTTGTGCGATGATGATTTGATGTAAACCAACACTTCAGTAAACTTTCTTGACAATGACTCTAATATCAATAAAGAGAACATTTCCTTACGAGTAGGTGTTGTTAAGAATCCAATTCTTGAAACTTTTCCTGGAGGTCTCACGGCACCGAGCTGTTGTTTGTTATGGCTGGGCTTGGAGGTATGACTCACGCTGCTGCCAATACTAAATCGTACCGAGAATCCAGGTCCGCCAGTCAAACCTAAGTGACAATTTTGTTATTTGGGTTGAAAAGACAACAGGATTTAAGAAGATACGATCTCGTAGGTCTCGTGGCCCACAAACTACTTTCTCTCACTGTACACACATAGAGTTATTTTCTAAACTTTTCAAATTAGCTAACTTATACACTTGTTCCCCTTCATCCAATACAAAATGCAGATATTTTCAAAATAATTAAGATCATTGAGGAACCCCATCTATAACGTGATTGCGTCCACAACGAGGCAGATGGTCAAGCATGCGAGCGTACAAGACGTGGCCAAAGGCCAGGTAGAAAAGTACGCGAGTCTATATATATAAAAATGTATGTATGTATATATGTTTGTTCCGGTATAACTATCGAACGCCTGGGGCGATTTCAACCAAACTTGGTACACATATGACATACAATCTAAAAAAAAATATTCTGGGGGTAAGACACCACTGGCACCCCTAGGGATGGGGCTGGGGGTTTGAAGGGGGTGACATGTAAAAATAATCGAAAACGACTGATATTAGTGTGTGGAGTCCATAGTTTTCGGAGTCGCTAAGATGAATAGTGACACTCCCAATGCCGTTCAACTTCACGTTCATCACCTATCGGCATGGGAGGTGAGAGGGGATGAAAAATAAAATGTCAAAAATGACCTAGATTAGTGTCCAATCCATAGTTTTCGGAGTCTCTAAGCTAATTATTGACATTCACGATGACCAGACTTGGTACACATATGACTTACAATCTGGAAAAAAATACTGTGGGAATAAGACACCCTGGCACCTCTAGGGGTGGGGTTGGGAAGGGGTGAAATGTAAAAATAATCGAAAACGGCCGATATTACACTTCTGCTGCTTTCTGTAGAGCCTTACCACTAATTTTAGCTCTGTGTTTTAACTTAGTGACTGAAGTATTCTTCAACTTTCTGTTCTTTATTTCTCCTCCTTAAGTTTCTCAATATCACGATTCTACATTATCATCTTCAAACTAAGGTTTTTATGTCCAACGGTAGTACATGATACAAACATGAAAAACTAAATATGCTGACCAAGGCAGTAATTTATTTTATTAAAAACATAAGCTAAACGTAACGTTTCAACCTTCTAGCAAGGTCTTCTTCAGACTCTGTATTAAGTACAAATGTCTGGATAGACATGTCCGGGGTAGACGAAGATATCAAATTATAGATTAAAAAAAAAATAGAGCATACGCTGACATGATGCATAAGGGGCAGGCAGAGCCTGAGCGCCTGAAATTTCCAGTGGAAAAACATGAATGAATATGATTATATAATTACATACATACATAAACAAACATGGGCCATTCCAGAACAGAAAAAGCTCTTTCCGCCAATGATTTCATTTATGTTTTCTGTTCTTAATGGTATACTACCTGTAACGTCACTTTGGCACCACAGTTTCCATCAGAAACAACACAGTGAGATTATATCCGTTGGCCTCTCACTCCACATTCACGCACACAAACACACTGCCACAAGAAAAACTACCTTATGATACGTAAGAACAAAAACTATATCAACAAACATACTTGTATACCTACATTTTACTTTTGGATTCTGAAGAAGCAACATCGAAGATGTATGACAAGAATCAATGTTGTAGAGCAAACAATTTTTTAAGGTAGAATTAACTCGAGAAATATATCAATTGATTCTTTCATGCATGAATGAACCAGATTAATGATTTGTTTAACTACACCGAAGATTTCCCTAAAACGTCGACTAATTACACTTCGACAAACAATCTCTAATTCAAAGATTTAATAGGTACATGGAGTACTTGATATGAACCATATATTGGTGACGTCATCACTTCAAAGTATGTCACTTATATATTCTGCTATGAAAGAACACGTACATTTTGTGTTATTATATGATAATTGCACTTTGTTTGTAATGTATATCTTTTGTTTACTATTTATTGTATTTTTCGCCCTATTATGAGTAATTCAATGTATCCTTATATTTGAGAGAGTGCACTGTGTCAATTTGTATTTCTAAGCTTGTGTAGATGTCAGTTTTGTTGGTAGCATCTATTTTTAAATAGCAAGTGAGTCGTCTGTATTTGATCTGTGATCTTGAAATAGTATAAAAGCGAGGATATCGCGTAAGATTTAACCCCACGGCCAGAGTGAATTCAACGTAAACGAAAGAAGAAGATAAAATTTTCGGGCGACAGATGCAGAGCAAAACAATTTAAGATCGCATAAAAAACAAAGGAACTGGGGAAAAATGGATATAGAAGTCAAGGAAACGGCACTTCAAACACAAACATCAAGAAACGTCAACTTCAACTTGAACTAAGATATAACACATATTCACCACATATCGTCGAAGATTTTTAACTTAAAACAACTGTTCGGTGTTGTGCATACATCTTAGTATGGTAGTTCGGGGCGCAAGCTAAACCTATGTGATCATAGGCAGTCCGATAGCCACGAATTGAGGTTATGTGTTTTAGTTGAGTCAAGACATCGTAAAAGCGAAATCGTCACCTTCATAATAAGTATATTTGCGTTATAATTGCAATAAATAAAGAATAAAACCTTTCCTTTTATCTACTGCAATAATGTGGTTTTATTCCTCTGTGATGTGAAGCATTGTATTAGCATTACACTACCACTGTACCTGAGAGGAGTTTGTGTACTTCGCCGAGTTTCGTCTTTCACCTCTGAGTATTACTGAGTTACTATTAATAAGTATAATACAAGGACATAATACCAAATCTAATAATACAACTCCATTTTGAATTAACTACACCCCTTTCTGTTTATACTTCCTACTTACACGCTTATCACCGTTATTAACAATAATGGAGCTTTATACCTGAGATTATTAATTACATTAAGATTAGTATACTTTTTGTAATTGTAACTTATACAGTAAACAAACTATGCACTAGATCTGAAGCAAGTACTTATAGGAAGCAAATTCATTTTATTTACATAATATACTTCTCCTGGTTTTCGATTAAATAGTCTCAGAGAATTTGTTTGCATGCAGTGTGTCAACCCAGCAATATAAACTTTCCACAGCGTGAAGAAGACATCAAGACGATTCTTAATTTTTCTTGTTCGTTGAGATCTTCTTGACACTACGAGACCTCGAAAGACAGCGTTTTCTATCCTGTATGTATGCAGCCATAAAGAACTTGTTCATGGTTGCCACTTACATTTATTTTTTCTGTTGGAGTGCATAATGATGCACGAATGGTTGTAATATATACATATGTAAGGGTAAAAGTAGTTGCTCTTCGGGCAGGATGCTGTCTCCGTACCATATTTTAGTTTTTCATAGGGGAAGGTATTTGATGATTTTACACTTTTTTTTTCAAAATAGATTAAAAGGTCTCTGTAATAAGTGAGGATGTGTATCATGAAATAATTCAAGGGCAAGGGTGTATAACATATTAAGTGACATTTTGGTCATTTTTGAGTTACAAATTAAAATGTGCCATCCTCGAGTGAAATTTTCATGTCATACAATTTGCATTGGGCTCAGTGAAGCCTTCTGAAATTAGTAAACACAACACGAAAACAATTTATCTATAGTGTAGCTTCTAATACATTTTTTTCTTAATGAACTCGGAAATGGCCAAAATGTCATTCACCATGTTTTGCACCTGAGCCCTTCAATTGATAAAATAAAGCCAATTTATTTGGGCTCCGGAAATCTCCGCTGAGTGTTTATTGTTCACTTTAGTTCAGATATATTGTGAAAAACGACTCCTATTTGCATTTTCAATAACAAGACACTACATTTCAAACATTTGTTTTCAATTGCATTATGGGTATTTTCTATTCTTACGGCGGCCGCCCTATAAGCTGGCAAGGGAAGTTGGGAGCGGGGAAGCGACCAATCCAGCGCGATAGGAAACACAGCAGCCTGTAGAACGAGGTGTGAGCTGCACCTCCCCTCCTCGACCTTGTAACTCTCGACGCCACCGCTGTTGTCTGGTTGGCCTGCCGCATATTCCCCGTTCCCCACTACTCTTGCCAGTATATAGGGCGCCCGCCGTAAGAGTAGAAAATACCTATAGTTTGCCTGCAATAATCAAAGCGTTTTTTACAGGCAGTGTCCAGGGGGAATTAATTCGCTTCCAATAGTAAATTGAAACATTTTTCACTGTCATCTATTGAAGCTCTCTCTAAAATTAATTCATTGCGTCTTAAGGAACTAATAGTAAGGAAATGTTTTAATATATTGGTTATTTTAAAATTGTGGGTTATTTCTTTATTACTTTTAGGTCCTAAGTGAATTTTTATTTTTCTAACAGTTTTTATATCAGATAGAAAAGTAAATGACAGTTGCCACCATGTTACCACATGCTGCACACAAACAGGATATACAATTCCATTTTTCGAGGGTTTGCAGCTTCGAAACGAGGCCAAAACAAACCAGATGTTTTTGAGAAAGGTTCTTGGTCTTAATGTTCTGAAAGTTTGTCTGTTTTGTAATTTGACGCTCTGAATAAGTGACTAAACAATGATACTCTGTTTTATTAGCTCCCTTATACAGGAATATATCTGTAGAAGAACGAAAGAAAAGGAAGAAAGTGTTGTAAAAGGTGAACGTATAAGGAGTATCTATGCTACTTGTGTGGCTCCTCAAACATACGTTGTAAATACCCAAAGGAAATAAGAAACAATTAATTGTTAGTTCTGTGTCGTAGTGTTGAAAGTAACTTATATAACGTCTCCCAGACTCTTGGAAAATTCACTACCAATGCGAATAAAACACAAGAGTTTTGGTTAATATTTTATACCAGCTAAATCACAGGGATCCTGTTCTTGAAATTGCACCCGTTCCGCTCGGAAAGATAAAAATGGAGCAAGTAAAAAGAAGAAAAAGACGAATCGGAGAGATTTGTAGCACGTGTTATGGCTACATTCTGCAGGGAGTTGAAATGAGGAACATGTCGATTCGGTCAGTTTCCGCTCGGGCAGCCATTTTGGCTCCAAGCCAGAACCGATAGTTGCTCGCAATTCGCCTACTTGTCGCCACGTCTAACAGAAGAAAAGAAAAGAGGATCGTTCTTCACAATGTAACCTTTTCAAGAGTGATGGCCCTTATGTTCTTTAAGACGCCGTTCTCTGGCGTTGCCTTCTAATAGAATTCCTCTACTCGTAAAGTTCCCTCCAACACACACTCACAAGTGCTGTCTTGTAACATCAATTTCAAAGAACCTACGAACATGGTGCCATCTCCTGGGCTTCCTTGGAAGTTCTATGGATCCATAAACTAGAGCTTAAAGATAAAACGACATCGCTTAACTACCATGTAATCTTCGACGCTCTAGTTTTCCCTCAATCCTTACTCTTGCTCCTTCATACATGGGAAAGTTTGACTCAAGCGCCAGTGAAGCCAATGGGATTCGAAATAACCATAACTATAAAATAAAAGACAATAGTAACTTACGTGTAGATCACTGTCGTTAACTTAAAACTTAACTGCGTCACAGGAAGAACATTGAATATGAGTACCAAAGTTCAGAGGAGAATAACGCAATCACAATTTATAGGCTTATCTCTCTGACTTAAAGCACGGAAACGTTTTGAAAGTTTACAAAACATTATCTCTTTTCACTTTGTTGAGATCACAATGCTGTGTTCGCAGAAAATTCTAATCACTAGTAAATCAAAAGTAATAGTAAACGGTCATTTTTATCATAAAACTGTCGATAGAAAACTTAAACGAAGAAAATTTAAATATACGTTCGTTGAAGATAAGCATTATTTGAAGTTATTGCAGAGCGTATAGAAGGAATAGTGTGTGCACTCCCTGAGTTGCCGTGGTCCACCGCCTAGATGGCAGTGGTGACGTTTGAGACTGCGCGGAAGATGCTCGCGTTGCTTACATAGCTAACTACATAAGAAACAAAAATGCATGTTACTTACGTTTGGAGAAGAGCTCAGCAGCTGGATAGTTTGAAGAATTTCGGAGATGATTTTGCTGTCTTCGAGGCACTTAATTCCTTTCTTATCTCCTTGGTGCGGAAGAAAAATCGACATTTCAGATAGTGAAATACGAGTTTAGGTAGCGTACGCAGCACATGATCTTCACAGCATCCTAATTGCGAAGTTTTTACAGCAATTATATTTAAATTCTCCAAACACTCAAAAAATATATCCCCCCATAAACTATTAGCACATGATAATTTCTCTGCAACAACATCTTCCACTCGTAACAGAACATCATAAACACTTTTCGATGCATAGGTAAGGTATTTACAGCCGTCACCCGAACCATAGTCTTGGACAGGGTAGCCGACTTGTCAAAATTATTGGGGGGGGGCCTCTGATCACTGAAATAAATTAATGAATGAATCACTCTCCCTTTTTTAAGTTTTGGCCTCAGTGTTCGGAATCTCATAAAAGCCCATGAATTCCTCAAAAATATCAATTTTAACAATACTTATAATTACATACTTAGTATATAATAATAAGTCATGTGTTTTGCTGTCTCTGGTCATAGCCCCCCCCCCAAAGTTGATGGTTTAGCGGTCTCAGCCCCCCCAAGGTTGATGGTCTAGAACATTTCAAATGTGAATTTAAAGTTAAGTTCATGGGGCACAATTCAGCCCCATGGAGTCGGCGCCTATGGTCTTGGATTAGCGTAAGTGAGGCAGGTACGTTAGTTGGTTCCCCGTGCAGAAACGTTGTACACAGTTTACAATGCTTCACTTTTGAAATATACCGCACTGTGTATCCTGCCAAATAATACACCAAGTATTCTTTACCAACACTTTGTTCATTTAAGTACGGTATGTTGCTTTCCCAGTCCGGTATTTGAATTTCATCTTCAACAATGGAAATTTTTTCCCTTATTTTATTTTCAGGTTGCTTCTTCACCGAAAGATTTTTATTTTCGGTTGCTCTTGCCAGAGTTCGCATTTCATTAACAAAAGACGTCAGAGGACACTGTATTCACAGTTTCCGCCCGAAAATAAAGCAAGTTTTGCTGGTACGTAAATTGATTGCACATATGTAAGTGCAGAAAATCCACAGTGCATTGGAGGGATGATCATCACAAGTGAACGACCGCAATATACCAAAATGGCGTTCTAGAGGATCTTGATTAAATTTTCCTGTCAAAACGTACTTGTAATTGTTCTTCCACAAATATTCGGACACTTCTAAAGTACTTTCTAAAGTCACTCTTAAGGACTCTAGCGTTTTTTTTTTCTGAAGTGAAGGAATTTCGATTATCTCTAAGGACAGCATTCCATTTTATTAAAGTTGTATGTGCTTCTGATCCTTTATATATTGCCTGTGCAGGAGTCATATCCAGATCTACAGCCGGGTACGAAACACGTAGGCATCTTGTAGTTTTCGCTCGCTGTTGTCTCAAACACAATAATAATGCGTTGAACACAACACAAACTAGTCACAACGGATCAATCACAAATCTAACGACACTAAACTGAATAACGTAACAACGTTGTCATTAATAAAAGTACACAATGTTATTCTAGCACAACAAAACACAACGCTCTACGTAATGCGCGGCCGCACTGCAAGCAGAAGACGCTCGTCGCAAGCGAAGGTGCTGCCAGTGTTTCGGTGGGGCACCGCTCTATTCACTTGGCTTACGGGAAGAAACCGAAGTGCGCACACTTCCTCTTCTATACGCTCTGGTTATTGTATAAAATTAAATTGTATCTTTACAAGGAATTTCTTTCATTTCTCGAGTTAAACTACATTTCGTATGTTTACCTGACGCAGTACCATTTGGCTAATTGCTTAGTACACGAGAATCTAGTCGAAACTACCATGGATCTGTTTGCAGCCGCTGAAGATGTGTGTCAATCTCCAGGGATGCTAGAGAGTGTGCGACAGTCCCTATATACTTTGTCGTTATCATGGCGGTAGACATTTTGAACAGCTGCTTTAAAGAAACAGTACGCATTGAAGAATACACAGTGTACTGTACTGTACGTACAGTACAGTTATTTAACAAACAAAGCCGAGTTTTGTCCTAGATTTGTTTCCTTACTCATGTATTTCTTTTGTATTGTTTGAATTGCTATTCATATTACAGAAGGTGATGAATAGTTGATTAATTTTTCTTTGTAATCTATCAAAACCCATCTATCAAGGTCCAAAGGACACAATACAAGTTAAAACGGTCCACCACTGGCGTGAGAGTCCACCCTTCAGGTTATACAGAAATTCTTCCATATCCCTCATACAGAGTATCAACAAAACTTTTTCAAACTCCAATAGGTTTTCATACAACCACCGTACGGTATCGCAGAATGCTTTTTTGGAGACTCGTGAAACTCTAATCTTGGTAACAGAAGAAAATAAACCCCCTTAAAAATTACAACAACAACAACAATAATAATAATAATAATAATTAATAATCGTTTATTTTAAGTGTTGAGCACAGTATGAAACCTAATACAGCACTAAGTCAAATACAAAAGTACAAAGTTACACGAATAAAATACATAAGCTGTAGAATAACATAACATAACAAGTTAGCATATTTACACTTCAAGTTACAGTTTTCAATGAGATCTATTATATCTCTGATACTAATAATTGTTTATTGTTATATAATATCTGCAATTAGCTGTGTATTGTTCTAATAATAATAATGATCATATTTATTGGAGTGATGATAACGATTAAACAACCACTATGTTATACAAAATTAAAAAAAATTGAGTACATAATTATAAAATAAAACAGTGGATCCTACAATTTTATACATCAAAATAAATTCAAATTGTAGGTTTCAACAAGATCAACTACTAAACCTCTTGCCTTGTTTAGGCATGTGAGAATTGAGATATACCTATGTGAATATCTGGGAATTTTGTAAGCTACATTATTCAAAAAGTATTCACTGTCAACTTGGAAATTTAATATCTTCTCTACAAAATTTAACCTTTTCATTCTTCTTCTTTCTTATAAGGAAAACATATTCAACTGTGATAACCATTCAGAGTAATGTTGGTCATAGTAATTTTTTTTAAAACTTTGTGCATAATAACCTGATAAAGAGTTTTTGAACTGATTCAACTTTATGAAGGTGACTGGTTGCAGTCAAAAACCATAATTCATTTGCATATTCAAGAATAGGACGAACTATCGTTTTATACAGGAATATTAAGGTATCTTCCTTTTTAAAAACTTTCCATGAGAAAAATATATAACCAAGCATTCTCTTTGCAAATTTCTGAAATGTGCACATCAAATATGAGAGAGGAGTCTATTACTATTCCTAAGTCTTTATGACTGTCTCACACTTGGATTTTATTTTCATAAATAAAATAGACTATATAATGAACTTTCTTAGTACATCTCAAAACTTTACACTTTTTCAAGTTAATTTCCATTTCATTAATCTTGCACCAATATGTCATTCTATCGAGATCAGCCTGAAGTTGAGCGACATCAACTTAATAATAATAATAATAATAATAATAATAATAATAATAATAATAATAATAATGTGTTAAAAAGTTAACTTGAAATTGATCATTTTTAAGGTCACCCTCTACTAAAGGACTATACCGGATACTTTTCAAATGTGTCCCAGTACAAAGTTAACATGAGCATATGGAACATTATTAACTGAAGACAAATTCAAAATCAAGAAAAATTATTTCCCCCTTCTTTTCTTACGTTTCAGGAAAAGATTCACAAGGCATCATGCTCTTTATTAAATTTCAAATGAGGGAAGGTTCAACAATATGATATTGAACGGATAGGCGTGATAGAAATTAACTTGCCAACCACTCTTTGCATATATTCCCTTGGGTGTTATGCAAAAAGATAAACATCAATTATCATTGTCATCCATTATGCTTATATAGTACCCACTGTTAATTTCTTGTTAACAACTAGAAAATGTTGCATGAATGCAAATAATAGAGCACACAACAATTTACTTTGCTTTTAACTTTCCCCCTTCCCTCCTAAAAGTTTATGCAATAGGATAAGCAAACATGCTATTTCTCGAAAGTGAGTACCATACGCGATGAGCACACAGAGATCACTTCTTGTAAAAGAACAAGTTTAATATATAAATATATAATCGAAACACTGCATTTGGAGGAAATAGTAGAAAAGTTACTTATGAACAGTTGTGTACAAGTAAAGTCTTGTTTTTTACATTTTATTGTATTCCTCTTAACACAGCAACATTCATGAGAGATAAACAAGTGACAAAAAATAAATATTTAAACCAAAGGGATAGCTTTCTTTTCTGTTTACACGACGAAGTATTTAAAAATACCCCTGTACGATCACGTGATCACCTTACATATGATTATCTCAAAATGTAAACTAACTGCCGGCCATATTAGTACATCTTCTGACAAAATTTGAGTCAGAACCAATAATCATTACATAACTATCATTCACATATATTTCATTCAATATTCTTGATCGAACTTATGTACTGCAGTGTACAAACAAACAATTGTTCCGAATTTTTTACTCAGATAAGCCTCACCCTTTCTGGCCAAAAACTACAGTAACTATCTGTATAAAAAAATATGTCGATATTGACAAATGTTCCTTTACAAATTTTACGAAAATTTCTCTTTCTGAGGCAACGTAAGTAATTACAAAAAAATAGAAAAAAGAGTGCCTATGAAATTGTTCAAATAGTTTCTGTAGAACACTCACATAACAACTTTAGATTGGAAAGCACTTTCAAATTGCAAAAGTAAACAAACAAGGCTGCGTATCACGTTACGCGAAAGTTTGTGTGGCGTTATACTTTCTTATTACACTGTTTTTACATTCTACAGTCGACGTGAGATATACGTGTATTTATCACCTATGCCTTGTTTATATTCGAACTATCTCAAAGATTCTTATTTTGCGTAAATCAGTCGAGTAGATGCATTGCCCGCAAGGTGGCTTTACTTAACCATTATCGACAACCCAGCGTGCACGTATGCAGAAAGTACTCGTATATGTTTCCTGTCACAAAAACATTCATCGAACACACTTGAGAAACTTTAGTAACAACTCAATCTGCGAACAGATTTACGACGGGAAATAGTTGCTGTGTTCCATGAGGTAGAAACTCATTTCTTACCTACGTATATGGGAATGCACTGAAGATGACGTAATCACACCAGGCGACACTTTTCCTTGATATATCTCGATATCTGTCACCTACATCCTTCGATTTTTATCATGCACAACTTCCATGTATTCTCGACATCAGGGGGAACACAAGAATTCAGGCCAAATTTATCATTTGTCGACCTGTAACCCGACCAAACCGCGTGCAACGAATTTCCACCTCTTGTTAGGCGTCCATCCTAATCTGTTGCTCTCCTGGCCGCCTTTTTCAAGGTCTGGCGAAATGTCCACGAACATAGGTCGATTTCTACAGGAACTTCACTCAGTTTTCGGGAAGCCAAAATTGTGTTTAATACAAAACAAAAAACAACAACGTGCTTGTGTAAATAAAAAAAACATCGTACATTATTACATACGGTATATCATTTCATTGATGCACATTGACAAACATGAAGAACCCCGAAATGTATACATTACTAGAGACATCTACCGGGACCTTCTCAAACTACTTGGAATTTCTATTAGCATAGTACGCCGTAATCGCGTTCCATCTGCTGTTCATTCTGCAAACTAAATGCACTTGGTCTCGGGAATCTTAGGAGCAAGGCCGCATGTGGCATGTTCAATGTATAAAGTGTGTGCGACGTAGCACAAACCTATGACGTTTCTCTGTTTTCCGCATATAGAGCAATGATTTTTATCGCTCTGCTTACAAAAACAAGTTCTGAAAATGATAAGTCTATTTTCATCATTTGACCAAACATCATCAACATTATCATTAAATTGAATAAGCACTTTCCAAATTTGTCTGCAATCAACTCTCAAGTTTCCCACTGAAGAGTGCTGAGCTGTATACTCTGTCCCAGCTAACTGTGGAGCAGGCAAACGTAAACAAGTCTCTGCGCAAGTATTGACGCGAGACGGCTCCACCAATGAACACGTAAGAGGAACGGAATTGCCTGGAGTGGGGGAAAGCGACTGCCTTCCCGCTTCGCTCTGGCTACCCGATTTCCTTCGCTTCTCTGACGCTATGCGCAGCCTTGCTCCACAGTTAGCTGGGACAGGGTATAGTATTCTAATTTGCATACCAATATCCGGCACAGAATAACGAACATAAACAGGAAGTAACTTTGTGGCTTTATGATTTGAACTATCAATTCGAACTCAAATCGTGCTTTATCGAGTTTCCGAGTATCTTCCTGTATAGGGTAAGTAGCTAGAACGTTTAACTCAACGTCCCTGGTTTTCTCCTTAGAAGACAATTCTCTAACGATTTCTGAAGTGAAATTCATTGAATTAAAGATATGGTTATGCTTGACCGCGTGAAAAACAAAAGTGCGCTAACAGCTTGTTTATAATCCTCATTATCGGGTCGTTTAACATTTGTATAAAAGCTGGCAACCTTTTCCGAAGTAAAAGTAGCTTCCACTTATGTTTTTTTAGATCTAGAATGGTCTGTGGGGTCAAATATACCACTATCTTATTTTCATTTTCTATACACAACTTAAACGGAAATTCACATCGAAATCTATCATTAAACTTTCAGTTCCTCATCCGTGCCATTATGAACTAAGGTATTATCTCAATGTCGATCTTTATATGAGAACTTTGAACTGAACAGAAAAGCATCTTAGCACTGAATGCTTACAGTAAGGAGGTTAATTTTATATAGGGCGTTCACATGAAACCTCCCTGATTACAAATTATAATTGTGAGGAAACTATTTGACATAGTGCTACGACCCTGGGGGTACGTACTTCTATGTTATTTACCACGGCTATAGAAGTATTTTAATCTCAGGGGATAGGTTCTTTATTCAAGAATTCCAAATAAGAAAGCGTTTTATAGCCAAGAGGATATAGTTAAATGCGGATCTATATTCTGAAAACTGTACACAATACAGAGAAAATATATAGCGAAGCTTGTATATACATTGATATATATATATATATATATATATATATATATATATATATATATATATATATATATATATATATGCTGATTCCAAATTTACGTCGGTTATATTCTTCTTATAAATATATGTATAATTGAAAGGAAATCTTCTTCTTCTCACAATTTTGGATAAAAAGCTCATTCTTCTTTTCTTTCATCTAATTTATTGCCCTTGCCTTTAAAGCGTAATCTCATTTATTACATGTATGCGCTCGTTTTCCCCGTTTTTTTGGCATTATACAAACGACACAAGCTATACTTATTAGGGGCGACTAAACTGACAGTAGCGCTACCTCCTATGTAACGACCAAAAGGGGAATAGCCCAGGATCGCTAACAGCAAGCGCTGCCTATGGTCCAGTGCGTCTAATAAGGAGCGCAACCGTAAGTGCTTCGGGGCGTCTAATTTAACACAGCGCCACCGAGGGACGGACAAACACAAAAGCTGACGATGTTCTCCTCACCAGAGGTATTGAATCAAATTTTGATCACTAGGATCAAAAAGGAGATACATTTCTGAATTCATTTGCTCACTTATTTACTGTCCTGATTGTTTCATATACGAGCATATTCTTAATTATCTTAATTGGCTATTTACAACATTTTATTTACTCCTTCTATAATTTTTATGCTCTTATTTTATGTATTTTGCATTTACTATAATATATATAATCGCTCTTCTCCGCTCCTAGTTTCTACAATGAACTCTGATCTTCTTTATATGGCGTGCTACCATCTATCGTCGCTTTCGGGAAACATTTCTTCCTTGCATTTTTCATTGTGTCGTCGGAACTGGCACGTTACAATAGACGAGCCTTGCAGCTTGCGGCAGCATGTAAAAGCAACTCAACAAGTGTTCTATTTGGTGCACTTGTACGTGGGCTTTTTTCGTAGCCCTCAAAATATTTAGCCGATACTCGATCTCGACCCTGCAAGAACCTGACTGGCGGTTAACGCTCCCGGCAGCTAGGAACTTGTCATACCAAGCCCTAATTGTCAAAGCTGGTGGCTCCCGGTCAAACGCACGTCTGAATTGTCTTAGGACTGTAATTGGCAATTTCGTTTCCGCATACCGCACCACGCACTGTGGTTTCTCTTGTGCTGTCGTCATCGTTGCTAATTACTCAGCACCTAAAAAAACTTTGAGTTGCTGTACATGATGCCACAAACCGCAATGCTTTATATCGAATAGTTTTCTTACAATTGTAATTTGATATCAGGGAAGTTTTATGTGGACACCCTGTAGAATGATAATCTTAATGGTTGCCGTGTAATAGGAAATACGATTTCTGGATTTACTCTCCCAAAGGCTACACGAAAACTTTCTCCCCTTCACCCAATACGACGTGTTTATATTCATATTAGCTTATATCGTTCCTCTGCCTACCCTACCCAGACGATGAGAATGAATCATGATGAAAGTTATGAAGGGAAAGAAACAAAGGACTCAAAACCTGTGTTTCATACATATGCGCAGATCAACGGGGAGGGCGATAGGGTCGATCACCCCCTCAACTGCCAAATTTTGGTTATTTTAGTAGTATGCCTAATATTTTTGAAGACTCAAATGTTATGGTTTCTATCAGCAAATATTACAGGTTCGAGAATTTTATTTTAAATTATATTTATTTATTTATTCCAAGTTTCAGATACAGCACTTGTAAGGCCATTTTACACTGAAAACTAATAAATCAAAAGGAACAAGTCAAGATGGTTTTAGGTAAAAACAAAAAGGTAAATATAAACATGATAAGACATAAACAACGAAACAAACAAAAGATTTACATATTCATTCTTAGAGAAGATCGGGAATTACTTTCAGGGGCAAAAATGTCTATGTTTGTGGGTAGTTTATTATAGGACAGGAGCAGCTTGTGGAACAGAGAGCGCTGTATAAGGGAAAGCCTAGCGGTGGAGTTGTGGAACAATTGAGTGTTTCGGGTCGGTCGAGAGGGAACTCTGAATTGAATTCTGTAAGTAGGAACAGTAGTTTGCCATTGATGATTTTATAGAAAAATTTCAAATCGCGTCGGGTCTGCAGTAAGTGAATGTTCAAAGTAGTTAGGATGTCAGGTTTCTGAAGATGCCGCAGAGAAGGAATTCTATGACGAACAATGGCCGTATAGAAGCTGAGGACGGAATCCATGCTAGAAATATTTGTATTGGAAGCCATGGCCCAGACTGGAGAGTAGCATTCAAGGCACTTTACGCCCATGATAGGGCAATCGAAACTGGACCTATAGTTTAAATTTTGATCCGAATTACTGTGCAATACACGTATCTTAAAAGTGATAGAACCCGTGACCACTTGAGACAATAGGTTTGTGCTTTCTTTGTTTATTCACTTCACTCCTCATACCCGATGGTTCTTTTTGTGGCAATGGGAAAAAGTATGATAATGACAATAACAACCATTTATACCAGCCTTGGGGACCTATATTTTGCAAAGCGATACTCTCTAATCTCTACAATATGGAAGTCAGCTTGGATCCTGTTCTTAGTACTATATATATTGTTCACATAAAACAGTGTAAGTTAAAATTGATTTTCGGTGAGGTGAGATACCCGACTGAAATTTGCCCCCACCCCCCCAACTGTAACTTCTGGATCCACCACTGGCCATACAGTATACTATTTCGGTAAGATTTTACAATACCGGACGCTTCCGTAATTTCTATCCTACTCACGAAATACGTAGTCCCGATGAAGTATCTGAGGTGAACATATGGGGGTGACGTGTAGAAATTGTTAATTGGCGTGTAGAAGTTGTAAAATAAGCTTTCAATTACCGCGATCATTCTCTGTATACAAGCATGGAAACCATGTTTCATGATATGAACACGTGACGTTCCCAATCAGTTACGCTGTCTACAGCGTTTCCACACTGTTAGGATCGGACCGTACGTTACAATTTTTCAGGCTAGCCGGAAAGCTCAACAATACCATACAAAAATGCGGCGAGCATGACGAGCATGGCGACAGTGACAATCACGAGGGAGAAAAGCATGTGGAATGCGGACTGCTTTGATTAGAGGTAAGTTTGTCAACAGTGCATCGAGCGTTCAATTGCATGTTACGAAAATGGCGTCTTCCGTGAGGAAAAATGGCCCGCAAACAATTACCTGATATCCCCACGAACCATTCCACGTAAAGTAAGGTTAGATTAGGTTAGGTTAGGCAAGCATAGTTAAAATTCAGTTCGTAAGACAATTCACATGTATTTCGAGAAAAAAAAAACCACATTCTTTCCACTTATTTCCCAATTTCAAAACGCGACCCCCAAATTTTAACTTCAGATTCGTGATTACGAGGCCTCAATTAATGATTATACCAAATATGAAAGAAATTGGTGAGGCGTCCGGTATTATAAAATCGCTCCACTATTTCTACTATATTTAACATTAAAATCACCTGCACACATTATTTAAGAAAAATACGTTACATAGATTTATATCACTTAACCCTTTTTCCATGTTGGTCAGACCTGCGTCTTTTTTGCTTGCTATGGTCTTAGATATTTGACCACGTACTCTCGCCTCTCCCAATTGCTTGCACATAACACTTACGCATAAGGGTATTAGTGAAAATCCACACGAACTGCACAAAACAACGAAAACTCCATTCAAGCATGTTAAAGCTAGCGCTCGCTCGGAAAGCTGCTTCGACATCTCTACGCCTGTAACTAGTTTTGCTACTCTTGTGTCACGTGACCCTGAGGGGCTTGAGGTTATTGCAGGTGTACGCAGGCCAGGATTTCCCAATAGGCCTCATAGGCCCGGGCCTAGAGCGGAACTTTGGTAGGAGCGGCACGATTGTTTGTTTTAAATTTATAAGAAATACCGAATTCTCGGATTGCATCTCTTCTTCTCCGGACACACGAATGGAATGACGTAATGTAGTTGTATTGTAAATATAACGAAGAATATTTCTTAAGAGAGATGTTGTACAGTATTGTGCTGAGCCAGTCGCTTAGCAGCGTTCCAGGAACGCCGTTCCTTGTTACTGCCGGGATTGGTCGCATATCAAAAGCATGTGATTCGCGTTGAATTGTTGAGAATTAAACTGTTGGCGGAAGCATAATTAAAAGGGTTTCGTATTTGTAGTATTCAACAGTTAGTTGCTCGAGAATATTATTCAAGAAGTAGGTGTTGTATCGCGTCTCGCGTGTGTCAGTGTCCGACGTGCGTTTGTTGACTTACTTGACTTGACTTATTTCCTGTTACTATGCTACGGAGCATAGGGTCTCAACGAAGCATCGCCAACGGACTCCCTTATCTCATTCCAGGTCTTTCTTGCTTCCCATATTTCTTGCTCTATTGTTCTTCTCCAACTCATTCTTGGCCTTCCTCTCCTACCTTGTCCTTGTGGGTTCCAGCTCAATGCTGTCTCTCTATTGCCGATGGATCTTTCCTCAATGTGTGGCCAATCCACTTCCACTTTCTTCTTTTGATCTGTATTGCCACCGGTTCCTCTTGTGTACGTTTTCATAGATCTTCATTTGAGATAATATCTCGCCAATATATTCCAAGAAGTTTTCTTAGGCATATATTCATGAATGTCTGTAGGCCTTCAGTAATTTTCTTTGTTACTTTCCAAGTTTCACATCCATAAAGGAGAACTGACTTCACATTAGTTCTAAATATTCGCAGCTTAGTTCTTATTGAAATTTCTCTGGCTTTCCAAACTTTATATAGCTGAATAAATGCCACATTTGCTTTCCTAATTCTCTATCTAACATCATCTTCTGTTCCCCCTGTATTTGTCAACAAACTCCCCAGATATGTAAACTCCTTAACCTCTTCAATATTTTCCTCATTCAAGTGGAAATTTTCCATCTTCTTTACATTTGTTCTTAATGATTTCGTCTTTGTACTAAATATCTTTAAACCAACTCCTTTCCCTTCCTTATCAAAATCTCCTAATTTATTTTCCATATTAGGGCATGTGTGAGATAGCAGACAAATATATATATCTGCAAAGTCCAAGTCTTCTAACTGTTGGGTGAGACTCCAATTTATACCTCTCCTTTTTCCTTCTGTTACCCTCTTCATTACTTTATCAATTACCATCAGAAATATTGTTGGTGATAAAATACATCCTTGCCTTACTCCTAAAATAACTGGTATTGGATCCGTAAGTATACCCTCATGCACAACTTGGCATGTGGAACCATCATAGGAATTTTTAATAAGATCAATCATATATGCTGGAATGCCATATTCCTTTACAATTGTCCACTCCACATTTTCATTCTATTTACAGAGTCAAATGCTTTCTGAAAGTCCGCAAATATAAGGTACAGATTAGAGAAGTATTCCATACTCTGTTCCATAATAATACGCAGTGTATTTATCTGGTCTATACAGGAACGGTTGCTTCGAAAGCCTGCTTGTTCTCTCCGGATCAACACATCCTTTAATTCGGTTAAAATAATTCTACTTAGAACTTTGCTAGGAACTGAAAGTAGTGTTATGCCTCTCCAGTTATTGCAGTTGCTAATATCTCCCTTTTTAAGTATTTTTACTAGTAAACCTCTTTTCCAATCTTCTGGTATTGATTTTGTTTTCCATATTTTTGCAAAAAGTGGTTGTAATATTTCTATTGTCATCTCGATGTCTTCCTTGAGAATTTCTGGTAGAATGTTATCAATTCCAGGTGCTTCACCACTCTTTTGTTCTCTCAGTGCTTTTTAATTTCTTCTTTTGTTGGTTCTTTAGTAGTTATTTCATCATCTATTTCATATTCTGGCATTTCAAGCAAATCTTCTGTCCCTTCTATGGCTTGATTTAATACTGCTGAAAAATGTTCTTTCCATCTATTGAGCTGATTTTCCTTATTCGTAAGGAGTACTCCATCTTTATTTCTCACTGTGCGATTCCGTATGGTTTTCTTTTGAGACAAGATCTTTGTAATTTGGTATACTTCCTTCATATTTCCCTCATTTACTGCTTTTTCTGCCTTCCCGGCTAACTCGCTGGTCCATTTTCTACGGTCAGCTCGCGCACTATATTTCACTTCATGGTCCTTTTTTCTATATTCTTCTTGTAATTCTGCTTTCTTTTTCCTAGTTTTACTCATATTCATCTTTTGCTCAATGTGTTTCCTTTCTTCTATTTTCCTCCAAGTTTCCTCTAACATCCAGTTCTTTTTCTTAGGGTTTCTATATCCCAAAACTTCTTTTGATACCGTTGTAAATGTATTTTTCATCTTTTCCCAGTGTTGTTCCACCTCATCACCATCCAGCTCCTCTAGTTCTTGATATTTGTTTTGAAGTTGAAACTTGAAGTCCTGTTTTACACTATTCTTCTGTAGTTTTCCAATGTCAAACTTTGTGATTTGTTTATTAAATTTCTCTTTTGCGGCCGTAATTTTTACCCTAAAACTGGCTACTGCTATTGTCTGCTCCACGTTTACTTCTCACATCTAATAAGGATGTTCTCCATTTCCTACTTATAGCTATATGATCAATCTCATGTTGAGTTCTATGATCTGGAGATATCCAAGAGATCTTCTGTATATTCTTATGTGCAAATAGTGTACCCCCAATAGTCATTTCATTTGAGGCACACCAATCTACAAATAGTTCCCCATTTTAATTTCTATCACCTAGGCCATGTTTGCCAATCACTTGCTCCAGTCCAACATTTTCTGATCCAATTTTGGCATTTAAATCGCCCATTACTATAATAACATCTTTCTTCTTCACCTTATTTATAGTGTCTTGTAATTCTTTGTACAACCCTTGTTTTTCTTCTATTTCTGCTTGGTTCGTAGGTGCATAGCATTGTATGATGCTCAAATTTCTAACTTTTACCTGTAATCTGACCATAATTAGTCTTTCAGATACAGGCTTCTAGTCCAATACACTTCGAGCAGTCTTCTTGCTTATGAGTATCCCTACTCCATAACGATGTTCATCATCCTCATTTGGTCTACCTGAATAGAGGAATGTCATACCACAGGATATCCAACTTTAGGTATTTCTCCATTTCTGCTTCTACTTGTTGCAATTTTCCTGCCTCATATAATGTTTTAACATTCCAAAACCCCACTAGAGTTTTCTTTTTAAGTCCAAAGGTCGTCAGCAATTTGTCCGTCCGGCTATTTCCTAGTTTAGTTTCTTTAGTAATCTATTTTTAAGGGTAGTGGGTTATTGGCCCTCTGACCCCGAGTGGCAAGATGGGGCTGCCATCTTTAGGACTTGGCACTTGCCACTCCACAATGTGGGACACAGATGTAGATGTTCGCATTTGTCTGTGTGGGACTGGCTAGAAATATTAGGATATTATATACTTGGTTATATGGGACGTTGCAGAACGCCTTATGCTGGCTTCTCTTCTGAGACCTGTCCAGCATGGGTGACCCTGCTGGTAGAAAAATCTACCGTTGGCATAGCTCTCAGCCTCGACAAAGCACGCAAACCCCTCCGCCTTCACGGTCAGTGCCACTTTAAGGCGGAATTCCTGGAGGGTTGCGTTTGTTGGGGTAAGTTTAAAACGTCATTACGCTCATTATGAGTGATCAAAGAGTAAGACTCAGTGGGTCACGATACAAGAAGAGAAAAGCGGAGAAAGATGAAAAGCAGGAAGCGTTTCTGAAGAAGGTTCCGAAAATCAGTTCTTTTTTTATAGAGATATGTAATCAGGAAAAAGGTGAAAATTTTCTCTGAAAAACAAGTAAAATGTTAAAATGAAATTTATATAATTTATGTCATAACGCTTTGTTACATTTTTATATGTAACTATCATTTAATTAATACTGCATGCCGTTAATAGTAATACAGAAAATAAAGATTTTTTTCATTCTTGATAAACGGTATGGGAGGCAGCAGAGCTTGTTTGGCCTAGAGGCGGTAAAGAGGTAAATCCAGCCCTGGGTGTTGGCGTCTTCTCAGCGATGCACAGATCTTGCAATTCAACGTTTCTTTTCTGCCTTTTAATCAGTGCTCTCGGCATGGAATTGACTTGGGGTGGGCATATGGGTAGACCAAGTACGTACATGTTTGCAGGCAAATTCTTCTTCGGTTACCATGATAGTTACCCACTGTAGGCGATAAGGGAGGGGCATTGGGGGGCAACCCCCCACTTTATGTCATGTACTATGGCGTCTTAATGCTAAGCCTTGCCTACCAGGCACCCCTCCCCCCAGCTAAGTTTTGGCACCTAATCACCACTACTGCTGTTAACAGAAGGAAACGAAAGTAGGGCTTGCAAGCTGAGCCTTGAAAACAAAGCTAATCCAGATATCAGTCTGTTTTCCTTCAGTCAGAACCAGATTTTGTTTTGTATTTTCTTTACATTTTTGCTTTTAGATCATTTTACAGTTGCTTTTGCAGTTTTTATTGCAGTTTTCTTCATTTTTGTTGTTTTTTTCTCCTCCCTTGTTTCCTGAATTTTAAATGCATTTGCTAGCATAACTTAATAAATTCTCTGACATGGTTGTTTCAGCAAGTTCGCCAGCAATCGGTCAATGGAAAAGTATAATATTATTTTAACTGAAATGTTTGGAAATGCATTAAATAATTTATTGATGTAAATAATTTTTTCCTCCAGCAAATTTAAAATATTTTGTGTAAAGCCTACTTTGCCCTTGGTGGTCTCTATTATCGCTTTAATCTGGTTTTAAAGTAAAATTAGGGCATCCCCGATGTAATCAAGGGGTCACAGGTTCGATGCCCGATGGTTCGGACCCACTTTAAACTGTAGGTCCAATCCCAATTAGCCTTTCTGTGCATAAAGGCCTTGATTTTCACTTCTTACACTTCTTGATTTTCAAGAAGTGTAAAGTGTCAATTGTAATATGTTTTTTTAAGGGTTTGTTGTAAGAACTGCCCGCGACGATATTATTATTATTATTATTATTATTATTATTGAAACACCAAACAAATCAATAAAGTAAAATTAGCATAATACAATATTTTAAAAATATATATAATCTGATGTAAGCGAAACACAACCGTATTTTCAGATGTAGGTCAACTACTGTATCTTACAATGCCCACTCTGAAGGAACGTGAATCATTTGTACAGAAAAATCTTGCTGTGAATTTTATGTAACCTTGAAATAAAAATAAAGAAAACTACAGTAGCACTTAATTGCTTATATTGCTTCAGTAGTTTAAACAACAAACAACGGGTTTTATGGAATTATTCAACTAGTCTCTTGTAATTTATGAAACAATCCAGCTTTCATTTTCAGAGCGAAAATTATTTTTAGATCATTTTTTAAGACACTTAAGGTGTCTTTTTTCAAAAAATATTTTTTAGGTCATCAACTTCCAAGCCCCAGGTGTTTTTGGCAAGTTCATTGAGCATAGCCATCGTGAACTCAAAGACCTCTCCAGCACGTTCTTGTAACGCGATAACTCTTGTATTATTGAGAGGGAGGGTTCTATGTACAGTTAGATTATTTGTACAATGAGCATTTTAAAATTACGTCCACACATTTAAATGGAAATAATGTACATGAAAGTGTCCTCATAATTTCTGCTTTCTCGTCACATTCCTGGACATTCATGTGTCTCGAAGAAACTTTTCGGTACACCAGGACAAATCCCTATGTATATATTCACATAGCGATTACACAAACATACATACACACAGACACAATACATTCAAATATGTTGGATTTATTGGATTGATTTGGTGTTTTAAGTCCACTTTATGCACAGTAAGGCTAATCGGGACTGGACCTACAGTTTAAAGTGGGATCCGAACCACTATGTGCCTCCACCGGGTATCGAACACGGGACCCCTTGATTACAAGGCGAGGACTCTACCACATGTCCCCTGGGGGATCCAACATGGCGGACATTGCTTTGCAGGATAATACAGCGAACATTAGAGACAGAGAGAAAAGGATTGAGAAAAAATTGATATCGATGATGCGAGAGCAGGGGTTGAAGAGCGTTGACTTGTGCAGTGTATCCGAGACAAGGGAGGGAAAACTCCCCTCTACCCCCCGCGTTGCACGGTACAGTGCCACGCTCACCCAATTGAACAAGAACAAAGTGAGGCTTCCGCCGACAGTTCCAAAGTAACCCGAGAGAGCCCATTCATCTCTCGGAGAAGGGGTGAGGATGCAGACCGTAACGGAAGGTGCAATATTGAGATCAATATCATTCTCTGGTTTGAAAACTGACCAGGATGTAAATAAGAAAGTATGTTGAAATGCAGCACAGGATATTTTTTATTTTGATTTGCTTTTATTTTACATCGCTTTTTGTGCCACTATTGGCTAATTTGCGAATATGGAGATGAGTGATGACATGATGAAATTGATGAATGGACACTCACAAACATCCGCGCCCAGATCGGGATTCGAACCCGGAACCCCTAGCGTCGTAGCGCGATGTGCTAACCACTCCGCCACGGGGGCCGGCTGCAGCACAGGAAAACAAATATATACAGGATGAGCATAAAATTTCATCCCAGAATGGAAGAATAATCTAGCCAGGACCAGAAACGAACTCTAGCATGCCTCTTATACATGTACTTAGAGATCAACCTAAGTAATTCAATATGTCCTATCACAATGCGCCCTGATCGTAATATTAACAGAGGGATCTGGTGCAGCAAAAACCTTTACAATCATATAACTGTTTGGCTTGAATTGGTTTTAAGCCCACTTTATGCACATATAGGCTAATCGGAACTTGACCTACAGTTTACAGTTGGATCTCTGCTCCACCGGCCATCGAATCTGAGACCCTTTTATTACAAGGGAACAACTTCACCACTACGCCATCGGGGAGACCCTCATGTTATATACGGAAAGGGAAAGTTGTATAATGTTAAGTAATAATGTACAATCAGTTATCATTTTACTTCACGTTCATATACTTGCGCAGAGACTTGTTTTCCTCAGATAGAATATGGACGGAGTGCTCTTCTACACGCTATGGTATTGCAAGAATCTGAATTAGACATTTTCTGAAGAAAATACCATATAAAAATCATTTATATTTTATAATATTTTTGAGGAACGAGTGAAAATACGCACGCACACAATCTATTGTTATAAAAAAGGTAAAGTGTTCCCCTGTGCATAGCACCACGCCATGAAGGCGTATAGGGGGTGTGGGGGTAACGCCCCACACTTTCTTGATCCGGTCGTGAATGGGGGTGATGTGATCAGCATCACGCCCCTGACCGCCTTTACCCCCCAGGGTTTCCCCCAGGTACCCATGTTATTCGACGCTGGGTAGGCGCCGGGGCCGCTTCCACCGTTAGAAAAGTTCCCGGATTTGAACCGGCCGGGGATCGAACCCGGGACCTTTAGTATGGTAGTCAGACGCGTTACCGACTGAGCCACCGCGGCACAAAGAAACACTGACATGCCCTCAATATTACTCTTTTCCTTGTTACAGCAAAGATACCCTAACCACTAGGCATCAGATGAAAGGCTCTGCACTTCGACATACTTTTCAGTATATAACGCCAAAACTCGATATTCTAATTTGAATACTTGATAACTATAATTCAATACTGCGATTCAAATAAAATTTCCAATTCTTTTTCGATCAAATAACAAAAGGGAAAGAAAGAAAAAGCCATTTCTAGTAATTTTCCACCAATATCGCATCTCCCCTTCCACTGCCAGTCTGAGAAATCTCCCCCCCCCCTTCCCCCTTTACCCAGGAGTGCGCCGTCGCGCGTCCCTCTATTCGAAAACTGTCAAACCAGACAAAATTACTTCCTTGAATGAATCGGAAAATTGCCTCTTAAACAGTCTCTACTTTCAACTTTCGACTTTATTTTCTCAATTCCTAGGAATCTTTTTTTTTTCTCCTCCTTGGGGAGAACATCAGCCAGAAATTTCAACTTTGCCAGATATTTTTTCCTCCTCCGAGAAAATTAAGCAGAAATCGGGCTCTGTGATGTAATGAAAGGGTGTAGAATTCCAGCGTCAGCGAAGGCGAGGAATTTTTCCATACAGCGAGGTGTTGAAGGAACATTGGATTTCATAATTGCAGAACGCACAGACATTTTTTCTCCCTTTAACAGAAATCGTTAATTTCTAATTTTGCGGTAATGGAAAAAAGTTTTGCCTCCACTAGTGCCATCCTAGGCTGTACAATCTGAATTCATATTCAAACTCATTTCCTTAAAATGACTTCCTTCCGAATGAATAGTAATGTAATCGTCAAAATAGGGTTAGTTTTCTCGCTTTTTACCTAAACGCCATCAGCTTTTATAGTGGCATTTAATTTGTTTATGCTTTTTCTAATGTTGCAGTTCTAACATTTCTCTCTCTATCTCGGTTTTTCTTTGGTAATGTGCGCATTGATCTGTGAGTCATGTATGCGCTGGATCACTGAAGTAGTCTGTGAACGAAATAGCCATTCGAGTTCCATCTGTGGACAATGCACTCATTGGAGTGCTATCTGTGAACGATGTACTCATTGGAATGTTATTTGTAAGCGCTGTCACCATCTGTGTTAGCACTGTATCCGTTAGGTTTTTATCTTTGGAGGATATTCCTACTGCAGTATTATGTGTGAACGATGTACGTACCTATTTATGTGTTACGTGCGAACGATGTGAACCGTATATACGCTGGATAACTAGAGTAGTTTGTGAAGAATTTACCCATTGGAGTACCATCTTTGAGCAATGCACTCATTGGAGTATCATCCGTGAACAATGTATCAATTGGAATGTTATCTATGAGCGCTTTGCCGGTACACAATCTAAACTATAATAATTCAAAGGTGGGGATGCAAATGCTTCAAATGCATTACAATGGGAAATTATACCTTAGGTTATTTATTTCAAAAGCAACTGAAGAGGTATTTGAGTCTCAGTCCCTTGTTTTACAAAGTTACCACGTCGCAATGCGTCGTTTCGAAAATGATCTATATAAAAAAAATTACAATTCTTTATTTAAAAACATCACAGAGTTACATTTTCTCAATTTGAAAAGTAACTTCGTTGCGGCCGCTCCTATAGACGTGTAACAATGTTACAATTTCACTTTCTCAAAAAAGTAACTGTTTTTCGTTTCAAAAGTTTCGTTATAATTTGCTCTTTTCCAAAACGAATCATGGTACAGTTTCTCATTTCAGAATTAACTGGGTTAAAATAAATATTCTTGAGAAAAAGTAACTGGATTAAATTATATTATTTTAAAAAGTAACGGCGTTGTAAATTTTCCTCTCAAACAGTATCAAAGTTACAGCTATTCTTTTAAAACAGTTACTGCGTCATATTTTACCCTATGAAGTGAAGTCTCCACGCCCTTCTTCTGTTATCCAATTGGCTACTCTTTCTTGTATGGAAAGAAGCAGACAGCCTCAAATGACGTGTCCTTTGCAATGAACTAGCAGGTTCATTCTAGGGATGGCCAGATCCGGATCCGGTTGGTTCCGGATCCTAAGGATCCGGATCCTAAAATTTTTCGGATCCGGATCCAGAACTTTCGGATCCGGATCCAGAATTTTCGGATCCGTATCCTTTTTGCCATCCCACATGCGCTTCTTTGGAAAGTAAGAATGTGTTTATAACATATTGTTACCTACTAATATACATATATATATATATATATAATATACATACACACATATATATATATAGTGTGTGTGTGCGCGTGCGCGATTTGTAATTAATTAATACACTTACAAGGGAGGTCTAAGTCTCCCCCTCCCATTTCCATGAAACTTGGCAGGTGTATAGAGTCCCCCCCTCAAATGTCAAGATAAGGAGAAATTGAAGTGGGGATCTGACCCCGAAACCACGTAAATATGGCATAGGAAGAAACAGGGGGCATAGGGCCTCTCTATACACCTGTCAAATATCATGGGAATCGGAGGGGGACACAGGGGTCAGATGATCCCCACGTCAATTTGTCCTCATCTTGACATTTGAGGCGGGTTTTGCCCCCTAAAACAGTTTTTTAGCCGAAACGAAAAAAACACGTATTTCTTCCTTTGGACCCCTCTATACACCTGCCAAGTTTCATGAAAATCGGAGGGGGACACAGGGGTCAGATCCTTACTTCAATTTGTCCTCATCTTGACAGTTGAGGGGATTTTGCCCCCTAAAACAGTTTTTAGCTGAAACAAAAAAACACGTAATTCTTCCTTCGGGCCCCTCAATACAGCTGCCATGTTTCATGGAAATCGGAGGGGAACACAGGGGTCAGATCCCCACTTCAATTTGTCCTCATCTTGACATTTGAAAGGAGGTTGCCCCCTAGAACATTTTTTTTGCCGAAACAAAATAACACGTATTTCTTCATTTGGGCCCGTTTATACACACACCTGCCAAATTTCATGGAAATCGGAGTGGGACACAGGGGTCAGATCCCCACTTCAATTTGTCCTCATCTTGACAATTGAGTGGGTTTCGCCCCGTAAAACCGTTTTTTAGCTGAAACAAAAAAAAACACGTATTTCTTTCTTTGGGCCCCACTATACACCTGCCAAGGTTCATGGAAATCGGAGGGGGACACATAAGTCAAATGCCCACTTAAATTTGTCCTCATATTGACATTTGAGGGGGTTTTGCCCCCTAAAACCGTTTTTTAGCTGAAATAAAATAAACACGTATTTCTTCCATTGGGTCCTACTATTCGCCTGCCAAGTTTCATGGAAATTGGAGGGGGACACTTAGATAACCTCCCTTGTTAGTCTTTCACTTCGTAATTATTTAACACTGCATATATTATAAAGTTTTATTTTAATTTGTAAAACTAACTGTAGAACAATTGTATAATTTTTGTATAACATTTCTATCTTGTTATATGTGTTAAAGGTTTCATCCTGGAATGGAATGTCCCATATTTATGTGTGTTTTCATTTCCAATACATTCGAATGAATACATATACGTTTCAATGGCATTTACAAAATCACCTCTGACATTTGTGCACAAGTGTGTTAGCCGATGCGTAGAAAAGTATTTTAGGAACAACACTTTAAAAAAATTCTTGTAGGACTAACTAATGAAAAATTTCTTTGTAATCGAAGATCATAATACCTTTTAAGGTGTGGTAATATTATAATGGGATTGAGATACGAAACTCTCGGATCCGGAACTCTCGGATCCGGATCCAGATCCAGAACTTTCGGATCCGGATCCGTTTGGCCAGCCCGAGTTTATTCTTCCTCGAAACAAAGAACAATCGCAGGGTGAAGAAGTATACAATCTCCACCACACTTAACATGCTGAATCATATGCACATGCTGTACAGACCTACAAAGTTACCTGTTGATAAAGAAAAATGGTTCAAAGTGCTGATAAATATAGCGAAATTTTATCCAAAGTTGCCTTTCAGTAAAGACTAACTGTTCAAAGTGCTGATAAATGTAGCAGAATGTTAACCTTTTGTCATGCTACGTCATGCAACCTCCCTCTCAATTAAGAAACTATTCTTGGCGGAGTGATGTCGACCTCCGTGGCGGAGTGGTTAGCAGAGCGCGCTACAACGCCAGGGGTTCCGGGTTCGAGTCACGGGTAAGGCATGGGTATTTGTGTTTGTCCAGATGATAAGAAACTGAGATATTGTGAAAATTGAAAAGTGTAAAAGTGAGAAAAAGTGTGAATGGTGGGGGATACCTCTGTGTAGGGGGTATTTCCTTTATAAAAAAAAAGAGTGGTTAGCACAGCGAGTTACGACGCCGGGGATTCCTGGTTCGAATCCCGGTCTGGGCATTGGTGTTTTTTGTTAGTTTCCCTTCATCGTGTCATCACTCTTTGCGATTAGCCAAAAGTGACAGAAAAGCGAAGTAAAAATAAACAAACCCAGTTAATCAAAAGAAACTGTATTACAGATCGTCGTTTATATAAATAACCGCCTTATAAATATCCGTTAAAAATAGAAGCAATACAAGTGTGTCTGAGACACTATGAAGAAGTAATAATAGTGTTATAAGGGACCCGTTGCTTCGAAAAACTGCATGCTATAACTGAACGAGACTCGTTTTCTTCCTTACTGTGTAGAACGTCTCGCTGTAAGCGTCTTTCTGCAAACTTCCAGCCATGTCACTTCTAAAGACCTAAAGCCTATTAATGTCTAAATCGGACTTTGGGAAAAGTTGTTCCCTTGTATATGGCGTCGCGTGCACTTCCTGAAAAATCAATCGAGCTTTTATGGGCAATAACCATACAGCACGCCACGGAGGGGGAGGGGCGCTACATTCAGGCAATTAAGATTGAATAACGCACAGCAATAATAGTTTTCTTTCGGAATTTAAGACACCCCTATAAATGAACTCGACCGAGTTCTTGCCGACCTCATTTTAAACGTTATGAGACAGTTTTATGGTTCATTTAGAATGATTTCTATTAGCTACTTGTAATTTAATTTACCAAGACGTCTTATTCAACTTTCAGAAACTTGTTTTATTGAATTTAACTTCTGTTCATGTCTTTCATATTGTTCCTTAACGGAAATTTCAAACAAATTAATGTTGTTGCGGAATCTCCGTCCTAAAATTAAACGAAAACTTGGTCGTTACAACATTCTCATGAGGTCGAAGACTTACCGACTGACCTCTAACTCGGTGGTCACCGCATCGAGTCCCGGCACCACCATCGGCGGTAACAAGGGAGGGTTAGAGTTGGCCATGGGCCACTTTATATCAATCTAACCAATACTGTCAAGATATATTAAGCAAATTTCGTAATGAAAATAAAACGAAAGTACGTATAGGGGTCTATGCATAATAATGATAATCATGTAAAAGAATTTATGTACTAAGAAAGTGTTAGATATTTATGTAAATATTTAGTTACTTTAATCAAAATATGGAATTAAATATGGACTTATTGTGAAAAATGGTAAATTTTCATTAAGCAAATAGCTCACGTAGCTGAGTAAAATGCATTAGGCTTACATAACATCAAATGTGATGCAAAATTCTAACAAGTCATATGCAAACTTCAAATACAAAATCTGCTTTGTTTCTTGTTAAGAAAACAATGGATTTTCTCCAAAGGTAGATTTACATAGGTATATTGATTGTAATTGCGTTCATAATCGTATGTAGTAATGCGAGAATATTTAAAATATGCAATATGAAATATTCATCATAAAAGTTCTATTGTAGACAAGATATTAGAATATCATATGCTTTGTCTATTGTCAAGATTAAAAATGAACAGAGAGTACAAAACAAAAGAATACAGATGAATGGGAAATTTCGGTATTTAACACAAGAAAGAAGAATGTAGTGAGAGCTAACTTACAGAACATTTGTCAGAAAATGTTTGATAATCTGGAAATTATGTATAAAAATAACTCAAATGTGTGCTAAAAGCTAATAGTCACTCGAGGGGATATAACCTTTTTTTTTTAAAAAAAAAAAAAGTTGGTCCATTATCATCGCTAAATAAAGAAGTATTGTAAAGATAAATATATCTAAATAAAGCTACATGTTTCATTATAATTACCTGCAAGTTACATGACTGTAAGTTCCATAGCAACAGAACTATAAACAAATAAACAGAACAACATCAGGCCGGGCGAATCACCCCATGTTCCAGCTAAGATGCCCACTCAATACAGGGTAAAATGTCCAGTACAATGGAATGTACAACTTGAACATTTTTGTACTTTACTTTTTTGTCGCTTATTTTATAATCATTGCTGTTGAGAAGGTTTGTTAACAACCATGAATCTATTCGTACCTGATGCTTTTTGAATGCTAGAAACAGGCCTAATCCTTCTTGATCGAAAATCCACATCAGTTAGATTTGGGCTTGTCGTATCCGCTTGGGAATAATAGTTGGAACAGATACGGTAGAAACAGGTAATATTTCCTCAAAGGCATCTCTTTGTTTCCTCGTCTCTCCGAGATCTTGTGCATCACTCGAAGAACTTCCAGTCGCAAGGAAAGGCGTCTCCTCAGCCTTGAGGTTTGCTAACACTGGGTGCCGTAACTGGTGTCGACGAAGAGTGAGAATGAGCCACGTCTCAGGGACTATTAAACTCATCACTTGCTGAACCTTCACTGAACCATCATTTACAATGAAAGCATGACTGGAAATGTAAGGATAAACCCCGCAAGCTTGAAATCCTGCCGACCCATCTCCAGTGTTGCAGCTTTAGGCCATGCTTGACACAGCAACTCACCAAACTGCAGTCGAGTTAGTATACGACAAGGATTTGACTCAATCCAATAAATTGTAGCCGAAAAATAGTTTGTCTGTAGGGTCTTGAAGAAACTTCGATCCAGCGACTGAAAACAATGTGTAGTATAGATTGGTAGCCATAGAAAAACTACATTTTCTGAAGCATAATGAAGTTCAATGTTATTGTTATATGAGAGTAATATCCGTCTAACATTAACAGCACTTTGTCTTGTTCCTTACGTGGTAGAAAATGTTCCTTGAACCACAAGAAGAACATGATAAAGTAACTGTGTTGCCAAGGAACAAGTGGTCTTCAAATTTAGGTTTTGCTAATGTATGTTCGAGACAATGTATCTGTATAAAGAAAGTGGTGAAGCTAATAAGTTGTTTTTTTAATACCATCACACATACATAGGTTCATTCATGTCCAACAATAAATAATACATTGCTCAAAATGATTGCCACGTTTTAGAAATAAGAACTCACACTTTTAAATGCGAATTTGCTGTTAATGTTAATAATTTTGTTATGACGGGGCGAAATGCCATTGGGCATATTACACTTGATTTTGAAGGGCGTAACACGCCGTAGTTACGCGGAAATTATTTAAGTCTCAGAGATGGCAACACTGAGTATATGCCAGGAACATTCATGCCCAACTAGGTTATGAGAGCTGTCATTCATACTGCAAAATATAAATAATTTTCTTGGTCATTCTGGAAAACCATTATATTCGCTTAATACAAAAACCATAATAAAATTATTGACTCAAAAATCGTCTACCTACCTCACACAATTAATCCTGGAGGGCTTCAAAATTCGTCTAATATCAACGTATCTGCGTCCTTCGTCTAGGTAGTAATGGCGCTTTCAACGATTGGCGCCAATTTTACCAGAACATCATCCATTGTGCACGAACCGCGTGGCTGGCCATTTCCCCCCGAAACATAAAAATAGCATTTTTCGAATTTACTTACCACAATTCGAAAAGATAATACAAGATAACATTGATTTGAGCATCGTGTGAATACGACATTCATACACTTATAAATCTTTCTATATATAAAAATGGATGTACTGTATATGTGTATATGTGTGTGTTTGTTTGTTCAGCAATAACTCTCGAACGCCTTGAGCGATTTCAACCAAATTTGATACACGTATTACTTGCAACCTGGAAAGAAATACTGTGGGGGTAAGACACCCCTGGCACCCCTAGGAGTGGGGGTGAGAAGGGGTGACATGTAAAAATAATCGAGAACCACAGATATTAAATTCCGCACAAACAGACATCCGTGACTCTATGCAATCCGCACAACGATAATGTTTCTCAGGTTGTCTAACATTCAGGCTATGTTGCGAATGGAATCCATAGTTTTCGTGACACTCCCAATGAGGTTCAACTCCAAGTTTATTTTACACTATAGTTAGAATTCATTATTTTCCTGTCTAGTACAAGATTGGGATAAATAAATAAAAACGTCGGGTAATCAGCTAGTTATAAATCAGTTCCCTGATAATAATGAAAGTAGTGAGAAATCTTAGAAGATTCGAACCCAGGACCTTTGGTTTCGGAGCTAGCTCTACTAACCCTTGGAGCATGGTGGTATGAACACAAAATTGAGCATATTTTGAATGCATGTATTTTTTGTTATTTACAGTCGATTTTCTGATGATTTGGCTGATCGCGGTCATGAGAATGAGTGTTCATTAGATAAAATCCATGAAGGGACATTCACAAATAATACCATTCCCTGTCCCAGACTCGAATCCGGTGACTTCGGTGGCAACCCTGTCGGCCATCTTGCTGGTGTCAGTGTAAAACGTCCCCCTGGAAAAAAAGAAAGGGTATCCTAAAGTAATCCTATAGCGCTACAGCCCAATATTTTGCCCTGGCTTACTTACCGACTGCTGGCCTCCCTCCCACGTGGGCCACCAAGGGGGCTTGGAGATCTGCAGCCAGATTAGGGGGACGGGTGGTCAATTACAATGTAACAAACGCCATTCTTAATGATTTTTTCCGTACTTTCAAATGAGCTGAAAATAAAATGGCGTTTCCATTTAAAAAACTAACTTTGTGTTGAAAATCGTACTTCCTTACGTAGTTGAACGTATTGTGTCCACTAATTTCATGAGCCCCTCTCATACCTATAGATCTGCGAAAGCAGTTTTTCAATATTTATTATTGTTCACGAAATATTTCAGGTCGCAATGTTAGATGATACACCCTGTATATATCTAATCTCTTCTTGTTATATGTTTCCTATCTCTACATTTTTTACATAATCTAAATAAGTTCCTTCTCCTCCTCTGTCGTTCATTTCTTCCCTTACAACCGCTGTGTAGAACTTCTTCCATTTTATTTGTTACTTTGATGAGACTGGCTTCATTTTCACTGGATCATCTGCACATAAGAGAACTAGAGACTGGTACAGGTACATGTTGGTTGAAAGCCCCACAACGCCGTCAACGTCTCTACCATCTGTGGGGGCCTCTTTTGTTTACAGTTGGAGAGGGACGCAAGGTCGCTTGTACCTTACGGCCTTGCGCCAGAGAACCAACTACCTACCTACCCTACGTACAAGCACAACAAGCACATAGAGCAACCTTATCTACTCGACTCTAGCGTTTCTTGGGTCGCAAGGCTCGAAGCCACCCTATCTCTGCACACTTGCTGAGGAAGTCTACGACCCAAGAACACCTAAAAGCAGGGAGTCGTAACGTACCCAATTTGCTTTACACGGTACGTTCCATTTTGTAGGAGGAAGAGTATGGTTCAACTGCTGGTACCCATGTAACGTAACGAAATGCAATATCTTATAGATTGACGTTACAAGGAACGTAACAAAATGTATTATGGTAGATATTAACGTTATAAAGGAACGTAACGAAATGAGCACATTGGAACATAACGTAATATGCAATATGCTATATACTACCGTTACAAGGAACGTAGTAACGAAATGCAATATGGTATATACTAGCGTTACAAAAACGTAACGAAATGCAACATGGTAGTAAATAACGGTACATAGGAACGTAATGAATGCAATCCTCCGTAACGGAATGAAGTGAAAGGCAATATGGTTAACTAACGTTACATAGGAATGTAGCGAAATGTAAACCACTGTAGTGGAAAGGAACAAAATGCAGTTGGGTACATACCATCTGCATAAAGAACGTAAATAAATTCAGTATGGTAGATGTTAACGTTACAAGGAAAGAACAATTCAAAAATGTTAGCTAGTAACGTTATAGGCGCGTAACGAATATAATCTATTTAACATCAAGGAAGAAAAAGGAATAGCCAAAATCTCTTACCTTTCATTGGAACATTGCGAAAAATAACTCAGTATATTGTATGGGATTAATGTGAAATAGCCGTGAAAAATATGGTTGTTTGTAAACAAATGAATTTCAGGGTTGTTAAAGGGTCAGGAATTTTAAATCAATTCAATTCCGGTTCAGCAGGGAATATTAGCAAGCATAAATGGATCTGGACTGTAAAGAGCCTCTTTATGTATTTCAATTCGTTCCAGGGACATTTTCTCCTGATCAATTGAAATATGGCACAGGGACCTTCTTTCCGAATCAATTTAAAGACGGTCTAAGTTCCATATTGAAATGAAAGAATACGCAACTTGGGACCGAATTTAAACTGTGCGATAAAAAAGTTTCCGGTCTTGTTGCGGAACCCAATAGAACCCACTAGAATTTATGGGTTCGTAGACGTTTAACAACCCTGATTTGATATTAAATTACATTTTTGGCTCGAAATTGAATAAAGCTTCCAACTAGTGTAGAAATGAGTAGCAATAGGCGTGCGCACGGGGTGCAAGGGGGGGGGAATGCCCCCCCCTAATCATGGACATCTGTTGATATTTAAGACGCAGGGAAATATGCCATGGAGCATATTAACCCGATAATGGTGTTGCCCCCTCAAGAAACACCACTTGAATTCGAAATTATCGCATTCCTGCATCCCCATTATAATAATTAATGTAAATTACCATGACAAATCAAATTATACGTGTGAAATATATACTTTTAGCTGACATTCGTTTTCTAAAGGGGAGAGGTGGCCATCCTCGCCCCCTTCCAGATTTCCATCCCCTATATTATTATACTTTATTCCAGAAATTTAGGGTAGAGGAATCATATCGCCGGTTATTAAACGATATTATGCTCTTGAAGAAAATGAAGTATTTTGAAGCCGATGAAAGTTCACAAAGGAACAACGGCGGAAGAAGGTGCAGTGGCACAACCACAGGGGGTAGGGGAGATTAGCCCTCAAACTTGTACAGAAATCAATTCTAGGAGGTAAGGAAGGCAAACATTGGACTATAGAAAGAAAGGTTGCAGAATCTAAGAGTAGCAAGACAAAAGGATACTCAAGATGGATTTAGTTTTCACGTCTTTCGTGCACTATTTCTTCCAGACGGCCAAGAGCACCTGCAAGGGGGCACAGAGGGGCAATTGCCCCCTCTCGATTTCTATCTTTATACCATTTTAAAAAAAGTTATATAAACTTGGACAGTTGCTGCTGATTACGGTGTAAGTTTTGCCCGTGTAAGGTAATAAATAGATTTATTATTAATTTTTGAAGCCGCACCGTTCATTTATAAACACACTGTATATGAGCCATTGTGATTTCAAGTCAATTTAAACATTTTGCGTTGTTGCGAGATTATCTATTAGGATAAAATTTGGACATAAATAATCTAAGTAGAAAAAGTGCAACTTGTATATCAATATTGCCATGTCCATCTGATCTCCGAAAGTAGTGTTTAGCACGTCACATTTCAAGTATATGATTTATTGATTTGGTGTTTTGAGTCCACTTTATGCACAGTAAGGCTAATCGGGACTGGACCTTAAGTTTGAAGTGGAATCCGAACCACTTGTGCCTCCACCGGGTATCGAACCTGGGACCCCTTGATTACTAGGCGACGACGCAACCACTGCGCCATCGGGGAGGCCATTTCAAGTCTAGTCCATGATTGTATCTAGTATATGAACGAGATTTGTCCCTCCTCTCAAACAATACGTGGCTTGTCCCCACCGAACGAAGTGTGTCACTTATAAATTAAGTTTCTGAAAGCAGGCATTATGCATGAACAGAACAAAAAATACTCCTGAGAAATTACAAAAATTATAAGCCAGTTTGTGACCGGGAGTTATTGACGGTCTCCCCCCCCCCCCAACCTATCCGCTTTAGGTTCCGGGTTCGAGTCCTGGTCTGTAAATATCTTTTTTAGGTGTCTCTTCATCAATTTCATCTATTTATCATCCATCTTCATAGTTTCGATTAATTATAAAAGTGGCATAAAAGCAAAGCAAAATAAGAACAAATAAAAATAATTGCAAAATGACTGCAATGTCAGAACTACATTTGAAAAATAAAATGCGAGCAGAAGATTCATTTTCAAACAGGTATTTGGGTAGAATTGTGTAGACAGACAGCATGCTCCCGAAAGTTGCCAATCCACGTGTAGCCTGACCTTCGATACTGGGGTTAGGTTTTTCAGGAAAGTTTTCTCGACCCTCCTCAGGCGTCTTATCAAGAATGCCTCGGTGTTCGCAGCATTGCCAACTTATTTTCCGTCGGAAAAAGTCTTTTTCCTTCTATTTAATCTGCGGTTGGCTCTACAATACATCATATTAAACAAGATACAACAACTGAATTACGGCGAAGTAGGTTAGAAACCCTGCGTGCTCAAGAACAGCTTCGATAAGGCACCTGAATTGTTTCGAGCTGAACCAGGAAATGGGCGATGTTTATTCCGCAAGGCCATTCCGTAAAACTAATGCCACAAGAAGTTTCCTGTGTGGATTTGAGAGCATGAAATTGTAGGTTGATGATAGTACTACAAGACGTCAAGTGGATTTTTTTTCTGTTTCGTTATTTTATATAGCTTTGCTACCTATATAGTTTGAATAACTAATCAATCATTTGATGAGCAGACAAACACGAAGAAGCAGATCCCGTGGCAAATTAGTTAGCGTAATACACTGCGAAGTCTAATGTCGAATTAGAAAATATGGATGGGTCATTTGTCTTTATACCACTTCCATCACCTATCACATTCTTTATCATCGCGATTAACCGAAAGTGGTAGACGCGAAATAAAAATAGAACCTTTGCATGAATGTCCGAAAAAGAGGCAAGGGCACGACCTACCTGGAAAAGGAAAGTCAACCAAAAATTATATATATCACGCAATTGCATTTTAGCTATAATAATATATGTTAATTATTGCATGAACATGATAACTTCAAATTAAAGCAATGGTTTTTGAGGAGACAACACTGTTATGGGGGAACATGCACCTTGTTTGCCCCCCTGTAAAAAAACTACCTTGCTTGCCCCTCCCTGGAAAAAAAATCCTGCAGACGTCCATGAACCTTTGGTATCGACTTCGGAGTATAAAGCTGCAACGTGCCACCACTCGTAACTCCAGGGTATGCCGAATTGGCAACACACCGCTCCTTGCTCCGGCTGGTCAGTTGGGAGCACCAGTTCTCACCCAGGGATCGGGATTAAGACGATCCACCCTTCCTCCAGACAGGAAACCACCGAATTCCAAATACTTTATAATTAAAATGTCCAAAATCTTTAGTCACGAATCGCGCGCGTACATACTGATTCGTACAAGTTAAAAGTTATAATTTATTGGGTGATGCACGCTCGCAGGCAGTGATAAGCAATTTGAGAGTATTTGAAAATAAGATCCTTAGGAAAATATTTGGACCTAAAAGGGATGAGGAGACAGGTGAGTGGAGAAGGTTACATAATTTAGAACTACATAATTTGTATTCATGTCCAGATGTTATTAGACTAATTAAATCAAGAAGACTTAGGTGGGCAGGCCATATGTCACGAATGGGAGAGGAAAGAAGAGTTTATAGGATTCTTGTTGGGAAACCTGATGGTAAGAGACCTATAGGAAGGCCAAGACCAAGATGGAGGGACAACGTGGAGATGGACCTAAGGGAAATCGGTAGGGATGGAAAAGAGTATATAGATCTTGCTCAAGATAGGGACAGATGGAAGGCCTGTGTTGCTGCAGCCATGAACCTTCGGGTTTAAGAAAGCTAGAGAGTTAGTTAGTTAGTTAGTTTAAAAGGAAGTAGCTAAAAATGAGTAAATAAAAATATTACGTGGCAGAGTGGTTAGCACAGCGCACTACGACACCAGGGGTCCCGGTTTCGAATCCCGACCTGCACATGAGTGTTCTTTGTGAGTGTCCCTTCATCAGTTTCAGCATTCGTCGCTCATGCTCATCTTCGCTTTCTGAACCGCCAGGTGTACAGCACGTGGCGTAGCGTTTCGCGTCCGAATTCCAGGAACAGGCAACTTACGGTTACCTGACCAAGTAGCGTTTCGTCCGAGGACTACCATCCTAATAGTGTTTAATGAAGCAAACTCTTTCTAACACTCTTAAATGCTCCATCGAAGAATTTTTTTTTTTTTAATATTTCTTTCCCTCTGGAAATTGCAAATCTCACCTTCGTAGTTGTCAGATAGTAAGAAAGTGTTGCCATCTGCCATGACTAAAATTTCTAGATCCAAGTTCACTTCCTCTCGACGATTTGTTTTGATTTGATTTGTTGTTTTAAGTGCACTTTATGCACATTGAGGCTAATAGGGATTGGACCTACAGTTTAAAGTGGGATCTGAACCACTTGTGCGTCCACCGGGTATCGAACCCGGGACCTCTCTCTCGACAATTTGTCTTGAGTCTGCACTCCGCTGTCTATGCAATGTAGTTTTAAAAGTTGTAAACCGAGGTATACTAGTCACCAATTCCATCGAAACGCAACTCATTAAACCGTCGAAGACGAACTGTAGCATTTTTCTAGAAATTTCGCTTTCGGACTAAACGCTACTGAACCGTACAGCAGTCCCAATGCCTGCTCCAAGTTGCACAGCTGCTTTCGGAGCTCTTGGTTTGGAAAGGGGGTGGGGATGAGGAAAGGGTCTTGATTTTTTATACTGAAGCTCGTTCATTTCGTTCTCCTATTTCTCTTGGTTGAATTTTCTGAGATACGGAATCTACCTCATTTTGCTTTTCATTACGTTTTATTGCATCACCCACGGTACGCTTACATGTACTACTTAACATTTTCAATTTCCCTGTACCCTTTGGTTAGGTACGGTAAAAATAAATAGCTGCCATTCGTCAAATGTTGTATTTTTGTTTTTGTTACCCATTTTTCTCGTACTTCAGTCAGGGAGCAATGCAGCTACTGGTAACAAATGTAGTCAGGAAGTAGCATCAAATGTTCCTTCCCCGCACTGTAGTTGACCAGTAAAAAAAAACTATGTAAAGCCTCGTTTCTATTACCACAAATTTCCGTGCAACATGACGCGCGGCATGCGACGCTGCATGTGCCAAGCATTTGTTGAAATGGAGACTGTCTGCAACATGCCGCGGCGCAAGTGCCGGGGACAAAATTGCCCCAACAATTAAGACGCACAACATGCGCCGCGGTCAATGGAAACAGCCTGCAGCAAGTTCCTGGGGCATGCGCACTAGAGTAGAAACAGACAACGCGACTACAATCTGTGGTCCAACAAGATTTAATAACAATGCAAAATCACTTAGTCATTCTTACAAAGTTTTCGTATCCACTTTGAAGACGTAAGTCTCTCATCAACGAGTTATATGCTCCTTCCGAATTTATTTTCGCTAGAAAACCTCTAATCCACCATCTAGGTCGTTTTCGCCTCTTATTTTTACAAGTTCATGGTACGCGCCTGCCATAACCACAAAACCCGCCATAGTTGTATTGTTCATCTTTACACAAGTTAAATCACTACCAAATTATTACAATACAAGAGAAGAAACACTGGCTACTCTAAAGCACAATGGAACAACGCTACACTCAAGTCCTGCACTCCGGTGCTGTTGCGGGCGTATTTTGCAGAAGTAGTTTTGAATTGGAAACAGTGCACTGAATGACGCGCAACATGCGCCGGCACATGTTGCGCGTCATGGGTCTGGAACATGTCAGAATGGAAACGTAGCTTAACAAAAACAGAAGGCTTTCACGATTTGTCTGAATATTAAAGTGATCTCTTTTTTCACACCCAAACATAAATAACTATTTTCAGATTTGAAAACGTAACAGGGGTGTAAGGGGTGACCTTCCACCTATTACACCCAATCCTCAACTTCATTCCACATAGTACACCCTGGACTGCTCTTTGCAGACTAACGAGACTCTGGCGACTGGCCCTATGGCCAGTATAATTCTGTGTGTTCTCCTGCTTTCTGTCATATGCGCTGAGTGCCTCTTTACAGCCTCAGCTTTTAACCTAAGTCAGAATATTTTAATATTTCAGTTATGCGACATTACAGTTATGTTATTTGTTATGGTAAGGGGCTGCACCCCGTATAACGTGGCGGGTGCAAAATAGCCTAAGTGCTGACGCACCCAAAATTTTAAAAAAAGTTACATATAATTTTAAGAAATGCGTATAAATATTTCACCATCGTTTATATTTATATACATGTTGTTAATTTTCAAATATTGTGAAGAAATGCAGCAAGATGCTACGTATTTGATTACTAATGTGAGCCACTGTATATGTTATGTTTTTATTTCATGAACAATGTATGGTCAAACATTACTTTGCAGAGCTCCGTGGCGGAGTGGTTAGCACAGTGCAATACGATGTCACAGGTCCCGAGTTCGGATCACAGCCTGTGCATTATTTTCTTTGTGACGTCCTTTCATCAATTTTGTCATTTCATCACCCATCCTCGTCTTCGCGATTAGCCAAAAGTGGCATAAAACCAAAGTTAAATAACAAATCAAAATCAAACATTACTTGGCATGACAAGAATGGATAGGTTATTTTGAAGCTGCTGTTATTAAAAGCAAATTGTATGTAGCTTTCCTAGACAGACGTTTCACATACAGAAACTGATTGATTGGATAACGGCTGCGGATTCCTACTCGAGCAGAAAATATATATATTTCCATTTATTACTTACAACAATAGCAGACTGATTTCCTGCTAAATCAAAGAAAACTTGCATTCACAGTTACAAATTGACGTGTTGAATGAAGTTAACTACAGATTTCTCTCACTCCAATTCTGATTAATCGAACAGCACACCACAACGTGGGTCATTATATATTTCCAACTTACTCTCGAGTTCCTCAACTAAAAATAAATTGACTGCGAGACAAAAACTCCTCTCCGATAACACATTATATGCAGAGTATACGTAAGTTGAAATTCCGTCATCATAATAATTTGAATTCTTCAAGTAGTAGCTACAAATATAATTTTTCATACAGATTTTCTTAGCAAAATACGAAGTTCCTCACTTCACAAGGATAACATATACACAGTATTTCACAAGAGTTTTTAGTTCGAGCTAGTCGTAGGCTTAAAATGAATATAAACGTCACTTCATTACTTAGTTTAAAAAAGAGTGCCAGGCAATCAGAATTCGAGGGTATGCCTGAAATTATTTGTAGTATCTCATGTATCAAGGGGGCTTTTTAAGTAAAATGAAGGATACATACCACATGCTTTGATCAATTCAGAGTAGTAGAAACGTAATTATACTGCATGTTGCAACTGAAACCGTAGCCTCGAAGGCCGAAGTCGTTTAGTGATCCACTCATACACTTGGTACCAAACATTTCAAGTTCGAGTAGACATCTGGGCATGGCTGGTTTCTTTTGTAAGCATCCCTTCATAGATTTAATATGATCATCATTCATCTTCATCGTCGCGATTATCTACAAGTGGCAGAAAAGCGATATAAAACATGAATAATACAAAAGTATAACAAACAAAAGAGGATAAAAGGATGAACTGAGTTTGAGTTAATGATAGGAAGTTTTATAAAATTATTGTTTCTTGAATAATCTTGTCCTTTGTTCCGATTGTATTTCTCAGTCACACGTTGCTCAATGTCCATGTCGACTGCCGTTCTTGCGTTCTTGCGTTTTGAGAATCACTTTCCATACAATTCTTGCCTTCTTGAGAGTCCAATGGCCCTGTCTATCTACAGACCAGTTGCACAAACGCGGTTTCGTTTGTTTCGTACAACAATTCCATCTAACATTTCGTTTCTACGCATTTTCTACTTGCCAAAAGTGCCTTTCATATAGCCCCAAGGCGTTGTCTACTCGGATGCTTCGTGATCGAAGGTCACGTGTACAAAGTTTCAGGATTCAGATTTTCCGATTTTGCATGGTGCTGCTGCTATCAGTTCGGTTCGCCTTCTCAAGGTCGCGCAACAAGCAATTATTTTTCGTCTTCCGATAGGAGAAAGCTTGCCTCTCGCTTAGGTGGACGAACGCGTGGCACGGATGATTTTTTGGCTCGACCATGGTTGGTCCTTTATGTTTCGTCCTTCAGCAAACTTAATCTAATCACGAATCATTCTCATCGCCAAACAACTGTATTTTTTTAAAAAAAAATGATGTAATACATGTAAACAGAGAGAGAGAGAGAGAGAGAGAGAGAGAGAGAGAGAGATAGATAGATATAAACGTTTGCCCTCATCAAACGTTCGCTTTGCTATCGTATAAAGTGAACGTACATGTTAAAATTCATCTAGCATAAATAATCAAATTAGAACAAATTCACATAAAGCGATTAAGTATGCAGAAAAGAAATATATTTGTGATAAATACATAGTTAATAAGTAAATTCCAATAACCAGAACTTTTGTCACGCCGAATCTTGTTTACGGATGTTTTCAAACGTTTTGTTTTACAATTTAATTTTTTCACTGACATCCAAAACGAAAATACGTATTATAACTTAGTGACTTTCAAGGGGTCAAAGTACTGTAATGTTAGTATGCTGCCGATCATAATTATGAGGCTTCTTCGAAATCGCCTTCGATAACGGTATTTGCTATTCGTAACGGATATGTGTATCACTTTTTTCGAAACAGACTTTTGTGGAGGAAAAGAACTGTAACGTTACAAAAGTAACGAGCACAATTATACGAGAGACCTATGTTATTCTCTTCGGAATACGGCATCGGACACGGTATTGCACATCGGAACGTCTGTATGATACCAGCTATAAATAACGTTGTTGCTTTGAAAAAAGGAGTGCAACGTTTTTACAGCCGTGACCTCAATTAAGTTACTGGTTAATTGTAACGTTACTATCACTTTCCACACACACGAAAGTTACTAGTCAATACGTGACGAACCTCTTTCTTACCCTGTAACGTTACTGGTTGCCGGCAATAGATGTAACGTTAAAGTGTCACGTGAAGACCTACTCCTTTAGAGTTCAGTTATGGTTCGGTACCGTTATGCACACCTGTAACGTAATGTTCATATACCTGAGGTAACGTTTCTGTTCACGAAAAAAGTTATTCTGTTTCTGGTTGTAACGTAACGGAAACCGTAATTGAAAATACCGTTCCATTTCGTTACGTTACGACTCCCTGCCTAAAAGTACCTAGCGCATAAGGGCAACACACGCATTCGACAACTATATCCACTCGACTACAAAAGTGCACTTAATGAGGTCAAGCATATAACTCGAGTGGAATAATCAGTGTGCGAATTTACTCTGGGAGCGGGGTGTATGGGGGATTTCCTCCTACAAAAGAAAATGATTTCTATCGCTGCCTAGGATGTTTTTATGACCCTCAGTGGGTGAGATTGAAACCATATGATAGAATATGTCTTAACTATGAAACAATCACATTTGAAAAATCATTCGTGTCCATTATCGGTGCAGCCATCAAAGATTTCCCTACCGAGAAGTATGAAGCCTAGTGGATTAAAGAAGGACGCTATTCTGCAACTGACCAACGGACCCAGACAACATCAGACTGCTTTCCACTTTACAGTTTCTGGCATAGTGCTGATATTTTACATGTATTGAAGGGTTCACAAGAAACACGTAGGTAAGTTAGATGGACATTACATTTGAACTTGGCAATAGAAAGTTGAAGTTTTCGACGTTACTAGTTGATTGGATCGTTGTTTAAAGCCCAGTTTGTGAACAGATAGGTTAATCGGGACTGAGCATACACTTTAAAGTGGGTTCTGTTTCTAAATTACGTGGAAATATTATCATAGGATTTCATGACCTATGTCAGAACCAATGTTAGAAAGTCCTTTGAACTGCAAGGAATTGTTTAAGTTACTGACTGGTAATATATTATGCAAATTTACGTAACCAAAAAATGGAGGTACATTGCACATAAAGTGGACTTGAAACATAAATTCAAATTCAAGTACCCCAAAAAGAAACAGTTTCCAAAATGAAAATACAAATATGCCAAAGAGTGGGCATTTCCCCTCCACCACCCTCAAAAAGCAGAATGCTTAATTCGCACAGTGAGAATTTAATTTTACCTAGTTCTAAGGTCTTACAGGTACTCACGGAATCAGTATTTGATAAGTATGTGAACGCAGTTACTAAGATACTGATTTATTTGTCAACAATGCCCAATTGTTACTTCAGAATTGTTGTGCCTCGAAGATGTACAGTCATACGAAATAAAAATGAGATATCCCTTGAATTAATCACTCCACTTCGCAGGCGTCAGGGACGTCGTAACACCAGAGGGGGTGTCCCCCACTCATCATCAAGGGGGGATATGGTCTTTTTGCCCCCAAGTAGCTCCCTTAAATAATGAGACTATCTGTTTTCGAACTTACAAACATGGATCAGAGGTACCATAAAGGACCGTAGATTAAGCGGTCTCTGACTTTGATTGATATCTGTGCATTGTGAAAAGTACAAAAAGACAAAGAATTGTTCATGAACAAAGTGATAATGTTTATTGAAAGGAAGCAAGGCGAATCCAGTTTCTATCTAAATAATAGACTCGAGTCTGAACTTGTATACAACGCCGAAGTTTTTCAATTCAATTTGAATTTTATGATTTGTAAAGTAGTAGCCTAGAAGTAACATCGACTTAATAATAATAATAATAGTTTATTCAAAGTACTGAGAACAATTACAAAAACCTCATACAACACTATGTCACAAAGAGTGTCTTAATGTTTTTTTCATCAAATCACATGCTATACCTAAATATAATATTTTAAGGTAAGTCATAATCGTAATCATCGATTAATATTTTTATAAATTCATCACCATTTTTCAATTTTACTGATAATAATGCATTTTTTCTTGTTTTTTTTATTTTAGGACGTTATAAACTATTGTATTTCTAAAGCATTCACTATCAGTCCTATTTGACAAGATGTTTTGTATAAATACTTTGATTTTATCTTTCCTTCTTAAGTTCAAAGTTGCTAAATTAAAACTTTTCAACCACTCCATATATTTTAGTGACGTAACTTTTCTTCATTTTCATACAAGTAACCTAATAAATCATTTCTGAATTGATTCAATTTTCTCGGCGTGACTAATTGCTGCTACGTTCCATAATTCACTTCCATATTCCAATAATGGAAGCAAAACTAAAACTAAAAATCTAAAAACTTCCATTTTATTAAAAGAAGTCTAATTTAAAAAAATGTATAACCTAAAACCTATTTAGCTTTTTTACAAACTTCAATTATATGTTCCTCAAATGACAGTTTATAATCTATAATTATACCAAGATTATACCTTATGACTCGCGTACTTTCGACGTGGCCTTTGGCCACGTCTTGTACGCTCGCATGCGTGATCTTCGGCCACATTGTGGGCGTAATCATGTTATAGATGGGGTAAAAAAAAACTCTCCCACTATGAAGAATCACAAATAAGTTTTCTGTACACTATATTTTTTACGTGCGCAACACCGTCTATGATTTTTTCTGAGGGTACTAGAATTCTAACATTTCTAGGTGATCTAACACGGCTCATCGCTACATACAGTTGTCCATGTGCGAAACAGTCTGAACGAAGATCCACGCCTACAACATCCAAGGTTTGACCTTGACTTTTGTGTATGGACATAGCGTAGCACAACTGCAGAGGAAACTATCTCCTGTACATCTGTAGTGGGCTCCCAATCACAATACTAAACCTAAACACTATTCTTGGTATGCCGAAGTGTTGGTTGTCTCCTGGTCGCCGCACCGTGATCAGCCGAGGACTTATGGCCACAATATACACTTTGGTACCGTTCATTAGTCGTCGAAATTTAGGTTTCGCGTAATTACATATAAAGCTCCCACCTTCAACCTGAGGATGTGATCTGGAACTCCTTTCCCACGTGCATGGTGAAGCATCTCCACGTCTACATCAAAGCCATCTGCAGCATCCTCATCGATGTAATCATAACTGCACATATCATGGACGTTTCCATCCAGTGAACGCATAAGTATTGAATTTATCTCATCCACATTAGAATTATGCGTACAGAGGATAGCTCTCTTGGATGAACTATCTTTGTTTGCCAATACTTCAAGGGGGAAAACAAATTCAATTAGATTTTCCAAACAGGTTTCCACTTGAATATTATACATAGGAATACCTTTACCGCAGGCACCATGACTTAAACTGTCGTTCCCAATTTGTATCAGAAATTGAGAGTACTCCTCTTCGCCATGAGTTCTTTGTGGTGTAGTCAGCCTAAATATACGTAAAAAATCCCACACATACGAAGACCGTAATGATACCGATACAATATCAATTTCTGATCGGGCATTCGGTAAGACTGGTGGAATTTGACGAAAATCTCCTGCAAAAATAATGATTTTGTTTCCAAATGGCCTCTGCGATTGCATCAGATCACGGAGAGATCTATCCAGTAATTCAACTACATATCTATGAGACATGGGAGCCTCATCGTAAATGATTACTGTGGACTCCCGAATAAGCTCTGCACGTTGGGAACCATTGGTGAGACCCCAAAAACCCGTTCCATCACCTAGGTCTAAAGGTATCCGAAACATGCTGTGAGCGGTGATACCTCCCTCCATGTTCAATGCTGCAATGCCAGAGCTAGCCTCACAGAGAACAATGCCATTTTGTGACCTTATATGTGCTGCTATAACCTGTAGCAATAGCGTCTTTCCGTAACCTCCTGGGCCATCAATAAAAAGTGAACGACTGTAGTTTGATGATGAACTAGTCTGACTTGCCATATGGTCCACATAATTAAACACGCAGCGTTGTTCTTCCGATAATTTAGCTTTCCAATATTCTACAAATGTCCTTAGCGAAGATGAATTGTACATTAATCTCTCTCTTCCGAGCTCAGTAGAATTGTCTTCAACGTCTGAAAGACCATGATCTCTCAAACAAGTCCCGTGGCGGCGCATGCCACGTTCAATTTCGATGAGCGCCAAATTGTATGCACGGAGGGTATTATTACGAATGCTTTCCAGGAAATCTTCAGAGAGACAGTGTTGAAATTCGTCCCACAAATCTGAAGCTGGAGCACCAATATTGCAGAGCAAAACGAAAAAAGAGCGCAAGTTGCGTGCAGTCACAAATACTGATGCTTCAGCCATTGCGTCTCTATATTCTTCCTCGTTATTGATAAGACCCAGTGCTCGGGCTGCTTCTTGAAACGTGGAGCAACACTCCCCTCCTCGTCTAATCAGGTCTCTAAAACTACGGCAAGCGAATCTAGAAAGCAATATACGAAGATAATACAATTCTCCTCTGTTTGGAGCAACCCAGAAAAGACGAGCAACCACAGTACCCCGTTGTCTGAATGTTATAAAATGTTTCCCATCAGGATGCATGTGTATGGGAACTGCTGTAGTTTTGGGTCGCCTAGTATGAACAATATATTTTTCATGAAAATCAATGTACGTTAGGTTGTCGAACTCTGGCAAAGATGGTCGATTTAAATATATGGTAAGCTTAGATGAAGACCGCTGAACAGCCTCAGCCTCCTCCCCTGGTCGGAATATCAGTAACTGCTTTCCTTCTAGATGTACAGGTAATACTTCTACAGTAGGTTCCCTGCCCGTTATATAAAACTCCAGTACCCGCCAAGCTGCGTCACTTGCTCCGATATACCTCTTTGTAACGTACTGCTCAACTTCATTAACCTTATCTTCGGGCACCACAGCGACACGCCTCAATGAACTTCCTTTGGTTATATATTTGAAAAGATACTTCACAACTCTTCGTGCAGAAGTAATCTCAAGATTTATGTGACATTCATATTTCAGCAGTAAGGAAGAGTTGTATGGCACCACCCACGAATCGCTCATTTCTACCTGTCGGCCACCTTGCTGAAGCAAGGCAGTATTTTCAGTATTCCTACGGTAATGAACAAATCCCCTATCGTCTATGTATGTGACTTGTGTATGGGGCTTTGGGAACCATTTTGTGCATTGCTGTTTCTCAGCATCCCAACATGGCACGTTCGTGCGATTTGGCGGGCCGCACGGACCGCGAATCATGTGACGAATAACAAGCTCTCTCAGTCTACCACCAGCTTCCTCAGATCCTGGAATGTCGGCCCGTATCACTCTGTCAATATCCGTAGACTGCCTAGGACCGCCCCCTTCGATTCTGAAACATATGTGCGCATGCGGTAATCCCCTCATTTGGAACTCTACCACCCACACAATGTATACTACTTTCCCAAGAAAAGCACTACTCCTAAGGTCACGTAGCATCTCCTCCAGTTTTATATGGAACACCCTACAGCACACTTGAGGCTCACTCTTGCATGTTCTGTGAGTCGATAGCCTGATTTCTGGCCACTGGCCGTAAGTTGTAAATGTCAGAAAATATGTAGGGCCACCAAGTCGTCCTACTAATGCCATTGCATCTAAATAACGCATCTTCATGTATCTAGGTCCACCAGTGAATGTGTTAGGGAGGTAAATTCGGCCAGGTATGAAACCACCCTCTGATAGAACGGTTTCATCTCTGCGGATAGTATTCACTACATGCTCTCCTGGATCAGATGTCCCTATCTCTAAGTCCAACATTTGGTTCCTGGTGGCTGTAACAACACTTGATTCCACCTCATCTAATGGGGCACTTCTGAGACTAGAGCTCGAAGTATTCCTTTGTGAGTAATTAAGAAAGCGTAACCTCTCTTCCTCTATCCTTACGTACATATCGACGAGCCAAGTCTCTGACAACCTACCATATTGTGTGAAACGCTTTTCCGACATTAGTAGGCTACGAACATATTTAAGCTGTGATAGTTTGCAACCTTTATTATCCAATCGGTTTATGTACCATCCAGGAGTTCCTTCTGGATACAGCAGTGGGTACTGGAAGGACTCACACAGTGGGTGGTTGGAATCTATTGTGCGAGGCTTGGCTTCTCCAATTTTCCAAATGCATATCGTGCGAGGATTAAGTACCTCAGACTCTGTTCTAATTACAGCTACTATTTCCATGCTCTGTGGTCTGTCACCAAGCACTGGACCGTGAGTTTTTCTAGTGGCTGTTTCAAAAACAAGATGAGCCTCATCCGATGGTTCATCACTTAGCAGTTTTAACATATTTATAAAAGGATTACGAGCATGCAAATATTCAGATATTGCATTCACCACGTTTGAATTAAGGAATTCTCTTGTTGCCCAACGAATCCTCTCCTCGCCGTCGTCTACATACGTTGAGCTATGGTTTGGGTACGGACCTCTGTAGGCAAGGTCAAAGACCCGATGGTAAGTCCTGCCTAATATTTTCACGAAGGAAAGCCCAGTCTTGAGATGGTGCCAACCTTGTGGAATAACCAGAGCACTGAAGGCGAACAAATCATTGTACATCCGAGGCCTTTTGATGAAATCAGGATGTTCATAGAAATTACCTGAAAGTTGCGGAAATTTAACAACGTTGTACCTTCCCTGACCACAACACCATTGGATTTTCCCTCTCTCCTCCTCAAACAATTGAGCACTACAATAGCTACACTTGTAACAATTTTGAGAGAGTAATGATGGATTTTTCAGGCGGTAAGGCTGAATTACATGTAACTGCTCTTTTGAGTAAAAAGCAATACCTTCGCAATGCCTTAGAGAATTCGGGAGATGCCTTACTGTTCGCTTCTCGTAGGACTGAGATGCCTGTCTATTTCTGTCCTTGTTCTCTGCAGCATACCTCTGAACAGCTGCCTGGTTTACCTCTGGGTGTTTCTGCGTGTAACGCTGAACAGCTGCCTGGTTTACCTCTGGGTGTTTCTGCGTGTAACGCTGAACAGCAGTTCTGTTTATGTCTGGATGGGATATAGCGTATCGTTTAACTGCTTCGCGATGTTGTTCCGCTGTAGTATTAGATGAAGTTTTTGGCCGTCCTCTCTTTAACTTTGGAGGGCGCCCGGCCTTTCCAACATAAACGTCTGACTTTCTACTGCGACCGGTATTTCCAATTGACAATTCTGACTGTCCTGCAACCTCTATTGACTCTGTTGTCCTTACGTCGGAGTCATTTTCTACCTGCGCCTCCGAACGAACACCAAGTTGGAGTTCAACTAGTACGCGATGCACAACATAAAATCGTAATACGCCATCGACAGCAGAATTTATTAGCAAAACCCGCGCTAAGCACTCAATATTTTCACATTTAAAAAGTCGCGCAAAATTCGTGTACATGATATTCGAAATGAATATCATGTACACCCCTTTCATTCACTGCATGCGAATTGTATACATAGAAACACCCATCAAAAAACCAAAATGAGACAGTGTATGTTTGTCCTGTGAACAGATAACCACAATTGTTTGGAGAATTTTCACACACGGTCATCAAGTTTGCAGCCAACTCCTGTATGCTATCTGGTATATTTGACTCTCTCAGTGGAAATCGCCCGTCCAGCACAGGTTCTACTCTTCCCAAGTTTATCTTTCGAGACAGAACAACAATCTCGGCCGGCAGCTGCTCTGGTTCCAGGAAGATATCATCACCCACAATTTGACAATATAAGTTATGACCTTCATGTAGTAAGGCGTCTATAATGTCAGTAGAAAATGAATTGTTAGAAATAACATACCAGGCAATAGCACATGCAGAATTTGCCACGCACTGGGCGTTTCTTCCCTCTGTGAAGATTCTCAAATCTCCTTGATGTGTTGTGCCGCTTGCAACGCATGTAAAGACATCTGATGTATCCATTTCAAAAACAACACACTAATAAAAAATACTGTATAAAACATATATCGTAACTTACAGTGGAGCCTTTTCTAGTCTAGTCTAACTTTCAGAACATTATCCATCGAAGCAGCACAAACCGTCATACAGGAAAACTGTAATATTGTAATCCAACTATTATCCATGTACAATTGACATTTTCTATTCATTTGTTTTGTCAACAGACTTTAAGAAGAAATGAAAAAGCAGGATATATATGTGTAACTTGGAATTGGCAGATTCAGCCCACATATTGCAAACACGATAAACATTTCATGAAAACAGTCATGGTAGAGCTATTTTCGTATTTAGAATACCAATGAAGTAAGTTGTATACAAATGTTTATGTAATATCTCAACTGAATCTCTTTATGTTGATGTCACTCTTGTGTGATGCATGTTTTCTAACTGGGACTTGAATCATATGCGTCCATGATCTCAAGGATAATAAAAATGTCGGAAAGCACTAAAGACTCAACCAAGGCAGGTCAAAAAGCTCAGAATGTTAATAATGTTTTAGTAAAGATGACAATTGTTTTGTAGTGTGTCAGTTTAGTTTACTTTTTTGACACCATGTGTCGCCCCAATCGAATCTGACCGTGTACGTTTGTAATCCGGCATTGCAACATCTGCTCGTACATTAATCAGTGCCATTCACAAGAATCGAAGTATCTGGAAGAGATTTCTTGTTATTTTAAACAAGGAAATTATTTATTTTGTAAATTCGTTTGGCATTCGAAAAATATTGAAAGAAGGTACTGTATGTCATTTTCAAATTTAATTATTTTATGCTGATGTTGTTAAAGCCTTGAGTGAAAAATGTCGGATTTCTAGCCCCTGGAAACGGATGTTGATAGGGACGTATAAAAAGAGCATTTTCACTCTTAAAAAGGGCCTCTGGCTGACGTGGTTCCCTAATTTGGAAAGTTGTGAACGTAATGTTATGTGTGTACGGGCAAATATTCAAAATATTGTTGTATATTTTCTTAATAATAAGCCTCAAGATAGTCAGTTATATATGTTTTAAATAAACAAATTCAATAGCTACACTAAGTTCGAAAAGCAGTATTTACGTCTTTTCTCATTTTCACATTTGTAAACGTAATTGAAAGATCATTGTTTTCATTTTACCTCTGTAATAAATTGTGACGCAAATATAAAGTCTAGTACATCTCAATTATCGTATAAACAATCATGGCAATCTCTAAATAAAGAATTGTTTGTCATGCCTTTAAACATGTAATTAAAACAAGCACGATTTAGATATTTTCGCATTGATTGTATCTGGGATGAATCTTCTTCTTATGTAGATGTCACCCTTGTTTTAGGCACCTTTTCAAAACTAGGAGTTGATTCATCTGTGTGTTACTTATCTGTGAGAAATATAATGTAGCTGGACAATTAAGAATTGAAGGAAACAATGTGTGCAAAAGAAATGCCCGTGGCAACGGTTGCTAAGGACGTGAGAAAAGGGCATTTTCACCCTTAAGGAAGGGCCGATTGAGGTAAAGGTAAAGTGTTCCCCTGTCCATAGCACCACGCCATGAAGGCGTATAGGGGGTGTGGGGGTAACGCCCCACACTTTCTTGATCCGGTCGTGAGTGGGGGAGATGTGATCAGCATCACGCCCCTGACCGCCTTTACCCCCCAGGGTTTCCCCCAGGTACCCATGTTATTCGACGCTGGGTAGGCGCCGGGGCCGATTGAGAGATTTTTTAATTTTCTCGGCCTTTTGGGACGATTTCATGGGGGGTCGTAATCGGGCATTTTTTGCCTTCGGGGCTTCCTTCATGGAGAACATTTATGTCAGTGAGTGAGTGAGTGGTGGGATTGGGGCTATATATATATTGGATTCGCGTACTTTCGACGTGGCCTTCGGCCACGTCTTGTACGCTCGCATGCGTGATCTTCGGCAACGTTGTGGGCGTAATCATGTTATAGATGGGTAAAATGTCTGCATGTTTTATTGGATGAAGCCAACCAAGTGTATAAGTTCGCTAATTTAAAAAGTTTAGAAAGTAACATTATGTCTGTATGGGCTCTAATAAGGTACAAATATTCAAAAAATTATTGTCTATTTTCCTAATAATAAACTGAGTAAGTAATAACAGTTTCAAGATAATTAGTTGGATGTTTTGCATAAACGAATTCAATAGCGACACTATATTGGAAATGCAATCTTTCTGCCATTCTCCTCGAATTCCTACCTTGCCTCTGTAATAAATTCTGACTCTCGTATTTTGAAATTCGAAAAGTCTAGCATAATTCCCTTACAGTAGTTCCGGGGTGAAAAGAAACTTTCTGTAAGTTCCCTAGCAACGTCCGTTTCCATGGTGAAGAACAAGCACGGCAAACACTCTAAATAATTGTTTGTTATTATACCTCTAACATTTAATTAAAACATCCACGATGTAAATATATTCGCATTGAGTTTACCAATATATACGTTTCGTTTATTTGGAAAGTTTTGAACGTAACTCTCTGTGTGTACAGGCTCTAATATGGTACAAATTTACAAAATATTCAAAATTGTATATTTTCTTAATAATAAAGTGAGTAAGCAATAACTGTTTCAAGATAGTTAGTTAGATTTCTTGTATAAACGAATTCAAGAGCGACATTAAATTGAGAAAACAATATTTACGTCTTTAGACATTTTCACATTTATAAACGTAATAGAAAATTGATTGTTTTCCGTCGTTCCCATCAAATTCCTACCTCTCCTCCGTAATAAATTCTGACACTCATGTTTTGAAATACGAAAAGTCTAGCATAATTCCCTTACAGTAGTTTTGGGGGTGAAAATAAACGTTCTTTAAGTTCCCTAGCAACGTCCGTTTCCATGGACAACAACAAGCACGGCAAAAACTCTAAATAATTGTTTGTTAGTATACCTCTAAACATTTAGTTAAAAGAACCACGATGTAGATAACATTTTCGCATTGAGTTTACCAATATATAGGTAAGTAATTGATTCTGGGCTGAAACTCCCTATGTAGATGTCACCCTTGTTTAAGGCACCTTTTCAAAGCCAGGGGTTCATTCATCTGTGTGCTATTGATCTGTGAGAAATATAATGTATCTCGACAATTAAGAATTGAAGGAAACAATGTGTGCTGCAAAAGAAATGCCCGTGGCAACGGTTGCTAAGGACGTGAAAAAAGGGCATTTTCACCCTTAAGGAAGGGCCGATTGAGAGATTTTTTAATTTTCTCGGCCTTTTGGGACGATTTCATGGGGGGTCGTAATCGGGCATTTTTCGCCTCCGGGGCTTCCTTCATGGAGAACATTTATGTCAGTGAGTGAGTGAGTGGTGGGATTTTGGCTATATATATATTGGACTCGCGTACTGTCGACGTGGCCTTTGGCCACGTCTTGTACGCTCGCATGCGTGACCTTCGGCCACGTTGTGATTGCAAACATGTTTTAGATGGGGTTCCTCAATGATCTTAATGACTTTGAAAATGTCTGCATGTTGTATTGGATGATGGGGAACATGTGTACAAGTTCGCTAATTTGAAAAGTTTAGGAAGTAACTTTATGTGTGTATGGGCTCTAATAAGGTACAAATATTCAAACTATTATTGTCTATTTTTTTAATAATGAACTGAGTAAGTAATAACCGTTTCAAGATAAGTAGTTGGATGTTTTGCATAAACGAATTGAATAGCGACTAAATTGAAAATTCAATATTTACATATTTTGTTATTTTCACATTTTTGAACGTAATTGGATAATAACTGTTTTCCGTCATTCCCCTCAAATTCCTACCTTGCCTCTGTAATAAATGCTGATGCTCGTATTTTGAAATTCGAAAAGTCTAGCATAATTCCCTTACAGTAGTTTTCGGGGTGAAAATAAACTTTCTTTAAGTTCGCTAGCAACGTCCGTTTCCATGGACAACAACAGGCACGGCAAGCTCTAAGGAATTGCATGTCATTATACCCCCTAAATATTTAGTTAAAACAAGCACGATGTACATATTTTCGTATTGACTTTACCAATATATACGTAAGTAATTGTGTCTGGGCTGAAACTCCCTATGTAGATGTCACCCTTGTTTGAGGCACCTTTTTGAACCAGGAGTTGATTCATCTGTGTGATCTGTAAGAAATATAATGTATTTAGCTACACAATTCAGAATTGAAGGAAACAATGTGTGCTGCAAAAAATGCCCGTGGCAACGGTTGCTAAGGACGTGAGAAAAGGGCATTTTCACCCTTCAGGAAGGGCCGATTGAGAGATTTTTGAATTTTCTAGGTCTTTTGGGACGATTTCATGGGGGGTCGTAATCGGGCGTTTTTCGCCTCCGGGGCTTCCTTCATGGAGAACATTTATGTCAGTGAGTGAGTGAGTGGTGGGATTGGGGCTATATATATATTGGATGGACTAGAGCAAATAGAAATCTTATTAGATTTAATAACATATTTAGAGACAATGCAGTTTGTTTTTCTTGAACATTTTGTATTTGGCTAAATTAATTTGCATACCATTTATGTCACATTTGAGTATTTAACACAAATTGTTACCCAACTTAAGATAAAGATAAAGAATTCTACACTGGCAAACCAAATAACATGCTCCAGCCGTATGACCGATTAAATTATTGCTTCACGAGACATTACTGAACCCTGGCTAGAAATCCTTAAGCTCAGGGCGATAATAAAATACGGTTCCTCTTCCAAAAAACTCACCCCCCCCCCCCCGCTGTTTTCTTGGGGTAAATATAATTATTTTAGTAACCCATAACAATAATTACGTGGATTTTATCTTCAGTGCAAATTTAACTTGTTAAATAAAGTAAAATTTTCCCGTGACAAGAAGTTAGAAATGCGGATTCGATATATGTATATTTTTGTTCCTATGATGCACCTGCTTTAAATTAAGCAGTATACCAACACAGCATTATATTTTAAGAAGTGATATTATTAATGAATATCGAGAATGTCTTGTAATACAGCTATAGTAGAAAACTTCACATTCCCCTCAGTAAAGCGCCAAACACAGATCCTCGAAATACATTTCGAGCGAAGCAAGCAAGAAGATTTTATTCATTCATTTCTTTGCAGGCTTTCAATTTAATGAGGTGCCAATACTTTCTTAGGATCCCGAAATATTTAGTTTTTTCCAGCTTCTCTTTTGGCACGTTCGGGGTCGAAAACGTGTGGATACTATATCACTAAATACAGTCTCCAAAATTTAATGTTCGAACTCTCTCTCTCCACTACAGATATCCCTTGACAATCTAAGATTTAACACTTTATCAAGAGCTTCCTATCCCTTTACATTTAATACTCAATCCTACCACCAAAATTACCATGCCAATTTTAGACTTACTGTTGATATTGAAGAGTGGATATTGCCCCCTACAATAAATTAATTCTCGGTCTCTACATCAGAATTTCCGCAACAGTCTAAGACAATATCTCTAAATGTATTGAGATACATTTCTGAATTCATTTGCTCACTTAATAAATTTCCTAAACGTTTCATATGCGGCTATATTCTTAATTCTTTTAAATTACTATATACATCATTCTATTTACTTCTATTATAGTATTTGAACTCTTCTTTTATATATTTCTCAATTTACTATAATATATATAATCCCTCTTCTCCGCTCCTAGTCTGTACAATGAGCTCTGCTCTTCTTTATATGGCGTGCTGCCATCTATCGTCGATTCCGAGAAACCATTCCTCCTTGCAACCTTCATTGTATCAAAACTGGCACGTGACAAATGTATATCTTGGTTTCTCAATCACACTAATATTTTGGCTTAGGAAAAATAGGGGCATAGACTTTTCGTTTTGCCCTCATATGTTATTAAGTTGTGTTATAATTATGTATTATTTATGCTATAGTTGGGATTTAATCACTGACGCTGTAATTTTGCATTAGCAATATGTGAAATATTAATTTTGTGATTAAATGACAGCTATCTTAATCTAATATATATATAGAATTATGAATATTTAAAAATAATATCTGACAGATTAGTGTGGTGTAGGTTCAAGTGGAATACTTATGTATTAAAATTTGTAAATATTTTGAACTAATTTGTTACAATGTGTAAGTGTACGTGGGAATTTGTGAGAGCACTGGTTCAAAGTGGTATCAGATCATCTCTAATTGTACGTTTTTTGTAATTCTGAAATTTTAATTCAATGATCACCAATTAGGGAAGTTGCGGTGAGACCAAAGGATAGCTTAGTGGTGGAGCACTGGCATGAAATGCTGAAAATCCAGGTTTAATTCCTTATTGAGCCACAAATTTCATAACTTTTCAATATAGGTCCAAAAATGTCATTTTCACAGTTATTGGAGAATTTTGTTTTTCGACATGAAATGAGACTTTAAAAAAATTACTAGTTCACTTTTACATTTTGTTAATATGATTGATTTAGTTTATTTTACTTTGCTTTTCTGCCACTTTTGGCTAATTGTGATAGATTTTGCATCATAAGATTTCCACATTAATTGTGTGTTTGTGTTTATCTTATGTAGTAGTTATGCTGTCTAATGTATTTCTGTTTGTCTTGTGTAGTATCGGTGATGTGTATGTATGTGTCTTGTGTTGTAGTTGTGCTGTCTAGTATGTTTGTGTAGTAGTTGTGCTGTTTAGTATGTTTGTTTTGTCTTGCGTAGTAGTTGTGCTGTCTAATTTGTTTGTGTTTGTCTTGTGTAGTAGTTGTGGTGTGTAGTTTGTTTATGTTTATATTGTGTAGTAGTTGTGGTGTGTTTGTGTTTATATTGTGTTATAGTTGTGATGTGTTTGTGTGTCTTGTGTAGTAATTGTGCTGTCTAGTGTGTTTGTGTTTGTCTTGTGTAGTAGTTCCTCCATTCATATTGGGGGTTAGGCGTAGAGCTGACAACTCTGCACTGTAAAAAAAAATATTCCGGAGGTAAATAGTCCCCCGTTCGGATCTCCGGGTGGGGACTACTTTGGGAGGTCCCTGGACTAAGGATAAGATCTACGTTAGGAATAAGGATATTAAATTAGGCACCTGGAATGTTCTGAGCCTTTACCGGCCTGGGGCATTTCAGTGTACAGTTAATGAGATAGTTAAGTATAAATTAGATGTAGTAGCTGTCCAGGAAGTTAGGTGGCCAGGAGAAGGGAATTGTAAAACTAAAAATTATACTTTTTTCTATGGTGGTACTGAAAATCATAATTTTGGAACAGGCTTTTTCATAAATAATAGAATTATCTCAGCTCTTAAAACAGTAGAATTTATTTATGATAGGATATCATATGCAGTTTTACAGGGTAGGTGGTGTAAAATTATTTTAATAAACATACATGCACCAACGGAAGATAAAGATGATAATACTAAAGATGATTTTTATGCAGAGTTAGAACAGGTCTTTGATAAATTTTCTCAGTATGATATGAAAATTCTGTTAGGTGACTGTAATGCACAGATTGGCAAAGAGGAGACATTTAAACCCACAATTGGTAAAGAAAGTCTTCATCAATTAAGTAATGATAATGGTATAAGATTGATTACTTTTGCAACCTCAAAGAATTTAATTGTGAAAAGTACCACTTTTAAACATAAAGATATCCATAAATATACCTGGTGTTCTCCAGATGGTAAAACTCATAATCAGATAGATCATATTCTCATTGATAAGAGAAGGCATACTAGTATAATTGACGTTCGTACACATAGAGGTGCTGACTGTGCCAGTGACCATTATTTAGTAATTGCTAAATTAAGAGAAAGACTCTCAGTGATAAATCATAAGCAACAAAATCTAAAAGTTCTAAAATTTGATACAGGAAAGTTTACTGATGAAAGAATTAAGAAAGATTACCAAATTAAACTGTCAAATAGATTTGATGTTTTGCAGGATTTAAATGATGATGAAAATATAAATGAAACAGACGTAAATAAGAATTGGGAGCACATACGTAATGCAATTGAATCAGCAGCTAAAGAAAGTATAGGATACCATAAACAGAGAAAAAGTAAGCCATGGTTTGATAATGAATGTCATAATCTAATAGAAATAAGAAATCAGGCTAGACTTAGGTGGTTAAATAACTCTGATGATACAAATCTAAACAATTATAATAGAATAAAGCGAGAAGTTAACCGCACGTTTAGAAGTAAAAAAAGAGATTATTTGAAAAGCAAAATTAACGAAATTGAAACAAACAGCAAAAATAAAAATATCAGAGATTTATATAAAGGTGTAAATGAGTTTAGAAAGGGGTGGCAACCTAAAGTAAACTTGATAAAAGATAAAGATGGTGATTTTCTAGCTGACCCAAGCGATATTCTAAATAGATGGAAGAACTACTTTAATGACCTTTTAAATGTTCATGTAGGAGATAAATCAGAAGTAAATGAAGTCCACACAGCAGAACCTTTAGTTCCAGAACCTAACTTGACTGAAGTTAAAGATGCTATTAAAAGGCTAAAGAATAACAAAGCACCTGGCATTGATTTAATACCAGCTGAGTTAATTAAATATGGTGGAAATTCATTAATATGTCAAATTCATAAATTAATTTGTTTAATATGGAATAAAGAAGAAATCCCTCAACAGTGGAAAGAATCCATAATTGTTCCTGTGTTTAAAAGATGTGATAAAATGAACTGCAATAATTACCGTGGAATTTCTCTACTCTCAACAACATATAAAATATTATCTAACATTCTTTTAACAAGACTAACCCCATATGCTAATGAAATTATAGGTGATTATCAATGTGGATTTAAACGTAACAGATCAACTACAGATCAAATTTTTCACATCAGACAGACACTTGAAAAAAAGTGGGAATATAATCAAAATGTCCATCAGATATTCATTGATTTAAAAAAAGCATATGATTCGGTCAAAAGAGATAAATTATATAATATATTAGTAGAGTTTGGAATACCTAAGAAGCTTGTTAGAATGATAAAAATATGCACCAGTGAAACAGAAAGTAAAATTCGTGTGGGTATTAATATGTCTGACAAATTTACAATTCATGATGGGTTAAAACAAAGAGATGCATTATCTCCATTGCTCTTTAATTTTGCCTTAGAATATGCTGTTAGGAAGGTAAAAGAATCTAACGAAGGACTAAAATTAAATGGTGTGACTCAGTTGTTAGCATATGCAGATGATGTAGACTTACTGGGGGATGATGTGAATACAATTAAGACTAATGCTAAAATATTTTTCAAAACTGCTAAAGAGATAGGTTTGGAAGTTAACAAAGAGAAAACTAAATATATGCTTACAGGCCGAAACCAAGGGTTAGTTAATAATCAAAATCTAATTATTGATAACAACTCGTTTGAACCAGTTTCCAAATTCAAATACTTAGGAATAATATTAACAAATGAAAATGATATTAAAGAGGAAATAAAAAGTAGGCTTAATTCAGGAAATGCATGTTACTTCTCTCTTCATAAACTATTGTCTTCTCGTTTAATATCTACGAAACTAAAAGTTAAAATATACAAAACAGTAATTTTGCCTGTAGTATTATATGGATGTGAAACTTGGTCCCTTACATTGAAAGAGGAACATAAATTGAGAGTATTTGAAAATAAGCTCCTTAGGAAAATCTTTGGACCTAAAAGGGATGAGGAGACAGGTGAGTGGAGAAGGTTACATAATTTAGAACTACATAATTTGTATTCATGTCCAGATATTATTAGAATGATTAAATCAAGAAGACTTAGGTAGGCAGGCCATGTGGCACGAATGGGAGAGGAAAGAGGAGTTTACAGGATTCTTGTTGGGAAACCTGATGGTAAGAGACCTGTAGGAAGACCAAGAGGAAGATGGAGGGACAACGTGGAGATGGACCTAAGGGAAATCGGTATGGATGGAAAAGAGTATATAGAACTTGCTCAAGATAGGGAAAGATGGAAGGCCTGTGTTGCTGCAGCCATGAACCTTCGGGTTTAAGAAGGCTAGGGAGTTAGTTAGTTAGTTAGCCATTGTACTACTCTATTAATATCATTCTGTAATAGCAATAATAATAATAATAAATTCCTAAGGTTCTGGCCCCCTGAGAAAAATCCTACGGTTGCCCTTGGTAATATTATTTTATTGGAAAGAATGCAAATTCACAACAGTGTCAAAATTCAATGAAAAATAAACCAAAATTGGCACTTTCAAACTTTTAGAGTTTTGTAAATTAAATATAATGAACGTCGAACCAAGAAACACCAATTTAGAACCTCGCATAATTCTTTATTTTAACCTTCAAAATGTTCTGCTAATTGCTCGTATGATAAAAGAAAAATTCATAACTTCCAAACAAACTGTCAGAATGATGTGATTGTTGTTTCATTTTAAAGAATGACTCAGAAATCTTTTTAGCAACATATTCAGTGGTAGTTGCGCGTGCGCAGTAGCCAGAATGTTTTGAAAATTGATATTATCAGTTTCTCAGTAGCCATTCGACATGTGGTCGCCACAAGAAAAGGTGTTTTGTGTTTTAACGTTGTCTGAAGTGAAGTCTGTGACACTTGTGCAGAGACGATTTTGTACACGTTATGGTTTGGGTGCTAAAGAAGTAGTTTCAACAAAGAAATGGGAAAAACAGTTACGCGAAACCGTTCATTTCTCAAATCTCGTTAGAGACTTCCTGGACGAGCATTTCAATGGAAAATGGATAGGAAGAGGTTCGAATTTTATTGAATGGCCCGCACGGTCACCAGACCTCACTGTGTGTGATTTTTTGTTGTGGGGGTGTGTTAAGGACAAAGTTTACTGTACACCGGTTAGAGATTTGCAAGACTTGCGTGAAAGAATTGTGGTTGCGGTAAGCAACATTAGCCCGCACATGCTTCAAAACGTGTGGCTTGAGGCTGACAACCGGTTTGATATTTGCCGTCCCACTAACGGTTCACATGTGAAAGTGCGCTAGTTTTCTTGATTTGTAAAATAAAATTCTGAGTTGTTAGATGTTTGTACAAAGTTTGAACAAAAAATATTGGTAAATAAAAAAGTTGTGATTTTTCTTTTATTATACGTATAACCGAGACACGCTGTATAATTATCCAACAATACAGTGTCCCAAAATAGTGTCTACAATCCTTGAACGTTAATAATAGGAACACTAATAACAGCAAGTATGATTCATTTTTTTATGTCGCATACCTTAAAGTTATAAATGTTCAAAACGATCACCATTGGCAGCAATACGTTATTTTATTTGCAATGCTGAACAGATTTGCACGCTTCTACGAGGTGGGAAGCGCAGGTCTCAACTGCATGTCCCAGGTCACTCAGTGTCTCTGTGGCGTACACGGCCTTTAACACAGTTCCCCACAGGTAGGAATTTAAGTGTGTTAAGTCAGGAGATCTGGATGGATATTCAACTCTTCTTACGTATCTTGGAATAGAAATTTCTCACCTCTGCCATTTTATTACACAAATGACTACCGCTTGATAGGCTGTGATGGGATTAAAAACAAAAGAAGGCCTATATGCTCTCACACATGCTCACATAGACATTGCAGCTTCAAATCTAAAAAAGTCCAGTCAAGTCATCTTTAATAGTTTCTCTGTTATTAAAGTTCAAAGAGTGTACACATTATTTTGGAACACACTGTATCACCATTTTTTTTCTCTAGTTACTCTATAGACTGCAAACAATTTTGTAATTATGCAGAGTGTCCCAAACACAAAGATGGTAATAACAATGAAGATGAAAGGACACTCAAAACGAGGTGCTCGAACCTGGACCTTTTGATTGTAAGATTGTGAGATGATTGTTCATGGACCTCAATGTGAAATGACTTCAAACATGATGGATCGCATGTGACAAATTTATTTCATGATATTGATAACTAAGTGTTCTTCACGTAATATGTTAGCTTTCTTTATTATTAACTTCAAGTATACTTTATAGGATACTAGCTGATTATAATGAATTCTAACTATAGTGTAAAATGAACTTGGAGTTGAACGGCATTGGGAGTGTCACTATTCATCTTAGCGACCCCGACAACTATGGATTCCACACTAATATCGGTCGTTTTCGATTATTTTTACATTTCCCCCCTCCTACCCCCACCCCTAGGGATGCCAGGGGTGTCTTACCCCCACAGTATTTCTTTCGAGATTGCAAGTGATACGCGTACCAAGTTTGGTTGAAATCGCTCCAGACCTTCAAGAGTTCTGCCGGAACAAACACACATACACACACACACATACATTCATTGTTACATATTAGATACCAAAGTCACTCATATCCCAAAAGGCAGCTAACTTTTAACAATATCCGAGCTCAGACATTGCAGAAATTTAATGTCTGTGGTGTCAACTACTGGCACATATCTTAATGGAGAATGGCAAGTATATTAGCAAAAGGCACTGTAATTTTACATAAAATATTTAGTTTTAGAAACAGTTAAAAGTTATTTTCAATGTGGGATTTTCCATTTTCCAGTAGGAGAAAAGACACTTGCAAATTCAGAATATATTAATATTCGCCTTTGCTATCCCATACATATTTATACTGAGAGGAACACATTCTGAAAGAGAATCCAAATCTGTAATCACTTTCTGGCTGGTAATTGATAGTTAAAAAGTTGAGAAATAGGAGTTACATGCCCTGAACCAGTATCAATAGAAATTTCCAAAAGAAGCTAATTACTATCCCAGATGAAATGAAGAATTTAGTATCTTAACTTTGGGCCCTTGAAGCGTCAAAAGTATCAGTAGCTACAAACAGTCCCCATTACAACCGAGTGCAATGCCAATTATAATACATTTGATTAATATGACAAATAAGCTCTCCATTGAACATGCTGTATCTGTGAGAAACATGCGGATAAAAATGTTTATTTTCTTGGAAGCTATTACCCATAGTGTTTACGATATGTGACCTTTCACATAAAACTCTGATTTTTGAAATTTTGGAACCATTTATTATTTGGTTTAAATTGGTACGGTGTATTTCACACTCCATTTCTTCGATACAATATGTTTTCCTTTGTTATTCTGTTCAATTAATAAATAACTGAACTTTATTTTCGTTATTAACAATAAAAACAAGCACTCTGATGTTTGGTAACTTGAGATGAACGATTTACAGGGGAATGGAGTCGACAGAGCTCAAGCACTTCCCCTTTCCCGATGCATATACTAAGTTTTCTAAAGGTTTTGTTTGGGTATATATATCTGAATTCTTTATTTAATTGGGTAATAGTCTGTTAATCATTATTCCTTTTCATTAGTAATGTGAGCGTTACGATTGTTAATTCGCAAGATATAAAATTATTTTCCCATAGCAATGAAGAGATGGATGGCGGGGAGTACGTGATAGGGGGAGCTGTTGGATGGTACAGCCACCCTACCAAAGGACAGGCACATCTGGAGATTCACAGACCTTTGGCTGAAGACATAAGCGGGGCAAGGGAGGGCGCTTGCCCACCCCCAAATTTTCGGCTTTATTAAAAATTTACAAGTTAGGGACCTGAGGAGCAAGGTAATAAAGAGTAATATTTGTGATATCGCAAACGTCACAGTTATATAGCAATAATCCTGGACTCGGTTTTTGTGGGATAGAAAATTTTCGAGTCTCTTCCCCCAAAGTTAAGCCCCAGGTTAAAATTCTAACCCCTCAAAATTAGCCCCACGTTTAATTCTACACCCTCAAAATTAGGCCGTTTAATTCTGCCCTCTCAAAATTAGGCCCAGTTTATTTCTGCCCTCTCAAAATTAGGCCGTTTAATTCTGCCCCCTCAAAATTAGGCTTAGTTTAATTCTGCCCTCTCAAAATTAGGCCCAGTTTAATTCTGTCCTCTCAAAATTAGGCCCAGTTTATTTCTGCCCTCTCAAAATTAGGCCTAGTATAATTCTGCCCTCTCAAAATTAGGCAGTTTAATTCTGTCCTCTCAAAATTAGACCCAGTATAATTCTGCCCTCTCAAAATTAGGCAGTTTAATTCTGTCCTCTCAAAATTAGGCCGAGTATAATTCTGCCCTCTCAAAATTAGGCATTTTAATTCTGTCCTCTCAAAATTAGGCCGAGTATAATTCTGCCCTCTCAAAATTAGGCATTTTAATTCTGTCCTCTCAAAATTAGGCCCAGTATAATTCTGCCCTCTCAAAATTAGGCCAAGTTTATTTCTGCCCTCTCAAAATTAGGCCGTTTAATTCTACACCCTCAAAATTAGGCCCAGTTTAATTCTGCCCTCTCAAAATTAGGCCCAGTTTATTTCTGCCCTCTCAAAATTAGGCCGTTTAATTCTGCCCCCTCAAAATTAGGCTTAGTTTAATTCTGCCCTCTCAAAATTAGGAACAGTTTAATTCTGTCCTCTCAAAATTAGGCAGTTTAATTCTGTCCTCTCAAAATTAGGCCCAGTATAATTCTGCACTCTCAAAATTAGGCAGTTTAATTCTGTCCTCTCAAAATTAGGCCAAGTTTATTTCTGCCCTCTCAAAATTAGGCCGTTTAATTCTGCCCTCTCAAAATTAGTCAGTTTAATTCTGTCCCCTCAAAATTAGGCCCAGTATAATTCTGCCCTCTCAAAATTAGGCAGTTTAATTCTGTCCTCTCAAAATTAGGCCCAGTTTAATTCTGCCCTCTCAAAATTAGGCCCAGTTTAATTCTGCCCTCTCAAAATTAGGCCAAGTTTATTTCTGCCCCCTCAAAATTAGGCCGTTTAATTCTGCCCCCTCAAACTTAGGTTTAGTTTAATTCTGCCCTCTCAAAATTAGGTCCAGTTTAATTCTGTCCTCTCAAAATTAGGCCCAGTTTATTTCTGCCCTCTCAAAATTAGGCCTAGTATAATTCTGCCCTCTCAAAATTAGGCAGTTTAATTCTGTCCTCTCAAAATTAGGCCCAGTATAATTCTGCCCTCTCAAAATTAGGCAGTTTAATTCTGTCCTCTCAAAATTAGGCCCAGTATAATTCTGCCCTCTCAAAATTAGGCATTTTAATTCTGTCCTCTCAAAATTAGGCCTAGTTAAATTCTGCCCTCTCAAAATTAGGCCCAGTTTAAGTCTGCCCTCTCAAAATTACGCCCAGTTTAATTCTGTCCCCTCAAAATTAGGCCCAGTTTATTTCTGCCCTCTCAAAATTAGGCCTAGTATAATTCTGCCCTCTCAAACTTAGGCAGTTTAATTCTGTCCTCTCAAAATTAGGCCCAGTATAATTCTGCCCTCTCAAAATTAGGCAGTTTAATTCTGTCCTATCAAAATTAGGCCTAGTTTAATTCTGCCCTCTCAAAATTAGGCCCAGTTTAATTCTGTCCTCTCAAAATTAGGCCCAGTTTAATTCTGTCCCCTCAAAATTAGGCCCAGTTTATTTCTGCCCTCTCAAAATTAGGCCTAATATAATTCTGCCCTCTCAAAATTAGGCAGTTTAATTCTGTACTCTCAAAATTAGGCCCAGTATAATTCTGCCATCTCAAAATTAGGCAGTTTAATTCTGTCCTCTCAAAATTAGGCCTAGTTTAATTCTGCCCTCTCAAAATTAGGCCCAGTATACCTGTCCTCTCAAAATTAGGCCCAGTTTAATTCTGCCCTCTCAAAATTAGGCCCAGTTTAATTCTGTCCCCTCAAAATTAGGCCCAGTTTATTTCTGCCCTCTCAAAATTAGGCCTAATATAATTCTGCCCTCTCAAAATTAGGCAGTTTAATTCTGTCCTCTCAAAATTAGGCCCAGTATAATTCTGCCCTCTCAAAATTAGGCAGTTTAATTCTGCCCTCTCCAAATTAGGCCTAATATAATTCTGCCCTCTCAAAATTAGGCAGTTTAATTCTGTCCTCTCAAAATTAGGCCCAGTATAATTCTGCCCTCTCAAAATTAGGCAGTTTAATTCTGTCCCCTCAAAATTAGGCCCAGTATAATTCTGCCCTCTCAAAATTAGGCAGTTTAATTCTGTCCTCTCAAAATTAGGCTTAGTTTAATTCTGCCCTCTCAAAATTAGGCCCAGTTTAATTCTGCCCTCTCAAAATTAGGCAGTTTAATTCTGTCCTCTCAAAATTAGGCCTAGTTTAATTCTGCCCTCTCAAAATTAGGCCCAGTTTAATTCTGTCCTCTCAAAATTAGGCCCAGTTTAATTCTGTCCCCTCAAAATTAGGCCCAGTTTATTTCTGCCCTCTCAAAATTAGGCCTAATATAATTCTGCCCTCTCAAAATTATGCAGTTTAATTCTGTCCTCTCAAAATTAGGCCCAGTATAATTCTGCCATCTCAAAATTAGGCAGTTTAATTCTGTCCTCTCAAAATTAGGCCTAGTTTAATTCTGCCCTCTCAAAATTAGGCCCAGTATACCTGTCCTCTCAAAATTAGCCCCAGTTTAATTCTGCCCTCTCAAAATTAGGCCCAGTTTAATTCTGTCCCCTCAAAATTAGGCCCAGTTTATTTCTGCCCTCTCAAAATTAGGCCTAATATAATTCTGCCCTCTCAAAATTAGGCAGTTTAATTCTGTCCTCTCAAAATTAGGCCCAGTATAATTCTGCCCTCTCAAAATTAGGCAGTTTAATTCTGCCCTCTCCAAATTAGGCCTAATATAATTCTGCCCTCTCAAAATTAGGCAGTTTAATTCTGTCCTCTCAAAATTAGGCCCAGTATAATTCTGCCCTCTCAAAATTAGGCAGTTTAATTCTGTCCCCTCAAAATTAGGCCCAGTATAATTCTGCCCTCTCAAAATTAGGCAGTTTAATTCTGTCCTCTCAAAATTAGGCTTAGTTTAATTCTGCCCTCTCAAAATTAGGCCCAGTTTAATTCTGCCCTCTCAAAATTAGGCCAAGTTTATTTCTGCCCTCTCAAAATTAGGCCGTTTAATTCTGCCCCCTCAAAATTAGGCTTAGTTTAATTCTGCCCTCTCAAAATTAGGCCTAGTATAATTCTGCCCTCTCAAAATTAGGCAGTTTAATTCTGTCCTCTCAAAATTAGGCCCAGTATAATTCTGCCTTCTCAAAATTAGGCATTTTAATTCTGTCCTCTCAAAATTAGGCCTAGTTTAATTCTGCCCTCTCAAAATTAGGCCCAGTTAAAGTCTGCCCTCTCAAAATTAGGCCCAGTTTAATTCTGTCCCCTCAAAATTAGGCCCAGTTTATTTCTGCCCTCTCAAAATTAGGCCTAGTATAATTCTGCCCTCTCAAAATTAGGCAGTTTAAATCTGTCCTCTCAAAATGAGGCCCAGTATAATTCTGCCCTCTCAAAATTAGGCAGTTTAATTCTGTCCTCTCAAAATTAGGCATAGTTTAATTCTGCCCTCTCAAAATTAGGCCCAGTATAATTCTGTCCTCTCAAAATTAGGCCCAGTTTAATTCTGCCCTCTCAAAATTAGGCCCAGTTTAATTCTGTCCCCTCAAAATTAGGCCCAGTGTATTTCTGCCCTCTCAAAATTAGGCCTAATATAATTATGCCCTCTCAAAATTAGGCAGTTTAATTCTGTCCTCTCAAAATTAGGCCCAGTATAATTCTGCCCTCTCAAAATTAGGCAGTTTAATTCTGCCCTCTCCAAATTAGGCCTAATATAATTCTGCCCTCTCAAAATTAGGCAGTTTAATTCTGTCCTCTCAAAATTAGGCCCAGTATAATTCTGCCCTCTCAAAATTAGGCAGTTTAATTCTGTCCCCTCAAAAATAGGCCCAGTATAATTCTGCCCTCTCAAAATTAGGCAGTTTAATTCTGTCCTCTCAAAATTAGGCTTAGTTTAATTCTGTCCTCTCAAAATTAGGCCCAGTTTAATTCTGCCCTCTCAAAATTAGGCCAAGTTTATTTCTGCCCTCTCAAAATTAGGCCGTTTAATTCTGCCCCCTCAAAATTAGGCTTAGTTTAATTCTGCCCTCTCAAAATTAGGCCCAGTTTAATTCTGTCCCCTCAAAATTAGGCCCAGTTTATTTCTGCCCTCTCAAAATTAGGCCTAGTACAATTCTGCCCTCTCAAAATTAGGCAGTTTAATTCTGTCCTCTCAAAATTAGGCCCAGTATAATTCTGCCCTCTCAAAATTAGGCAGTTTAATTCTGTCCTCTCAAAATTAGGCCCAGTATAATTCTGCCCTCTCAAAATTAGGCATTTTAATTCTGTCCTCTCAAAATTAGGCCTAGTTAAATTCTGCCCTCTCAAAATTAGGCCCAGTTTAAGTCTGCCCTCTCACAATTAGGCCCAGTTTAATTATGTCCTCTCAAAATTAGGCCTAGTTTAATTCTGCCCTCTCAAAATTAGGCCCAGTTTAATTCTGTCCTCTCAAAATTAGGCCCAGTTTAATTCTGTCCCCTCAAAATTAGGCCCAGTATAATTCTGCCATCTCAAAATTAGGCAGTTTAATTCTGTCCTCTCAAAATTAGGCCTAGTTTAATTCTGCCCTCTCAAAATTAGGCCCAGTATAATTCTGTCCTCTCAAAATTAGGCCCAGTTTAATTCTGCCTTCTCAAAATTAGTCCCAGTTTAATTCTGTCCCCTCAAAATTAGGCCCAGTTTATTTCTGCCCTCTCAAAAGTAGGCCTAATATAATTCTGCCCTTTCAAAATTAGGCAGTTTAATTGTGTCCTCTCAAAATTAGGCCCAGTATAATTCTGCCCTCTCAAAATTAGGCAGTTTAATTCTGCCCTCTCAAAATTAGGCCTAATATAATTCTGCCCTCTCAAAATTAGGCAGTTTAATTCTGTCCTCTCAAAATTAGGCCCAGTATAATTCTGCCCTCTCAAAATTAGGCAGTTTAATTCTGTCCCCTCAAAATTAGGCCCAGTATAATTCTGCCCTCTCAAAATTAGGCAGTTTAATTCTGTCCTCTCAAAATTAGGCCTAGTTTAATTCTGCCCTCTCAAAATTAGGCCCAGTTTAATTCTGCCCTCTCAAAATTAGGCCAAGTTTATTTCTGCCCTCTCAAAATTAGGCCGTTTAATTCTGCCCCCTCAAAATTAGGCTTAGTTTAATTCTGCCCTCTCAAAATTAGGCCCAGTTTAATTCTGTCCCCTCAAAATTAGGCCCAGTTTATTTCTGCCCTCTCAAAATTAGGCCCAGTATAATTCTGCCCTCTCAAAATTAGGCATTTTAATTCTGTCCTCTCAAAATTAGGCCTAGTTTAATTCTGCCCTCTCAAAATTAGGCCCAGTTTAAGTCTGCCCTCTCAAAATTAGGCCCAGTTTAATTCTGTCCCCTCAAAATTAGGCCCAGTTTATTTCTGCCCTCTCAAAATTAGGCCTAGTATAATTCTGCCCTCTCAAAATTAGGCAGTTTAATTCTGTCCTCTCAAAATTAGGCCCAGTATAATTCTGCCCTCTCAAAATTAGGCAGTTTAATTCTGTCCTCTCAAAATTAGGCCTAGTTTAATTCTGCCCTCTCAAAATTAGGCCCAGTATAATTCTGTCCTCTCAAAATTAGGCCCAGTTTAATTCTGCCCTCTCAAAATTAGGCCCAGTTTAATTCTGTCCTCTCAAAATTAGGCCCAGTGTATTTCTGCACTCTCAAAATTAGGCCTAATATAATTCTGGCCTCTCAAAATTAGGCAGTTTAATTCTGTCCTCTCAAAATTAGGCCCAGCATAATTCTGCCCTCTCAAAATTAGGCAGTTTAATTCTGCCCTCTCAAAATTAGGCCTAATATAATTCTGCCCTCTCAAAATTAGGCAGTTTAATTCTGTCCTCTCAAAATTAGGCCCAGTATAATTCTGCCCTCTCAAAATTAGGCAGTTTAATTCTGTCCCCTCAAAATTAGGCCCAGTATAATTCTGCCCTCTCAAAATTAGGCAGTTTAATTCTGTCCTCTCAAAATTAGGCCCAGCATAATTCTGCCCTCTCAAAATTAGGCAGTTTAATTCTGCCCTCTCAAAATTAGGCCTAATATAATTCTGCCCTCTCAAAATTAGGCAGTTTAATTCTGTCCCCTCAAAATTAGGCCCAGTATAATTCTGCCCTCTCAAAAATAGGCAGTTTAATTCTGTCCTCTCAAAATTAGGCTTAGTTTAATTCTGCCCTCTCAAAATTAGGCCCAGTTTAATTCTGCCCTCTCAAAATTAGGCCAAGTTTATTTCTGCCCTCTCAAAATTAGGCCGTTTAATTCTGCCCCCTCAAAATTAGGCTTAGTTTAATTCTGCCCTCTCAAAATTAGGCCCAGTTTAATTCTGTCCCCTCAAAATTAGGCCCAGTTTATTTCTGCCCTCTCAAAATTAGGCCTAGTATAATTCTGCCCTCTCAAAATTAGGCAGTTTAATTCTGTCTTCTCAAAATTAGGCCCAGTATAATTCTGCCCTCTCAAAATTAGGCATTTTAATTCTGTCCTCTCAAAATTAGGCCTAGTTTAATTCTGCCCTCTCAAAATTAGGCCCAGTATAATTCTGTCCTCTCAAAATTAGGCCAAGTTTAATTCTGCCCTCTCAAAATTAGGCCCAGTTTAATTCTGTCCCCTCAAAATTAGGCCCAGTGTATTTCTGCCCTCTCAAAATTAGGCCTAATATAATTATGCCCTCTCAAAATTAGGCAGTTTAATTCTGTCCTCTCAAAATTAGGCCCAGTATAATTCTGCCCTCTCAAAATTAGGCAGTTTAATTCTGCCCTCTCCAAATTAGGCCTAATATAATTCTGCCCTCTCAAAATTAGGCAGTTTAATTCTGTCCTCTCAAAATTAGGCCCAGTATAATTCTGCCCTCTCAAAATTAGGCAGTTTAATTCTGTCCCCTCAAAAATAGGCCCAGTATAATTCTGCCCTCTCAAAATTAGGCAGTTTAATTCTGTCCTCTCAAAATTAGGCTTAGTTTAATTCTGTCCTCTCAAAATTAGGCCCAGTTTAATTCTGCCCTCTCAAAATTAGGCCAAGTTTATTTCTGCCCTCTCAAAATTAGGCCGTTTAATTCTGCCCCCTCAAAATTAGGCTTAGTTTAATTCTGCCCTCTCAAAATTAGGCCCAGTTTAATTCTGTCCCCTCAAAATTAGGCCCAGTTTATTTCTGCCCTCTCAAAATTAGGCCTAGTATAATTCTGCCCTCTCAAAATTAGGCAGTTTAATTCTGTCCTCTCAAAATTAGGCCCAGTATAATTCTGCCCTCTCAAAATTAGGCAGTTTAATTCTGTCCTCTCAAAATTAGGCCCAGTATAATTCTGCCCTCTCAAAATTAGGCATTTTAATTCTGTCCTCTCAAAATTAGGCCTAGTTAAATTCTGCCCTCTCAAAATTAGGCCCAGTTTAAGTCTGCCCTCTCACAATTAGGCCCAGTTTAATTATGTCCTCTCAAAATTAGGCCTAGTTTAATTCTGCCCTCTCAAAATTAGGCCCAGTTTAATTCTGTCCTCTCAAAATTAGGCCCAGTTTAATTCTGTCCCCTCAAAATTAGGCCCAGTATAATTCTGCCATCTCAAAATTAGGCAGTTTAATTCTGTCCTCTCAAAATTAGGCCTAGTTTAATTCTGCCCTCTCAAAATTAGGCCCAGTATAATTCTGTCCTCTCAAAATTAGGCCCAGTTTAATTCTGCCTTCTCAAAATTAGTCCCAGTTTAATTCTGTCCCCTCAAAATTAGGCCCAGTTTATTTCTGCCCTCTCAAAAGTAGGCCTAATATAATTCTGCCCTTTCAAAATTAGGCAGTTTAATTGTGTCCTCTCAAAATTAGGCCCAGTATAATTCTGCCCTCTCAAAATTAGGCAGTTTAATTCTGCTATCTCAAAATTAGGTCTAATATAATTCTGCCCTCTCAAAATTAGGCAGTTTAATTCTGTCCTCTCAAAATTAGGCCCAGTATAATTCTGCCCTCTCAAAATTAGGCAGTTTAATTCTGTCCCCTCAAAATTAGGCCCAGTATAATTCTGCCCTCTCAAAATTAGGCAGTTTAATTCTGTCCTCTCAAAATTAGGCCTAGTTTAATTCTGCCCTCTCAAAATTAGGCCCAGTTTAATTCTGCCCTCTCAAAATTAGGCCAAGTTTATTTCTGCCCTCTCAAAATTAGGCCGTTTAATTCTGCCCCCTCAAAATTAGGCTTAGTTTAATTCTGCCCTCTCAAAATTAGGCCCAGTTTAATTCTGTCCCCTCAAAATTAGGCCCAGTTTATTTCTGCCCTCTCAAAATTAGGCATTTTAATTCTGTCCTCTCAAAATTAGGCCTAGTTTAATTCTGCCCTCTCAAAATTAGGCCCAGTTTAAGTCTGCCCTCTCAAAATTAGGCCCAGTTTAATTCTGTCCCCTCAAAATTAGGCCCAGTTTATTTCTGCCCTCTCAAAATTAGGCCTAGTATAATTCTGCCCTCTCAAAATTAGGCAGTTTAATTCTGTCCTCTCAAAATTAGGCCCAGTATAATTCTGCCCTCTCAAAATTAGGCAGTTTAATTCTGTCCTCTCAAAATTAGGCCTAGTTTAATTCTGCCCTCTCAAAATTAGGCCCAGTATAATTCTGTCCTCTCAAAATTAGGCCCAGTTTAATTCTGCCCTCTCAAAATTAGGCTCAGTTTAATTCTGTCCTCTCAAAATTAGGCCCAGTGTATTTCTGCACTCTCAAAATTAGGCCTAATATAATTCTGGCCTCTCAAAATTAGGCAGTTTAATTCTGTCCTCTCAAAATTAGGCCCAGCATAATTCTGCCCTCTCAAAATTAGGCAGTTTAATTCTGCCCTCTCAAAATTAGGCCTAATATAATTCTGCCCTCTCAAAATTAGGCAGTTTAATTCTGTCCTCTCAAAATTAGGCCCAGTATAATTCTGCCCTCTCAAAATTAGGCAGTTTAATTCTGTCCCCTCAAAATTAGGCCCAGTATAATTCTGCCCTCTCAAAATTAGGCAGTTTAATTCTGTCCTCTCAAAATTAGGCCCAGCATAATTCTGCCCTCTCAAAATTAGGCAGTTTAATTCTGCCCTCTCAAAATTAGGCCTAATATAATCTGCCCTCTCAAAATTAGGCAGTTTAATTCTGTCCCCTCAAAATTAGGCCCAGTATAATTCTGCCCTCTCAAAATTAGGCAGTTTAATTCTGTCCTCTCAAAATTAGGCTTAGTTTAATTCTGCCCTCTCAAAATTAGGCCCAGTTTAATTCTGCCCTCTCAAAATTAGGCCAAGTTTATTTCTGCCCTCTCAAAATTAGGCCGTTTAATTCTGCCCCCTCAAAATTAGGCTTAGTTTAATTCTGCCCTCTCAAAATTAGGCCAAGTTTAATTCTGTCCCCTCAAAATTAGGCCCAGTTTATTTCTGCCCTCTCAAAATTAGGCCTAGTATAATTCTGCCCTCTCAAAATTAGGCAGTTTAATTCTGTCCTCTCAAAATTAGGCCCAGTATAATTCTGCCCTCTCAAAATTAGGCATTTTAATTCTGTCCTCTCAAAATTAGGCCTAGTTTAATTCTGCCCTCTCAAAATTAGGCCCAGTTTAAGTCTGCCCTCTCAAAATTAGGCCCAGTTTAATTCTGTCCCCTCAAAATTAGGCCCAGTTTATTTCTGCCCTCTCAAAATTAGGCCTAGTATAATTCTGCCCTCTCAAAATTAGGCAGTTTAATTCTGTCGTCTCAAAATTAGGCCCAGTATAATTCTGCCCTCTCAAAATTAGGCAGTTTAATTCTGTCCTCTCAAAATTAGGCCTAGTTTAATTCTGCCCTTTCAAAATTAGGCCCAGTTTAATTCTGCCCTCTCAAAATTAGGCCCAGTTTAATTCTGTCCCCTCAAAATTAGGCCCAGTTTATTTCTGCCCTCTCAAAATTAGGCCTAATATAATTCTGCCCTCTCAAAATTAGGCAGTTTAATTCTGTCCTCTCAAAATTAGGCCCAGTATAATTCTGCCCTCTCAAAATTAGGCAGTTTAATTCTGTCCTCTCAAAATTAGGCCTACTTTATTTCTGCCCTCTCAAAATTAGGCCCAGTTTAATTATGTCCCCTCAAAATTAGTCCCAGTTTATTTCTGCCCTCTCAAAATTAGGCCTAGTATAATTCTGCCCTCTCGAAATTAGGCAGTTTAATTCTGTTCTCTCAAAATTAGGCCCAGTATAATTCTACCCTCTCAAAATTAGGCAGTTTAATTCTGTCCTCTCAAAATTAGGCCTAGTTTAATTCTGCCCTCTCAAAATTAGGCCCAGTATGAATCTGCCCTCTCAAAATTAGGCCCAGTTTAATTCTGTCCTCTCAAAATTAGGCCTAGTTTAATTCTGCCCTCTCAAAATTTGGCCCAGTTTAATTATGTCCCCTCAAAATTAGGCCCAGTTTATTTCTGCCCTCTCAAAATTAGGCCTAGTATAATTCTGCCCTCTCAAAATTAGGCAGTTTAATTCTGTCCTCTCAAAATTAGGCCCAGTATAATTCTGCCCTCTCAAAATTAGGCAGTTTAATTCTGTCCTCTCAAAATTAGGCCTAGTTTAATTCTGCCCTCTCAAAAGTAGGCCCAGTATAATTCTGCCCTCTCAAAATTAGGCCCAGTTTAATTCTGTCCCCTGAAAATTAGGCCCAGTTTAATTCTGTCCTCTCAAAATTAGGCCCAGTTTAATTCTGCCCTCTCAAAATTAGGCCCAGTTTAATTCTGCCCTCTCAAAATTATGCCGTTTAATTCTGCCGTCTCAAAATTAGGCCCAGTTTAATTCTTCCCTCTCAAAATTATGCCGTTTAATTCTGCCCTCTCAAAATTAGGCCCAGTTTAATTCTGCCCTCTCAAAATTATGCCGTTTAATTCTGCCCATTCAAAATTAGGCCTAGTTTAATTCTGTCCCCTCAAAATTAGGCCCAGTTTAATTCTGCCCTCTCAAAATTAGGCCCAGTTTAATTCTGCCCTCTCAAATTTAGGCCCAGTATAATTCTGCCCTCTCAAAATTAGTCCAAGTTTAATTCTGCCTATTCAAAATTAGGCCCAGTTTAATTCTGCCCTCTCAAAATTAGGCCTAGTTTAATTCTGTCCCCTCAAAATTAGGTCCAGTTTAATTCTTCCCCCTCAAACTTAGGTCCCAAGTTACGCCCATGGCCGAAGACATTGTTTTATATGTTAGTATCTCATAAATTATAATGAATAGAGACTGACCACACTTAAATTTACTTTTACAAACAGCATTCATGCATCACGCACTGTGGCTCTGCAGTCTAAGGCTTTGGGCTTGGGTTACGAGAAGTGTGTTGGTCAGAGTCTCCTGCGGGAAGCATAATAACGTTTCTCCTGAGATTTCGACCAGTGTACGTGACCGGTGGCAATCCACCATCATGAGGAAATTGGAGAGCTTTGAATGAGTGTCGTAACCTGGACATGGACACTCCTACAATAATGACTCAGGGTTCTGACCACACGTCACCCAGGGAATTTGCATAATGACATCAAAGTCACAGATTTCTGTATAAACGGGAGGTCGCAACAGGGGCAACGAAGATACAGATAAAGAAGCTCCCCCGTGAAGGAGCTTCCTAAGTCTAGAGAAGAGAATCTCCTAAATTCTTGCCGCTACATAGACTTCTTATAAATAAGATGAACAAATGTAATACCTGCTGTTCGTGCTCCCTAATTTATCCTTCACCAAAGTTGTGAGAAGATAATACGCCGCTGACTACATTTTCACTCTTCAAGTTTCACCTAATGTCAAGGTGCCAGGGGGGCTGAGGGCCTTACTAACCGTGAGGAAATTTATGCTTTTGCTTACTTGTATATTTTTTCTATGCACCATTACTTTCATATATTCTGTGTAAAGTTGCGTTGCGATGCTCTTCAATATGTGTTTATCTCTTAAAAACAAGAGCGTTGCATGCTTTACACAACTTTCATCTTGATGACGTCACAGAAACCCTGCCGTGTTTATAAACAAGCGGGCTAAAAAAAATGTATCTTATGACCAGACCTTCAAGAGCAGGAAAAGAGCGGTCAAAGGACCTTGGATTCGCATACCTGGGGCGATGACTTGGCCCGCCTGAACACCATTGCACTCAACAGGAAACATAGCGGGACGGTTGGACACGGGGAGGGTAGAACTGAGAGCTCTCCTTTCGATGCGCTAAACTTAGCGAATCTCTTGCATATTTATACCTGCTTTTTGATCTCACTTGACTAATTTCGCTCAAATATGCGAATATCGGACTTATTTTTTTTACTTATTTTCTAAAATATTTATAAAGCAATATTTTTATTAATTTGCTTTGTCATCGCCGCATCTCCGATGACCGGATAGTGATTTGATAGTGATAGACACTATTTTCAGCATTTCTGTGAAAACGGACTTTGATATATCACCGTTTCCGAGATATATCAAATTAAAAGTATCTAATATGGGGTAGTGTTTTCAAGATTGCGGCAGTCAGTACACGCATAGCACACTCGACTGAAATTTGCTTGAATTGTACAATATTTAAAACTACGTATACTAAAATATGGCAAAACATGGATAAACAGGCTGACTTGGTCTCCTGGCTAGACGCCTGAACTTGCTGTAGAAGTAGCTTAAACTTTCCACGAGAATTATCTACTGCCAAGTTTTATACTCCTTAAATTAAAACCCATTTAAATGTGTGTGTCACAAACTGAGGATTCGCTTTTACTGAATCTAAGTTCATTTTTTCCAAACACACTAGGGAAAACGTCACTTGAGAGACAAGATTTACTATATTTCTAAGCACTCCTGCCATCTATCGGATGAATTTGAAACTACTTAGTTGACGCTTTCCAGACTGGTGATCCCTCTAGTGGTTATTATGTGAAATATTTCTCCAAGAGTTCAGATTAAAATACATTTTGATTGCAACATGTTACACGCGTGTCTAAAAACACAACGCAGCAATTTCTTTCTAAGTTCAACATTTTATGTAATAAAAATACTTAGGATATGAAATGTATGGAATTCCATCGACAACTGTGTTGAATTCGAGTTGTCAGCAAGTCTCAACACCTGGCTTTTTCCGCAGTTTATGGAAATGTTTTATTGTAGCAGACAGACGTGTACAATCCGGGTTCGAATCCCACTTTAGACTGTAAGCCCGGTCCCAATTAGCCTATGTGTGAATAAAAGTGGACAAAACTAAGTCAAAAAGATCGAAATAAGTGTCAAAAGCACACTGAAAATATATTGGGCACATTTTCTGTAGTATTAATATTGACCTATGCTTTCCCAGTAATATAATATTTTAAATAAGTGATAGCAATTATTTATTCCTATTTCTTTTTTGTTTCATTTCTTCAAATAAATGTGCATGTACGTACGCCTGATTTAAACTCGCTAGGTATGTTAGTGCAATGCTTGCCCATCTATTTTATTTGTGTGTGTATGTATGTATGTATGTGCGCACTTGTGTCGAACAAGTAGAACTTTGAAATTATTCAATGGATTTAGAGTATTTTTGGGCGTAGACTCTTTCTTCCCTATCTCTCTATTACTTGTAGTTGTATATCTATTCCATTTTCTAGTATCTCCTGTCTAGCTATCGACCGTTTTCTGATTTTTATCACTGCACGAATTAAGCTTTTTACTTTTTTGGTAGGGTGGATGCCCACTCAGTGGCGTATTTGTGATTTTTGGGGGGTATGCAAATTTGTACATGTTACTAGTCAGTAAACTCAACTATTGTCATGAGGATCTAAATATCTTAGAACATTGGTTCTAACTTTGCCATTAAATCTTATGATAATATTAATAATGTTAAACACATTAGGTATATTTACATACTAAGAAAATCAAAATTCATACTTAAAAAAATCTATCGAACTATACTTCATGAGGCCTTAAAAAGATCGCTTCGCGGGCTTGCAGCAGACGACAATATGGAGGTTTGTCTGCTAGAACCAATCAGGTCCGTGAATGAGCGAGCCCGGTTGCCACAGCTAGCTCGCTGCACCCTTCTGGAAGGGTGAGTGACCTCTGCCTCTTGCTATCTCGGACTGTTTGTTCGGCTGAGGAGCAGACGACACGAGAGTATTGGCAACAGTGTGCGAGCGACGTCTGCTGTTAGCCCGCGAAGCGCTCTTTCTAAGGCCTCCTGCAGTATAGTAACATCGAAAACTTGACCATATTTCTATTGCGAAGTTCAAACTTAACATCCATATAATCTACCCTAAAGTTTCTTGTGAATACTTTAATACTTGTAAAATATGAGAACTATGCCATGAAAACTTAAATGGAAAACAGCTGCTGTTGTCTCGGCTAGGTGAGTTGGCCAGTTGCAGAATGGTGTCCTTCTTCCATCCACAAGGCTGTGTACTTTTCGGCAGAGAAATCTTTGATGATTGGACTATTAAAGGACACGAATGATTTTTCAATTGTATTTATTACATAGTTAAAAAATGATGTGCAATATGCTTTCAACTTCATTTTCTTTGAGGGGGATCAAAACATCCCTGGCAGTAATACAAATAATTTTCTTTTGCCGGGATTTTTTTTGTGTAGAGGGGAAATACCCAACTTCGCCCCTCCCGTTAATTCGCACATTGGTTTGTCCGTTATTTTTTTTATCTTGTCTTGATCATTTTTCTGTTTCATTTCCCTTGTTCAGTCTAACTTTAATATTTTCCTTCGATCTATATTTTTTGGCCTTCTCTCTCTCTCTCTCTCTCTCTCTCTCTCTCTCTCTCTCTCTCTCTCTCTCTCTGTGTGTGTGTGTGTGTGTGTGTGTGTGTGTGTGTTTCTTCTTCATTTCTCTGTCTATTGCTTCATATTATCTTTTCTTTTCCCTTTCTCCCTCTCTCTCTCTCTCTCTCTCTCACTCCTCTCCTTTTTAACCCTCTGTCTCTGTCTTCTTAACTTCTCTACTCTTTCCTTTTTTTCTTACCCCTTCTCTCGTTGTCACCTATTTATTTCTATTTCTTTCTCCATCTATTGGTTTATCTTTCTTCTTTCGTGTAGTGATTGTGTAGAGACAATACGAGACTTGGTAGTCTTGCCTGTCTCATTCTCTTGTATTTCGTGTTTTAAGTCCATTTTATTAAGGCTAATCGGGACTGGACCTACAATTTAAAGTGGGATCCGAACCACATACACATGAAATACACATCCAACATACACATAAAAATGTGTTGTTGTTCTTTAATTAATGAATTGGGGGTGTAAGGGGTACCTTCCACGTCATTTTGCAGATGAACGAGGCTCTGGCGACTGGTACTATGGCCAGTATAATTTTGTGTGTGTTGTCCTGTTTTTGTCCGTGTGTGTGCTGAGTGCCTCTTTACAGCCTCAGCTTTTAACGTAAGTCAGAATATTGTAATATTTTAGTTATGCAACGTTAGAATTGTTCTTTGTAACGGTAAGGGGCTGGACCCCGTATAATGTGACGGTGTGCAAAATAGCCTAAGTGCTGACGCACCCAATATTTTAAAATCAAAATTCAAAATTCAAATTTTTTAATGAATTACGTGCTGTACTGGCAAGTGGCAACATTGGTCGTGTCAGAGGGCAGTACAAGGTGTGCGAGACGTCTGGCTATGCTATTCAATCTATTTCCAGATTAAATACAAGATTTAAAATGTATCGTACAAAAAGATAAGCAGGTTAGGTAAGTTAGTCTTATGTACGATAAACTTAGACTCCTTCTATTTCATTTGGGCATTCATTGAATTAATTAAACATTATGACTTATCTATAAATAACGAACTACATATCCTCTTGGTATCTCTGAAGAACTTCCAAAGCATAGCAAATTTGGTTTTCGTAAGAAAGACTTACTAAGTACAAAAATTAGATAATGACAATGATGAAATAATGAAAGTTAAATAATGAAAATATATTTGTTTGCTTAATGGAAGGTTATTTATTTCCGTCAAACTTTTTGGAAGGAAAGGATTATATTGGGATCATACGACTTTGAATGACAGTACCAAAGAAGATTTGTAAGACTTATTGCTACTTATAATAACTTTATTTTTCAACTGGATCTCCATTTTGATATTCAATGAATATTCAATTATTTATCTATTTGACATTAATTTCCTTGCCAGAACAGTTGCTTTCTTTTTACAAATTTTGCCGACAGTAACTACACGCAAGCTATAATGAATACGTGATGTTATATCACTATTGTTATACCGTATTTTTACCGATTCATTAATCAATTTGAATATTTTAGTTAATACCATTTTAATTAATTTATAATAATAATAATTATTATTATTTTGAAACATTTGGTTCGGACTCCCCCGAAATATATTTCTATACCCTGTCCCACTTATCTCTGGAGCAGACGAACGAAACCAAGCCTCTGCGCAAGTAGTGACGCCAGACGGCTCCACCAATGAACACATGACAGGAATTGAATTGCGTTAAGGGGGGGGCTGCAGTTACTAGCCTTCGCAGCAGCGTGTACTGCTTTGCTCTGCCCAGTCGATATCCTCTCATTCTCTGACTCTATTCGCGACCTTGCTCCAAAGATAGTTGGGACAGGGTATAGATAAGTGTCTGGTCTTGAACATCCCTTTATAAAATAATTTCAGTGGTCAGTCAGCGCCTTTTGCGCAGACATACAAAGCGAAATATAGGAGGAAGAATAGTGCACATGCTGAAATAGCACAGGAACGGATGAAGAGCACCTAGCGGAACGGGATTTGACGTCACAGGATATCCATATAATGCATGCCGCTCTGTCGCCTTTGTGGCCAAGTCACCATAAATAAATGACTAACCTCCGACGTCGAGAAAGGGACACTTTTTGCTTCAGTTGAAGGGAAAATGCAAGTAATGAAAATTGAAAAGTTACGAAAAAAAATACACGTCATTTTCTGTGAAACGCTGACTGTGATTTCAAAGTATCAAATAATTTCTCTCACAGAATTTACAGGAAGCAATGCACATACTTTTCATATATAACATGGCTGCAGATATTGACTTTTCTTGAAAAAAATTCACCAACAGGCGAAAAGTCTTACCACCATGAAATTATTATGCTTATATTCACTTGACTTGTAAAGACTTGTAAATCGTTATTTGGTGAAGTTCATTACTGGCAGTACGAAGGCGGTGCCAATATATATGTAGGCTATATGTATATATGTTCATGTATATATGTGCATATATACGTATATGTATACATAAGGGAATTGTGGGAGAGATGCACCAGCTAAGAAGGATGAGCTGTAAAATTGTTCAAGCTAATACGAACGTACATTAAATTAAATTACTTGAAAATCTATGAACAAGAACCCCTGCTGCGCCTCAGTTAATGAAATGGAGGACACAGGTATATTTTTTAGCTGTGCCTGTGTCAAGGATGAAGTTGTTTTGTAAAGTGGAAGGAGCAGGTATCTCCGCTTTCAGGCTTTGTCCATCACTTCGTGCGCAATCTCCATGGAATCGGTGATAACTCCGATATTATCGGTGCGTGTGCAAAATTCTTGTCGGTGTCATCACTGATAACGACTCGGACAAAATTTCGGTACGTGTGCAACCGCTCTTAATGTAGAAGGAATGTGAAACATTATATCGTGCAAGAACAGGGTGTAAGTGGATTGATGGTGGGGAAGGAGCTTCGTGCACGTACTATATCATCTGGAACGGAAGTTTGACAGCCCAGGAGTATGGAGATGAGATTCTATTACAAATTGTATTCTCATATCGTGTGCTGCAGCCAATGGTGAGATGCTCGTGTTCATGGACGATAATGATCGCCCTCATAGAGTTCGGTTAGCAGACAGCATGCTTCAAAACAATACCAATATTGTGTTTGTAGGACTACCCAATACCAAGAAAAAGTTATTTCGCAAAATTTATAAGAACTGTTTTTTGACAACTTTTAAACATTTGAAAATTAAGAATTGTGTTTAAAACTTTTCTGCCTGCACCATACTAAAATTTTTTCGCGATCGCACCACCCGTTTTTTATTTATAGAATTTCAAAGACAGCGATAACTTGAAAAACTCGAAAAAAAGGGGCACTTTTATTGTTCCCAAGACGATAAAAAATAGAAATCATAATAAAAAAAAATTGGCTATCTTAGATTAACGCAGAATTGAATAAGCTAAATTTTGATGTAACTCGTTTTTATGTAGGTCCGCTGGTTAATATTTAACTTTAGTTCAAACTCGACTATCTATAAAATTTTTAATCCGACATGAGTAACGTGCGCATGCTTTCGCTTACATTAAAGTTAACGTTTGCACATAAACGAGAGGTTGACATGGCACCATAAAATCCACGTCCATATTCATCTGAAAGCTATATATCTGCATTTAATACGATACAAGTGGAAGCAAAGCCATGTGTTCAAATCGGCTATTTATATTGTCCACCAAGGATTTGAAATATGTCTTTCGAACATAACGGTTATCTCTAATTCCTGAACTTTTTTGCTCTAAGAAATGAAGGATTTCTGTTTTACATATACATACACAACAATGAAAATACTTTCAGTACTTAAGAGAGCGTCGTATAATACAGCTAATTCAATTATAAATAACTACTTTGTCAAATGTTTTAGCAATCTTTTAAATTCGGATATCTCGCGAGACGATCGGGAATAATCTCGAATCATATATATACCAGGTGGTTATAATTAAAGTGACGGTGTTCAGAGTGGTACAGCACGGGCTGTAATGAGAGTAGCAGTCTGAAACTTCGTAGATATGATAATGAAGCAATGCGCTCGCGAATTATGCAAAAAAAAAAAAAAAAAATAGTTCCAATTCTCGCCACCAGGGTAAAAATGGCGCTGTAAGCAGTCAAAACGTGGAATTTTCCGTAACTCTGACGTCAAAGTCGGTGATATTGCCTAACCATTGTGTGAGCTCCCTGGTTGTTGTTGGTGACGCTTGTTGCTTTTTCCTTTGGTAATGTTCATGTAATTCGAATAGTGAAATTGTAGCGATATTTTATTACAAAGAGTATTGTTTTCTGCGATTTATAGTGTTTTTCCTGTAACTATACCAAGTTTTGACTGCTTACAGCGCCATTTTTGCCCTGGTGGCGAGAATTGGAACTATTTTTTTTTTTTTCATAATTCGCGAGCGCATTGCTTCATTATCATATCTACGAAGTTTCAGACTGCTACTCTCATTACAGCCCGTGCTGTACCACTCTGAACACCGTCACTTTAATTATAACCACCTTGTATATACGTATATTAACAAACCACTGTAGCTCTCAACAAGCGCTCGAACAGCATTAGAAAACGAAGCACCCAACATACACCAAACGCCGGCATAGTTTTAGTATTCGATTGAAAAGTATTTGTGAAACATCCTCTAGAAGTCAGAAAAAATACTGAATACGTGACTTCTAAAAGACACTGGATATGGTACACATCCGCCAAAAATTGCATAATGATATTTTTATTTACAGCCATGGGCTCTAAAATGTATTGAACTGAACTGGAACTCCATAAAGTATGGTATGTTAAATAATATAGTCCTACATATCCAGTGCGTGTGAAATAATTATCTCTGGTTGGGGTGTGTCATTCATATCTACAGGCTGGAATGATTCAAGACAGAGGAGGAGAGGGGGAATCCTCCTCATTCCTCCTTCAAATCGCAACGTGTATTAATATGAGGCGTTTTAGGACAGAGGTTCCTTGTCTCATGTTGGTGCTTTTGTTTCCCTCCACCATTCCTTGAAAGTGTGTAACATGGTCATTGAAACACCCTGTATATGTTTTACAGGGTTGCCCAAAAAAAGGTAACCGAACACATAAGGAACGGTTCTACATTTCGGTTACCTTTTTTTGGGCCACCCTGTATATGTAGAAATGTGTGTGTGTGTGTGTGTGTGTGTGTGTGTGTGTGTGTGTGTGTGTGTGTGTGTGTGTGTGTGTGTGTGTGTGTGTGTGTGTGGGTGTGTTTGTGTTTGTGTGTGTAAGTTGAATTTTGTACCTCCCCCCACCTAATTAAAAACGTTCCTGCGCCACTGATCAGGAGAACATGGGTTTAGGTTAAAATTCTCTCCCATTTCCTTTCATATAAACTTTGAGGCAACATAGACCACACACCCTTCAAGCATACCTTGTTATTGTATAATTTTAATATAAATATCAGTTGCATGATAATCTTAACAACCTACCTGGGTACAGTGGCGGATTACCAAATAGGCCCACTAGGCACGTGCCTAGGGGCGGCAACTCTTGGGGGCGGCAAATCTTTTTTCCAGAATATCAATAATAATAAAAAGTGTCTTACGTACACAGTGACAATTTAGACTTATGAAACCAATGTCTCAAATCAATGGTTTGCAACACTTTCGCTTCATTCGAAAGAAACCTTGATGTATCGGATTTATGTGTTAACAACAAATGTTTCGTCTGCTCTGCCTCCTTCAGGCGCCAATCAATTTGTTTTTAACCCTTGCTGTGGCATTTATCGCTTACAATGATAATGCAAGCCGCCCAGCCTTTGTTGGTTTGTTTTTGTAAATACATACCCCTCGATCTTCCACTAAGCGATTGTTAATGGCCAGTCAGAAAAGAAGACTGATTGAAACTCGCATCTGTAACAATGCCAGTCTTAAAAAAATTAAAAACAATAAACACATAAACACTGCTGATAAGTGAGTGAGTGAGTGCAGCTTTCGCGTGGACCGCAACTAGTTTCTGTCTTACTGTATTCTCTCGCTGGTGCATTCAGTTTGTTGCTAGTGCGTTTGCATTTTTTTTTTTATATGCAGCAGGCAGCATGAAGCGAACAAAGTTAAGTGGGGCGGCTTATCGTAAACTTGCAAACGAAAAGCGTTAAAGAGAAGCAACCTTACAGAAAAATCTTGGTACAGTGGACACGTTTTTTAGGCGAAAGGAACAAGTGATTTCTGAAAGCAGTTCAAAAATTGAAGTGGAAGCGGCTACATCGAGTGAACTCTGTGAAACGCAAAATGTCGAAAATATTGTGGGTTTAGTGGATGAAGAAAGTGCACCTGAGGTAGTTTCCCCATCAGTTCGTAGGAGTTCCTGATTATGACAGTGAGAGTGCAAATTTCGTTAGTGACGATCCTGCCGAGTGGTGTCTGAATGAGTCTACAATTGACATTCTTCTAAGACGTGGAATTAATCAGAATGCTGAAAACGATTTTTCTAAATCGCAAAGACACATAGCAGGTAAGACAAGATTGTGGACAATGCATTAAGAATATTTTTTGTGTACTGCGGAAACAAACTGTTCAGCTGAACGTTCGTTTTCGGTCCTAAAAAGACTGAAAACTTATCTCCGTTCAACCATGTGTAATAAAAGACTGAACGAGTTATCTATTCTCCACATCGAAGCAGACATCTTGACTGATGGACACATCAACTTTGAAGAACTTACACACGAGTTTGCTGCAACCAAAGTGAGGCGGAAGCGGTTTCATTTATGACTAGTGAGTGGTGAATTTAATTTCTCAATACATTACATAATTTTAGGTATAGCACATACAGAAAATGAATTGTTTGTTATTGATTTTTATCCTTTGTTTTTTTTATTTCAGTATGTTCACTAATTTTTATATTAGCCTGTAAAAATACTGCAAATAAGTTACTACTTTTCTTTTGAGAAGGGCGCACATTAAGTTTGTGCCTAGGGGCGGCGAGGAAGCTTAATCCGCCACTGCCTGGGTATACTACATGATGAGGGCCTCACATTTAAAGAACACCTCAAGAATCTAGCGCACAAAGGCAACACACGTCTAGGCCATTTATATCCAATATGGAAAAGCACAGCACTTACAACCAACGATGTTTAATGTTCTACTAACTACTTATGCACGCATTGTGTGGCAGCACAGTGTCCCAACCTACCAAAGGCCACTGCAAAGTATCCAGAACAAGGCACTAACAATAATCTCTGGCGCAGATCGATACATACCTAACATTCAAATAAGAGAAGCATTAGACCAAGAAACGCTATTTGAATTCATGCAACGCGAAAGGTTGAAATTGTGGGCACAACAACCTCACCACCATAATCCGACCATAAATACCATAGGCGAACGAGATCCAAGAAGACACATTCACAATATGCCTAGACTCAGTAGCGTACGCAGGATTTCATCAAGGGGGGGTGTTATTTCTAAAACTTTTTTCCAAATTCACATTACCATTGTTTTATTATACTTTAATTAAATAATAATAATCACAATTAATTAATAATACTTATAATTAATTAATTAGCTGAATTAATACTAATAATAGTACAAATACCACTACTACTACTACTATTGAGTAGTAGAGATCTACATAAATATAGTATTTATGAAAACAATAGAACGAAATTACTTTCTAGTCATCCGATTTTTATCAAATCCTGGGATGGTTTGTTTCTTTGTTACGAAATAATTGTCTCGTCAACGAGGTGAGACATTTCAGGGGTGAAGAAGATCCATAAATACAAGAAAATATATTAAAATAAATTGAAATAATCAAGTATGGAACTCATCCAAGGAGCTGCGGTGATCTGGTCGGCAGAGCGTCTGACAATCACGCGGAAGATCCGAGTTCGATTCCCGAAATTGGTTGGAATTTTTCCGGCTTTTTTCCCGCATAAATGTCCCCGATAATTCACATCTGGATTATCTTACTGTTCTTACCAACAAAATATTTTACAATAGTTAAGCTTATTGTCATTTGAATAATTGTCTAGTCAACAAGGTGAGACATTTTAAAGATACATTCAAACGAGCTGCGGTAAACAATACAATGGGAAGGCGAATTGGTGACTGTATTCTTGTCCGCCTAGCCTTTGTCTATACATTAGCCTCTTACAACGAACCAACAACTTTATTTAGTTAATTCGCATTGTTCACACACAAAAAAATACATGTTCGTTGAACACTGGCGTACGTAGAGGGATGGCCGATGGTGTTCCAGCCCCTACCGAAATTTTGAGAAAATCAGAATTTTCAAATAAAAATCCGTTAAGAACTTTAAAAAATCAAAATGTGTAAATGCGAAACCTGTTTTAAAGTGAATCCCGATTACCATTTTTGTCTTTGAATACAATTTTAATAGATTGAAAAGCTCCAAAAATAAGAAATATTTTATTATGCATCCTGCCCTACAAATCGAAGCCATTTGCTATCCACATTTACTATTCCAGCCCCTCCAGAAAAAAAAATCCTGCGTACGCCAGTGTGTTGAACATTGTGGCAACTGAGATACAAAACTACTTTTTTCTCTTTTAAATCATAGTTACCCTAACCTAACCTCATAAACTCGTGGTTATTTTCAAGGCATCACCCTGAAAGACGCGTGTGTTTGCAATGCTGTCCTTTTCTCCATGCTGCATGGAAATAATAATTCAAATTATTATTATATTATTATTATTATTAGTAGTAGTAGTAGTAGTAGAAGTAGTAATAGTAATATTATTGTCCCAGATCTTTGACTGTGAAAAATTGTTCATTTAATTTTTTTTCATAGCATTTTTCATAATATTTCACAAGCTCAAGGGGGGGGTTTAAACCCCGTAACCCCCCCCTTGCGTACGCCACTGCCTAGACTTAATTAAGAAACAAATCCAATATGCCAGTTTATAATGTAATGTAATAAAAAAAGAAAATCAAGCTATGTTATGTCAGAAAAGCACTTGGATGGGTGACGATCGTCTATTCTACCGAATCAAAACATTCCAAATACTGTTAATTAAAAGTTTACAACATGAAACTCGTTCGGAGCAGATTAAATTAGACCTATTGTTCCTCGTCCTAAAGCAATACGTGTCAATAAAAGTATAACTAAGAATGTTTCAATATGATGAAAAGTGTGTAATGTGGTGAAAATAAAATTTTCTCGCTGTAAGAAGACTTCTCATTCGCTTTCCTTAACACACGTGAATTTGTTTGCTCGATTGTTTCCCAGAATGCACTGCGTGATGACGTCAAGTTGAACATTATCTATTAAATTTGAAAGTGTAATTTTCTTTGTAATTTTATATTTTTCTTTCTTTGTTTTCAATATTTCCCTTTCTATATAATGGTTTTAATGTTGTTTTCTGATTTTCATACATTAAAATTTCGATGTAAACATGGTTATGTGGTGGAAAAGACTACAAAGCCTTAACTTCGCAATGATAAACAAGATGTAAGTAATAAATAAAATAAATAAACAAAAATTCTGAAAACACTCGGAAAAGGACGATGTAGTTCAAATAAGGGGGAAAGGCTATTGTGTTTTAGTATGTATGTAAATTTTAAAAATACTTCAGTAGGTTCCACAAAATTGCACTCAGTGAAGCAAACATCATGTTATCATGTACGAATATCATGACCTGGATGTGTTCATATTGTTTGAATTGTGTTATTATCTATTTTGAACATTTCGTATCACTTGTTTGTTTGTTATTAGTGTTCAAGGTAGTGCATCTGAAATATTCTTTCAAGTTGCATTCTGAGATATTTGAAAAACATGATCAGTACGTGTTTCGTTAGTTCATGGTTCATTTTATTTCAAGTTAGGAGAAGGAGTGTTCAACATTATTGAAGAGCATACCCAACTTGTTAAATGTATTTTATTCCTAATTTTTCTGTTTAATATATGAGACATGCACGGCTACCAACACAGTCCCTACAAAAATACAGGGATGTGGATATAAGTTTTAGCAAATTATATTAAAGTATTACGGTACTTCTTTAAATAATAAAGTGGAATAACTACTTACGAAACTCTGGAGTGTAATAATAATTTTATATTCAACTTAGATAACGAGAAATAATTTAAATTTCTTTATATCTACCGTATACATTTTAATTTTTTTCTCACAATTTGTATGTCCTCTCTTTTAAATGTATGCATAATCGTTCTCAAATTTTAAATTCTAAAACCATAACTATACCTCCATCTATTGTAGGAATAAAGTACTCTTTCTTTAATTTATATGTAAGATGTGAGGAAAGTGCATCAAAACAAGATAGGTATATAACAGGTTAGTCAATGGAGGGTAATATATAAACTGGCTGGCTGAATCAGAGTATGCATACGCAATCACACAGAATCTTTCTGAAATTTTGTAGACGAAGCTTACGACATTCTTGCAGTTACAAATTTAGTTCTAAGGTAAGAAATTGTAATGTAAATACACTCTAAGACAAAATTAGTTTTAAGTCCACTTTATGTTCAGTTAGGTTAATCGCCACTGGATCTACAAGCTAAAGTGGATTCCGAACCACACGGAACTGGATTTCTAGTAGGAATGCCCTAGGTGGCGCTGAATTAACTTTCTAAGTAGCAATCATGGCCGCCTGGCTGACTGTTTGACTGGTTTGGAGGAATAGGACATGTTCTAATTGCTACTAACTTTCTTCGACTAGATTCTCTGCAACAGTCAATCACAGCGAAGTTTGGCCATGTGAAGATAATCTGTGAGTTTGCAAAGTAGCCTTTTTTGTCTGTGGTTTCCGAGTGCATACAGCCAGGGGGTGATGATACAGCACGAAAGGCATGTTTACAATTGATAAAGTTAAAATATTCTTCCATACGTGTACAGTAAACGTTGTAAAGTATGTATTTTATCAGCGCCATTCTTCTCTACCTAAAACCATTTAATATGAAGCGATATTCCTCTCGGTTGAATAGTTATCTTATTTTAAAAGTGGGAAGTGATACGTTGTTTACATCTCGCACGGCCGCCATTATGGGAACGAAAGACTATCGACAAGTACGGTGTAACAAGTACCGTGTGAGGCGAAAACTAGCAAATGGGTAACCAGTCCAGCGTCAACTAGAGCATTCCTACTGGATATCCAGTTTCTTGTGATTCAGACTTTAAATGTGTTTCCACGGGGGCCTTGACTAAAGGCCATTGTGTCACAACTAAAAAATGCCTCCTAATTACAAAATGCCTTATTGCAAATATATACTCTGATGCACACATAATCTAAGGTCGAAACACGACTTTCAGGCAATATTGATATGTACGATATTTAGTTATTCTCGAAATCTCTTCCTCTAGTCCAAAGAATAGGGGAAAATAATTCTAAAGTCTTTGAGTTTATTTGACACTGGCTTGCAGTAAAGTACGCAAGGAAAGCTTATGAAAAGTCTGTATTGCGAAAGCGGAAACGGTTATGATCAAAGGCATTATTGCTAAAGCACGGCGTGCTATGTGTTTATTTATTATTGCAAAATTAAATTTAAAAAGTAAAATATTATAGCAAGAACATAAAAGTAAAACTAATTTTACTGCGATTTGTGTTAGCATTTATGTAAATAATTAAATAAAACTGTTAAATATTGTAAATATTCGTTAATTCTATGGGTACGTCAACACTAAGGTTATTTGCACCCGTCATATGTCCTTTCTCTACAAGTCTGTTGCGGACATTAAAACACACCCATGCCCTCGCCGGGACTCGAACCCGAGACCTCCGGATGAAAGCGAGTTGAGTCGACCACCCAACACGCTCGGCTACCGAGGCCGGCATAGAACTGTTATGTTGGCCTATTAATGTAAATACATAGCCTACTCTTAAATAAAAATGTTAATTGTTATCTAAAAAACAAATGAGCAGACACAAAAGACATAGACAAACATTTTCTATACGTTTTTCATGTTACATTTCATTTGCATGAGGAATATAATATAATAGCTGCTTCAAAACTGCTATACGAAGACGTAATTTTTGTTTTTTAAAAAAGGGAGGGAGTGAGTCATTCATTCATTTATTTCAGTGATCAGAGCCCCCCACTAATTTTGACAATTCGGCGCCCCTGCTTCCCATACTATGTGGTGCTTGGATTTGTAGATTTTTTAGTAATCGCAGGATCAAAATTAAGAATTTATCATGATCCGTTACGTTGTATGTTTTAGACGGATGCAATCGACATAGTTGCCAGGTTTGGTGTACAGTGGCGCCAATTAGCCACTGCGGCGTTCCTGGCAGTTGTTTCTCCGACGCAAGACTGTAAGGTACAAACGGTCTTGCGTCCCTCTTCCAACTAAAAAAAGAGGCCCTCACAGATGGTAGAGACTTTGACGCAGTTGTGAGGCTTTGAACTGGCATCTACCTGTACCAACACAAAAGTACTACCATCAAGCTTTGCAAGGTTAAGGCCGAATCACACGGAACTGGATACACTACTGGAATCCCTAGTTGCCGACGGACTGGCTACTTGGCTGGAAATGATGGCTGCAGGGCTGGCTGATAGACTGATTTTGGCCATTAGAGATTAGACCGTGTTCAATTTGCAACTTGCTTTTCTGCTAGAAGCTGTTGTGACAACCAATCAGAGCGAACGTTTGGTCATGTGATGATAATCTGTGAGTTTGGCAATAAGTGTTAGTGTTTTTGAGTGTTGTCTGTGGAATTTTTTTGTTCGATGTTCGATAAAAAAGTTAACAGAAATTATTTGTATTCGTGTTTATTAATATTATGAATTTTTCCTCTGAATGAGATTTTTACACAACAGATGTGATTAGCCAATAATGAAAATCTTTATAATTACCAGTGTATTAAATCCTTATCTAATCCTTTGCGCAACAGCCCTGAAGGGCCTTGGCTTACCTATCTACTGCTGGAGTGTATTAAATGTTTGACGTATTTAGTTGATTTTTTTTTTAATGAATGAATCCTGCGAATCTCGTGTAAGAATACATACCTGATTTTATTGGAAAGCATGTTGAGTTCACTTCGATTTCTAACCCATTCTGTTCATTTTCTTATTAAATTTTTAATTTTGACAATTGTAAGGAAAAAAGCAACAATAATTACTCTCCCCAAGTCGCTCATCCATATGTTTAGCTTGTCTAATCTGTGCAATCCCTTGTGGGATCACATGTCCATCAACGAATACCGTAACGAATACCGTGTAGCAGATGAGAAGGTACCTTGAAAGTAGGATAAATCTCCTGCTATTGCCTACTTAACAGGGTTGGCAAAAAAATATTTTTTTCGAAAAAAAAAATATTGTTTTAAACATGTTTTTAAACAGTGTTTTAATCAAGAACCGAAAAAAACATGTTTTAAACAAATAAAACGGTCAAAACATATGCCAAGAAGACTTATTTTCTAAGAATAATATTAATAAGGAATTTGTTAATAATCTAACGAAGGACTATGTTCCTTGTTATAAAATAAACTCTTGACTAACTTCTTAAAATACTTATTTTGATTAATCTTAAATCTTGCATGTAGGCTGTTCGAGAATCTTCAATTAATGCACAGTTGCCAGGCCCCACTCTATCCACGTGGTAGCTACTCTCACATGGCTACTCTGTTTTTCGATATACATTTTTTTCTCAATGCAACAAAATACTGACATTACCAACTACGTGTAGTGTATTAAGTGAGGAACAAAACTGTTTCATTCATACAATATGCAATTTTAATAATATTTGTAAAAAGAACATAACCATGAGTTTTAAAGCGGACCACGGGTATTCATCATTACATGTTTCTTCGTTAATGAATATATATTTTCAGCCACTGGACAGATTTATGTGCACAGTAAACAAAATGACACAGAATGAATGAAAAGACAAAGTTACAAAATCCGAAAATAACCCCAGACCACAAACCATCAAGTATCAAAATGTGTTTTAAACAAGTCTAAAAAACATGTGTTTCACGAACAACCCCACCCCCCAAATCTTCTCAATGATCGAAGAAGAAGAAGAAGAAGACACGTAGGTGGACTTGCTTGGTCAGAAGGCCTGTTTGGTACAGATGTTTTCTTTGGGGGGAGGGAGGGGGTGATAAAACCAACACTTGAGTTGGAAGAACATAAGGTTTTAATAGCCATGAACTTATATACAGTGTGCGAATTAACAAGGGGAATGCCAGGGCTTCCCCTCCAACCCCCCACACAGAAAATGTTATTCCCGGCAAAAGAGAATTATTTTTATCCCTGCCTGGGATATTTCTATCCCCCTCAAATAAATAGAATTGAAAGCATATAGCCATCATCAAAATTCTAACCTCACCGAGCCGAGACAACAGCTGGCTGATTTCCACTTAAGTTTTCATTGCACAGTGTACAAATTTTACAAGTATTAAAGTGTTCACAAGAAAATCAATAATCAACACGTGCTGCCGTGTCTGTAAACAATGAGTACTGATACGGAATCCCAGTATCAGTATGCTACTAATATTTTGATGAGTTCAATATGAACGATGTAACTGCTAGATTATGATGTTAAAAACGACCATTTATAAATTTACTGTAAATACAGAGATATAATATTGTTTCATATCACCTCCATTAAATGATTTTTTTCATGTATAAGCTAAAACTTATGTAATGGATGCTCCAAATTCTGCTGATATTTTAATAATCTATTTTAAAAGCCAAGATGGCGCCGAAGCCTGATGCACGCGCATTTAGTGTTCCGAAATTTCAACTGTTTTCTGGTTGCTTGGGTGCTGTTGTGCTTCTCTTACTTGTGATGTTGACTCGAAGTATTGCAAGAGAAGAAATGCTGGACAACTGCAAGTGTGTGGAGGACTGGTCGCTTAGTTACAGGCGATTTTCTTTCTCGGCCATGAGCTCGGATCGAAGTCTCGTGTGGACAGCTTCTGGAAGCCGCAAGAACAACGCTTCCCGTTCCCGCCAGCCGCGTGGCTCGACCCAGCACTGCCTCTTGGTTGCGGCGTTCTCCCTCCTGCTGGCAGGCGACATTCATGTCAACCCCGGTTCCCAGGCGGTTTCTCGTGAAGAATGTGGTTTCCGTATATACTACCAAAATGTGCAAAGTCTAACCAAAAAGCTATCGACTCTGGAAATGTTCTGTAGCGAATTTCACGAATACGACGTGATTGGTTTCAGTGAAGTGTGGTATAATGAAACGATCGGCGATAGTGAAATACCCCTGAAGGAGTTTCAGGTATTCCGCAACAATAGAGGTTCACGTGGAGGCGGAGTTATGTTACTCGTAAACAACAAGTGGCCTTCATCAGACGTCTGGATCTGGAGACGTCATGTGAATTAATATAGACTCAGGTAAATATAGGCTCACAAAAACTATTAATCGGCTGTTTTTATAGACCCCCAAAATCTGGCACTGCAACCTTGTCAGCATTATTAGATTCTGTGCTGAATGCTATGAAGGAAACTGACATCATTCTTATGGGCGATTTCAACCTTCACATAAAATGGTCATCCTCGAACTCTGGCCGCTGCACAGACAATGATGACAGGTGGTTTTCTGATCATTATATCAAAGCGATTGGACTTCATCAATTTGTAGACTTTTTTACAAGACGCACAGAAACTCTCGACCTGTTGCTGTCTTCGATCACAAAGGTCAAGGCCAAGCCTGGTGAGCAATTCATCGCCTCGGACCACATCCCCATCCATGCCGAAATCCGAGTCCCTGGAAAAGCCCCCAGGCTCTCCCCCTCCTCCAGACCTGACTACAACTGGAAAAGAGTCAACTGGGAGCAGCTTTCTCTTGTCACCAGCCTTGTACCGTGGACAATGATGGACCCCCTCCCAGCGGAAGAAGCAGTGGATTTCCTTGTGGACTGTGTGCAAGCCATAATTAAAAATCACGTGCCCCTAAGGAAAACAAAAACAACCCGACTCCCATCGTGGTATAGTGAAGAGACGAAACTTACGCTGAAGAACACAAAGAATTCGTGGATCCTGTGGAAACAAGTCCCAAACGTTCATACACGGAACACGTTTACTCAATTAAGAAAACACAGCAAAAACTTAATGCAAAGAGACTATAATAATTACATTCAAACTATGACGGAAAGTGCTGCTAAAAACCCCAAAATGTTCTGGACGCTAATTAACTCACGCCGACAACACGACCGTATTCCCGTTCAAGTCTCCTGGAACGGTAAGTCTGCTACAAAGAAGAAGCGCACATCACTTTTTAACTCGTATTTTCACAGCAACTTTACAAATAATACCGCTACCGCACTGCCTGAAGTCAAGCCCATCACTCCTTACACACTCTCTCAAATCTCAACTAACTGCAATGAAGTCCACGAATTATTAAAATCTCTTTCATGTTCTCAATCTAACGCTCCTAATGATATCCCTGGCATATTTCAACAACGATTAGCCCATATTCTATCCAAACCAATCAGCATAATCTTTAACAAATGCTTTTCCGAGGGTGTATTTCCTCTTGCATGGAAGCAAGCAAACACGGAAACAAAACTCACGTTACTTCTTATCGTCCGATTTCCTTACTTCCTACACTTGCACTACTAGCGGAAAAAATAATTTCCAATCGTATCTTTGCGCATGCTACTCCGTTCCTCTCTCCCACTCAACACGGTTTTCTTCCTCATGCTTCATGTGACACAAACCTTGCTTGTTTGCTCACCAACGTGGTTAACTGCCTGAGTGCCAAGCAAGACATGGATGTCGTTTACTTAGATTTTTCTAAAGCCTTTGACTCTGTCTCTCATACACAACTCATCCATAAACTTTCAAACAGATTCAACATTCACGGTCCTCTTCTTAAATTACTCTCATCTTACTTGCACAATAGAAAGCAAAAGGTTATCATATCTGGTTGCTCTTCGTCATGGCTCCCTGTAGTTTCCGGTGTGCCTCAAGGAAGTTCTCTAGGGCCCCTGTGTTTCACTCTTTTCATGGACGATATTTATGAATATATTTCTCCAGAATGCTCAATTTTATTGTATGCCGATGATTGTAAGTTATTTAGAAACATCGCTTCAGTTGAAGACACATGTTCCATGCAAGACAATCTCACACACATTGAACGCTGGTGCCAAGACTGGAATCTGAAAATAAATCCCGAAAAATCCCTTTTCATGAGGTTTACCCTCAAATCCAATTTTACAGCACCATCCTATAGATTATGCAACAAAATCATCCCGTTCGTACAACAGCACAAAGATCTTGGAGTCATTTTCGACAGCAAACTCACTTTCAGCCACCACATAGATTACATAACTTCGAGAGCCATGAAAACCCTTGGGCTAATTTACAGATTTACAGATATCACACATGTTTCTGCCCTCAAAACCTATTTTACAACGTGCGTTGTACCTATTCTTGAATATGGTACCTGTATTTGGTCAATGGCCTGTGATAGCAATATAAAGAGAACAAACAAAGTGGTAAATTTCTTTATCAGAATAGTCAAACATAGATGCCCAGCCCTTGCAAACTTTTCCAAACATGAAATTCTATCCACTCTTCAAATTCACGATCCTTCCCTTCGCCGTCAAGTTTCAGATCTAACATTTCTTTTCAAAATCATGCATGGACAAATTTTCACTAACGAACTCTTGCCACATCTTCACATCCGGATCCCACGTACCAACAGCAAATGCAACAACTTCTTTTACACAAAAGCCTCAAGGCTATCCCTAGAACAAAGGTCATTTCTCTATAGGCTACAAACAAGGTACAATACACTATCTAAGCAGGCTTTCAGAAATGCGTGCATCAAGCAGCTGAAGAGAAACTAATATAAGTTATACCCTAAAGTCGGGACGCGCTAGCAAGCGGCGTGGAACCACCCACTCTGGTAACGACCCGCTGTTGCCGGATTGACCTACTTCAGGATTTTCGCGAGCCCACAGAAACATGAGGAAGGCTGAACTACTGCAGCTCCTTATGTTACACAAACCCCAGTTCCCCATATATCGAATAGACAAGCTTGCAGAAGAAGCGGGACATACGGTGGTCCGTCTCCCGCCTTATCATTGTATGTACAATGCAATCGAACTTATTTGGGCACAGGTCAAAGGGCTGGTAGCACAGAGGAACACTTTGCCGCCTTTTACACCGTCTAAAATTTTGCAATTGACAGAACAGGCTATCGGGGATGTGACAGCAGATAGGTGGCGTTCGGCTATAGAACACACAAGGAAGATTATTTCCGAAGCATGGGAAAAGGAGGGAGTTGAAGAGCAGCAAATGGAGGATTTTGTAATTTCACTTGGGCGGGAAGACAGCAGTGACAGTAGTAGCTCAGATGAAGATGTTCCTTTATCAACCAACAATGAAGATGATGTTGGGATAGCGCCACTGCAATGGTAGCCGGTAAGCAAAAACAACTGATTCTTTAACTACTACTTCTGTTCTTTCATTCATATTTTATGTTTTTACATACAGGTAGCTCAAATCATTAATAACACATGTACCAAATGTATCATTAATGTTAAGGAAATCGAGCAATTGCCAAGCGTTTCGTTGTAATTTATTGAACTCTGTATTGCCAGAGCCTGTATTCTCATATAGCTCCCAAATTATCTCACTTCACATACCCACATGAGACTCCCCGATGGCACAGTGATAGGGTAAGTGTTGTCGCCTTGTAATCAAGTAGTCCTGGGTTTGATACCCTGTCGAGGCACATAGTGGTTCGGATCCCACTTCCAACTGTAGGTCCATTCCAGATTAGCCGTAGTATGCATAAAGTGGACTTTAAAACACCAACTCAATCAATCAATTCGCACACAATTGATTTGTTCTTGATAAATTCTTCTCCGTAATACAGTAACTCAGTTCTGTAAAATTCTGTTTTAGAGGTGAATTTTTGTACGTTCCTCAAAATATAATTTAAAAACGTGTTAAAGAAAAGCAAGTTGTACGTAATTTGTGTATACGTAATTTGCCCTAATTTTCAAGAAATACGTTTCATTTGTACGTTCTGAAGCTTCAACAATCGCGGCGTGACAAAGAAGGCAAAGAGAGGCGGCATGAAATCAAAGGAGAACGATTTGCCAAAGTGTTGTTCATAACACAAGACGCATTTTCTTTTGTTGGTAATTGTGATACGATACAACATAAGTAAAAAGATGCCGGTAGCTGATGCTTGCAATGTACCATAATAAAAACACAACAAAGGTTCTTTCAGTGAAGGTTTTTGGTTGCTGTGTAGAGCAGGAAGACAAAATGTTTCATGCTTGCCAGAATGTAAAATTCACACTGGAAGTTAACGTCAACCTACAAGAAACTTCAAATTCAAACTTCTAGATTCGTTAAAATATCACTTTACGACGGAAATAACATATATTAGCATAATGATACGTACTTGCTTAATTTCGCGTAACGCTTTTCTCCCGAGCTTGCCAACAGCTGACTAGCCTGTCCGTGTGTTTGTGCGAACGTGGCAACGTAGAAACTCCCCAGCCACATGGCAGCCAACGAGGAGACAGAATTTGGTCACGTTCTGCCGTTCTGCGTTCTGATTGCACGCCGCTTCTTATCGCGTCTGTAATGTAGTTATTGTTTTATTATTATTATTATTTTTTTATTTTTTTTATTATTCTTGTTACATATGTGTGCGTGCTTCTTATTTGTTAATTTCTATGTTTCTCTCTGTTGATATCCTGATATAAAGTGTATTTTCTCTGTATTCAGGATATCTCAAATAAATAAATAAATATAATAATATTATTGTTATCAGCCATCTACTAATGCCTACTAATGTAATGTATGTCTCTGGTCTCTGTAACAATTTCTAACTTATTCAATATGAACTAGACATTAAGAAATTTCTCGAATTGATTCTGAAAGGAATTATATTTTAATGCAGAAGGTGTATTTTCTATTCAAGACAATCTCGAATCAATTTAAAGAAAGGCGCGTAAAACGAATCACTATTTAAATTTAGAAAAATAATTATTGCACAAATATCTTTTCAAAAATTGGAAACAGAATGTTAATTTGTCCCTACATCACATGTAATTGAATTATTAAAAGTGATTAAAATATAAATATTGATGATAACAGCTAGTATTCCTCTTCCCAAATGCATAATTTGGGAACAGCGTTAATAAGCTTAATATAATTATTTTAAAAGTAATATTAAGTCTATGAACAAAATATTCACAGGAAACAAGTTATATTGTACGTACCTTCTCAAAAACTGTTCACATATATTTTCTTCATCCTTTATCCTGTACAAAACCAGAGAAATTAAATAATCTATGATTCTTCATTTCTTTATTCTCACAATTCAACAAAATAATTAAACACAAGATACATGAATAGTTAATCTATGCCAACTAATGGTAATCTTATGAAAGATAGTACATATTGAGATTTTGCATTATCGCATATATACAATGGAATGTTCAAGTAATATAAATACGCACTAATGACACAATCTGTGATCAAGATGGACTCGTCTAGATCAGTGTTTCTCAACCACCGGCCCGCGAGCGATTCTCATTTTATTATAAACGACAATTTTCAGTAGAAATATTTTGTAGTATTGTGCTTTATGATTATGATGCATTATTATTTTATTAATTGTAAGATTACAAACTGGTCAACGTATAAATTTAACAAATTGAAAGGTATTTACGTGAAAAATTGTTTGGATGGGGGTATAAACTTTAGAAAAATGAGTTTAAAAGGCTTCGGGCTCATGAAGGTTAAGAAGCACTGGTCTAGATCATTCCATAAACATGAAACATATACTATAGTTATAATTTAGCACTTTGATGCAGTTAACTAAAAGGCCTCCTGTACAGCCATTTTGTGCAAATTTATGACGGTCAAAATCTACGTTAAAAGAAAATACCTGAATAGAAAAGTGTATGTTTGAAACATCTGTATATATTCTAGTTACATATCGTCAAACAAATCACAAACCGAATGGCAGAATTGATCTAAGGGTGAGTTAATAGTGGAAACCAATCCAAACCAAGAGTTAAAACCAAGCCTGGCCTCTCTCCAAGGCCACACGTTAAGTTTGAGCAATTGCTTACTGGTGGATAAGTTAGAGTGTTAATAAAATATGAAAAAGTGGAACGACAATTTTGCAATATTCAAATAGTAAAAAACTGAATAATACAATCTGTAGGTAATTATATTTACCATAGTCTATGGAAAGCCAATGTGGATGTCAGTAGCTCCATCAAACGGTTGGACGACAACTTTAAGTCACTTTAAGTACACGATTTCGTGTGTTCAGTTGTCTGATATGTTTTCAATGTCCATAGGGGGGGGGGGGGAGTAAGCCCGCCTCCACCCGCACACATTCGAAGGTATGCGGTAAGTATCCTGGTATAGTTATAATTTAGCACTTTGATGCAGTTAATTAAAATTAAAATAATTAAATTATGCGGTAAGTATCCTGGTACCTTTAACTAAACCAGGACGTCCTACATTTAACTGTTCCCCCCGCCTTTTCATTCTCTTTCTTTACATCTTTATTTTCAATTTAATACATAAATACAAAAAGGAGAATTAGTAACTGCAAATTTACATCATTGTACTGACCAATTCTGACGACCGGAACAGGTCTTTGACAAAGTATTTTTTAAATTTATTTAAGGATTTTAGTTTTTTTTGTAATTAGTTGTAGAGTAGAGTAATTTAATGTAGAGTTTTTATGTTAGTTTGTGGTTACTTTTAGTTGTCTAATTGTTGTTATTTTTGGGTATGTTATAAATACGTATGACAACCATTCTGGAAATCCAGAACAGTTAATGGTTTGCGTGGTTAAGATGATAGGGTTGAGGAGGGTGAGGGTTTAGGTGGGTGATTTTATAGAAACTTCTTTTGGGCGTTGGCTTTGATTAGTCTCCACGGACGCCAGTACCCAGTCTGGTTTCCAGATTAGGTTTCATGAGGTTGAGCGTCCGAAATACATAACGACGTCAGCTTCACAGCCAGCATTACTCGTCGGTAAGGCATTCGCTTTCAATCTCCATGGTGAAACCCTAGCACAAAGATTTCGTGTTCGTTTCATCTACCAAACCTCTATATTTCTAATAACCTTGGATTGAAGCCGCACAAATGACTTGTGGATATAGGTATAGTGAACAGTGGCTGGGGTGATAATTTAATAAAGAGGTATGGAAGGAAGATAGGTCAGGCAAAGAATAGCTATTGCCAGAAGAAACGATTATGATAAGAAGAGAAGACATTTGACTGTAAGGGGTAGATTCCTAATTTGTCTGCCACACAGAACTATAGCTAAGAACGTGAATGGAGCTTTTAATACGTTTTATTTCCAGTTTGTTGTTAATCTTAGTTATTGTTCGTTTCCAGTTTAAAATATCTCCTGATATTCTGGAAGAATTAGATATAAATAAACACATTTTAGAGACACATTAAAATCTAACTCCGAAGTTTTAATCTCGTACAAATTATAAATGTTTAAAAATCTTGGTTGATCGCACGAGTCATAAATCCATAAATTTCCAGGCCTAATTATGACATACCTCTGAGGGGTTTAATGATTATTTAAGCTCGTGCTATTCGAGCGAGGATCCCTGATTCAATACGTGATTGGTTCCATAGTTTCGATTTTGGTGCAGCATCTTAAAAAGGAAAAGAATCGAGTCATCACTGTACTCAATATGCCACCACACACATTACAACCGCCTGACAGTCCTTCGTGTTGGAAACACTGTTGTGTCTAGGGGTTAGAATTTCTACTTACAATGGTTGGTTGGATATGAAAAAATAATACTGAAAATCCCTTTTTCTGGATGTATTTGTACAGGTGCTCAAATGAAAATATTAGAGTACCTAATAGTAAGCCTGTTAGAAGTATAGCGAAAGCACTCGCTAGGTTTGCAAGGGGAATTGCACTGGCATGTGGTTTGTCTGCAAATTTCATGTGATCCATAGCTTGGCTAACTGATTTCAATACTTCGTCTTCCTTCCATTTTGCAGGTAATCCCGCCTCAGAGCAAAGTTCAATGATACGAGTGAAGGAATCTGTGAATGGCGAGCTCCTCTGCAAAAGGAACGTAGAAGGAGAAGTAACCATAGTTTCTGACGTCATGTGAAATAATGGTTTACCATATGAGTCAAATAACAGATCAAGATAAGCCCAAACTTCAGGAAACAAACTATTTGTGAACAGTGCAAAATCACCCTTGGAAACAATCCTTTCATAGCAAGATAGCATGTCGTTTTCTATGATCCAATTCTCGTAAATCTCTTTGAAAATTGGGTCTTCATATGATTTTACAAACTCTTGTCCATATGCGTCGCCTCCGTAGAACAAACCCATGCTTAGAATGTCCTCCACGCCATTGATGTAAGGGTACTTCTTCGGTTTTGCTATGAAACCATAAAGTAATGATTGGTAGAGAGTACTCAATATAAGGGAGCAGAATACCCATATAACAAAGTTAAATCTAATTGGGAGTAAAGGAGGAGGCATGGTAGCGGATAATCCCAAAAGAATTGCAAACCCAGAAAGGGTTGAGAAGTTATATTCTACCCTACTAGCTCGGCGTACTAGCAAGATAGTTGATTTCATCGCGAGCACGACGAAGAAAAACGAGATCATGGAAGAAGCCCATAGGTGTGGTTGAAATGGGAAAAAGATATTCATCCATTGAGGATACAATGTAGGATTTGGAACAACCCACAAGTCATATGTATTTGGCTGCACGATTAAGTGGTCGAACCATAATTCATCTTCAGGCTCTGGTGATAAATATTTAATGATACCATCAGACTGACCAAGTTTCAGTGCCCATACATCACCGTAGCCTGATCCGTTTGGATATATTTCTCCAACTGAAAACGTTTCGTTATGAATGTTCCCCAAATCCATAGTGAAGTTAATTCTTTCAGCAATAGTTGACACCAAACCACCAAACATTCCCGAATAACCTGAATTTTCGTCCTGAGTAAGGTACAATATCAACCTTTTCCCTTTGAGTTTTATGGGACATCTATGCAAGTCTTTTACCTTGTTTGGATATAGGTTTCTTCCAATAAGGAAACGGTTCTCACTCCACGTGTCCAGAGTTATCATTTCCACTCCTCTGCAAAATGACTCTGTGTAAGGGTAATATGTATACAATGAGATGGATTCTTTACTTGCATTATCTTTAACTTTGATATTAGACGGACTTTTACCAAACGGAAGAGCTACTACTATATTCATTATAAGGATCTCCTGTGCAGATTCAAACAACTTGTAAATATCATCTGATGTGTCTTCCCCAGTGATGACAATCACATATCTTACCTGACGCTTCCATATAATGAATTGTGTGTAATTTGTGATCATGTTCTGTACCGTAGATGCACTGTTTACAATAAACAAGCAGCTTACTCCATTCCTTTCCCTAGAATACCAGCTAGGTTCCATGACGTGGACATAATCGATGTGGATTACTGTTGTGGGTCTTTCGTAGTTTTGGACAATAAAATCTACGATGTAATCTGTTTTGTCTTCATAGTAAAGTACCGTTGTTTCACCAGTACTAGAAGTCTCTTCCAAGATGTGGTTGATGAATGGAGATATATTGGCCACTAAAGTATGTTTTCTTGGTGATGGAATGAAGCATTCCAAACTAGCCATTAATGTCAACATCCAAAGTAGTGTAATCCTCATTTGATTTGTTTCTGTAATTAATAATGTCCATAATTATCAATAGAAGTAAAATTTAAGCCAGTGTTAAACAGCATGAATATCGGCCGAAAATGACATATAAAAATGGCGTAAAATGTCTATGTGTAAATTAAACTGACTTCGATTATGATGTGATTATGATTATGATGTAAAAATGTAATCAACATCGACAAGGATTATATGCGCCCACAGACCACAGATTCGTATAGAGGACATCAAAACAAACAACTTTTCTCAGTAACATTTTTCTCATTGGCGCATCGTTTCGGCGCTACAGTCGTTCAAAAAAGCCCGTTTTGCCGCCTGAATACTGGCAACCACACACAACGTTTCATTGCATTTCTGACGTCATATCCCGTCGTGAAGCGATTCGTTCTAGGGTTGCCAGGAACATACATATTATGTTGAAAATGACATATCTACAATCAGCCACGTTATGTACCGTAAAACAAAACGAGAAAACACGTTCTGTAACCTAACAGGAAGTAAAAAAACGATACGAAACATGGTAGAAAGAAAATAGAATTCAAGTGGAAGGTAGTCATATCGAGTTTTATCTCAGCTTACATGTCAAATATTTGTAAATCTAGTTACCAAGTTGGCATCTACAATTTAGTCTATCCACTTCGTCCTTCTGATACTAGTTTTCTGTGATACACTGAACACATGACAAAATAGAAATGAAAGAACTCAAAATTCCAAAGGTAAGCAACACATAATATAATGTATATCCAGGGCATTATGAGTCAAGTGGCAAAAATGGTTGAAAATACAGGGATATAAGTAGTAGTAAAACAAACTCTCCGACGACTGTGTTTATCTACGCACCGGATACACATGTCATAGTTTGCAATTGTGAACAGGGCAGTACGAGATTCGCTACTGATTCATCATTACATTTTTACTGTGGTTGTACGTGTTTTATCCGTAATGTAACAACGTGAACCTCCGATACTTCCGTTATCAGCACAAAAGTACCACAAGGCATCTGGACACAAACCTGTAGATACCAACCTTGCAACGAGATAAGCAAATATAATTGACATGTAGTTGGGCGTAAAAACCCACATGTAAGCTGTAAGTCCAATAAAATTTATTGTTGTTGATATTTAACATGTAGGCTGAGGCAAAATCCGATATTGGCACTTCATTTTGAATACGCATCTTTACCATTTTCATATCGTTGGTTCACTTCCCCATTCCTCTGACATGAATGCTGATCTTCTGGCTGGTAGGCTATGATGTTCGGTCTACTGGACGCGTTTCTCGCTTCGTTTTAAAACTAACAATGTGGTTCGTAGTTTGTCATTTTCCACAAAATTTATGTGTTCCTTGCAGCCCTGCTGTGTCTCCGCAGGAAATCACGTCACAGATAAAAAAAAAAGTTGTGTGTGGTTGCCAGCATTCAGGCGGCAAAACGGGCTTTTTTGAACGACTGTAGCGCCGAAACGACGCACCAACGAGAAAAATGTTACGGAGAAAAGTTATTTGTTTTGATGCCCTCTATACGAATCTGTGGTCCGTGGGCGCAATTATAATGACACCCTGTATGTATGTATGTATACAGGGTGTTTCAGAGCGACCCAGACACTACCTTATTCTTGAGAACGGGAGATCGTATCAAGTTGAAACAAATAAATGCACCAGTAAGTTGGGCCCAAAGAATCCGTAGAAAGTATTTGCAACAGCCCGAAAGCCACCCTTTGTGGTTTTAGTGGGGGGCACATGCCCCGTTCGTGCGATTTTTAAATGGGAAGGTTGTGTTTGGAATGCAGATTCGGAAAGGCGGGAAAAAATACGATTGTCATATGAAACATTTGTCTGTACCACCTACCGTTTTCCGTGTAGAAAATGGTTTTGCAAAGAAAGGAAGGTGAGCCAAATCGAGTATACCGAGCTTAACAATTAAGATAAGTGCAGCACCGTACCAGTTTCGAAAAGTGCAGGACACAAGCTTTCCAACGATATGCCACATGATGACTGCTGAAATATAGTGTCTTTCCTTACCTTTTAAATAAAGATGATACATTCCCTTCGTTTTTCCAACAAGATGATCCTCCGCCACACAATGGGCTAATTGTTCGTCAGTGGCTCGATGTCCAGTTGCCTGGCCAATGGATTGGTCGGCGTGGCCCAGTGGAATGGCCACTAAGATCACCCGACCTCACACCTATGGACTTTTATTTGTGGGGGCATTTGAAGCATCTCGTTTACGCAGAGAAAATTCAAGATGTTCACCATCTGCAACAAAGAATTACGCTGTGCTTCAGTGAAATCGCACCAGAAGTGCTTCTGAGAGAGTCTGCTGACTGGATTACGCGACTGGAGTTATGCATTCAACATGACGGTATGCATTTTGAACACATCATTTAGCATTCCAGTGTCAACTTTGGATGCCAATAACGCCTACACCGTAACAGTTATGTGAAATCTGATCCCAGAAATGAATTCCTGGCAAATTTTTAATGTGTTTTGTTACCCCAAATGACCCCTTCCCATTTAAAAAAAATGGACGGCAATTCAAAATGGCGGATTTCAAAATGGCGGCCGTTGTTGTGTTATGTCCCAAACGGTGGGCCCTCATAACCAATTTGCATTGGTGTATTCAAATGTTTCATTTTCCTTACAACTTCTGAAATAATAGGCTGTACTGCGATTTTTGGACCACCCTGTACATTACACGGAAGCATTTCATCATTAAGTAAGTAACACCTAAATATATCGCATCTCAAGTAGCTTTCAGGGTAGCTTTTGCAGCTCCGATGCGAAGCGTGCAGAGCACTTTACGTAATATATACATCTCGAAAGGTATACTAGTCACGGGATTTTCATTTAATAACTAATAAATTTTAATAGGAAGGCATATAATTTAAAAGCGAAAATGTTTATTTGATCTACAAAATACTGTGTAAACAAAGTGAAACTCTACACATTTCTTTCAGACGTTAAATACAGCCTTCTTACACATTGAGATATTTCTGTCCATTAGCCAGAGGCCGGTGTTTACAATTGCAACTAATGTATTCTTCTGTGGACGTATTGTATGTGCTATAAAGTATGTATTTAAGCAGCGGGATTGATTTGTACCTAAGTTTTTTACATGAATAGTTGAATAGTTATCGGCTTTTAAAATTGTGAAGTAATACATTGTTTACATCTCACTCGGCCCACATTACATCTGCCCTTGTGACCTAGAGCTCGCTTCTGATTGGTTATGCTACGGAAAGGAACGATTCTGTCCTTGAGAAATGCCATGAAGTATGCCATGGCATCTAAGTCCCATAAGATGTTTCGCTTTGCACGGTAGCGATTTGGTCATAGCATAAACTTTAAGAAAATGCTACGGAAAATGCTTTGTCTAAAGTGGGTCAAAATAATGGCACGGGCAACTTACTTCCACTTATAAAGATCAGTATGAGCTTCCCGCCTGCACACTACATTACGCAATGAACGATGCCTTCCTCCCTCGTTCCCTCACTCCTTTCAGCCCAGCTTACAGCACTCTGCAGTGTGCATACGAGAGCGCTCTTCCAAAAGTACGACGAGTAGCCCAGACTCGGACTATAGCTGTTGTCTGGTCTTACGGCGGGCGACTTACATGCTGGCAAGGGAAGTGGAGAGTGGGGAACGAGCGCGCACCTCGTTCTACAGGCTGCTGCGTTTCCTAGCGCGCTGGATTGGTCGCTTCCCTGCTCCCCACTTCCCTTGCCAGCATGTAGGTCGCCCACCGTAAGACCGGACAACAGCTACAAACATGACAATCGGAAAACTTGATTCATCACATTTCTTTGTTTCTACAAAATTATCTCCCGCGGTGCCAGTGACGATAAAAAGCATTATAAGTTAAGTAAAATCAAAAACATATTAATTTAGTAATAGTTTTCAAGAGTTCTGCTAAAAGATCAACGTTGACCCTTTCAAAATGTTATGAAGAAATTATAATTTCTAATAAGATTGTGTGCTGTGTTTTCGTACGGGGACCTGTTGTTTCATGACACAAGCACAGAGCAACAACATTGGATATGTTACGATGGTCACGAAACATAAAACTTTAATTAGGCTGGGATAATACTCGATTGATTTTAGAGCTGTAAGGGACGACTCTCTCGGAAGGGAGATAAATGTAAAACTCAATTCCACGTAGTACACCCTGCACTCCATTGTGCAGACTAACGAAGTTCTGGCGACTGAGTATGCAGATAAGATAATCTTTTGTAGACTTGTGTTGCGTCGCCTGTATGTCTTTGTGACTGTTCATTCATGTTATCACCATTCATCCTCATCTTCGCGATTAACGAAAAGTGGCAGAAATGCGAATTAAAATAAATCAAATCAAAGAAATCGGTTGATTTTAGGCTACAAATCAACATGTTGCCACAGTAGCTCCGTCAACTTGGAGTGCAACAAGAACTAAAATATTTTTTTATAATATCATAGTTTTGAACAAGTTTTGTACAGTTTTGTACACCTCGTTAATTTTTTTAACGCCTTGGTTCAAGAGAAATTCAAACTTCAAGAGTTTAACTCCAAATTGCAATATTAATTGATTTATTGTATTTGTATTTTAAATCCACTATATACACGACAAGGCTAATCGGGACTGGGCCTACAATTTAAAGTAGGATCCGAACTTCTATATGCCTCCACCGGGCATCGATTACAAGGCTACAACGTTACTACTACGTATCGGCGAGGCCGCAAAAGTATTGTAATGCCTCGGTTATGGAGAAATTCAAACTTCAAATGTTGCACTCCAACTAGATGCCTGAGTGCAACATTTCTTGCGAACATATTTTGTCTACAATCAACTTATTTGTGTATTCTTTTCAACATTTGAGACCTACTAACTTATCTTCGGTTCAGTGTTACCAGTGATATATTTATTCAAGTGTTTTCACAGTGTCACCTACATGTACGTCGTGCGATGAGATGCCGCTGAGACTACCTTAATTCCCAATTTTGGTTCCATCCGCTTCGGAATACATGACAGAAAAGTGTTACACTTCAATTAGTGTATTATTATTTGTTACGTTCTACAGTGCACTACATAGGCTACTTGCCTACTGCCCTACGAATCATGTTATATACGGGGTGTAATCATTTATTCAGGGACTGGTCTTTGTACATATTTAATCATATCTTAATATTTATTGTCAATAAAGAAATGTGATTGTCCCCTGGCCAATCCCATTTCTTTTCAGGGGGAGGTGGCATGTCACGAGCCGGAAATAAAATGCTGTGTAATCAAAAACGCCAGCAGTCCCCGGGTGACGAGAGGTCGCCGGGGGAGTCTTGGTCGAGGGAGCGAAGCGCGAAGTGTGTTGCGAGTGACAGTGTTAAGTCGGTCCATTTAAAAGGTTTGGGCGAACCCACTGAGGACACCTTCAATGGACCGATAGAGCGCCACGTCGTGACTCAACCGAGGAACCTCGAAGGAAATCAGGTACAGTGGTGACACTTTGGGTTTATTATTGTCAGTGTTTAGATATCTTGCTGGCTCGTGCGTGATCTCCCCCCCCCCCTCTCACTTGTGCGATTCTATTAAATATTGGTAAAGAGCAATGAGAGTAATTTATTCCATTCTTCATACACACATCCTCTTGCAGCCAAGCAGTTTACGCCGGCGAACGGCCTAAACGTAACAGTACATCTCCAAAAGTGGACATCACAGAATGTACATGTCCCGTACAGTTTTCTGCGCCTCGTGAAAAGTTTTGTAACGCCTCGATTTAAGTTTGGCTAACGCTCTCTCCCTCAGATTACAATATAATTTTACGTTATTATCTTGTAATTCATACTTGATAATTTTTGTAAACATTATTTTATTGCTTTTCATTGAATTCTGCAGAATTCGTAACACATCGAACGCCGAAAGTTTTTCTTTAATTATTTTTTTTATTCTGAATCAAGTCGTACCTTTTCAGCGTGTGCTCCTGTTTCGCAGAAAGGGGTTTAAACGGGTTTTGATGCAGCACATAATAAGAAGCAGTAACCAGCTCACCTATCTGCTTTTATCTACCTATCTACCATGTCGCTGTCTTTTGTGTATTCGAAGAGAGGAGTTCGTCTGCTTTGTTTATCGTATAACAAAGACTGTCAGTGAAGTGGCGTATTGGACATGTAGGAAAGGTTGCGAAGCAAACGTGGTTTTGCAATCAGATGAACTTAAGACTGTGTCCGGGAAGCATTCACATGAACCAAATGCTGCTGAAGTTCAGTGTAGAGTATGGTGGACAACATGAAGAAAAGCGTTGCGGACGAACCAATGGAAGCTGTTACCAAGATTTACAGGTATGTATAACGTGTTTAGCATGAATATTTCATATTTGTCATATTTGCAAGTTCAATTCAACAATTTCTTGCATTTCATTGTAGGGAAGAGATTGCAAAGAATGTGCTTAGTGATGAAATTTCTGCAGAATTACCACTGTTCTCGGGCGTCAAGTATGCATTATACAATATGCGTTCTAAATGCCGTCCACCCTTCCCGAGTTCTGAGAATGAACTTGTACTGGAAGGTGCATGGAAGAATTTTTGCTCATTGATCATGGAAAAGGACCTGGCCGTTTCCTGGTGAGAATTTATTACTCCACATTATCGTATGTTATATATTCTTATATTATATATTATATTATGTTAATTTCTCTTCTCACACAGGTTTTTGGGACCGTGGGAAACCTGCAAAAATTGTGTCATCAGAAAAGATAGTGATGGATGGAACACTTAAAATTTCCCCACGTCTATTTTCACAATTATACACGTTGCACTGGAAGTATTTGGGACAATTCTTTCAACTGCTGTTCTGCTTATTGCAAAGCAAAAGTCAGTCGTTGTACACACGCATGCTTCAGCAAATCAGGAAAGAAGCTGAAGATTGTTGCCTCCAATTTCGTGTGCAAGAATTTATGACTGACTTTGAACTAGCGGCAATAAAGGCTACAAGAGAAGTATTCCAGCAAGCGGCAGTGCGCACTTGTTTGTTTCATTTTACCCAATGTATATGGAGAAAGGTACAAGATATTGGGTTGGCTCCACTCTATAAGGCTGATAATGACGTGAGGAAATGGGTTGCTGCACTTCCTGTTGTTCTTCTTGAAGACATACCTGATGCATTTCTATATATACAAGACGATGCACCCGACATCCCAGAGGCACAGGTTTTCCTAGACTACTTTGTGGACATCTACCTATGTTGACGAACAGAATGCAACCTTCCAACCGTAAGTACAGCAATTTTTGAAAGTTTTTTTCTTTTATTGGATTGTTATTTGATTCCTTACGTTGTACTAATTATATTTTTATTAATGTCTCAGGTCAATATGGAACCACTTTGATAACAACAGCGAAAGAACCACGAACAATGCCGAAGCTTGGCATTCCAAGTTTAATCGGATGTCCACAGAAAGTCATCCGAAAATATACGGATTCATTCTACTTTTGAAACAAGAATAGTCCGAGAATAAGGCGTCAATGCGGTTGCTGGAAGCTGGCAATAGAACTTTGGGGAGAAGATTGTGGAGACGTCTAGACAGTCGGTGAGGTTGGCCTTATTCCGTACTTGAGTGCAGTATCTCATTGCATTCATTTCGATAGTTGAAATTATAATCCAATGAAGACAAGGCGATATTAAGAGCCGCACCTCTATACTACATTTAGTTAAGTAGTTGAAGTAAGTACGTAGATTTTCAGCGAAAAATGCAGGCTCGACCAGGACTCGAACCCGGGTCTCTGGCAATCCGTGCCATTGCTCTACCACTGAGCTACACACAGGTAAAACAGCGCTACAGTATGTAACATTCTTATTCGTACACATAGATTTTCAAAGAAAATGCTTTAATATCTGAAAGAAAATACACTCTTTTGAAATTGTTTCTTTACAATTCAATAACTAATATCATTAGGAACATAAAATCTTACCCAAATTCTGTATAACCAATGGAAATGATAAATTAAATGAAACTGAAAGAGAAATATGCCGTTTTTTGTACAACTTTTCTATTCGTACACTTAATAATATAAAATAAAAAAGTATATTCAGAGCAAATTGACTGACAGTTCTAATACTTTGAAGCGTATCCTTTGGCTTTAATTACTGCTTGACACCTGTTCTTCATAGAATTAACCAGTTCCCGACATGTTTCAGAGATTATTTTATTCCACTCGGCTTGAACAACAGTTTTGAACTCTTGTTTAGATTTGACGCCTGCTTTATGGAAACGCCTCTTCAAAATTGCCCATAAATGCTCAATGGGATTTAAGTCTGGACTTTGAGCTGGTGTTTGTAGTACTTTGGGCACATTCCATATAAGCCAATTCATGTTAACTCGCGCCTTATGCTTACTGTCATTGTCTTGTTGGAATCTGTAGATAGGCAGCATGTCCATTTTTTGGGCACATTACATATAAGCCAATTCATGTTAACTCGCGCATTATGCTTACTGTCATTGTCTTGCTGGAATCTGTAGATAGGCAACATGTCCATTTCTTGGGCACTCTGCTTTACATTGTTCTTCAATATGTCCAAATAGACATATGCATCCATGATACCATCAATAAACTGGATGGTACCAACACCTTTGGACGACACAGCGCCAAATCATTAATGACCCACCACCGTGTTTAACTGTTGGAACTGTGTTAATGTGATCATTGCCTTTATTTGATTTTCTCCAGACCCTATTTATCCCATCTGACCCGTATATATTAATCTTGGACTAGTCTGACCATATGGCACTATCCCAAAATTCCTGGTCCTTGTGGATGTGCTCTTTCGCGAATGAAAGTCTATTCCTGCGATTCACCTTATTTACATACGGCCTCTTTCGTGGTATTCTGTTATGATATCCATGCTTCCACAAGGCACGTCGGACAGTTTGATCGAACATCATCTTGCCAGCAACATTTTCTACTAACGGTCGTAACTGAGGAATACTTAGTCGGTGGTTTTCTCGCACTCTTTTTAAAATAAAGCGTTCATCACGTTTATTCAACCGTGTCTCTTTTGGTTTTCTCGGCACATTCTGTGTTGAACCTTCCTCTCTAAATTTGTTTACTATGTATTGAACTGTGGAGTGTGATTTATTGACTGTTTGTCCAATTTTTCTTAACGAATAACCTCTAAGGGCCAAATTTATAATATCATCCTTCAGATCGGAACTAAGTTCCTTCACCTTGCCCATTTCGAACACGCTGATAGATAGACGATAGGCCTACAACAATACCTACGCCAGCAATCCGCTTGACGGGGAGCGCGCCTGCATGTTCAAACTTGTTGCGAAGTTGCAAACTGCACGAAATCGCCCGTATAGCGGTGGCGCTGTATGCGAGGAAGATTGAAACTCTTGCCTGTACGAATAACAATGTTGCATGAAACAGCGTGTTTTTCTCTTTTCACACAAATTATATGCTCTGTTTATACACTTTGAACGTACATTTTTATTGACATTTGTTGGTGAAACCTTCATTAACATTAATTTCCAGGTACATATGAAAATGATTATATTTACTAGTAGATATGACATTTTTTTCTCGGAAATTCTATGTGTACGAATAACAATGTTACATACTGTAGCAAAAATGCAGGGGAAGCCAGGCCGGCTCGGTAGCTCAGTGGTAGAGCAATGACACGAATTGCCAGAGACCCGGGTTCGAGTCCTGGTCGAGCCTGCATTTTTCGCTGAAAATCTACGTTGTAGAGTCCAGCGCAGATAATTCTGCCGTGCGATGCGCGAAACAACTAAAGAAGCAGTGTTGCTAATGGAGAAGATAGAAAAATCGCTGCAGTGCGCCGATGCACAGCTGTTACGTACAACAATAAAATTAGAGAATTCAGGTCTATCTAACGTTGAGTTTTAAACGTCATGCATTATACCAGGACTAGGATTAATATGTACTAACAAGTGGCTTTGTATGTAGCTACATACATATGGACTAAAAATTCGCAAAATATGAACTAACACATAAGTAAAATTACCAAAAATGCTGCAAAGAAGACTTCTTCATACGATTCCTTATTTGAGTGATTTCAAACAAAATAAAAAAATATATATATTATTTTTCATTGCATTAATGCACTGGTGGCGTTCTAACTTTTCACTCCCAAAACCCGTATACACTGGTATGGAACTACAACGGCAGATAATAACATGCCAACGTGTTAAACCGCTACAATTGCACCATAACACTCCTCCTGAAGCAGTATTATTATTTCCTCTCTGAGATCGGCGACAGTCGGTTGCCTTGGTGTACATTTACAAAGGATGCCGGCTTCCACAACAATAACAAGTACATATACTGCCACTAGACGATAAGCTGCGCGGCTTTTTCTTTTGTTATGAACCAGGGCCGGCGCTAGTCATTTTGCCTCCCTGGGAGGTGGCGGCAGATGCCGCTCTATTTCGACCCCCCCCCCCCGCCCCCCGGTCATTACGCAGCAACGGAAAATTGAAAATCAATATATTCCTAACTAAAACATCAAAATATAAAATAAATAATGAGACTTCTTATGCTATTTCAATACTATTCAGCGCAAAAGAATATCTCGCTCGATCACAGTTTTCAATAGGCTTATTTTTTTCTTCTCTTCAAATTTTGCCGCTCTGGGCGATGGGACGGTTCGCCCTCCCCTTCCGCCGGCCCTGCTATGAACTTGGTCACCCATCAAAGCATGGCAATTTTAACACAGAAAACAATATGTATCGCATTAAGCAGCAAAAATGACAGCCTCCTCTATGCAATTTCTACAAGAACACGTGCCGGAGCCAGAGTTGAAATGATGTTGGAGCCACATAATTTATTTATTTTGAATAATTCCAAAATTATGAAATATGAACAATTTGTTGCTGCTGTTCGCTGCTCTCTTGCCAAAATGCTTTATTGGGATGCTAACACCATGACTGGCTTCCTCCTTCATGAACTCGTGCACGTTGCTTAGAATTTCCCGAGCTTGGCTATGCAAGGTTTTTGATTTCAACTTCGACAGAACTGGAGGCATTATGGAATTTAACGTTCATTAGCAAACACACACTTTTACATACACACAAGCAATACACGCACACAACGTCAAACCGGTCAAATACTTAGTATAAAATAAAAATATGGTGCTTCCAATCCAACAAAACTCACCGCCACTTTACCTGCCTTTTCCCCTTCCGTGACAGAAATAGTGCCTCATTATTACAGTTGGCAACACTAGTTACTAGCTAGCCAATGAACATGCACTGCATAAAAGAAGCAAGCACTACGCCGTGCTATATTGCCACATTAGCGTCCCTACCGAACGGTGGGAACCGCGAGCTGAAGCGCTATTCAATTGTTTTCAATGATGTTTGCGCGAGTGTGTCCAGGAATGGAATGACAATGTGGCAACAATAGCGAAGGTTTTCGAGCAGGGTAGAACACATGATGTTAAGAGAGAGGGAGACGAAACGAAAATTCGTTTCTACGCAACGGCAAATTTACGTGTGTGGCACTCTACATCTCCTGTGTGTGCCTAATTTAATGGATTGACATCTCTACGCTGGAAGGAACCAGGCAACGTCGACGTCTATAGTGTTTCAAAGGCAACAGATCCCGTTGCAGTAGCACTTGCAGAGACGATTTCACATAGGTAAAACAGCGCTAGCAAAAATGCAGGGGAAGCCCTCGGTAGCTCAGTGGTAGAGCAATGGCACGGATTGCCAGAGACTCGGGTTCGAGTCCTGGTCGAGCCTGCATTTTTCGCTGAAAATCTACGTAGTACATCTCGTGTGTGTGATTTAATGGATTGAAGTAAGTAGTTTTAAATAGTTTTGTGTGTGTGTATGATGTTCTCGTTGCAGTATATCACGATTGGACCTGCGCGACAAGGCTCTAATTACGAGCCGCACCTCTTTCTTAGATTTATGTTGGTTTTGTTTTCCCCTTTCGCCAAATATTTCCGATATTGAGGTTCTACCAAATCTCTTCGTGCGAGGTGGATTACTCGTTGACATTCATCCGTTACGACACTTCTTCTACAAAACCAGAATGGATAAACTTGGCAACGCTGCACACTGATAACCCATTCTGCGAAACAGGAGGTAATCCCTTTTCAGCAGTCGGGGATTCTCCACGATGATAAGAACTAAACACGGAACAGACCTACGCATTACTTCCTAACCAAATTTATCTAATTTGGTTATATTCTACTCTCTTCTGTAGTGTTTCCGTGGCGTATAGAAGTGGGCTTCATTCCTTCCGCCCCCTTTTAATACTTTGAACAGTCATTCTGCCTACGACACACGCGCTTCCAGTCCAGTCACCTTTTGAACTTGATTCAAATTCATAGTATTTACCATTTCTCGATTATCAACTAACATTTGATATTTTCATTGTCATCAGCACTGTTTATTGTTATAAAATTCCTGAATACAGATAAAATATATTTTATATCAGGACATCAACAGAGAAAAAATTAAATTAACAAATGAGAAGCGCGTGTAACAAATATATATATACTTTTTTACTTTTTTTACTTTTTTTACTTTATATATATATACAGGGCATGAAATTTCTAGTTTGAAATAAGTCGCTGGATTAAAATCTTTGGTCGCCACTATTTCATATTGATAAATAATAAAAATATGAGCAATTATTAAAAAGTTAGGAATGAATGTTTGTGTAGCGCTGTCGTTCTGCACTGAAGTACCACTTATCAATCTGAGCTGCTGGGTCAAACTCTGATAGGGGAAGGGGGGGGGGGTCCGTTTACGGAAACTGAGCAAATCATCCAGTGTCTCAGTCTTCAGAGAGTTCCTGTAAGTAGTCTTTGAGTTTGTTGTGACAGCTGAAATCTCTCTCACATGAAGCTGTGCTCACTGGTAGAATAGCACAAAATGTCAAAATCTGGAGCAAATTGGGGAATCTTGCCGAACACTCCACACTGTGGATCTTCTCCAGCGTCTGATTCAAAGCTGGAGAGGAAACAAAAGTTTGTATTCTGTCCACTCTACTGACAGAACATCCATTTTCTCATTATAAAGGATCGGGTTAAAGTATATGTAGATCTTTATTTCTTCTATCCCAAACTGAAGAATATTTCCTTTAAGAGACCAACCCAAGGTGTCGAAAACATGCAGAGATGCAATCGCATCTGTTGATACAGATTGCAATCTTTCTGTGATGTACACCTTCGCATTGTTAATTAAGTTTCCTCTAACAGTCGGAAACTCTTTCTCTCCGTTTTGAATGTTTGTGAGCTGCACATCCCTGATCTTCCCTGAAATGGATACATGGTCCAAGAAATCTTGTTCGCTTGGTCCAACATTAGATTCCAGGTCAGCCAAAACTGAAATACAGTGTTCAATTCTTATTTTCAGAGATGTAATCAAAAGATTCTTATTTTGTCCTGCCAGGCTTAAAGGGTTCAATTTCCCGTAGAAATCCAAAAGGAAGTACAGAAGCTTAACAAATTTAAATTGCTTCAAACCTTTCAGCAAATCCTTAGCTCTAGCGCCATCGTTGTCTTTTCCATGGGCCACCTGTTCAAGATGGGTCACAACAGCTTTCCATGATTGCAAGAGAGCTCTTACTGCTTGCTGGCTAACCACCTAATAGTGTGGATATCACTGAGTTTTAGAATTTCTTCTATAACTTCTGCCATTTCTCTCAAGAGGTGAAGTCTTGAGGCGTGTTTGACACACATTTGAAACAACGAAATTTTAGTCGCCAGCCCAAAACCTTTGGTCGCCAATGGCGACCTGGCGCCCGGAAATTTCGCCTGTGTATATATATATATATATATATATATATATATATATATATATATATATATATATATATGTCCTCCTCCGGGTTAAGGCGTTCACTCGTCTTGAGATCGTTCGCTGCGGGACGGCGTAGGTTCGAATCCGGCTCTGGTCGGAATTTATTCGGCCTACGTATAGGGCCGGTGGCAACCCACCATCGTGAGGAAATTGGGGAGCTCCGAATGAGTGAGCGGTAACCCGGTCGAGAAGACCTACAACGGCTGGGGGTTCGTCGGGCTGACCACCCGTCACCCCAATACTGGTGTAAGACCTCCACGATATAACAGGTGACGGAGGAACAGTGTGGGAGGGAGACCAGCAGTCGGTAGGTAAGCCAAGGCTCTCAAGGGCTGTCGCGCTATGGGTTATTATATGTGTGTTTGTGTGTGTGTGTGTGTGTGTGTGTGTGTGTGTGTGTGTGTGTGTGTGTGTGTGTGTGTGTGTGAGTGTATGTGTGTGTGTGGAAGTGTGTGTGTGTGTGTGTGTGTGTAGGTGCAGCACCAAATCATCAGGTAACATGTAGCTGTAGCTTAGTTTTCTTGACGGATTGATTGATTTGGTTTATATTCTTCCACTTTTTCCTAATCGCCAAGATCAGGATGAGTGAAGATGTGATGATGTAATGAAACTGATGAAGAGACGCTCACAAAGAAAACACGTGCCCAAGCCGGGATTCGAACTGAGACCTTCCCATATAATGAGAAATTCGAAAGTACCGTTGTGCGTTTTTTTTTTTTTTTTTGCTTTACTGGGAATATTTCTGCATTTTCTAACATATTTGAATTTTTTATAACATATTTTTCCATTTTTATGACATAATTACATGCATATTTTACAGTTTTATAGGACATAAAGTTCCGGGCCCTACTTATATCAATTCTGGATCTCACACGCAAGTAAACCTTAACGTTGAAGATACATAGCAACAAAAGGATCAATATTGCTATGCTTTTCAACATTCAGCTTCAATGGCAAGTCTACGCATGTTACTTTCCGGCCTGGCAAAAATTCACATCTTCCGCCGCGCTGTTTAAAATATTTTGTTTGATTGAGATGAGTAAAAATTACAAAATATGACAATAGCTACTTTTTCCGAGAATCTCTTGAAATCTTTAAAAAGAAATTAAAATAATTGCGACAGAAAAATCATTATTTTATACTTAGAATCATCCTGCAATAACAGTCCTTTAATAAAATTTTACTCTTGGGCAGCCCTATAGAATAAAGTCGGCCGGAGCGTGGTGCTGATCACATCACCTCCACGATAGCCTCGATTGTGAATGCGTGGGCTTTACCACCGTATCCAATCATGTGCCTTCAATATACAAGGGTTAGCTTTACATGTATTTCCAATTATCAAGGGAATTTTTGCCTTGTGGGATAAACGATTATGCTTTGAGTACACCAGCACAGAAATGTACGCACAACATGATTCAGTACAACTTATGCCATTTGTATTCAGAAACCAGTGCCACGGATGAGTGGATATAAAGACTCGAGAATTCTCTGGTAGTGATTGATTGATTGATTAAGTTGGTGTTTTAAGTCCACTTTATGCACAGTAATGCTAATCTGGACTGGACCTACAGTTTAAAGTGAGATCCAAACCACTATGTGCCTCCATCGGGTATCGAACCCGGGACCCCTTGATTACAAGGTGACGACGTGGTGATTGAATATGTAATCAAGGTTCATTTCCCACAATGCTTTCTTTGCAATGTTTAAAATGAATAATTATCTGATACGCATGGATATACTTAAGATTTTCTTGATTTTTTCACCTATTTTGTTTTTTCTGCACCTTTTTTTTGCACCTAAACAGTCAAAAGTTTGCACCTTGACATCCGGTCTCTACTGGTGATACTTGTAAAAGTATAACATCATTAAGCCTTGTTTCCATGATATAGAAACTAAATATGCTGACCAAGGCAGAAATTTATTTTATTATAAAACATAAACTAAACGTAACGTTCCAACCATCTAACGTTAAGTTTAGTTTATATTTTATAATAAAATAAATTTCTGCCTTGGTCAGCATATTTAGTTTTTGTAAAAGTAGTTCTGAAATTATTAATTTCTGGTAAATATTGCGTCACGTAAATGACACACTTTATTTTACGCCGGCCCCCGTGGCGGAGTGGTTAGCGCATAGTGCTACGACCTCAGGGGTCTCGGGTTCGAATCCCGCCTTTAGTATGGGTGTTCATTGTGAGTGCTACTTCATCAATTTCATTACTCATCCTCATCTTTGATATTAACCAAAAGTGGCAGAAAAGCGAAGTAAAATAAACCAAATCAATCAATCGTTTATTTTAATTCGCTTTTCTTTCACTTGCGGCTGATCGCGGCGATGCGGATGAGCAGAGAGCTTAAACTGTATCATGATGAAATTCATAAAGGGACACTAATAAAAGACAGACCAGGATTCGAACCCGGGACCCGTGTCGTCGTAGAGCGCTGTCCTAACCACTCCACCACGTAGCTTGGCTTTACTCTTGACGTAGGGGAACAATTAATACTGTGTAATCCCTTATAGTTACCTTCATGGAAACATTTAAGGGTTTAAACAATAGCAGCTATATACAAAAGATATTCAAGATTTACTTGATTAAATTATAAATGAACGACATACCAAGATGTAGACGTTTCTCAGGATCACAAAAGAATTCAAGCGTTGCAAATGGTTACTGCCTGACTTCTATTGACAGTTTCCTACTGTGGGTTCGTATGGCATTGCTTGGTGGTTCCCAGCATGCATTATTAAAATACATGAGGATTACGTTCAACATTATCTCTTAGAAATGTTTCATAATATACTAAAGCTGTCACGAAACATGAAATTGTAATTAGATCGAAACGGTATATTGACCACAAACCATAAGAGAAGTATGTCGAAGTATAGGCGCATGTACTCTTCGTGTTAAATGTCAGATAGTATGATTTTGCAGGTAATACTCACGCACACATGAATAAAACAAAATGTTTCATGCTAATCAGTATCTTGTTTTCGCAATTTGAATAGCTTATGTAGGGTGATTGAGTAAATGCGTGCAAAATGCAAACAGGAAATAGGTGATACACAGACACATATTTAGAAATATATTTATTGCCGTCCAAATCAAATGTCTGAGAAATAATAATATAAATGTTTAAATTAAAGTAAATATATTATGTTTATATGAAATTAAAATAATAAATTGAAATATGTGTGTTAATTAATATTGTATTGTTATTATTTAAAAAGACGGTATCAGAATAGAGATATAACAACATATAATCATTATTTAGCCTACGTGTGGTTAAGATCGCAAAAATTTATATAAAGACAACTGCTCTGGCAAGGAAATTAATGTCAAATAGACAAAGAATTGAATGTTTATTAAATAACAAAAAAGGATGTTAAAGCCAGTTGACGAAAGTAAAGTTCCTGATATACATATTATCAGAAGTAGTAGTGTGCATAAATCATCTTTGGTACGTCCTTGAAAGCGTATTATCCTATAATAATCATTTCACTTCAATAAGTTCGGAGGAAAGAAATAATCCTTGATCATACAACAAATGCTAAGCAAATATATTTTCATTATTTAATTTTAATACCCGGTAAGTATTTGGGGGGTTTCAGACCCCCTGAATTCCTCCCCCCTAAATACATCCTTGGTGATGCACCACTGAACAGTTGGAGATAGGGAGTGTACCTAGCGTGCGAGAAGCCAGCGTATAGAGATATGGATGGGTTGAAACATGTCGAGCTTAGCGCGTAACGTCCTCCACAGAAATGACAATTAAGTGGCAGGTATGGACAGGCAGTGACACTGCCACTGTCCAATGAGTAACGATATTTATTGACATTTGTTCTGTTAGATGGCGCCGCCTTGTAATCAAGGGGATCCGAATTCAATATCCGGTGGACACACATTGCACAGTGGTTCGGGTCCCACTTTAAACTGTAGGCCCAGTCCCGATTGACCTATCTGTGCATAAAGTGAACTTAAAGAAACAATTCAATTCAATGTATTGACATTGATTTACGGGTATGAATTACATAGTATAATATGATTGCAAACCGGTGTTAACGCACAATTAGGTACCTCAGAATCACAACAGTTTTTCAAAATGATGGCGCCAAACACAAGGCAAGCATGACGAGATTCTGGGGAACCCTCAAACATTCGTATCGAGTAAAATCACATCGCAGGAGACGACAATAATGGCATCTAATTCCATGATATACTTCTTTTCCAGTCTTACGGCGGACGCTCTATATGCTGGCAAGGGAAGTGGGGAGCAGGGAAGTGACCAATCCAGCGCGATAACAAACGCAGCAGCCTGTAGAACGAGGGGCATGTAATGGTTCCTCCCCTCGACGTCGTAACTCTCGGCGCCACCGCTGTTGTCTGGTTGGTCTCCTGCTCACCACTTCCCTTGCCACCATATAGAGCACCCGCCGTAACATTAGAAAAGACCTATAGTATCCTCTGCGATCTCATAAACACATTATTTGAGGTATAACCAGAAAAAAAAAAAACCAAGTGGATTCAGGTCGCGTGATCTCGCAGGCCAGGGTATAGTGCTTTCCCGTCCAATCCAGCAACCCAAAGGTCAAATCATGGTGGTTGAGGCACACTGCAATGATGTTGAGCTCAGCGTATTTCTGTACGCTGTCTTCCTCATTGCGAATTGGTCAATGGTGCATCAGTATTGCCTGTTTTCTATTTGCACTGTATATTAATAAAATTCACCTAACAGGGGAAAATATTTGATCATTCTACACAACCTATTTGAAGTGATGTAACGTAACGATGATAACAGAGAGCGACCTGTGTAAACGAGACAGGACCGAGACTTGCATGCAGGGGCTATTGTTGGAATATGTTTTATTTGAAAATTCACCTACATGAAAATTATTTTATTGTGCGATTTATTCAGATATACTTTTTAGTGAAGAAGTAAAGTTTTGGGTGAACCTGAAAATAATGCATGCTCAAAATTTTAATGTTCTGTTTGTATCTATACTCTGTCCCGACTGGAGCAAGGCAGCGCATAGTGGCTGAGAAGGCAAACAAAAACTACTTGCGCAGAGACTTTGTTTTCGTTGAATTTCAATACGGCGTCATCAATATAACTGCAGCATGAAACTGCCATTTCAACTTTATGTAGGCTACATGTGACTTCGAAAATATTGCACTATTATATTGCACAATATTTCGCAGTTAAAGTTTAACGGTTTGCTTGTTAATTAAAAAGAAAAGCAAAACAATAAACGGGCTGTCATGTCACCGTCTTTCTTCGTAAGCCAAGTTACGTTCACGATGTCACCTCTATTTGAGATGACTATACTGAACGTAACAACAACTGGCGGTTGACCTTGATGGCCGTTTCTCTCCCCCAATCATTTTCGGGGCGTGTGGTCCGATGGGTGTCAACAAACTCAGTTGCGAAGTAAAACCTGAAGGGATCACATCGCTCTCCCGAAGCAACGTTGCCAAGCATACTTCTGTTTTTGCCAGTTGCCTTTATATGACTGTGTGTCCGCCTGCATTCCGACCTGTGGGTGGTCCTTCTGGAAACTTCAACGTGCAGAACCACGTGTGCAGTTGAACCCGCTGATTTCTGGTATTGACCGAGAAAACTCTTTCTCAATTTACAGTACGTCTGGCAACATGTATTGAACCCAGCGCTCATTTGTTTCGTCCCGCAAACAACGCTCGGTACCTTGTGACTCGAAATTGCCCGATCTTAGTCGAAGAAAATTCAACTGATCGCTGATTCGCTGTTTCCCAGCCGCCTGTTGGAGTTGCGTTTAGTATAGAATGAGAAAATTAAGCATGGCGTCGGAAACCGCTTGGCATATTAAGGACAGACGCACACATATTATGCTATATTAACCCTATAGTATCATCAGTGTCGTGACATACAAGCATAGAAACTTTCAAATTTAAATTGAAATATACAGGGTGACCCGTTTGAGATGTCAGAAAACTAAACCGTTATATACAAGAGGTTAATGTACGTATCTCCGAGCAGCTTGTTGTAATATAAACAGAAAGGATGTAAGTTTCTAATGAGTGGAGGTTTACAGACTTCAGCCACATGGCGGCGCTAATGTTCATGTAACAAAGGTGGTGGTCACGTCACAACAGGGCACACAGTATGTCGTATGGTATGCAAAATTTTCGAGTATTACATGCATGCCATTGCCGCCACGCAGCTGAAGACTGTAAACCTCCATTCACTAGAAACTTACATTCTTTCTGCTTATATTACAACAAGCTGCTCACAGATATCTACATTAACCTCTTGTAGATAACGGTTTATTTTTCTTACATCTCAAATGGATCATCCTATATTATTTATTAGAATATAAAGGTAGTTAATGATTATAAACTGCAGTTGTGCGCACCCTAAATATATTTTAAAAATAAATCATTAAAATTATATTAATTAAAGTTAATAACCTTAATACTTTAAAAACGGTCACGGCCATTTAACTATAGTTGGAAAGAAGCGGAAATTGACGGTACTAGACCGTTATTTATTCAGTCAAATTTTTGCAGTGTGGAGTTAGGACAAATCACATGAATTTAGTGTGATCTCAAAAAGAATGAATTTTTCATCAACAAGTAGGATTTACAATAAAAATATATTTTGTCACTATTGAACTATTTAACCTTAAAATTTTGCATATAACAGACAGCAGGTACAACAGTGATGAAAAAAATCCGTTTTCTGCAGATTTAGAAAAGAATAGTCGCACATTTTGACTTGACATTACCAGATAATTTTGTTCTGGTGGAATCAAGGGCGGATGAAATATTTTCAGGTGGGGGTCCTCTTACGTAGTCATGACAAATAAGAGTACCTGTCTCGTTCACTTTCTTTCTTCCCACCTTCGCATATCTGTCCCTACGTAACTTTTCTTTCATTTTTTATCTCTTGCTTTCCATCTTTCTTTTTCTGTATTCCCATATATCTTTCATTCATTCTTTATCTCTTACTTTCTATCTTTCATTTTCTATATTCCCATATATCTTTTCTTTCATTCCTTGTCTCTTGCTTTCCATCTTTCTTTTTCTATATTCCCATATATATTTTCTTTCATTCCTTGTCTCTTGCTTTCCATCTTTCTTTTTCTATATTCCCATACATCTTTTCTTTCATTCCTTATCTCTTGCTTTCCACCTTTCTTTTTCTATATTCCCATATATATTTTCTTTCATTCCTTGTCTCTTGCTTTCCATCTTTCTTTTTCTATATTCCCATACATCTTTTCTTTCATTCCTTGTCTCTTGCTTTCCATCTTTCTTTTTCTATATTCCCATATATATTTTCTTTCATTCCTTGTCTCTTGCTTTCCATCTTTCTTTTTCTATATTCCCATACATCTTTTCTTTCATTCCTTGTCTCTTGCTTTCCATCTTTCTTTTTCTATATTCCCATACATCTTTTCTTTCATTCCTTGTCTCTTGCTTTCCATCTTTCTTTTTCTATATTCCCATATATATTTTCTTTCATTCCTTGTCTCTTGCTTTCCATCTTTCTTTTTCTATATTCCCATACATCTTTTCTTTCATTCCTTGTCTCTTGCTTTCCATCTTTCTTTTTCTATATTCCCATATATATTTTCTTTCATTCCTTGTCTCTTGCTTTCCATCTTTCTTTTTCTATATTCCCATATATCTTTTCTTTCATTCCTTGTCTCTTGCTTTCCATCTTTCTTTTTCTATATTCCCATATATCATTTCTTTCATTATTTATTTCTTGCTTTCCATCTTTCTTTTTCTATATTCCCATATATATTTTCTCTTTCATTCTTTATCTCTTGCTTACCATCTCTCTTTTTCTATATTTTCATATATCTTTCTTTCATTCTTTATCTCTTGCTTTCCATGTTTCTTTTTCTATATTCCCATATAAATGTTCTTTCATTCTTTATTTCTTGCTTTCCATCTCTCTTTTTCTATATTTTCATATATCTTTCTTTCATTCTTTATCTCTTGCTTTCCATGTTTCTTTTTCTATATTCCCATATAAATGTTCTTTCATTCTTTATTTCTTGCTTTTCATCTTTCGTTTTTTTCTGTTCTTATCTTTTCTTTCTTCTATATCCGTTTTTTCCATTTTTTTCTGTGTTCGTATTTATGTTTCCTTTATCTCTTTCTGTTTCCATCCGTCTTTCATTTTATCTCTGTTGCTACATATTTTCTTTCATTCTTCATCTCTTTATTCCTCTGATTCTTTAACTCTCTCTCTCTCTCTCTCTCTCTCTCTCTCTCTCTCTCTCTCTCTCTCTCTCTCTCTCTCTCTCTTCGCCTTGTTATTTCTAGCTAGATATTTCTTTTACACTTTCATTCTTGCTATTTCTATCTGTTTCTACCATCCTTTATGTCATTCTTTCTATTTTTTTATTTTTCCTTTTTTTCCCCTTTCTTTCTTTTCCTTCTTTCCTTCTCCGCCTTTCTCTTTCTCCTTCTACACTTCTACTTTCTCTTCATTCCCGCCTGTCACATTGTGTAGCTCTCTTCATCTCTCCGTGTGTGTTATTTCTTCTACTATAACTGATCCTCAAAATTTCTTCTGCAGGCCATTTAGGTGGTCGAAGACTTTATCAGAAGGGGCTGCAGCCGACCCTTTCGCACCCGCTGGCGACGCCTCTAGATACAAAGGCAAAGATGAATATGATTGACTTTGACCCTAAATGTTCAAGGTCACAAAAAGAGGTTACGGCTGAATGTTGCAGACACAGACAGCAATATCCCGAGGTCATTGTCTGGCGTGATATGTGTCAAGTCAGCACTTGACCTCATCATGGCGTTGTTTATCCAACTTGTCGTTAGCTTCATTAAAAGCTTACTGGAAACTCAGCAGTTGGGCAAAGATCAAACGTGTCTGTAAACAATGAAAGTTCTCCTGAAGACTGGGTTGAGGAGACGTTTAGCTAATTACTTGCAAGAAACTTCCACACATCTTTCACCACCTGCAGCGGCAGGGAGTGCAAGAGGGTTGCACCCTTGATTTTAATATATGTATGTGTGTGTGTGTGTGTTTATATATATATATACAGGGTTACTAATAACCCTGTATAACAAATTTAAATCCATAAATAACTTTAACTTTTAATATAAATTCTAATGAAGTGACCTCAGTATCCTCCCGGTTGCGTAGTAGTTATGTTGTCGCCTTGTATTCAAGAGGATGCGATGGTATTTCGGGTACCTTTTTAATCTGTAGTTCCAGTACCGATTAGCCTAAGCTAATGATGATGATTTTATTGACAAACTTTGTTTCAGTGATGATACTACGTTCCATGTGACAGGAAAGTGAACAAGCAAAATGTTCGCATCTGGGAGACTGAGAATCCTCGTCAAATCGTTGAAGTTGTGCGTGATTCACCGAAGACTAATGACTAATGTGTTTTGCGCCATTTCATCTACCGAAGTGTACGGTCCGTACTTCTTTCACGAAGAAATTGTGACTGGACAAACATTCCTACACATGCTTACTACAAATTACCTTAATAACAGACTGTCAGACTGCTGGATTGGGCGATCTACTCAACATGATCATCAACAGTTACTATGTTGGTCACCAAGATCCCCGGATTCAACCCCATGTGATTTTTTTTTCTGCGGGACATCTAAAATACATTGTGTACAACCCTCCTCTACCCTCAGATGTCAATGAACTGAAAGAGCGCATTACTGCTGTCACGGTATCTAGTGACATGTAAAACGCAGTTCGATAAAAATTATTTTTTGTTTATTGATTCATTTTATGCACCAACTTGAAAGTGTGAGGTTGTTTATTTTGTGAATAAACTTGTATCCGAGCCAGACGTCGGGAGTTGAGAGATGGGGTTTTTCTTGAGTGACAGCCGCAGCTTAGAACATGACATATTTGCACCAACGCGGAGATAAGGAAAGATTATTTTCGCCGCTACCGAGCTTGAGTCGCAGCAGGCGTTCGAACCCATGTTCACGGATGACCAGAGATACCAGCTGGAGCTCAAGCCTGCAAGGATCGAAGACGCCTCGGTGACCGAGTTTCAAGACAATGGACACAGGTCATTCGCATCTCCTCCAAAAGCGAAGCCAAGCTACCTGAGCGTGGGTTTCAACGGACGAATTTGATTCTCTTATAAATATACGGTGCTACCATCCCAGACACAGTTTTTACCCGGATTTCATAGAGAGAGCATCTCCGCGCTACACTCTCGCGTGATCATTGTTTTGTGTCCGTGAACTTTGTTTCCTTACGTACCGTGAGCGAATTGCAGATAGAGTTACCAGTGTGCGCCTTATTTTGGTGAAGATTACGCGGTGATTTGTTTTTGCCAAGCGTGGACTACATAATGATGGAGGGCTAAAGAAGATAGAGAAGGGGGCCGTCGCTCCCCCTGACGCCCGCAACGATGCATCGCCATCTTCCGATGAAGCCAGTCAGCCAACGCCAAAGACGACATCAAAGCCAAACACTGCCCAAAGCCCGAAGGACGTCTTCAGAACGACGCCAATCGAAGCCCATCACCAGAGAGAGAGATTGAAGGACGACTCCAGAACGACGCCGATCGAAGCCAGAGGGAGAGATTGAAGGACGACTCCAGAACGACGCTTCCAGAACGACGCCAAATCGAAGCCCGCCACCAGAGATATCCCGACCGGCGCGTGACCACGTACACCCGACGCTAGTGACAAGAGGAAAGCCCGAAGTACTAAGGAGGTGCAAGTACAAAAGATCGTCGCAATTATTCTTCGTCGCGATCGACCTTGGAGGACAATTTCGCCACAAAGGAACCGTGTGCAAGTCCCGCGTCCAGGAGAGATGAATGACCACGCCATGTAGCAGAGTCTGGTACAGTATACTTCAGAGGGTCTCATGTCCATGTAAACGTGCGTCGTCAGTATCAACACCGTACAGTTAACGCCGAAGTCTCACTTATTAGCAAAGTCACTCAGGAAACCCCAAACCTAACCCCCGCGTCTGATAATTTTTGGTATTGTTATAAAAAGGAGTTATTTCATGTTCTGATGTTCTAATTTAATTGTCTGCATTCAGCGTTAGAAGCTCCATTTCATTTCTTTAATATTTAGTGTAAATTGTCAAAGTGTGCTCCATTTCTTGTGTAACCGACCGCCCCGTCGCGCCATTTAACTTGTCAATAGTTGACTGATGAGTCCTTTTTTATTGTGGAAAGCGTAGTTGTTTTTATTTCAAGGTCGTGTGCGTGAAATAGTATTATTTGTTGCATAGTGGTTTTTAAGGTAATTTTTGCTCGCGCCGACGATTGATTAGTGTATTCCGGCAGCTGGAGCCAATTAAGTTTTTGCATCATTATGTAATTGAGTAGTTGTTCTCATGGGACGAGAGAGGCTTGTGTGTAATGCCCCCGTCCGAGAAACTTGTATAATGTCGAGCTTACGACTCGATGCATACGTTCATTCGAACGAAAGATTTAACCACGCCGACCCAATTGTCTTAGTTAACCGCTTTCCGAGGGCTGGCACTTAAGTTAATTTAAAAGAGCACAGGAGCTGGCAGACAAATGCCCTAAATTCACATAAAGGTTTAAAGATAAAACTGAATGATATGTTAATGAGATCCGTGATTTGTATCTATACTTCATATGTAAAAATACCTCATGTGTGTGAAAGAGAGATAGCGTGAATGTTGTGAGAGTGAGGAGGCTTTGTAAACAGTTGTTGATTGCAATAGTTTTTTTGTTGTTACAATATATATTCACTTTTTACCGTTCGTCAGTGTTGTTATTTGACGTTTTTCAGGTACCAGATATTATGCTATTAGTGTTTTTATGATTGTTCGAATCTACATATCAAAGGTAAACAAAACAGTGTAACATTTCAAGGTATTAATCTCCGCCTCGCAATAGTATGACAATAACCGACCGTCTCAGTACCGAACTTGAAAACCTGGACCGAGAGTCACGACCGGTCTCCCGTACACATAACGACGTTTGGCCCCGTGCCGGGGTATGATTGACACGTCATTTCGGGGATCGTGAGTGCACTCGTTACACTGCTGCAGTGCAAACTGTTGATGCAGACACGCTGAAACGGGTCTGGGCGGAATTGGATTATCGAATTGATGTATGCAGGGTAACAAAGGGGGCTCACATAGAACATTTGTGACATACTATGCTCAAATTTTATCAAAAGAACTTGGACAGTTCTAAGAATTACATGTAAAATTTAAAGCAATTTGGACGAAATATAAAAAAAAAATATGAAGAGTTGAAATCGTTCACATCATTTATACTTTGTAGACATATGTTGTATATATATATACGAGGGCCATTTTTCTTGTAGTCGCAACATGTATGAGAAAGATACATGAAAGAAGATACATACCTGGAATAATTTACAATCCTTCAATGCAGTGGCGGCTCGTGGTCTGGCTCTATGGGTGTGCACTTCAGTCTATCGTCCAGAAGTGTTATACCACCCCTGTCAAATACTCACACCCGTTTTACGTACATAATGAAGCTTAATATATTGGCAACCCAAGTTTTGATCACCTTTCACTGAAAATGGGGTTATGACAGAGTTATACGTATTTCATGTTTTTTTACACACGAATGTTTTTACAAATTTCAAATATTTCGGAAATTATCCAGCCAATCACGAGAAGAGCGATGTTATTGTGCAGTATGTAATTCAGCATTCGATAACCTGACAAAATCACTGAAAACATAGAAATACCGATCTACAATATCAATACTATTCTCGATTTGCAAAATATTTCGTAAGAACTTTCTCCCCCGCTCTGCTGATATTAATGAACAAGGAGAATAATAACATTGGCGTACACCAAAGAAGCCGATCCAACTACCACATGGAATAAATCACTTGTAATCTATCTAGCTGTTGTTTATTTCTAATGACAGACTGATCGAACCAAGCAAATCAAGCGAAATCAAGAGAATAATAAATGTTAAAGCAAATAACAGTACTGACTAAGTTCACACTGCCCTGTTTCGTAATCGTACTTCAGAATTTTCCTTCTCTTCCGCCGTATCCATATATTGCTGCAGTTGTTACAGGCTTTGTACCTAACTTCCCTCCAAAAATTCAATAACGTTAAGTCTGCTTTCGCTATGTACAGTTTCCCTATTCATCATGAAATGAAACACTTTGCACTTAAACAGATGACCTTTTGACAGCGTTAAATAATTTTGTAACGCAGTAACAGCCACACAATGCAAAACAGCTGACTATTTGATGCACCCTCCCTCCCCGCGGGTTGATGATTCGGAGACTGCGCCACAGAGGCCGTTTATTTTGACCAAGATGCACGAAGCAAAGGCATGCTTAAAATACCCGTTTTAGTTTCAGTTGCCATCCATCCTCTCCTCCTCTTCTTCCCTGTTATGCTCGGGACATATACCATCGAAATTTCCCTTTCATAAAAAAAATCCCTCAATTTGCGATGATGTATGGGTTGCATCGACTCCGTCGCACGATCTCCAACGAAATGGGTTAATAATAATAATAATAATAATAATAATAATAATAATAATAATTCCTTTATTTAGCGGGCGAGGTTCAGCCGTGCGCTGCTCTGCCACCTAACCCTTGTCATGAGCTACATAAGAAAATATAAGTATATATAATATAATAATATATGAGTACAGATGGAAAGATTGATTACAATAAAGAGACATAAAAAAATCACATTACCTACAATTACGAATATTCTCATTTGAGTAATATTAGCCATAAGATAATATAAATGTGAAATAACAAGAAAATATTTAAAAAAAAGAAAATACAAATGTAAATATTAACATAAGGTTGCATTTAAGTAAATAATAATAATAATAATAATAATAATAATAATAATTTGAAGATATTAATAAAATTCCAATAGTTACAGTTATAGAATATGAGTGTTTTGTCGTTTGTTGAGTGCCAGTTCACTTCTAGTATGTGCTGCTGTTCTGCTGCTGTTCCTGTAGAAGCATTTCTTTCAATTTAATTTTGAAACTCTTATTGAGTTTTATGGATTTAACATTTGTTGGTAGTGCATTCCATGCTTTCGGGGCAGATATAGAAAAGGATGAGGTATATAGCGTAGTCGAATGGTGAGGAATGTCAAGTTCGTTGTGACGACGTGTCATGTGTCTGTGAATTGTGTTGCGATTACATAATTTTTCAAGTAAGTACGTGGGTTTACGTTCAGTTTGCAGAACATGAATGAAAGATAGATAGTGCAGTAGCCTCCTGTTGGCCATTGTTAAAATATTATATCTGTTTAAGATGGGGAAGGATGTGATCGCGTTTATCCAGGCCAAAAGTATATCTGATGCATGCATTTTGTGCGATTTGAATTTTTCTGCTGAGTTTTTTCGCAAGTTTGGACCCATACACAGTGTCACAATAATCAAATAGTGGAAAAATTAAAGATTGAACTAGTCTAAGTTTACATTCTGCAGGTAGTTGATCTTGGAAATGGTAGAGATTTCTCAGAATAAAATATGCTTTTTTACATTGTGCATTGATGTGGGCCGTCCAGTCCAACGTATCATTAACAATCAAGCCAAGATTTTTTGCTGAATTTTTACATGGAATGGTTTCATTATTAATTTTAAGGTCAATTGGCTCAACAATAGAATTTTTTTGCAATTGTTTCGTTCCAATTAGCATATAAAGTGATTTTTCAGGGTTTATCTTAAGTCCATTTGATGTACACCATGTGTAAATATTATTTAAATCGGTGTTGAGTGAGGAAATACTATTTTCTAGCGCTGTACGTCTAGTCGAAAAATACAGTTGTGTATCATCTGCATAGAAATGTGGTGTGAAAAGTTTTATAACTTTATTTAAGTCTGCGGTGTAGAGGGTGAAAAGGAGAGGTCCTAAAATTGATCTCTGCGGAACCCCTGCTTTTAAAACTACAGCTTCGGAGATCTGCGAGGTTGAATTTTGAAGGAATGTTCTCTGTTTTCTATTAAGTAAATAGGATTCAAACCACCTTACGGCTACAGAGTCAAATTTAAAGTATTTGAGTTTAGATATTAACAAATCGTGTTGGACTGTGTTGAAAGCTTTACTAAAATCCAATAATACGAGAAGTGTAGAGCAACGGTTGTCAATTTCGCAAAGAATATCATCTGTAACTTTTGTTAAGGCTGTTGCTGTGCTATGCCGTGCACGGAACCCAGACTGAACTGTAGGTAACAAGTTGTTCGCGTCAACATAACATATTAGTTGCAAAAACACAATTTTTTCTAGTACTTTAGAGAGTACTGGCAATAGGCTTATGGGCCTTAAGTCATCGAAAGAACTGATCTCTTTTTTCTTTTGAAGAGGCAAGACTCGCGCTTCTTTCCATCTTTCTGGAAACACGCCTTTAAACAAAGAATAATTGATTATATGAGTTAATGGAGTCGGTACATATGGTAGTGCAATCTTTAACATCTTAGTGTTTATGCCATCTGCTCCAACACTGTTTGATTTAATTTTATGCACTGCTTTGTGCACATCAATTTCGGTTACTGTGTTAAAACAAAATAATTTATTTTCATCGGTAAAGCTATGGCTTTCAAAGTACTCAATTTGTTGCGTTTTTATTTGAGTGGGAATACTAGATAGATTGCTAATTTGCCCAAAATGATTATTAAGAGCATCGAGCTCGTGTGCTGCGTTCACAAGTGAGGATAAGTTCGCATTGACATTTTTATTATCCAGCACGCCCCACTGTTTTAGTTCACGCCACGTTTCCTTCTTATTTAATTGAATAGCGCCAAATTTAAAAGAGAAGTATGACTTCTTTTCCTGTCGGATGACGGTAGTCGTAAAATTTCGGAGTTCTTTGTAGTGGTTCCAATCGGCAACGTTGTTCGTCCGTTTGAATTTCCTCAGAGCGTTGTCTCGAATACGCATTAATAACTTGACATTAGGAGTTATCCACGGAACGCGCTTCCTCTTAACTCGGGCGGTTTTCACAGGTGCATGGCAATCAAATAAACGTACGATATTGGAGCTAAAAAAGTCTACTTTTTCATCAACGGTATCAAGTGATTGCAGTGTTTCCCACTGAACGTTTGTTATGTCTTCGGCAAAATTGTCTATATCGAAAGAGGAGAAGCTTCTGTAATTCAAATATTTTCTCTCATTAGCGGGCTTCTCATAAAGCAAGTCGATGTACGTGACACAATGATCCGATTTACCGATAGGCACCGTGACGTCGGTTGCCTGCATTCTGGTAACATCATCTATTACTATAATATCTAACAGCGTTTCGCTAGTTTCAGTTATGCGCGTTGGTTTTGTTACAACTTGTGTTAGACCGAAGGAAGATATTATCGATTTTAGAAACCGCGTTTCTGATTTATTTGGTTGTAAAAAATCGCAATTTAAATCACCCAGCAACAAGAATCTATCGACGGACGGGTATATTTCAGATATCACCTCCTCGAGTACCGACAGTTTAGAGTACGCTACATTGGGTGGTCGATAAACAGCGCACATGCCAAGTCGCACATTTTTGTAATATAATATGAAACTTAGCGTTTCGACATCATCGGTGTTCACTCCGATCTCTATTTTCTGTATCTTTAAACCATATTTGTAATACACAAGAATTCCACCTCCCCTCTTGCTACTTCTGCTTTGTGCGATTACTTCGTAGCCCGGCAAGCTTCCGTGATTACACATACGTCTAAATCCAACTTACGCATTACATAATTTAATTCGTCCAATTTCGGAAGCAATGACCTCACGTTAGCGACTCCCGCGCGGAAGAAGGAGACATTTGGCAACGTCTGCGCTGGCGATGGGTCAGTGTCGCCTGGGGGGTTGAGCGACAAGAGGGGTGCCTTGTTTACAGTTTTGGAATTGCAAGGAATGCAGGTTGTCTTCATGCTATTCAGTGCTACCAACTATTGAGTGCAAAAAAGAAGAAAAAAAAAGATTGACAAGTTAGCAAAGACTTACATCTGCCAAGAGCATACAGCAGATGCGACACCATACCAAACGTAGTTTTACGAATTTCTAGCATCACTGACACATAACACTTAACACTATGATCACCGATTTAAACTTTGGTTACACACATTCGCTATTGGAGGGGGGGATAAAAATGGAAAAAATAAAATTAAAATAAAAAATAATAATAAAGAAAAAAGAGAAAAAATGTCTGAGAAAAAAAAATATATATATATACACACACAGATAGTTACTAAATGATGTTTTTTAAAGTATTTTCATTCTTTAGCGGCTACGGATTGATAAGATTTCAGGTCGGTAGATGAAGATGAAGATGCACTATAGTTAATACACATTTACACTTAAGCACCAACATAAACTGTTCATGAAAGTGGGGGGGCGGTAGGGTACGATCACAGTAGATCCAGTTCTCTCATGCACGTGATGGTGTTCATTCTGCCGTTCTCCGCACGGACGACGATCCTTCCGTCCTCGGTGTAGCAGTTTCGTCGGCCGAACTTGTCTTTGGCCGCACGTAAGATCTCTTGGCGTACGGCTGTGAGGGACTCCGTGATGAATATGGAACTCCCTGCTTCCTTGAGTTTCCTCTTGGAGGACCATACCAGGTGGCGGGTCCTATATGACGCAAACTTTACGATGATGCATCGTCTTCCTTCCTGCAGGGCGTCGGCCACAGAGCGATTCGGCTTCCCCAAGCGATGGCATCGGGCAATGTCCTCGCTTTTCACGTCCAGCTGTAGCGTCTTCTGCAGAACGTCAAGCACCTTTTCTTCTACGTTCTCCTTTATTTTCTCTTGAATTCCATGGATCAGTAGACATTCTCTTCGTGAATATTGTTCCATGGCGTCGATCTTGCCTTCATTTTGTGCAATTCTATCCCGCAACGAGGCCAGTTCTTCCCTTTGTAGCCTAAATTTCTCCTCGATTCTGGCCTCCATCTTTGCAAGGGCTGCCTGCAGTTTCTTTATGGCTTCTAAATTCTGCGGAGTATCGGTCGTGTTTACTCGCAATTCACTCTCCATTGCTACCTTGAAGGAGGCTAACTCGTCCCGCACTTCCTTTTCAAAGTTGTTGAGGCGATCGCTGAGTCCCTGGTCTTTTCCGGTGGCGCGTGGCATGTTGAGTTGGTACGCCTGATTTCGAAAGCGAACGGGAGGATCTGTCTGTGATGGAAAACAGCCTAACTTATGACTTCTCTTCTTCGATTATACCCTTCTACCAATGGATGGACGTATTTAGGTGTTCTATACACACTTATACAACTTTTGTTTATGTGAACACAAGTCCAGCTACCTAATATCCAGCAAAAAATAACGTAAAACCCGGAGCCGATGTAAACGTTACTAACTATCGGGCGCCATCTTTACCAATGTTTGCAACACTTCATTTGCTAACACACCGATCGCTGTGTTCCCGGCCTTCCTAAATGATGCAACCTCCCCTCACACGGCGTTCAAGCCAAAACACCCAATCAGCGTCCTCTACGCGACTGCTGCAACAGCGTCATAACGAGCGAAACTACCATAGTGTTCCTGCCCACGGATCACGGAACACTTGGTGTTTCGAAGGAGATAGAGTTTAATAAGTAAGTATAATGATTTGCATTTCAGATTTATTTGGGTGTGCACTTGCGAATGTGCGAAAAGGCAGAAGCCGCTTCTGCTTCAGTGTAATCTCCTGCTGCTGCGTGAACACATTTACAAACATCTGGCAGTCGTTGGATGCCATTGATGATAGCTCCCGTTCATGCCAGTGTGCGCAGAGATCGCCCTGTGGCTTGAATGATGTTCGGGACGTTTCCCCCTCAGCGGTTCCTTCATCTTGGGAAGCAAATCAAAACCGCAGGGACTCATGTCAGGAGAATAAGATGGGTGCTCCAACACCACCCAACCCCATTGTTGCAGTACGTTCTGCATCACTTGTGCTGATGACATATGTGTGTGGATCTGTTGCCGTGCGAGGATGCCGCTGATTCACGACCACTTCAAATGCTTTGGCCCATCTGGCAACGGTACGATACGGTAAAGCGTGGTCCCCACATGCCTCTCACAGTCCCTCACGGCCACTCACCAAGAGATCTTGCGAGTGGCTAAAGACAGATATGGCCTGCGCTCTTGGTACACAGAGCACGGAGAATGGCAGGAAACATACCGCCACCCGCATGAGAGATCTGGAGCAGCTGTCGTCGTAGTCTCCCCTCCTACCGGAAGTGACCCAAGATCAAATACACAAGGACTGCATTCACCTGAACTAAATATTGTGCTTATCTAATCCGTTGCCGCATAATAACACGTACTTTAAGTTCTTCACTATATAATATTATTATTATTGAATCTGATTTAGCAACAATAGTGTATGCGTATGCGTGATTACGTGTGCGCTCGTTTCTTCTTCATTTTATCGCATATATATTCAACATATTCTTTTTTATATATATACTTTTCCTTGCCCTATTAAGAGTGACGTAATGAAGACAATGTGTGAAATCGTGTTATCTCAGTGTTCAAATATCAACCTGCTCGACCTGTCATTTGTTCCACGAGACAAGGTAAGCCTTTACTCTTTAATAGCAAGTATTCAATAGTTGGTAAACCTGAAAACATCCAAAGTTGTTCACTGCAATCCTTGCAAGGGCTCAAATGTGAGGAAGGTTCCCGTTAACCCCCAAAGTAATGACCAGCTGCTGGGAAGGGGAGGGCCAAGCAATGACTCATTTTTCCGTGTCGCTCTCGCGAATGTCAGATCGCTAGTTCCGAAAATGGATGAACTGCGGCTTGTTGTAAAAGAGGTAGACTTCGATTTGATTTTCATTACAGAAAGCTGGATAAAGGACGGAACACCACTATCTCTTATTAGTATACAGGGTTATGAAGCGGTAACAAAAAATAGAAAAAAGAAAAATGTGGCAGAATTGTAGTTTTTCATAAATCTAACTTAACTGTTCGAACAATAGAGACGAAAGTAAATACTGAAGGCATCGAAACATTAACTTTGATTCTGAAGTACATGAATAAAAAGTTTGGTGTATGTTCCATATACAGACCGCCCAATGTCCCATACACAAAACTTACATTGTTCGAAGAATTAATCTCGGAAATATATCCACTAGTTGATAATCTCTTCCTATTAGGAGATATAAACTGCGATTATCTCACCCCCAAATAAACCAGAAACACGTTTTTTAAGATCGATTTTTGATTCATTTGGACTAACGCAAATAGTTAATAAACCAACCCGTATCACCGGAAAAAGTAAAACTCTGCTTGACATCATAGCCGTTGACAATACAGAATTACTGTTTAAAACTGACGTCACTGTCCCAATCGGTAAATCAGACCACTGCGTTGCGTACGCTGATTTCTTGTTGCAGAAACCGGAACCTCAAGCGAGTTACGTTTATTGTAGAAATTTTAATACCTTCAACGAAGAAATGTTTGCAAAAGATATAGCTGATGTAGATTGGTCAAAGCTTTACTCATTTGATGATGTTAATGAAAAAGTGGAGTTTTTGACCTCAAATATACAAAATGTTTTTGACACGCACACACCTCTAAAAATCGTAAAACACAATAAGAAAAATGCACCGTGGAACACCAGTAATTTTAAATTGTTGATGCGAATCAGAGATAACGCGCTACGAAATTTCAAACGTTCGAACAATCCAAGCGACTGGCAACAATATAAAGAACTCCGGAACTTTACAACAACTGTCATAAGACAAGAAAAGAAATGTTATCTTAGCTTCAAGTTTGGCGGGAAAAATTTAAACCGGAGAGAAACATGGAATGAGTTGAAACAATTGGGCATTGTTAACAACAAAAAGTCTCACGATAATACATCCTCGCTCATAAGTACCACTGAAGATGTAGATGCTGTTAATGACCATTTGGTAAAATTTGCAATGAATCTGAAATTCCTCCTTCACTTAAGGCTCAGCAAATAAAGCATTTCGAGAACCAACCTGTTCCACCGCTGAACAATATTTTAACTTTACTGAGGTAACTGAAAAAGATGTACATAAAACTTAAATGTTACAAGTTTTCTCCATCATTAAACTGGTTTGAAACATATCTATTTAACAGACGTCAAAGAGTCGTATTACATAATTCACGATCTCATGTGTGTCAACCTATAACGCTAAAAGCAGGCGTGCCACAAGGATCGATATTAGGCCCCCTCCTCTTATGGAACACTTAGGAATCTGAATCGTTTCCGTTACTTCCCCCCTGCGGACTCGTCCAAGCATTAATCTACCCATTGTTCGACTAATGTTTACGGCTCTCAACTCTCGTAAAAGCTCAGTAAAAAAAATACAAATGGTGCAAAATGCGTGCTTCCGATACATTTTTCAAGCAAAAAGATCCAATCATATTCTTCCATTCTTAAATAATAATCAGGTTCTTACCATGGCAAACAGAAGGAAGTTGCACTATCTCTGTTTTATACGCCGCATACTGACAGAAGGTAAACCGCAGTACCTGTTTGAGAAGATGCATTCCCGTAGGGAAATCCATCAGTATGTTACCCGTAAGCGGAACAACTTCGATTTATCCCATCACTCTACCAAGGCCTACAAATCATCTTTCTCCTTTTCGGCTCCCAAAGCATGAAATGCATTGCCTGCGAACATTGCTAGTGTAAACAACCCATTAAATTTCAAAGGTAAAGTCAAAGATCTGCTGTTGGTGGAACAATGGCAGAGTCGGGCACATACTGAAGGCATCAAGTCACTCACTATATGGATTTGTATTATTGTATTATTATTACTATTGTCTTTTGTATTTCTAGTTACACTTTTTTTTGTATGCAACTAATTCCTATGTATTTTTTTCTTTTTTAATTTTTTTGTATCTGTGTATTATTTTACATTTAGCTTACTGCTCTATACCCAGTTTATATCATCTTATATGTATTTTCATATTGACAAGGGTTAGGTGGCAGAGCAGCCCTTGGCTGAACCTCGCCCGCTTAATAAAGGAAATTTATTATTATTATAATTATTATTAAACCCTTGTGAATGTTTAGGTGCAGTTGAAGGGGAAATGTAACAGTTAAAGGAGAATTAAATTGTTTCTTGGTGTCAGGGATGGGACACAGTACAAGACAAAAGTAATAAAGTTAAAATGTCAAAATAAAGCTACAATATGTAAAGTACCTTCTAGTTAATTATGTATAATACTTGAATTTTTATCCAACAGACAATTTTAGATTGTTCACTCAAAAGATAGGATAAAGTTGCAGCATTTCATTTAATTTTGAAAATTGAGATTCAGGTGCACTTTGACAGGGAATACTCTATTATTATTATTATTATTCAATATATTTTTATATTTATATTTTCATATTCAACATGGCGCCTGCCTCTGATCACTGTGGAATTTGCTCCAAAGGAATTTATGGAAAGCAACAGGTATTGGCATGCTGTCTGTGTAATACAAGGTTTCACGTTAAACCATGTTTGAAACTTTCTAAATATGAAGTTGAATTTTTTATGGTGAACGACATATATACCTATAAATGTATGAAATGTTTACAACAGCGCAGCGATGAAACTCCTGTGACGCCACGACCCGTTCCGGTGAATCGTGTAGCTACTCGCGATAGTGCCAATGAAAACATGGACATAAATAGCGAAAATAATGAAGAAATGGCAATACATAGTGATAATAGTGATAAAGATGATATTGATCAAGAACATAAACTTGGAGGACAAAAGCCAGGTAATGTAAACTGTGTCAGTTGCTGCCATGTTACAGACATTATGTCAACATTGATCTCGACAGTGCAGAATTTAAGTGATCAGATTCAATCTCTTAAAGCCGAAGTGATTGTATTGAAAGAACAGAATGAAGAACTAATGAAAACCGAAGAACAAAGGATTCCACAAAACACTTATGCACACGTAATTCAAACGAATCTTCCGAAAGAAAAACAAAACACAATCGGAATGCCCTGCAGTACTCCTTGTTTATCTACAGTAGCTCACAAAACTCACACAGATAAGGGATCTGTAAGTTTCTAGGTCAATCAGTGCAGTCGATAGAAAACAACCAGGTTCCAAAAACACTCGTCAAGCTTCAACCTTGCAAAATGTAAACAAACAGGTGAACGTGAAGAAATCAGTGCAAGGTCAGAATCCATCTACTAGGTTAGCAGTGCAACGCAATCCTTTTCCTCAGAGAGCTCTATTTGTGACTCGACTTCATCCTGAAGTTTCAAATACTGACCTTCAGCAATACATTGCTGAAACTTCTTCCGTAAAGAAAATGGTATGTACGTACAAGGCTGTACACACTCCTTGCGGAATTCCACTTTAGAGTACCTATGCGCACAACTCGCAATACAAGGTTATTTTATACAAAAAAACCTAGACTAGAAATTCAAAAAAAGATCTCTCTTTTATATACTTGCAGCACAATACAATGATCTCCCCTCAAGTATTGATATATTTTCCTCCGAGTTTGCCTTTCGGTCTTCTATCAGAAGAAATACTTGTAATTAATATCACATAGTGCCATCTCTTACTTATTTTTTTGTTCATTTGCTATTTACTTTTATGTTGTTTTGTTACTCTTAATTATTTCTTATTTATTTATTTATTTTATTTTTATGCTTATTATAATTATTTCTTTCTCATTGTTGACAATTTCAGTGTAAAATGGCCACCTGTGCTGTATCTGAAATGTTCTCAATAAATAAATAAATAAATAAATAAATAAAAACTAAATATGACTCTTACTCTTCTTTTCATGTAGCTGTTTCCCAGGATGACTGTGATGTACTATTCGATGAAAATATCTGGCCTAAAGGGGTATTAGTAACAAGGTTTTATGGCGAATTGAAAAATGACAATATAGTTGCTAAAAAAGACAAAAGTGTATCTGATACAAATAGAAACAGTAAGTCTGGAGAAAACTCAACTTCAAAAAACTAAGTGGTTCTTCCGTTAGTAATAATATGATTAAATGTTTTTATCAAAATGTTAGAGGAATTAGCACCAAATTTGAAACATTAGTAAACAATATAAATATTGAAAATTATGATATAATTTTTCTTACAGAAAGTTGGTGTAAACAAGATAGAGATTATTTTATAGATTTAGATACAATGTACAGGGTGCTAAGAAAATATAGAAATCTGGATTTAAACAAACAGAAATCTGGTGGTGGTGGTTGTCTTTTTTTATTAAAAACAAGGTTCAGTTTATGATTTTGGAATCACCTTTTACAGAATTGGATGTAATTTGGGTAAAATTATTGTCGTCCAATAATTTTGATCCAACCATAATAGGATTGCATTACTTGCCACCTGATTTAAACTGTGTCTTGTTTGCAAACTACTTTGATTGGGTAGTTCAAGAGATGTTAATGACACACAATAAAATAATTTTAGTTGGAGATTTTAATGCTGGTGGAATTGACTGAGCTACTGGAAATTTGTATTGCTCTAATTATTATGTTAAAAGAAAGGCTGAAAAAATTGTTAAAATCGCAACACTTTCAAATCTAATTCAGCACAATGTATCGTATGACCCTTCACTGCCTTTTAATGTTTTAGATCTTCTACTCACTAACATTTCCACTTGTAACATTAGTTTTAATGAACATCCTTTATCTAAAATTGATAAGTTTCATCCACCGTTCTCATTTTATTTTGAATTGGATAGGTCTAAAAAAAGAAAATACAGATACAAGGGAAAATAATACTTATTTATAGATGTCTTAATTTCGCCAGAGGTGAATATGTGAATGTTTATAATGAATTGTTACATTTACCATATATGATAGAAATATCTAATGATGTACAACAATCTGTTCTAGAACTGACTAGAAATGTGTATGCAATATTAAAGAACAATATTCCTTCAAAAATTAAAAGAACAAACAATCAACTGCCTTGGATGACGAGGAAACTAAAGAGAATGATCAATAGAAAGAGAAGGTATCATGATAAATTTAAACTTACAAATAAGTGTGAATATTACAGTACTTATTCCCAATTAAGGAAAGATGTTAAAAAGGAATATTCTAATGTAAAGGAGCATTACTACTCCTCCTTAGAAAACAATGTTAATGGTGACAAGAATGCTTTTTGGTTTCACTTTAATAGAAAGAAGAGAGAAAATACTATCACTGAAATTATTTTTGATAATGATTTACTGTTCAATAAATATGATATTGCTAATGCTTTTAGTAAGCTTTTTCACAAATCTTCCTCAAAAAGAAGTCAGGTAAATTTTAAAAATAGAATTCTTCATTCATATACCAACTTAATTGATGTACCTGTTATCTCGGAAAAGAAATTCCATGGCAAAGATTTTTGAACACATAATTGCTGACTATTTGTCTTTTTGTTTTAAACAATATATTGATGGAAATCAGAATGTTTTTTTTTTTAGAAAAAGGTCTACTGTTACAAATTTATTGGTTTTAATAGACACTCTTCAATCTAACATTAGGAAGCAATCCCAGACCGATATTTTATTTATTGACTTGGCTAAAGCCTTTGATAGTGTCAGCCATCAGCTATTAATTTACAAACTCGACAAAATGGGATTATCACCACGATTTCTGAAATGGTTTTCCAACTTTTTAGTAAATAGAATATTACGGTCCGCTCTAACGGGGTTGCCCAAGCCTGACTATTCTGTGAGGTTACTTATCTCTCCTAAATTGTGACTCCCACTTACCACATCCAAGATTCCAACAACCTAACTTTCTCGCGATCAGTTCCCTCTCACGTCATAGAATAACCGTACGGTCGCGCCGGCGACGATTGATTGGTCTCAACAAGTCAATCCCTGCTAGTAAGAAATAGTACAACTATGTCTCTAGTTTACATTGATTTACGATGAAATAAGAGAAATTCAAAAATTAGTCAATCTGTTGAAAACCGCCCTGTATTAAGCAGATGCACAAAGCAGTTACTGAAAATCCCTTAATTAGTGTCCTCGCTCTTTCCCTGAATCATGCCTGATAAGTCTGAAAGATCAATTCGTGGTAAGACGTGAATATGTCAATTCACTGTCACTCTTTTGATTTACGAATTAGAACAAGTTCAGTATTATGCTTGAAAAATATCAATAATGTCAAACAAACACTCGGACATCACTCTCACCTGAAAGAAATTTCATGGTTAGTAAATATTCACAGATGGAGAACTAGACATCATGCATGAGCACCTTGGTGAATTATAACTCACTCGTACATTCTATTATTTATTCAATTTAGTGACTAATCCAAATTTACATCAAATGTTGCAGTTAGTTTGAGTGATAATCCTTTGGTACCAAATAAACAATTTATGTTTATTAATTCTTGATTTACCAACAATGACGTTAACTTTAATGTTTAGAATACTCGAGGTACCTCTTTTTCAAAAACTAGACTGAAGTTAAGATTAACCGTCAAATAAATTTTCATGTTCTGACAAACCAGCTGGTGCACCTAGTAAATCTAAATAATACATGCACGAACTAAATATTACAAAAATGACCTCATATTATGACAAAGCAGGTTTCAATATATATCCAAAGTCAATTGTACTTTCTAGTAGCTATTCATATTTGATCTGTCCGTGCACTGGTCGTTACCCTACCCAATAGCGCTAATACCAATTGTTCATGCTCGAGCAACGCGAAGAAATGTATACGTGACGTCACGATATCGTACGATCAATTTATACTGTTCTTGCCACGTTTCTTCAGTTTACCAGCTGCGGAACATATTATGCACGGTTTAGATTTAATTTTCTTAAGAGAAAATTTTGTCGACGTAAGATATATTTTCTCTATTCAATATGGCGGCTTCTGCTGAGCCACATGTACACCTGGATTTAAGCTGAATATTGCAATCCAGTACTGTGAATGACACCTTTGACAGTTAGTACAATAACTAAAAATTGTATGTGACGTGCATTTTATTTTCTCTCGTCACGATTAACATGAAGGTAGTTTCACCCGACGTCGATTTCTTTGTCTCGACCGTCGCTGCACTTGATAGCACGAATGGCCTTACCTCATGGGCGAGCTCTCATCTTTCGCATTTCACAGTCCACACAGCTGTTACTCACTGCAAATCATAACAAAAATCCATTTGCCTCCCCATTCGGGTGATCACGAATTTCCTTTGGTTCTGGTTTTTCGTCGAAAACCGTGCAAAACTTCACAACTCTATCGCGCCGGTCTTTCCTCAATCATCAGCTTTTCCCTCCATGCTTTGGGTGCGTTCATTATTTTTCCCACGCCAGACGCAGTCTCCGAACACTTCATAACCAAACTCCATCGCACTTTCACACGCAAATCACTTTAAAGTCCACTTGTTTGTTTCTAACTACTACAGGTGCGTGTGTTAAGGTACAATTATCAATTACTTATATTCCCACTTTAGAATTTTATTATTAGAATACTCCCTCGAGACGTAGATATTTTGATGTCTCTTTTCCATCACTTCCGCCCCCGAGTTTCCGAACACTACCGTTTCTTTATGATTAGTGAAAATGTCCCTCATCGAGCGATAATTAGATTAAAAGTATTTACGTAATTTTGAAAATAAATATTTGATGGCTGTTAAGTTCCCAATGAATAAACTGAAAGTTCTACAAAAAATTTAATAATATTTACTACTAATTCAACTAGTATTTCCTCCCTTTCTTAGATTAATACGAAGAGCGACCTCTAGCGGTTAAATTTGTAACCCTAGTTTCCAGATCAAGTTATCCCCGTAAGCAGCTGCCCTCTCTCGTGAATTTCTCCGAGTTACGTGTGCGTTCACACCATGGACGAGCAATTTCTATAGGTTAGGTCAGTTCTCCAACCATCAGAATTTTACTGTAGCTGGCTTACGTTTTATCAACAAGGGAATTATGACTCCAAACCGTCATAAGAAGTTTCTCTGTTAAGATTGGTGAAACAATTTCTTCTAAAAAATAAATACTTTGTGGAGTACCTCAAGGGTCGCAACTTGGACTAATTTTGTTCGCTGCTTTTATCAATGATGTTACATTATGTTTTAAATCTAGCACATGTTTACTATATGCAGATGATATAAAAAAATTTAAGAGTATTTTAACAAATAATGATGTCGCTCAACTTCAGGCTGTTCTCTATAGAATGACATATTGGTGCAAGATTAATGAAATGGAAATTAACTTGAAAAAGTGTCAAGTTTTAAGATGTACTAAGAAAGTTCATTATATAGTATTCAACTATTTTATTTATCAAAATAAAATCCAAGTGTGCGACAGTCATAAAGACTTAGGAATAGTAATAGACTCCTCTCTCATATTTGATGAGCACATTTCAGAGATTTGCAAAAGAGCAAAGAGAATGCTTGGTTATATATTTTTCTCATGGAAAGTTTTAAAAAAACAAGATACCTTAATATTCCTGTATAAAACGATAGTTCGTCCTATTCTTGAATATGCAAATGAATTATGCTCTGACTGCAACCAGTCACCTTCAAAAAGTTGAATAAATTCAAAAACTTTTTATCAGATTATTATGCACAAAGTTTAAAAAAAAATACTATGACCAACATTACTCTGAATGGTTAACACAGTTGAATATGTTTACCCTAGAAGAAAGAAGAAAAATGAAAAGGATAAATTTTGTAGCGAAGATATTAACTTTCCAAGTTGACAGTGAATACTTTTTGAATAATATAGCTTATAGAATTCCCAGATATTCCCATAGGTTTATCTCAATTCTCACATACTTAAACAAGGCCAGGGGTTTAGTAGCTAATCTTGTTGAAACCTACAATTTGAATTTATGTTGATGTATAAGATTGTAGGATCCACTGTTTTATTTTATAATTATGTATTATTTTTTTTAATTTTGTATAACCAATTTTGACATAATGATATACCTGCATGTTTAATCGTTATCATCACTTAAATAAATATGATGATTATTATTATTATTAGAACAATACAGAGTTAATTGTACAATATTATATAACAATAAACAATTATTAGTATCAGAGATATAATAGATCTAATTGAAAACTGTAAACTGAAGTGTAAATATGCTAACTTGTTATATTATGTTATTCTATTTTATTCGTGTAGCTTTGTACTTTTGTATTTGACTTAGTGCTGTATTAGGTTTCATACTGTGCTCAACACTTAAAATAAACTATTATTATTATTATTATTATTATTATTATTATTATTATTATTATTATTATTATTATTATTTATTAACCAGTCGCCTATAACAGAGCGAATGCTCCAATTACAAGAGGCATTACAATTTGCTATATATAATATCATTTACATAAATACATAATACATGATACAAACACATAGTAATTATTACACAAAACCTTAGATAAATACGAATACAAAAAGTTATACAAATTCAAAAGTTACACAAATACAAAAAAATTACATATATATATATTACAAATTTTGAACAGAGGAGAAAACTAAAGGAGAGAAGAAACAAAAAATAAACAAGTAACAAACTATAAAAGCTTGAGAATAATAAATAAATTATACGAATAACACTATTTAAATAAGAAACAGCAATAATCAATACAAAGAAAAGTTCAAATTTGAATTCATTTATATGTATACAAAATTTAATTCTAGATATATGAGATAAAAGCTATAAATTATATTTGAGACTATAAATACATCACTCTAGAATTGGATCTGGTTTATTTGTATATTATATCTAATATGATATTTAAACTATATAGAAAGTTTTTAATATTAAAAGCAAAATCCAAATCAATTTCATTCGAGACAATATTATTATGTTTACCTATTATCTAATGATTGGAGAATTTTGATGGAATTTTGTGTTTGATTTATTGCAGTAAAATGGTTGCCTTACTCTTAATACCTTATAATTGACGTTAAAGTTTATCAACTGTAAAAGATTTTCACTCTCAAGTATACCATTAATAAGTTTGTATAGTAATATATGGTCTGCCGTTTCGCGTCTTCGTTGAAGTGTATCACATGAGAATTTATTTAGTAATTTAACACAGGAGATGAAGATCTATGTATGTATGTATATGTGTATGTGTGTGTGTGTGTGTATATATATATATATAATATATATTATATGTGTGTGTGTGTGTGTTTGTGCGCGCACGTATGTGTACAGGGTGAGTCAGGAAAATCGTGCAAAAAGGAAACAGGAAGTATGTGATTCATCATTCAGGGTTGCTAAAGGTCCAGGAATTTTAAATAAATTCAATTCCGGTCCAGGAGAGAAAATCAGCAAGCGTAAATAGGTTCTGGACCGTAATGAACCTTTTTATCTGTAAAGTATTTCAATTCGGTCCAGGAACCTTTTTAGCACATCAATTCAAATACGGTCCATGAAACTTTTTCCGAATCAATTTTAATACGATCCAGGAACCTTTTTTCAATGAAACAAAACGCAACTTGGACCGAATTTAAATTGTGCGAGAAAAAAGGTTCCGGTCCTGCAGAGGAACCCAATAGAATCCATTAGAATTTATGGGTTCATGGACCTTTAACGACCCTTGGAGATAGGGAATCTAGGATCGGAGAAGCCAGCGTACCTATATACGAACAACCGCCTCAATTTGTGTGGATGTCCGCAACCATCTGGATGTTACTTTTTCCTGCTCGCTGGATTGAATAGGGAGGCCCTATTCCCTGCCCTTCGAGGTCATCTGATCTCATTCCACTCGATTTTTCATTCTGGCGGATATCTTATATCGCTTGTTTTTGAGACCCGAATGGACAAGGCTTGGAATTAGTTGCCAGAATTGTCGCCGCCTATGATGTGATTCGCAGTACACCAGGAATATTTGAAAGTGCTGATAGGAATGATAAGAATGAATGACGAATAGTAACTAACTAACTAACTCTCTAGCCTTCTTAAACCCGAAGGTTCATGGCTGCAGCAACACAGGCCTTCCATCTTTTCCTATCCTGAGCAAGATCTATATACTCTTTTCCATCCCTACCGATTTCCCTTAGGTCCATCTCAACGTTGTCCCTCCATCTTCGTCTTGGCCTTCCTACAGGTCTCTTACCATCAGGTTTCCCAACAAGAATCCTGTGAACTCCTCTTTCCTCTCCCATTAGTGCCACATGACCTGCCCACCTAAGTCTTCTTGATTTAATTATTCTAATAATATCTGGACATGAATACAAATTATGTAGTTCGAAATTACGTAACCTTCTCCACTCACCTGTCTCCTCATCCCTTTTAGGTCCAAAGATTTTCCTAAGGATCTTATTTTCAAATACTCTCAATTTATGTTCCTCTTTCAATGTAAGGGACCAAGATTCACATCTATATAATACTACAGGCAAAATTACTGTTTTGTATATTTTAACTTTTAGTTTCTTAGATATTAAACGAGAAGACAAAAGTTTGTGAAGAGAGAAGTAACATGCATTTCCTGAATTAAGCCTACTTTTTATTTCCTCTTTAATATAATTTTCATTTCTTAATATTACTCCTAAGTATTTGAATTTGGAAACTGGTTCAAACGAGTTGTTATCAATAATTAGATTTTGATTATTACCTAACACTTGGTTTCGGCCTGTAAGCATATATTTAAATTTCTCTTGGTTAACTTCCAAACCTATCTCTTTAGCAGTTTTGAAAAATATTTTAGCATTATTCTTAATTCTATTCACATCATCCCCCAGTAAGTCTACATCATCTGCATATGCTAACAACTGAGACACACCATTTAATTTTAGTCCTTCGTTAGTTTCTTTTACCTTCCTAACAGCATAATCTAAGGCAAAATTAAAGAGCAATGGAGATAATGCATCTCTTTGTTTTAACCCATAATGAATTGCAAATTTGTCACACACATTAATACCCACACGAATTTTACTTTCTGTTTCACTGGTGCATATTTTTAACATACTAATAAGCTTCTTAGGTATTCCAAACTCGACTAATATATTATATAATTTATCTCTTTTGACCGAATCATATACTTTTTTGAAATCAATGAATAGCTGATGGACATTTTGATTATATTCCCACTTTTTTTTCAAGTGTCTATCTGATGTGAAAAATTTGATCTGTAGTTGATCTGTTACGTTCAAATCCACATTGATAATCACCTATAATTTCATTAGCATATGGGGTTAGTCTTGTTAAAAGAATGTTAGATAATATTTTATATGTTGTTGAGAGTAGAGAAATTCCACGGTAATTATTGCAGTTCATTTTATCACCTTTTTTAAACACAGGAACAATTATGGATTCTTTCCACTGTTGAGGGATTTCTTCTTTATTACATATTAAACAAATTAATTTATAATTTGACATATTAATGTATTTCCACCATATTTAATTAACTCAGCTGGTATTAAATCAATGCCAGGTGCTTTGTTATTCTTTAGCCTTTTAATAGCATCTTTAACTTCAGTCAAGTTAGGTTCTGGAACTAAAGGTTCCGCTGTGTGAACTTCATTTACTTCTCATTTATCTCCTACATGGACATTTAAAAGGTCATTAAAGTAGTTCTTCCATCTATTTAGAATATCGCTTGGGTCAGCTAGAAAATCACCGTCTTTATCTTTTATCAAGTTTACTTTAGGTTGCCACCCCTTTCGAAACTCATTTACACCTTTATATAAATCTCTGATATTTTAATTTTTGCTGTTTGTTTCAATTTCGTTAATTTTGCATTTCAAGTAATCTCTTCTTTTACTTCTAAACGTGCGGTTAACTTCTCGCTTTATTCTATTATAATTGTTTAGATTTGTATCATCAGAGTTATTTAACCACCTAAGTCTAGCCTGATTTCTTATTTCTATTAGATTATGACATTCATTATCAAACCATGGCTTACTTTTTCTCGGTTTATGGTATCCTATACTTTCTTTAGCTGCTGATTCTATTGCATTACGTATGTGCTCCCAATTCTTAACTTTCCTGTATCAAATTTTAGAACTTTTAGATTTTGTTGCTTATGATTTAACACTGAGAGTCTTTCTCTTAATTAGCAATTACTAAATAATGGTCACTGGCACAGTCAGCACCTCTATGTGTACGAACTTCAATTATACTAGTATGCCTTCTCTTATCAATGAGAATATGATCTATCTGATTATGAGTTTTACCATCTGGAGAAGACCAGGTATATTTATGGATATCTTTATGTTTAAAAGTGGTACTTTTCACAATTAAATTCTTTGAGGTTGCAAAAGTAATCAATCTTATACCATTATCATTACTTAATTCATGAAGACTTTCTTTACCAATCGTGGGTTTAAATGTCTCTTCTTTGCCAATCTGTGCATTACAGTCACCTAACAGAATTTTCATATCATACTGAGAAAATTTATCAAAGACCTGTTCTAACTCTGTATAAAAATCATCTTTAGTATTATCATCTTTATCTTCCGTTGGTGCATGTATGTTTATCAAAATAATTTTACACCACCTACCCTGTAAAACTGCATATGATATCCTATCATTAATAAGTTCTACTGTTTTAAGAGCAGAGATAATTCTATTATTTATAAAAAAGCCTGTTCCAAAATTATGATTTTCAGTACCACCATAGAAAAAAGTATAATTTTTAGTTTTACAATTCCCTTCTCCTGGCCACCTAACTTCCTGGACAGCTACTACATCTAATTTATACTTAACTATCTCATTAACTGTACACTGAAATGCCCCAGGCCGGTAAAGGCTCAGAACATTCCAGGTGCCTAATTTAATATCCTTATTCCTAATGTAGATCTTATCCTTAGTCCAGAGACCTCCCAAAGTAGTCCCCACCCGGAGATCCGAACGGGGGACTATTTTACCTCCGGAATATTTTACCTTGGGAACATCCATGGCCTTATATTGTAAAGTAAATATATATATATAATATATATATAATTGGGGGAACACTGAAGCAGGACCGTCTCCACCCGCATACATTCGAGGGTTTGCGCTTATGTCCTGGTTCTTTTAAATAAACGAGGACGTCAGTTGCTTCGAATTTATTGGTTCACTTTTTAAGTGCGGTCACCTGCTTCGGATGGTTCACTCGGACAGCTCCACTTAACTGACAAGGTTGATGAAATTTAACAAAAACATGAAGTCAATCATGTTTTTCTAGAAATTGAGTGTACGAGTATTGTTTCCAAAAAAACACAAACTTCATTTACTGTATCAGATTTGCAGCTGATATATCCAGTGTGAAACTTGAAAATTTTAGTGGGTGTTATTTTTAGAATCTACAAACCATGCACACACAGAATTGTTTCTGTACCTGCCACATCAAGTGCGTATTTGTTAGTATTACTTAGGAGTAATACTAACAAATAAAAATGATATTAAAGAGGAAATATAAAGCAGGCTTAATTCAGGAAATGCATGTTACTTTTCTCTCTATAAACTTTTGTCTTCTCGTTTAATATCTAAGAAACTAAAAGTTAAAATATACAAAACCGTAAGTTTGCCTGTAGTATTATATGGATACAAATCTTGATCCCATACATTGGAAGAGGAACATAAATTGAGATTATTTGAAAATAAGATCCTTAGGAAAATATTTAGACCTAAAAGGGATTAGGAGACAGGTGAGTGGAGAAGGTTACATAATTTAGAACTACATAATTTGCATTCATGTCCAGATATTATTAGAATAATTAAATCAAGAAGACTTAGGTGGGCAGGTCATGTGGCACGAATGGGAGAGGAAAGAAGAGATCACAGTATTCTTGTTGGGAAACCTGATGGTAAGAGACCTGTAGGAAGGCCAAGACGAAAATGGAGGAATAACGTTGAGATGGACCTAAAAGAAATCGGTAGGGATGGAAAAGAGCATATAAATCTTGCTCAGGATAGGGACAGATGGAAGGCCTGTTTTGCTGCAGCCATGAACCTTCGGGTTTAAGAAGGCTAGAGAGTAATAGTAGTAGTAGTAGCCACATCAAGTGTTTCATCGGAAACTATAGGCCTCCCCGATTGCGCAGTGGTAGCGTCGTCGCCTTGTAATCAAGGGGTCCCGGGTTCGATACCCGGTGGAGGCACATAGTTGTTCGGATCCCACTTTAAACTGTAGGTCCAGTCCCGATTAGCCTTACTGTGCATAGAATGGACTTAAAACACCAACTCAACTCAACTCATCGGAAACTATGCTGAATCTACGAAAGTATTTTCAAAAAAAAGAATGGATTTTGGGGGGGGGGGAGGAGGTCCGGATCCTCTGGACCCACACCTTAGATACGCCCTTGGGGACACTCACAAAGAACACTATGACCCATTAAAAACTAAATAATGTTCCATTTGTTGCAATGCCCCTACCTTATTTTTTCGGAAGTCAATGAAGTAAGAGGGAAACAATCGTTATCTCTATCTTTAATTCAACCTAACCACAGAGATTTCGGGAAGCGATTTTCATGTGTTTATTTGTGGCTTGCGATCGTCCGCTTTGACCTCCAGAATATATATATATATATATATATATATATATATATATATATATATATATATATATATATATATATATATATATATATATCGTTCAACGAACGATAAGGGGTAATGCTTTGAACAAACGTGAATGCACACTGCACGAAACCTTTCAGCGGAAACCTTGAACACAGGTGAGTAAAGAATGGAATTACAGAGCTTGTGAAATATACGAAACGTTTTGCAGTCAGTGAACTTCATAATAGGAAGGTTTGGTGTGATAAGGAAAAGAAGTAAGGAGCAAGAGAGAAGCGACACACACACACAGAGCGAGAGAGAGAGAGAGAGAGAGAGAGAGAGAAAGAGAGAGAGGGCAAGGGAGGGAGAGAGAGGGAGAGAGAAGGGACACAGAAAAATAAATAAAGGAAGCGAAACAAAGGGGGAGAAATATGTAAATGAAAGAGAGAAGCAGAAATGTAGAAGGGAAAGAGAGAGAGGGAGAGAGATAAAGAAGAAAGGGGACATTGAGACAGAGAGAGAGAGAGATGGGAATATAGAAGGGACAGAGAGAGAGAGAGCAAGGAAGAAATAATATAGAAACGACAGAACACACTTATACCCTGTTTTGTCTATCTCTGGAGCAAGGCCGCACATAGCGGAAGAGTAGGTGGAAAATCGAGTGGGCAGAGCGAAGCAGTACACGCTGCTCGGAGACTGGTATCTGCAGTCGCTTTCCCCCTCCACGCAATACCGTTTCCTCTCGCATGTTCATTGGTGGAGCCGTCTCGCGTCACTACTTGCGCAGAAACTTGCTTTCGTTCGCTTACTCTAGAGATATGTGGGACAGGGTTATAGAAAGGTCAAAGAGAGAGAGAGAGAGAGAGAGAAAGAAAGAAATAATATAGAAGCGACACACTTAATAGTCCAGGGGGGATTTAAATCTGGACTATTCGGAGGCCAGATTTGAACCAAAACATGTCCACACGTTGGAGAAGGCAACTCTCTAAATCTTAACAGCCTCAGCCATAATCTGCCGTGCCTTCAATTCATAGGACATGTATCTTAGGTCCTCTTCAGTGATCCGACGCATAGTGGACCACAATTTCCGAAGCAACATCCCAGAGTCTTCCAAAATGTGCTATTGGGATCTTTGGGCAATTGCTGGGGCCTTCGGCGCGTCTTTTCCTTCAAACGATTTGTTCTCACCGGGTTAGCAGAACCTTCCTCGGACTTCTCCGAAGCTGCATAATTGTATGCGATGTCGAACACAGTCGATCTCGGGTCAAAACACTAATGTATGTAAAAAATCCCCAAACCAAAAAAAAAAAAATTCGTCTGCAGCGCAATGATTGTCGTACTTTGAAACCCACCCATTATCAAAGTTAGCTAGGGGCCTGCTGTTAATATTTTTCTTTTGACGCCTGTTTTACCTGAGGAACAAACTTTATTATTATTATTAAATATTTATGAAAATCATAAAAGTGTGAAGTAATGGGCAGCCACTCAATACGAATTTTTTTCCACATGTTTCCCAGATATATTTTCATCCGCTGATAAATCCCCACGACATTTTCCAACCTTCTTGGGAGTTGCAGGTAGCTTCCTATCAGTCACCTCTTCCATTCTCCTTGCCAAGACACAGGACACACAAAGTCACACACACAGCCACTAAGACACGTTCTGAAATGATGGATGGAACAATAAAAAATAAAAATCGCGTCCCAAATTCTTTGCAGGTGCAGCGCGGCTCTTGGCTTGAGGCCTTTCTAGGAAACGCGACAAAAATAAGACTGACCGGTGAAGGTCATCTATAACAGGGAGAAAGAAAGCTTACTGAAAAGTGTCACTGTTACTAACTATTCATTTGGAAAAAGTACACGCTAAAAAAAAATATTTTCGAACTTTTTAAAAGAATGAAACGAAAATGTGAGTTTAAATTTCCCTGTTTTTTAGCTATTTTTCAGTAAATTTCCCTTTTCCCTTTTCACCCTCAAATTTCCCTGTGCCGAGGGAAATTTCCCTGCTTTTGGCATCACTGGGTTAAACAGGATTTTGCCAAAATAACCGTTCTGCGCTGTCATTGCGCCGTCTCAACTGTAGTTCAGTGTTGCCACATGAAGGGAAATTCGGACCGAAATTTGAGGCAAAGGGGAATTTCGATTTAAAATACCACAATTGCAGGGAAATTTTAAGGTCATCTGACTACATTATTACAGTTTATGTTAATTTCGATTTTCATATCCACATTTGTATGTTATTTATTTATTTTGCTATTCCTACTTGTTTCTGCTCCTTTAAGTTAATTGCACGCAGTAGCGTAGCGTCCTAATACGCCCATACGCCCGGCGTTCCCTGATTTAAAATTTAAAAAATGCGTAAATGCTGTAAATATAAAGTAAAACGTGACTAATTATATACATGTTTGAGCATAATGGCATTATAAATGCTATTTCTCGCGATCCGTCTACAACGCTCCACTAACAGCTCTCCTTGTAGCATTTCTCTAATGTCTTTGCTTGCCGGACGGCGGCTAGGTTTGGCGTACGGGACCATGCCTGCCTGTAGGCAGAGAGAAGGAGGGAAAGCTTGTGGCTTGGATCTCTACAGCACGGGCGAAATGCTCTCGCCATACGCGGGCTTACGGAGACCTGATTGGTTCTAGGGGCCATGTGACCTTTCCTGCCTTCCGATTCAAGGCGCTGTACTTCCGATGCAGACGACAGAGGTTTTTCGCGCTCGTGCCTCTGCTCATGCTGTGTGATGCTACAATAAGCAATATTGACTGACGTATCTTTCTTTAATGACCACTGCATCGTGTAATTTATCGCAAGAACAGTGAAGTGCATTAAAAACTAAAAGAACAAAAAAGTTTTTGTCAAACAAGTTGATAAAGTCCTCGTGGTAGAAGTTCAGCCTGTGGCTGCTCTACCACCTAACCCACAAAACTATTTATTTAAAAAAATATTTTTTCGTTAGTATCTAACTGCCTAATATTGTGCATTTCATAACATTGTATGATCTCTTGACAAAATTATTTTAAAATGTTTATCAGCATTCTCAAGATACAATAAACAGTGGTCTGAAACTCTGAATTACTACTAATAGGCACTGTTACGTCAGTAGAGTGTACGATTGTTGGATCATCCACCCCCCCCTTCGTGTCAGTGTGTTTTGCACAGCGCGAGAGGTTTCCGGTTCGAATCCCGAGCCTACGCATGTTTGTTCTTTGTGAGTGTCTCTTCATCAACTTCATCAATATCATCACTCATATTCACATTTGCGATTAGCCAAAAGTGATAGAAAGCGAAGTAAAATAAACCAAATCATTCAATAGTTGTATCATCCACAACAATGAAGTCTACTGTTGTTCTAAAGGCGCTTGTGATTGAGGTAGGTTTTTTAATTACTTGCGTCATGCCGAAAGGTTTCCTTGATTATAAAATACTGTTTTGCTACACATGTGTTACGTGTGGAGCAAAATACTCCGAATGGCGTGCGGTGTTTCTGACTTGAGCAATCTAATTAAAAATGGTATAAAACACCAGTGCTCCAAGCATTTATTGCACACTGAGGCATCTTATTTTCTACATAAAACAAGCATGGATCATGTTTTATCGGAACCCGGCTGACTTAATGTAATAAACACAATGAGATTGTGATTTTAAATAGACAATACATATGTCGGCTAATTCCATAAGTAAACTCTTAAGCAAAAAAAAAAAAAAAAAAAAAAAGGCCTACCCTTCCTTCTAACTTGGCGTTCCCATCCGAAATGCTCATGCTACGCCACTGATTGCACGTTTCTTTTATGCATCTTTGGATAAATAGTAACGATGAGGATTAACGATTAAATGGATTCAAACCTGGGACATCTGGTCAGGAAGGGATTAAACTGAAATGTGAAAATTTTTAAAAATATTTTTTTATTGAAAAGAATAACGAATTCAACGGAAAATTTTCCACTACGTACTACTACTGCTTCCACCACCACCACCACCACTAAAAATGTCGCTACTACTACTACTAATTATTATTATTATATAATTTGCTTAGATGAAGGGAAAAATTGGTCCAAAAAGGGAAATTTTGCCCCTTGGAAAGGGAAATTGTGCCCTCATATTGTGGCAACACTGCTGTAGTTATGCTCGGCTCTCTGCAGTGGAACAGGCCTTCACAGTCACTTAAAGACTTTGGGCCCAGTAAGTTAAAGATAGATAGTAAATCCAGAGAAATAGGACTATTAATTAATGAAACTAAAACAAGATATATATATATGAGAATGTCCAGATCGCCAGCCAGACGAAACTCTCTGGCTTTGAATGTAGGCACATATCACTTTGAGGGAGTACCCACTTTTACTTACCTTGGAGCTCTTCTACATAACAACATAGAAGAAGAAGAGATTGTTAACCAAAGGATACAGGCTGGAAATAGACAGTATTATGCACATATAGAATTATTTAAGTCAAAAAACCTCTCTAGGAACACAAAATTAAGACTGTATAGGACACTTATTAGACCAGTTATAGCATATGGTGCAGAATCTTGGAAACTTACATCTAAAGCAGAAAGCAAGGTAATGTGTTTTGAAAGGAAGATATTACGTAAGATCTTTGGCCCCGTTAGGAATGAAGATGGATCCTATAGAATTAGGAATAATATGGAGTTAGAAGGATTGATTCAATATGAACATGTGGTGAGATATATAAAATCTCAACGCTTAAGATGGGCAGGACATCTGATGAGAATGGAAGAGGATAGGCTACCACACCTGGTATGCAATCAGAAATTGTGGGGAACAAGGCCAAAAGGAAGACCGAGGGGAAGATGGATCGATGCGGTTGAGGAAGATTTGAGAAGGATGAATATACGCAATTGGAAAAATGTAGCTCAAGATAGAACGAGGTGGAGGAAGATTGTTTGGGATGCCAGAGCCCACCAAGGGCTGTAGAGCAAAAGAAGAAGAAGAAGAAGAAGTTTTGGGCCTCCCCGATGGCGTAGTGGTAACGTCGTTGCCTTTTAAGGAAGGGTCCAGGGGTCGATACCCGGTGGAGGCACATACCTGTAGTACAACCACTTTAAACTATAGCTACAGTTCCGATTAACCAATTTGTGCATAAAGTGGGGCTTAATCAAAAACAAAAACTCAAACTCAAGTACGTGCATTTAAATGAACACATTAATGCAGCATAATGAAAATGTACAAACATTTCAAGAAGGCGGAAGACAAAGAACCGGATTTTGGAGAATTTTCTTAGAGCTCCGCGTTCAGCCTCTTCTTTTTCAGCTGGTTGCTCTGTACAGTCACGGACTTTTCTGTGTTGTAACAACCCATTTGAAATCTAATTCAACCAAGAGGTGCCCGTGACTGTATAATCATATACACTATATATTCATATTCACAGTGTTAAAATACTATTTTGTGTTATCTGGACAGATTGGTATGTATCTATTCTGGTGAGTAGGTATTTCAAAGCTAATTGTTTAATGAATAACTTTAGAATTGAAAATATTTACAGAAGCGGAAAAGTAATAAAAGTAATTGCACGAATAAAAATATTTCAAATTATAAGAAGAAAAATACCCTCCGATGTGTAATATTCATCCTATTATGATCAAATTACCATAAGAAAGGTAGTTTTGTTGCTAATACGTAATTCATCTAAGTAAGAGGAAATACTTGTAGATTCGTATAAGCGATACCAAGGAAGATGAAGCTAAATGTTAGGTTTTGGTGGCCATATTGAAAAATCCGCCATATTGGACGTATTTCCACAACTCGTATATCAGTAGATTTATAACTACGTATTCTATTTCCAAGAAAATTTGCTGCAAGATATGCAGTATAAAGGAATTGTTTTACAATTACTTCAAGGTTAGGCTCACTTTTGAGCTAAATGTACGTACATACTAGACCATATATGGTGCAACAAATCGCGTGCAGAGGTTCTGCCAAGTTTCTCATAACTTGTTTTCGTGACTTGCCTTGATTAGTTAATGATGGACGTCCACATGAGCAACAGCAGAATGTGGGACGTCAGTGGAAGTCTTTCGAGCCCCTACCCTGGAATCCATTATAACCATCACAGTGAATAGTACCGCCACAGACGATACTTGGCCAGTGTTGCCACAATATGAGGGCACAATTTCCCTTTCCAAGGGTCAAAATTTCCCTTTTTGGATAAATTTTTCCCTTCACTTAAGCAAATTATATAATAATAATAATAATAATAATAATTAGTAGTAGTAGTACAGTAGTAGTGCATAGTTAAGAATTCCGTTGAATTCGTTATTCGTTTGAATAAAAAATATTTTTTTGAAAATATTTCACATTTCAGTTTCATCACTTCCTGACCAGATGTCTCAGGTTTCAATTCTGCTCAGGAATCCATTTAATCGTAAATCAAATCCTCATCGTTACTATTTATCCAAAGATTCATAAAGCAACGTATAATAAACTTAAAGGAGCAGAAACAAGTAGGAATTGCAAAATAATTAAATAAAATAAAAATGTAGATATGAAATTCGAAATTAACATAAACTGTATTAATTTAGTCAGATGAGCTTAAAATTTCCCTGCAACTGTGGTATTTTTCATTGAAATTCCCTTTTCCCCTTTTGGCTAAAATTTCGGTCCGAATTTCCCTGCAAAAGGGAAATTTCCCTTCATGTGGCAACACTGGACTTGGCGCATACTCAGCTCGTCTCGCGTTGCAAATGCCTTGATTGCAAACAGTCTCGATTGATTCATTTCTTTTTACTTCGTTTATCTGTCACTTTGGGGTATTCGCGAAATTGCGAATTATGATATGATGAAATTCATGGACGGGCTCGCACAGAGAGCATTCATGCCCAGGCTTGGAATAGAACCCGGAACCCCTGAAAGAGTCTTGAAATAATAATTATATATACTCTATCTCCGGAATCTTTGGATCAAGTCCACGCATAGCGGTAGAGAAGGGGAGAAAGCGAGTGGGCGGGGCGAAGCAGTACACGCTGCCGCAAAGGCTGGTAGCTGCAGTCGCTTCCCCCTCCACAGAATCCCATTCTGGTCACTGGTGGAGGCCTCTCGAGTCGCCACTTGCGCAGAGACTTGCTGGACCGAGTGTGTGTGTGTGTATGTATAGGGTGTTCAAAAATTATTGGTCGATTTTGTAAGGCCATATTTTCATCAATAGTGAACAGAATGTCCAAGCGGTACTTCCATTCAAGCTCGCCAAACCTTCTCATGCATGTATTTTTTGACATTTTAGATGGTGATGTCGATTCAGCTTTGCAATCCTGACAGTGTTTATGTAAGTGGAGGAACGTGAACATTGTCTTTGATGAATATCTACTTGCAGAAGTCGCAATCTGAGTCCTATCGGAAACGTTGCACAATACATGCTTGAGAAGATTTGACGAGAGTGGAAATATCGCTTGGACACCCGTCCTGCCACACATGACGTGCACATCCAATGCATTTAAGGTATGTGAACTGGCAAATATTTATCTTTCAATTGATTGCAGTATCATGTATCTCAGTTCACTATTGGTGAAAATATGGCCTTACAAAATCGTCCAATAATTTCTGAGCACTGTGTATATAAGGTACCTGAACCCAATATGGCCTGCCTAAGGTTTGCGATTGTGACTAGCGGTGTACAAAGTCAGAAAGATAAAACTAGTAACAAGATTCAAAATAGAGAACGTTTCTGAAAATTGGAGTCAATTCCAAATAATGACATGGGTTCAGGGAATATTTTATTGAAAAGTTACGTTTAGGCCATATTGAGTGCATATGCCACAGTTATATGGGTGTGTAAGGTTAGCTACCAAAAATACATGATTGCCATTTCAAAGTTGTAGCCAATCAAAACTGACGGATGTTGCGTTTCAAAAACAACTATATCTCTGAAACCAACCGATCTCAGCAATCTTTTCTTCAAATAAAAGTTGAATGTGTACATATGTACCCAATATGACCTAGTCATATATTTTGTTCTTCCACATCAAAATATGCAACATAAATTGCAAAGAAAGTAGAACCATGTTGTTTCTATAGGTAGATAAGTATATTGATACACTTACACTTTATTTGCATAATGACATGATTTGATTGATTGATTGATTTGGTGTTTTAAGTCCACTTTATGCACAGTAATGCTAATTGGGACTGGACCTACAGTTTAAAGTGGGATCCGAACTACAATGTGCCTCCACCAGGTATCGAACCCGGGACATAATGACATGAGATTTGCACAAAGAAATAACATTATTTGTTTACAAACCAAGAAACAATGGAGTGACATGTCACAAGTTGTTACCAGAAGACCATGGATTACACATCACAGTCTGGCCGAATGAAAGGTCCTCTATCATCCTTTGTGATTTCCACACACTACGTGAGCATAAGAGTAACAAATGTCACATTTGCGCATATATTTCTTGTAGGCCATATTGAGTACACCTTATATAGTGTTCTTTTATCTTTCGTTATAAACAGTACTTTAGATGAAAGTCTAAACTAAGTTCATTGTTGTAAAGTACAAATTATGAGCTATCATAACGTACTACTAACGTACTATCACTTGGAAGTAGTAAGTAATAAGTATGCAATATTAGAACACAACTATTTTGCTTCTTTGCTCTCAAGTTACAGCACTATAGGTACAGCCAACAGGTTCAATCACGTCATTCGAACAGTCTAAATGACATATTAACGTCATTGTTGAATTGACCATGTGACTACCTGGGAACAGCAAATAGGCCATATGAGTCTAGCTTTCAGAGTTGACCGTCGCATTCACAATGGGACATATGATCGCTCATCCTTTCATGGGTGGCAGAACCTACTGATTACCAAGCAGTTTCCCGGTCAATGTTCTGAGAATCAATATTAATCCTGCTGAAAAATACTAGAACTATTAAAATTAAATTGTTAACACATGGTTTCAGGGCAAAGCCAGCGCGTGCTACTTTAACCCCGAACCTTTGATCACCATTCTCCGGCAAGTATATATTGTATCAAAAGTAAGGTGAATTTTCGATTTATTGAAAAACGTGCATAGAAAAAAATATGAAACTGTAGTATGTTTGACACATGGTATTACACTAAAATTCGACATAGGAACCACTGCCTTCGTGGGCATATCGTGTGAGGTGGGTCAGGGAAATGTCCATTCGGTGGTGTTTTTGGTCCTCACTCATATTTTTGGGCCTGAAGCCAAGTTGGTCATGGACGATACTCGTCACTGAACCATATGAGATGTTCATTCCATCAGCAATGTCATGCAACCTGACTCTTCTGTCTTCACGAATCATCGCTTCCACGTCTCACACATTGCTGTCGGTGATGGACGTCGCTGGTCTGCCACTTCTGTCAACATCTGTCACACTACTCCTACCACTTGTAAATGAGTTACACCACACACACACTTGTTTCTGCGACATAACACTCTCTCCATAGACCTCCAACAATTCTCGATGAATTTCAGATGGTTTCTTTCCCTTGACCCATAAAAAACTAAAAACACTGCGCACCTTCTCCTTGGAGTAATGTTCAAGTCGTTGCGCCATCTTTGAATTGCTCTAGGTACCAGACGGGTTGACGTAGAAGACTGTAATTGCCGTCAGACTTGCATCACCTTGGTATCTGACACATACAAAAAAATTAATTAGCTACACAAAAAACTCTGGGTTTTCCAGACAAATTCACCTTACTTTTTGATACAACCTAGTACTCGTGAAGTTGCTGGTTGAAATACCATGAGTGACCATCCATAATTGTTTCTGTCACTCCAGGCAAATACTGGTAGGAAACTATGGACTCCGTTGATCCGCTTGTATTGGTTTAATCTGGTGTTAATTAAGTCAAATAACTAATCATAGGCACCCATAGAAAGTTTTTGTAAGTCAAAGTCAGAAAGTTGAGTTCTGACGTTGGGTATGTACACTCACCGGCAATAAAAGTGGGACACTTACATACTTTTCGATGGCAAGGTATGCTCTATCCATAGAGTTGGACAACACATATAACGCCTTGCAGGAAAGCCTATATTTCAGGATCTAGATGTTGTTTTCTTTTGCTGGTGCCTGTACATTGAAAACAATGAGACGTCATGTTTGAGGCAGAAATGATTTCAGTGGTGAGAGAGGAACGAAATAAAATAACGAGCGAGGGAGAGCCAGAGAATGAAGCATAAGAAAAAAATATATATTATTTTCCTTCGCTTTTTGTGCCACTTTTGGCTAATTTTCGAACATGGGGATGAGTGAGGAAATTGATGAATGGACACTCACAAACATCCATGCTCAGGCCGGGATTCGAACCCAGGACCCCTGGCGTCGTAGCGCGATGTGCTAACCATTACGCCACTGGGGTCTAGAAGAAATAATCAACGACAGAGACAGAGAGAAAGTTATAAATATTATATTCTAAAATATAGGTGAAAATATAGAGAAAAATGGAGATATATATATATGGTGTCCCAATAAAAGCGATGGATTAAATATGCTTAAGAAAATACTGTATATTTACAAAATGGCAAATAGTTTTACATCATTACAACGGGTAAATGTTTCGATTTAAGAATGAAAGATTTTTTTGGACTGCAATAATACTGCTACGCACAATATGTTCTCAACTGACCGTCTAGATCGAGAGCGCGAACCTTTTGATTACCAAGCCCATTTTGCGAGGTAAGCTCCCCGGGACAGGGCCAATTTTAAGCAAAATGCAGAGTTTCATTTAGATGACTGTAGATCGGAGGCTAATTACCATAGACAGACGAATGATATATCGATATACGCGGAATGAACCATAGAATCGGACTATATAAAATGTATGAACATTGAGTCTGTATATGGATGCGGGGGGGGGGGGGGGACCGGAAAATTCCAAAATCTCAGGAAGAAATGCCCCTCCGTCCCTGGACAACAAAGTACAGAACATTGTCAAAATACACATGGAAATGATCGCTGGCATGTCTGGAACAAGAAAATAATTGCACTATTATGATATGAACAAAATAACACGACTTGTACCCCCAAAACGATATGTCTGTACACCACTGAGCCATTCAGCAAAATGCGCAGTTACCTTGAAACGACTGTAGGTCCGAAGCTAATTGCCCTAGACGGACGAATCAAGTACCGTTATACGCGGAATGAACCATAGAATCGGACTGTATAAAATTTATGCACATATGGATGCGGGGGGGACCGGAAAATTCCAAAATCTCTGAAGAAAAATGCCCCTTCCCCCCCTCCGCCCCTGGACAACGAAGTACAGGACATTGTCAAAATACAAATGAAAATGATCGCTGGCATGTCTAGAACAAGAAAATAATTGCACTATTATAATACGAGCAATAGAACACGACTTGTAGCCATGCGCGCCGACTACGTGGGTGCTCCGGGGCTCGAGCACCCACATAAATAATCTTGTGGGTGCGCCGCACCCACAAGATTTTTAGTTTGATAAAAACAAAATAAAATAAATATTTCTCACTTGCCATTATCAAAAAATAATAAGCAATTAAAACATTGAGATGGAAGTTAAAATTTCTAATGTCCAAAACATAATTGTTTCAAATGTGTTTGTGCAAAAGTAATCAAGCAACACATTCCCCCCTTCCTTGCCTGTCTCTGGCCAAGTCAAAGGCAGTCTCCACAATAACAATGGAAGTATATTGACATTACCAAAATTGCAAACAAATTCATAAGTGCAAATGACGTAAGAAGGAATGTGTTTTGTATTGAAAGTTAACATGTCATGATTATTATTATTATTATTATTATTTGGTACATAAAGTTAGTCATTTTGTAGTTTCTGTTTACAACAAAATCCTTGCATAGTTCTTTCTGCAATACAATTAAAATTATTTGCATTTATGAAGATTTTTTCATTTTAATTTGAATGAATGTGGTATTTTTTTTTAGTAACGTGTTGATAATATCATTGCCTCTTGAAATCATTGTGCATGTAAGTTGTTTAAAGTATACAATACTTGATAATTACAGATCTAACCGCCATTGATATGCACCCACAGAAATTTTGGAAAGTCGGCGCCCTTGCTTGTAGCCCCCCAAACGACATCTCTGTGCGCCACTGACTCAAACCTCGGATTGCAGAGTTACCTTGAAACGCCTGTATATTGGAGGCTAATTGCCATAGACGGATGATCCAAGTACCGTTATACGCGGAATGAACCATAGATTCGGACTACATACAATCATTGAGTGTATATATGGATGCGGGGGGAGGGGAGGAATCAGAAAATTCCAAAATTTCTGAAGAAAAATGCCCCTTCCCCCCTCCGGCCCTGGACAACAAAGTACAGGACATTGTCAAAATATACATGGAAATGATCGCTGGCATGTCTGGAACAAGAAAATAATTGCACTATTATCATACGACCAATAGAACACGACTTGTAACTCCAAACGACATGTCTATGTGCCACTGACTCAGTTTCAAAGGAAGCCGCCATTTTCCCGCCATTTCTCCCCCTTTTTATGGAAGAACAAGACGTGCAAGGGTCTTTACGGTGCAGAATATGTATTAACAATAATATAAAAGAAGAAAATCGCAATTCCAGAGAAAAATAGCGTCATTATGACGTAAAAACTACGAACATGACAACATATCTTTTAAAAGATATGTGGTACCCCGGGGTGTTACTTGAACCTATCTATCTTTTTAAAGATAGGTGGTAAACAAGAGTTTCTGCTGTCGAACCTGTTTCTTCAAATTTATTGATCAACTTGCGAAGTGTACTGTCACTAGGCGCCCTTTAACGTCCAGGGATTGCACGAAATTTCCTAACAGTCTCTGCATAACACACGCCATTCTTGTAATGAGTTTTCACTATCAAAACTCGTTGTTCCTTTGTGTAACGCTCCATGTCAACTAGGCTTCAACAATCACTGATAAAGGAACGTGTAACATGTTTCGTAAATCAAACGTGGCATTCTTAAATCGTAGCATTTACCCATTGTAATGTAAAAATATCTGTAATTCTTTTTTAATAAAGTATTGTATTAAGCATATTAAATCCGTCGCTTTTTTGGGACACCCTTTAATAGTCGTCAATGTTTCCATACATCAAGAGGGTCAAGTGCTTCCTTAGACTCTCCTTGCGAACACACACTTAACCAGTCGATTGCTGAATGTTGTAAAAAAAAAAAATCATATTTAGTGTTATTTTTCTACGGTTGGCAAACCTGTTTGCATCCTTGCGGTGCTACATTATGTTCGTACACTGCAAAGCGCTGCGTGCCCACATATCTTTCACAGATGACTCAGAGGCTAATGAATTGCTCTGAAGAGATTAGATTACGAGAAAAGCGCAGCAGAGTGACACGGAATGGTGGTTCATATCTAGACTTGTAAAAAGACTTGAGTAAAAGGAGCGCACTGGCACATCCCAACACACACACTCATGCTCAGTGGCGACTATCGATTCCAAGTCTAAAAAAACATCACTTTTTTGTTCTCATGACGATAAAAAAATCTACTCGAAAAAATTAGTTAGCACAGATTAACGCAGAATTGAATAAGCTAAACTTTGATGTAACTCATTTTTATGTAATTTTTAACTGGAGTCCAAACATGAGTATCCATAATTTTTTATCCGATAGTAGGCCATATTGGGTTCAGGTACCTTACTATTTTGTCGGATCCATCCCTCCGCTCCAGAATAGGGATGGCCAAACGGATCCAGATTCGAAAAATCCGGATCCGGGTCCGAAATACCGGATCCGGGTCCGAAATACCGGATCTGGATCCGGATCCGATAGTTTCGTATCTCAATCCCATTATAATATTACCACACCTTAAAAAGGTATTATGCTCTTCGATTACAAATAATTTTTTCATTTCTTAGTCCTACAAGATTTTTTTTCAAGTGTTGTTCCTAAAATAATTTGCTACGCATCGGCTAACACACTCGTGCACAAAATTAATCTTACTTGTTTAACATAAAATGTCATTCGAATGTATTGGAAATGGAAACACACATAAATGTGAGACATTCCATTCCAGGATGAAACCTTTAACACATTTAACAAGATAGAAATGTTATACAAAAATTATACAATTGTTCTACAGTTACAGTTTTAAATATTAAAATAAAACATTATAATATATGCAGTGTTATATAATTACAAAGTGTAAGACTAACAAGGGAGGTTATCTAAGTGTCCCCCTCCGATTTGCATGAAACTTGGCAGGTGTATAGAGGGGCCCAAAGGAAGAAATGTGTTTTTTTGTTTCGGCTAAAAAACTGTTCTAGGGGGCAACCCCCCCTCCTCAAATGTTAAGATGAGGACAAATTGAAGTGGGGATCTGACCCCTGTGTCCCCCTGTATATATATGTACTGTATATTAGCAGGTAACAATATGTTATAAACACATTCTTTCTTTCCAAAGAAGCGCTCATGTGGGATGGTCAAACGGATCCGGATTTCGGATCCTAAGGATCCGGATCTGGCCATCCCTACTCCAGAACAGGCCTCTGGTAATTAGTGTTCCGGATTTTCACTTATGAAATATAGCAACCCTATGTTAATGCGAACAAAACCGACCGACTTCTGGGGGAAAAAAATCCATTCCAGTATTATCTCGCCCACCACAACTTCCATAGAGCAGCCAGCTTCTTTGAGTGGTATCACATGCACTATATTCATATGCGCAAGACTCCTGCGTATGTGCCATTCGAACAACCAATAGGATTTCTCAGAAACCATGTGAATTTGTTTATATTGACTTTGTTTTTAGAGCAGACAGAGAATAGTGAAAATGGAGGGATAGCAGGTGCGCTGTGATCATCTCAAATGTTGTATATTTTGTAAAGCTTTGAATAAGTATTTCAAAATAACCTGCTGAATTTGATTTCCATTAAACCAACGTGCCCAGTAGTGGCGATTGGGTGCCAAAACTGAGGGGGGAGGACAGTTTACTTTGTTTTGATAGGTAAGACTAAGCCCCACTTGAGACGGAAGCATTTCCATTAACATTTTTCCTAACATAAATGCTACGTACATTCTTCCAAAAATCTCATAGTAGATAGTACTTTACACGGAAGCATTTCATATAACATTTCGGTTAGCTTCTGTGATTACAATGTATAATATATACAGCACGAAAGGCCGTCGAGTTACACCACCTATGGTGAGTACACGGTGTTGAAAGAACTAAAATATTCTTCCAAACGTGCACTATATACGTTATACATTATAACACCATTAAGCCTTGTTTCCATGATATGAAAAACTCAATATGCTGACCAAGGTAGAAATTTATTTTATTATGAAACATAAACTAAACTTTTATAAAGTATGTATCTAAGAAGCGGCATTGCTTTGTACCTAAGACTTCTTTTTATACGAAACGTTATTCCTCTCGGTTGAATAGTTATCGTTTCACTTTAGACGGTAGCATTTTGTTCATGGCATAGAAATAGAAGGAAGAAGAAAGTGCTTAATTTATTTCTAAAAGAATCTAATTTCATAGTTGTAAAAAAAATATATATACATATAATTATAACAATCAAGAATAGAAGGTAGCCACAAGCATTCCAGTGCTTCTTACGCTTTAATTTCGACCTCTTTTCAGTAACTTTCATTTACGTGCTTTTCTTTATCTGGAAAAAGCATTCTAGGCCAATACGATAGCAGTAATCAGTGACAGTTGTTTGCCTCCGTAGTACATACACCATACAGAAGGTGTAGATATCTGGAATGCTTGCTTGCTAGAAGAACAATGTTCCCACTGTAGCCTACACCATTGTTAATCTCAAGCAACAAAATTTTCACTAACATTTTAGCCATATCGGCATCCTCAATTTGATCTATTACATTTACATGGCGTTTTTTTTATAAGTCTTATAAAGGGTGTCTCAAAAATATGGAACATTTTGAAATGGAAAAAAAGAAGAAGAACTTCGAAGCAAGTGTATTCATGGAGATGAATAGTACAGGGTATGCAATTAATTGTAAACATGTTATTCATTCTCAAGATGGCCTTCATGTTTTGAAGATGGCTACAGTTTGTGCATACACATTCCTGAAGTCGTCGGGAAACATTGTGCATTGCTCGATGTAACATGTCCTCACGTATTCTTGTCTTCAGTTCTGCGATTGTTGCGGTTGATGTTCATACACCTTTGTCTTTAGGTAGCAGTTGATAATGTCGCCGAAATTCTCGACGTGCAGCACTGACACTGTCGGTATTTTAATACGCTTTCACAGCGTATGCACGTTGTGCACCGCTCCACTGCTCCATTATACTGAATGGCATGACATCTACTTCATGTTTTGTACGTTACGTGGCGCCACATTCCTCGCAGTGTTGCCAAGTTACAATTTCAAAAAATCCCATAATTTTGAGACACTATTTATATAATTGCAACAAATAAAAATAACGGAAGAAGAAGAAAGCTTTGCTTCAATTTTTAATTCGAAAAATCGAAAGAGGTTCTATCATTCCACTTACACCTGTTTCTTTCTCTTCCATCCCAAACTCAACAATGCAAGGCAGCAATCCACCGAAAATACTGAAGTAATCGTGTAATCGCACGCATTGGAAATTACGTATTGAAAAAAACAAAACATAGATGTTCCAAATTTAGCATGCACCGAAGCCTAGCTTCCTTGTCTTACGCGATTCAGAAACGTTCCACCTTAGCATGCAGAAAAGACACAAGAGACAGAGTTGCCAAATTTAGTTGTTCCCCAAGTCGCAAATTTCCAAGCTAACAATTTAAAATTGTCATAAAGTTACTTCTATTGCAAGAAAGGAACTCTGCTTCTTAATTTTAAAAATTGTTACTTACAGCTAGAATTCCTAAAAAGTAAATGTTACTTGTAACTATGTACAAGTAACTCGCTGCTTCCGAACACTGATATGCGTGTGTGAGTATGAGACTGCACCGCATGAGCTTCCACTTCTTGAACTGACCTCCGTGCCAAAATAGTTGGTACAGTGGGATCCATAAGTATTACCATGCAAATTGTCCATCACCATGTTTGTGCACTTTAATTGATCCAATAAGAGCTTCAAGAATTAAAAGAAAACTCAAAACAAGCTGTTGACAATTTCTGCACCAGCATAGATTAAAATCCATCGAAAAATGCAGGCCGACCAGGACTCGAACCCGGGTCTTTGGCATACCGTGAACATTTTTTTTCCTTTTTTTTAACAGGAAAGTCCCTAAGCGGAAGCTTCCCCCAACACACTTCATTCATTCTAGTTCAGGACTTTTCAGGACAGACAATCACAAACATCCACGTCCGAGCCAGGAGTCGAACCCGGGACCTCTGGTATTGCAGCGCAGTGTGCTAAACACTCTGCCACGGAGGTCGACACCACTGAGCTACCGAGCCGGCCTGCCCTCGCTTGATTTTTCGCTATCGCATTCTTACCTGCGTGGAATCGTCTCTGTTAGTGCTACCGCAACGGGATCTGTAGTATATCTCCTGTGTGTGCCTAATCTTCAATTAAAATCCTTATCTTAAAAACACATAAGATCTAAGAGAAGAATTAATGAAAATAGTCATGGGCAATTTGCAGAGCATTACTAGTAGATCCCACTGTACAATATGCTACGACGCGAGGCGTCCCTGGTTCGGATCTCGGCCTGGGCTTCTTTGTGAGTCTCCATTCATCATTTTATCATATCATCACTCATCCTCATCATCTCGATTAGCCAGAAATAGCAGAAAAGTGACGATAAATATCAAAAGAATCAATAAATCAATTCATATGTGGTATTATAACTGCTCATTGGGTTACGTTATGAGAACAGGTGAAGCATTTGAGGTATTTCTGTGACCACAAGCAATAAAATTAGTCACGGTGTTTCTTTCATGACCGTGACGGAAGTGTGAATATCTCGCCTGTACATTCGAGATAAGACTGCGACAGAAAACTTGCTGGAGTTTAGTCAAGGCTACGTGACTCAGACGAGGCCCTGTGAATCATCATTGATGGGCAGACATTAACCCACTTCCTCTCAGAGACAGCAAAGCACAGGGAGGCAGTTCCCTCTCTGATTGTATTTATGCGGTGATTATGATTCATTGAACCAATCCTTTCTTCTTTTCCGCTCTCTCTGGTTCTTCTTCCGCGATCGCAAGCGTGTACCCGCATGATACACGGCGTTCTGAGAAAACAGGGCGAACTCATCCTTATATTAATATTAGTATTGGTATCATTGTGGTGACCGAATATGTTGAGTATCCGCTCAGGGTTGTTAAAGGTCCAGGAATTTTAAATAAATTCAATTCCGGTCCAGGAGAGAAAATCAGCAAGCCGAAATGGGTTCTGGACCACAAAAAACCTTTCTATCTGTTTAGTATTTCAATTGGTGTCGTGTCGTTTGCGCCGAGGCTTCTTATCAGTTCATTTCCGCCGTGATATGTCAAGACCTTCCTTGGCTGGTTTTCCCACAATCCAAAGTGTCATCACCGCCGCGCGCACGTGTGTTTATGGCCACATGGTGCATAGTGCATAAAGTGGACTTAAAACATAAAATCAAACGTGTGTTTATGACCATGCACAGCTGTGTTTACACTGAAATGTTAAACCTATCCAGAGAGTCAAATATGACTTTTCTTTACTTATTTCAAAATACGTTACACAGGATTACTTGTATCAATTTTATTCCACAACAGAAAATACATAAATCAGTATCAGCCTATTAACTAATAATCATTTATAGTTAATCGTCAAAAAACATTGTAAATACAGTATTGTTAAAATATTGAAAGCATTCTACAAGTACTACGTAAATGTACACTTTGGAAGCAACATAAATGTGCCAGTCTATTACACTTAATTATTACACACTACATAAAATCGTCAAAAGCATTATAAATACAGTGTAATTTTTTGCATATACGTAATAGCTACGTATATATAAACACAATATTTCGATACACTTGCACAACAACAATACAAACGTTATTTGAATTCTTGTAGGTATGCAAATGCTCGAAGGCATTGCACGCGTTGTTTCTATCATTTCCATATTCTCAGCCATCTTGTCGTCTCTCTCAAGTCTCAGTTTTACATAAATACTAATTTCCCAATGTAGATCCCTCAAATATACTTTCATCTTACATTCATTTATCAATCACCTTGATTTTCAATCGAAGATAAACACAGCTGGAGCTGGGCAACGTCATACACACACGTGCGCCCGGCGGTGATGACACTCTGGATTGTGGGAAAACTCACCAAGGAAGGTCTTGACATATGTTGTGGCGGAAATGAACCGATAAGAAGCCTCGGCGCAAGCGACACGGACTCTTTCAATTGTCCCGGAGCCTTTTTTCTGGATCAATTTAAATACGGTCCAGGAACCTTTTTCTCTGAATCAGTTTACATAGGGTCCAATTAAGGAAGACTTCATGGATTGTCTTGACATACTTAAAAGTACAGTAAAACCTCGTTAATCCGGACCCCGATAAGCCGGAGTTTGCTTAATCCGGACAGTCAAAAGGGAAGAGTCAAAAATGAAAGAAAAAAGTAGAATGCAAGGTTTTAAATGTGGCTAGAAGTCAACAATCGCACATAATCATAATATGGATATCGCGTATGTACGTACTGCATTGTATGTACAATTTTACTGTACTGTATAGTGTACTATTTAGGCCTATGCCCTTTAAATTCACCATAATAAACATGTTTTGTTGCTATAAACTGATCAACTTATCCCTCCCCATTAGATTAACGATGTTTTACTGTATAGCAAATTAGTGAAAACATGTTCTCAGCAAAGTACTGTATAAAAATCGTGTTCAAATATTTCAATCAAAAATAGTTAAAATACACTATTGTTCAATTATAGAATACAATCATGAAGTGAAAATATTATTTTATGTGAAACAATGTGAATTCACTACAATGTTAAAATTCAATGAAAGTAAATAAGGGGAATTATGATAGAAAACGCTATTGTTATTGATTTAGTTTTGAGAGATCAGAGATAATATTCAGAACAACAATATTTAATTCTATTACGTGTATAATCTTTCAACAATACTAACAGGAAGTTTGAGAGTTATTGAACAAATGGTTGCACTGTCTGCTTTCTCCACCTTTACTATTTCTTGTTAACACTGATGGATCCTGGATTTGTATATAATTACATATTTCTGTAGGGGAGACCGGGGTAATTAGAACAGGAAACAGCCTGTAGAAGTTCCACTGTAAATTACTCAGAAAGTTACTGATGGATTTTTTAAAAATTTCTACCACTTAAAAGGACATCTTTTGCATATTTTTGAAAAAAATAATGACCATACCTGCATTGCAAATACTCGTCCAAAAAAAAAAAATTGTCATGACACCATAAAATTGTTCCAATTACCCCATTTGGGGTTAATGGAACATAAGTTAGAAATTTCAACTGAATAGCTTTAGATTGCTGTTGGGGTAATACGAACATCATATATAAATGTCCCATTTACCCTGCAAATTTGAACACAATAGCTCTACTTCTTCTGGAGTTATCAATGCTTGTTTAAATAAAATCCCAAGTTAACGTCTTTTTTTCATAAAGTTCAATTTCCCAGCTGTGAAGCAAACATGTGTGAATGAAAATCAGTGTTCTATGATTTATTTGAAAGGTTACAGGCCATTCTACAATGTAGTAAAGAAAAAACTTCTAATAGTTACATGTACAATCTAGTATACCCAAGCGAAATCAAGCAACTTACGCAATGTTCTAATAACCCATTTGCAGAAATTTTTGGGGTAATAAGAACTTTGCTTATAAAAACCAGGCAAATTGCCCATAGACAACCAAACTCACATGAAATGATGTGTGCCCTTATGATTTATTATAGGGGTGAAGAAAATTTTGAAAGGGTTTTTTCATTCACATCCAGTATATGCAGAAGCAGAGAAACACCAAACATGCGTCACATCATTTTTGCAGGTGTATAATAAAAGTCAAATAAAACTTACTTTTGTGTAGTTATTCCAATAACAAATTTTCTGCATGTAGGTTTGGTGTAGGTACATAGGTATGAAATGTTATTACACCAGTCTTTTCGTTTTAAATTATTCTACATTAACATGTTCCAATAACCCCATGTTCTAATTACCCCGGTCTCCCCTATTCCTTTCTAGATACATACCTTGAAGAGGAAAATGTCAACGAATTATATAACGCACGATTTTGCATAAGTTTTATGTTACATATTTACCAGGCCTACATATTTTACATATTTGCTAATTTACTTAACATAAAACAACATATTTCGGTATTTTTCCCTATATTTTTGATCTCTGATACATGATGAAGAAAATTTGTAGTTCATGTGATGTCATATTTTCTCATTGGTGAGATGCATAGTGCTTACGGTCACTTAAAATTGACTGCCTAGTCGAAAGTCAGTTTCAAGACCAAAAAAATACGGGAACTGTTATTTATCGAAATATTCTGAAGCCCCCCTCCCACATACACACACCTTCTGATTACATATTTTCGTTTCGCTTCTAGGTTTAGGCAAAGCACGTAGAAACTTGGCATCAGAGTACTCAAGAAAGCAACTTTTCTGTACGTAGCGAGTTACACAATATGTTCCCTTGTACAAAAAGTTGAAAAGTAGCTATGTATTTTCATTCTGTAGATGCTTTTTATTTATAATTTCTTTCGAAAGTTGCATCTGGCAACTTATCAAATAAAATACCTCATACGTTATTATAAGAATGACTAATGTATACTTAACACGATCTATTCTTAGGACGGTTTAATTCGAAGTCAATAACTGTGGGCCTGCTTCAATAGTCTGCTAGTTCAGGTTATCGCCTTGTAATAAAGGATTATTAGGTGGAATCCCGATGGAGGCTCTGTATTTCTTGTTTCATCCTCCTTACTTCAAATGAAAGGAAGTGTGGCAACATTGCATTTAGAGAAACCAATTTCATGTCCTGTATTCTTTGGAGCATCTGATGATTTGATTTTGTCCCATCTCCACGTATATTTATTAAGGTTCTCTCTGTTCCATATATTGTGCAAATGGCCCATTTTGCACCATACGCATATATGTCAACCGCAATTTATTTTTATTTGGAGTAAGGTGAGCATGACCCGTCGTCTCACCCCTACAAAAACGAAAGATATAATGTGTAATTAATAAATTAATATGACCGTACGTCATGAATTTTTTTTTTTTTTTCCCTTGCTAGCCAAGCTAGCTACCTGTTAGAGGGTTACGCCCTCTGTAAGGGAAGTGATATTTAGCGATTTTGTGATTGAAAATACGATTGTTGGTCTATGTGTATTTTGAATAAAAGTGGTTGAGTGAAAAAATAAATAAAACTGTGCATCGTAAGTTAACGTGTAATTTTATATATTTGAGGCAGAAAAAATATTAAGCCTGTCATGATTGATGTCAGGGTCGTATGGAATATTAGGCGAGTGTGGGGTATATATGCGGAAGAGGTTCATCAACATTATATATCTCGAAGCGGTCTCTATCAGGATGATTTGGAGGTAAGGTATTAAGATAAAGCGTGAGGAGCAGTGATAACGGAGTATGGTAATAACGGGGTGGAGTGTCATGAAGAGCATCATAATAGGCTGTATTCTGCAGTAGTGGATGTTCCTGTGCGACCCGTGAGGTTATGTAGCGGATGCGAAGTGTTTCTAGATGGAACAGGATGTGTGGAAAAGTCAGCCTGGCATACAATAATCTGGTGGGGCTGGGTAAGGATATCCTATAGGCAGTGCGAAGAGCATGTCTTTCTAGTATTTGAAGTTTCTCGTAGAAGGATGGTGCTGCAGATATCCAGGCTGTAAAACCATAGGTAAGAATTGGACGGAGCATAGCTTTGTATGTCATGATAACCAGTGCAGCCTTCAAGCCCCAGGTTGTCCCACACACTCGTTTCATTAGGTTTAGTCTTATTTTTGCTTTACTGGTTAAAATATCAAGGTGAGCTTTCCAAGTGAGGTGTTGATCGAAAACGACACCGAGGTACGTCAAAGTTTTGGAAGATTTTATTAGGGAGTTTTGTACCTTGATAGCTAGCAAATCTGGATTTCTATGGACCCGTGAACGACAACCCTTCGGCAGGAATACTATTGCTTTTGTCTTTGTACAATTTATTAGGAGTCTCCAACGGCGGCACCAGGAAACAAAGACATCGACTGTTCTTTGTAGGTGCTGATTAAGTTGATGGATTGTTCGCCCTAACGCCAGAAAGCCCGTATCGTCAGCATATTGGAATGTATGAACATCAGGTGGGGGACAAGGTAAATCTGCCACATACAGTAAATATAACAACGGTGAGAGTACTGAGCCTTGTGGGACTCCCGAGTGGAAAAATATTGGGTGTGATAAGCTATTGTAGATAGATACATAGGATATTCGATTTGATATGAAGTTATAAATCAAACGAATATAACAGGAAGGTAACTGAAATTTGGTTAGTTTATAGATGAGACCTGGATGCCACACCTTATCAAATGCCTTTTCTAGGTCGAATAACAATAAACAGGATGGTTTTAAGGCATTGTATTGATTGGTAATCATAGTAGTGAGCCGAAGGAGTTGATCATTAATACAAAAGGAAGGTCTAAATCCTGCTTGTTGGAGAGGAAGTAAGTTTTTTGTAGTCAAGTGTGCATGCAGTCTCTTTACCAGAATCTTTTCGAGAATTTTACTGAACACAGATGTAAGTTGTATTGGTCGATAGGAGTTTATCGATTGTGGAGATTTGTTGGGTTTGAGAAACATCAAGGTTTTTGATGCTTTCCATGCTATAGGAAAAAACCCAGTGCGAAGGATGAATGTGTATATCCCTGCCAAGATGGTAAGGAGAGCAATGGGACATTCTTTAATAAGTCGGTAAGAAAGAGAATCGAATCCAGGGGCAGTATTTCGTCTGTGTTGTAGCGTCAGTTGTATATCTCCGGCGCTGATGGGGTTGGTTAATATATTATCGTCAGGTAGTGTGTGAGTATTTGCAGGTTTTAAATCATCATCATTGAAATTAAAGGAATCCACCGGGTGACGGCGTATTGGTGGTTCTGGAGAAATCGGAGTGAATATGTCTTGCAGATTGCCAGCGAATGCGTCAGCTTTTTCTTCATCAGTTTGCAGAGGTGTTTCTTGAAGAAATACAGGGTATGAGGTGGATGATTTTTGCCCAGTTAGACCTTTGAGTCTATACCAGAATTGGGTTGTATTTGAAGATCTATTCAGCTGGTTGCAAGCATGAGTCCAGTTTAACCTTTTGTAAGCAACGATGTAATTGTGCACAGTGCGCTGTAATTGACGATGATGTCGCAGGGAATCAAGGTTACCGGTTCGAATATAGTCCCTGTACAGCTGACGGGAACGAGTTATCATGGTTAGATATCGAGGAGGAAGATTTGGTTTGTTGGGGAGAACTTTAGTTCGTGGCACATGTAGAGAGTTTGCGGTTTGAATTTCTTGAGTAATCCGATCGACCACATTGGTAAGGTCTTCTTCTGTGGTAGGAATTATTAAATCCGATGTCGCTTCTTGGATATGATCTCTGTAGGCTGGCCAATTCGCTTTATCGTAATGGAGAACATATCGAGAGCGTGATGGACCAGTGGTTCCATTGTTTCTGCAGCGAAGTGTAAGTTTTATTGGCAGGTGGTCACTACCTAGTGTACCAAGAACTTTAATAGTGCATTTCTGTGCGAGATTTGCAGAAGTGATAACAACATCTGGAGTTGACTGAGAGATGGGTCTTGTATGCTCTGGGATATGATGTTTTATTCCAGTGGTTTGAGTGGTAATGAACTGAGAGAATTGCGTTCGTTCTACGAGAGGTCGACTATGTATATTGATGTCGGCCATTATGATATAATTCCGAAATTTTAGTGATACATGCTGCATAAAGTCGTAAGGAATTGGATGTTTTGGTCGCACGTAAATTGTGACCAAGGTAATACTCATACTTTTTAGATACAATGTAGTTACATTATGCTCTGGTATATTCATAAGTGGAATCTGGTGATGTCGAAAGGGGATTTTTGGGGAGAAACCTATTGCAGTACCTCCACTTGCCCTCAGTCCTGGTTGTGGATTGTCACATCGATGTAGCGTATAATATGGTATACGACAGGGTGTCCATGGTGTGAGGAAGGTTTCATTCAAAAGAAACGCTGTTATCCCTTCCTCTACTAATAGTTGTTCAAATAGAATTTTATGGAATGGAAGTGAACGGATATTCAAAAATAAAACCTTCAAATCCATTATCAAGGTATTATAAACAGCTTCAAACTGTAGTTTCATGTTGGTTAGAGTAAAAGTGTACATACGGACCAGAATAGGTAGCATGAAATTGAACATTAAATATGCTCTTAGCGGCATAGGTGATTTGTTGTAATATATGGGGTCTTATAAATGGGTGGATATTTTGAAGAGTCACCGTCACAAAGTTGAGCATTTTGCCTAGTGTAACTGGTGTGTTGAGAAGGTCTTCCGTGTTTGATTCTGGAATTCGAATTGGAACCGTCAGCTCTGGGTGATCTTCTTCAGGTTTCGGTCTGGATTTGCAGCGGTAGCTGTACGTTGGGTGCTGGTCGTTACACGTAGCGCATTTTGGTGGTTGTTGCAAGTTTCTGCATTCTTTGGTACTATGGTCATCTGCACAGTAACCGCACTTAGGTTTTTTGTGACATTGGTTGGTGTGGTGAGTATTATATTCTTGACAGTTTTCGCAGCGGATTGGAAGTGGTGCTTGTGATTTGGATGGTTCCACTCGATATTTTCCTTTATATATGTAAGCTCCACTTTGAAGAAGATTATCTATGGTGTGTTGATCCGGTGTTAAAACCCGGATCATATATGTAGGACCGTGGTTACTGTGGATTCGCAGGCAGCGAGCTATGGTGTGTCCTTCAAGTTTTAGTTCTTCAGTTACTTCTTCATCGGTAAGGGATGGATCGACTCCTCGAATGACTACCGACAGCATTGGTGTCCGTTTTGGTGGGGGAGCTTGTTTTTGAGTAGCCTGCTTGAGTTGAGAAAAGGTGGCCTTAGGGCCGAATATTTCGTAGCTGACCTTGTTCCTTATGGTGGTCATTAGGGTTGCATCAGGGGATTTAATGATAATCCCATTCCTGCTGAACACTATCTGTTCAATCATGGCTCGTGGAAGATACTTTAAGAGCTGGTTTAGGACTTGTTTTGGATTTGAAAATTTAGGATCGTAATTGGTGAGTAAAAAGTTGTGAATGGGATTGACTTGGTTTTCATGGTATTGAGAGGAAGTCTTCTGATGGCTGGGTTGTTTGGTTTCTGTTGCGACTATCTTAGTTGGGGACCTGGATCGGGATCTATCTGTTACAAGTGATCGTTGAGAGTCTCTTCTCCTACGATCTTTTTCATGGGAACGCTTCTCTTGGGCGCCACTTCCAGAAGGTGGTCGGGGGGGGTGGTTCTGGCATGATGGCAGGTAGTCCTTTATGGTACCCGTAAGGTTCCATATATGTTGAGCCGTAGGGCTCAGAGCGGAATTATTAGCAACTAGATCCCAGGAATCTTTGAATTTCTTCTAAACAAGACAGAATTCACACAAGTGCTGCAAACGGGAATTGCGTGCACAGTTTGCTCCAGATATGACTGGGTTGCAAACACAGGTTGCTCCTGTACAAGCACGTGTTGCAAGCGTGGGTTGCAAAACACGGTTTGCTTCAAAAGAAGCAGTATTGATACCTCTAACTACTGTGACCAGAGCTCCACGGGTGAATGTTTGGGGCTACAACCTAGTTGCGGCCACCTGAAAAGTGTCGTTCGAGCTAGATATCCCTTCGCAGCAAGGCGTTCAACAATGTACCTCGGAAACACCAAACCACTGTATAGACTGCAATTACCTCCAGTCGTCCGTTCCAAACGTACTGAAATTACAGTCACAGCGAATGTTCCAAGGGGGTTTTCTCTCGACGCACTGACGTGCGTGTACGTCATGAATTGCCATGCGTTTTCCTTCAATAGGTTTGTACAGGAACTTACTGGGAGAAGTAGTTATAAATACATTTTGAACTGATAACTGTACATTCAATAAAATATTTGTTGCAAGAAGTTTGTATACATTATTATCATATATTAATAATTTGTTGCAAAACATATATTTTTGTTCGTCATAGTGTATATACGTAGGTTACTTAAAAATTATTATTTCACTGCCATCTAGCAACAAAACATTTAAATTATATCGTAAAACGAGTGACAGAGGTAAAGGAGCACATTTTCATTAATAGTGTAATGTAATAAATCATAAAATTTTGCAACGAACATTTAAATATGTAATAGATTTTTTCTGTTATGTATATGGAAATAATTTGCGTTAAAATTGTGCTTTTTGCAGAGAAAATTTCATTGTATTTTGAATACTGAGTCAAATGTGCTGTATGGTATTTTCTTTTATTCCAGTTGTGATATAAAATAACTTCTTTAATACTTTTGGTTGACAAAATTTCTTTTCAGAATTAAATCAAGAGCGAGAAACGAAATTCCAAGCAAGGAATTGCAGAAGTTCCGCTAATAACGGGTGGGCCATATTGATGGGACACATTTCAAATGCATATGTGGAGCATGTAGGAAGCAACATTTATTACCAAATATATGGATGTGAGTTTTGCACTGTGTTCAGTGTTTGAAGATTACATCCCTGAGATGGACACTACCTTGACGAGAACATTCTTTGGCTCTAACAGTCATGTTCAACATAGTTTTGCACAGCGTTTCGGCTGGGATGGCCGCTATCTCCCTTCGGATGTTGTCCTTCAGTTCATTGATGGTAGTGGGCCTTGTGGTGTACACCTTGTCCTTTAGGTAACCCCACAGGAAGTTAGATCCGGGGATCTGGATGGCCAATGGACATCACCGAATCTCGAGATGAGCCGTCCCGAGAAGTGTCGCCGAAGGGTTGTCATTGACACTACTGCTGTATGACTAGTGGCACCATCCTGCTGCAGCCACATGTCCCTTAGGCCAAGCAGTCTCATTTCGGGCATGAAGAATGTTTTCTTAGGCACTTAATCGGCTGTCTTTCACGGCACTTCACATCCATGTTTTCACGGTACAATTTCAAAATTTGAATTATGTGAAGCCTTTCCAGAAATCTCAGGGAGGGCAAGTGCCCCCCCCCCCCCCCTTTAAAGGACAAGGTGTACACTACAAAGCCCACTACCATAAATGAACCGAAGGACAACATCCGAAGGGAGATAGCGGCCATTCCAGCCGAAACCCTGCGCAAAACTATGCTGAACATGACTGTTAGAGCCAAAGCATGTTTTCGTCAAGATGGTGTCCTTCTCAGAGATGTAATCTTCAAACACTGAACACAGTGCAAAACTCCCTTCCTTTGGTAGTGTTTTCCATATATTTGGTAATAAATGTTGCTTCTTACATGCTCCACATATGCATTTGAAATGTGTCCCATCAATATGGCCCACCCTTTAAATACATTGTTTAATGACTGATATATATAAAACAACAAATCAATCAATCAATCAATCAAAGCAACAAGTCTAACACCGCACACTTACTGCATCTTATAGTTTGATATTTAGGTTTCATTACGTGAATAGAATTGTGGTTTAGTAGAGATTACTAATTGCTTTTTCTTCTGTTTTTCCGAGGCACATCACTCTTCTAACTGAGACATTGCGATGGGGAGAGTTAAAAAATATCTTCTTCAGATCGGACTCGCTACTTGATAGAATTGCTCAAGAAAGAGCAACCCTGTTGAAAATTCCTGTAGCCCCAACCTGGATCAACGATAAAAGTTCTTGACATTTTGAAAATTCTATTTTTCTTAATCATTGTTGCCTGACAATTGTTTCAAATTTCGTAAGATTGGGATGTGCTAGTATCTAGAATGGGCTGAAACTTTTCCAGCATTCTAGTACCATAGTAGTTGCACAATTTATTTGGGGACAAAATGGGTTGAGGATGTTATTCAACAAATACTCTAAGTCAGTGGTTCCCAAAGTGTGCGCCGCGGCGCCTTGGATCGCCTTGGATGGCTTACAGGGGCGCCGCGAAATGTTCCAATATTTTCACTGAAATCACACTTACTTGTTAGTCTTTACATGCTTTTGACTTAAGGCAAGCAACCTAACCACACTAAGTGAGGGTTTCAAGTGTTCAGGCCGAATCACACGGAACTGGATATCCAGCTAGTTGGCACTGAACTGGCTACCTGCCTGGATGTGATGCTTCCTGGCTGGCTGCTTGACCTCAGGAGCTGTGACTGGTATCCCTAATATGCTACAGCCAGCCCCCGTGGCGGAACGGTTAGCACATCACGCTACGACGCCAGAGGTCCTGGGTTCGAATCCCGGCCTGGGCATGGATGTTTGTGAGTGTCCATTTCATCAATTTCATCATTTCACCACTCATCCACATCTTCGTAAATTAGCCAAAAGTAACACAAAAAGCGAAGTAAAAGAAAGCAAATCAATCAAAAAACCTAATATGCTACGTCGGGTATAGAGTGAAATGACTACTACAGCAGTCAGCTCACGAGATATCTCCAATCGAGGGCCGAAGGGGCCCGGGGGTAAAGGGAAGGACCGGTCCATTTGCAGATTTTAGGGGTAGCAGGAAGTCTCCCGCTGCGGTCTAGTGTTCTTGTGAAAGTGTGTGGGAGTTGATTTGCGTCAATCACACAAAGCAGGTGTCTGCGGCAACAGGTTGCTGCTTTTTTGTTTTCAGTGTCCAGAATACTTTTGTATTCCTTAACCTGCGCATTATATAGACTGTATTTCAAAGAATTTAAAAATAATAATAATATGCGGCAACGACTTTAGCGTTACCAGATGACAAACTTTGAAAAGGAGGACATTTTTAGATTGCAAAAAGTTAACTTCTGACGAAGATGCAACACTTCGAACTCACGTTCTGGGTTTACTGGTGTTTTGGTGAGCTTATAGATTACACACCACTGTAAAACAATTTTACACCGTTTCCGTGTAACTAATAATAGGCCTCATTATAGCCAAATGTCTGAATGTTCTAATATTTATTGACTATGCCCGCAATATTAAACGGTTGTGAAACTTGGTTTCTTACTTTAAAAAATAACATAAATTGCCATTCTGCATCGGAGTTGTTTCTTCCAGGCCTAAGAGTCAGGAAATCGTTTTTGAAAGCCGCCACTAAAAACATGTTTGCGTTTCGGAATGGTTCAGATCCCTGATCGACAGAACTTCACTTCTACACTACCATTAACTAAGACCTACAGCAGCTAAAAATTACCATTTATTTCTGAATTCTGTCATGCAACTCAAATCAAAGTAAGCCGCGGCGTATCGCATTTTCGAATCTATTGTTAGAAACTTGCTGCTCACCACGAGCCGTGGTAGATGTCACAAATGCTTTGAAATCGAAACCTCACTTGGCGCGGCAGTGGCAACAGAAGAGACGCAAAGGCCCAACAATTTTTTTTTTTTTGCTGGTAGAAAAGTTATAGATTGACCACAAGGGAAAAAACCTTGGGACGAGAAGTCCCCGCGCAGCTTTCCCTTCTTCCCTCCACCTCGGGCCATAAGGAAGCATGGTCCACTCTCCCCCTCCCCTACTCGCGGGGGTACAGTGCACAGGACTTGCGGGTCTGCGCAGGTTGTTTTGCTCGTGGTTCCACTATAATTGTCTTTGCGCTTGCAACTGAGAGTTGTGTTTCTTTACTTTGAAACTGAAAATGGAAACAATATTCACAATTATTTACAAATAACATTTTGTTACTAATCTTGAAGTTAAACAGTTGCCTTTTTTCTCAGAAAAGAAGACATTTCCAAATTTTCTTAAAATCCCGCCCGGATCATTTTTAGGACCCGAAAAAGGGGTTTTGTCCGGTTAAAAGAGGAAGTCGGGTAACCCTAAACGATCTGCGTCGCTGTACCGGTTACAACGAGCCCTCGTGTGTTTCCCACTCAGGGTGCACTCCCCCTACCCTCATAGTGGAGTCGCCTCTCGCCACGTCACTCCACTTCCGTTGGGGATCATCTCCTGAGCGGGAACCTGTACTAGATGTGTGCCGTGTGACCAAAGGTGTACACAGTCAACATTTGCAAGATGTGAAATCACAATTTGATGAGTACGTCTTTCATTTTGTAAGCATTGAAAGCTGTGAAAGTACATCCGTTTGAAATGTTTCTTTTCTGTAAACATGGTGCATTTTCAAGAACGCAACAATTTAAAATGAACAGCAATAAATTTCCCTTAGTGCAAGTCAATTAGTTTGCAAACAATCTTGGCCCCCAAATGTGTGAATATCATCATAGGTACATGAAAGGCAAAAAGGAAAGTTGATGCGCAATTTTCTACTTTCGTCACTGAATACAGATGGCGAACCAATGCGTCAAGATTCAAAATGTGTATAAATTTCTTCGCACCATAGTACCATAAAGTGTGTGGAAACTTTAATTTGTACCTATAATTTTCTTCAACAATTATTTCGAGTTATTTTATTTTATAGTACGACTCGTTCTACAGCAAACCACTTTCGTTATTATCATTAATCATTATTGAATGATACCTACATATATACATATACATATAGAGCATGTGTGTTAACTAGTGGTGTTGTTTGTTCAACCATTTCGCAAAGTTTCGAGTGTTGTTTCATTCCCATGAACATATTGTAATGCAAAATATCAACCAAATGGATGATATTCAACTTGACGTCATCACGCAGTGCACTCTGGGAAGAAATCGAGCGAACAAATTCACGTGTGTTAAGGAAAGCGAATGAGAAGCCTTCTTACAGTGAGAAAACTTGCTTTTCACCACTTTACACACTTTTCACGGTTTCTGTAGGACTCTGGAAAAGGTCAAAAGTACATATTCCTCATATGATGACGATAATCATACTTTCAATCACTTCGGCAAAGACCATACAAGGACGGCGCGACGGGTGGGCGCGGCGGGTGGGCAAGCCCCCACCCAAAAATTCCTCTGCCCACTCAAGTGCCCACCTGAACAGATTCAAGAAGTATTAATAAGTATTTGGGAAAATACTAATGCTTCAATAAAAATATATTCTTGTCTTGACTCCTTACATATTTTTCTTATGAATATTGTCCATACTAGAAAGGCTCATAAGTTATCACCCTATAAGAATTCTTCCTGTCTTTTGATTTACATTAGATTACCGAGTAAGACAGCGAAACTCGTAGTAAAATATGACTAAATAACTAACTAACTCTCTAGCCTTCTTAAACCCGAAGGTTCATGGCTGCAGCAACACAGGCCTTCCATCTGTCCCTATCTTGAGCAAGATCTATATACTCTTTTCCATCCCTACCGATTTCCTTTAGGTCTATCTCAACGTTGTCCCTCCATCTTCGTCTTGGTCTTCCTACAGGTCTCTTACCATCAGGTTTCCCAACAAGAATCCTGTAAACTCCTCTTTCCTCTCCCATTCGTGCCACATGGCCTGCCCACCTAAGTATTCTTGATTTAATCATTCTAATAATATCTGGACATGAATACAAATTATGTAACCTTCTCCACTCACCTGTCTCCTCATCCCTTTTAGGTCCAAATATTTTCCTAAGGATCTTATTTTCAAATACTCTAAATTTATGTCCCTCTTTCAATGTAAGGGACCAAGTTTCACACCCATATAATACTACAGGGCAAAATTACTGTTTTGTATATTTTAACTTTTAGTTTCTTAGATATTAAACGAGAAGACAAAAGTTTATGAAGAGAGAAACAACATGCATTTCCTGAATTATGCCTACTTTTTATTTCCTCTTTAATATCATTTTCACTTGTTAATATTACTCCTAAGTATTTGAATTTGGAAACTGGTTCAAACGAGTTGTTATCAATAATTAGATTTTGATTATTACCTAACACTTGGTTTCGGCCTGTAAGCATATATTTAGTTTTCTCTTTGTTAACTTCCAAACCTATCTCTTTAGGAGTTTTGAAAAATATTTTAGCATTATTCTTAATTGTATTTATATCATCCCCTAATAAGTCTACATCATCTGCATATGCTAACAACTGAGTCATACCATTTAATTTTAGTCCTTCGTTAGTTTCTTTTACCTTCCTAACTGCATAATCTAAGGCAAAATTAAAGAACAATGGAGATAATGCATCTCCTTGTTTTAACCCATCATGAATTGTAAATTTGTCAGACACATTAATACCCACACGAATTTTACTTTCTGTTTCACTGGTGCATACCTTTATCATACTAACAAGCTTCTTAGGTATTCCAAACTCTACTAATATATTATATAATTTATCTCTTTTGACCGAATCATATGCTTTTTTGAAATCAAGGAATAGCTGATGGACACTTTGATTATATTCCCACTTTTTTCAAGTGTCTGTCTAATGTGAAATATTTGATCTGTAGTTGATCTGTTACGTTTAAATCCACATTGATAATCACCTATAATTTCATTAGTATATGGGGTTAGTCTTGTTAAAAGAATGTTAGATAATATTTTATATGTTGTTGAGAGTAGAGAAATTCCACGGAAATTATTGCAGTTCATTTTATCACCTTTTTTAAACACAGGAACAATTATTTCCATTGTTGAGGGATTTCTTCTTTATTCCATATTAAATAAATTAATTTATGAATTTGACATATTAACGAATTTCCATCATATTTAATTAACTCGGCTGGTATTAAATCAATGCCAGGTACTTTGTTATTCTTTAGCCTTTTAATATCATCTTTAACTTCAGTCAAGTTAGGTTCTGGAACTAAAAGTTCTGCTGTGTGTACTTCATTTACTTCTGATTTATCTCCTACATGAACATTTGAAAGGTCATTAAAGTAGTTCTTCCATCTATTTAGAATATCACTTGGGTCAGCTAGAAAATCACCGTCTTTATCTTTTATCAAGTTTACTTTAGGTTGCCACCCCTTTCTAAATTCATTTACACCTTTATATAAATCTCTGATATTTTTGGTTTTGCTGTTTGTTTCAATTTCGTTAATATGGTGACGTATAATACCCATTATTTCTAATTAATGTTATTCCTTATTTAGAGCTTGAAACGTACGACCTGTGATCCAGTTAACGGGGTGGGGAGGAGGCGGAGGGAGGGACGAGGCACAATTGCTCCCATAATAGTTTTCCCCAAAAAGCATTGTTTCAGTTTGAAGTTACCACGTTCCTGCAAGGCCCTTGCAATAATTAACATATCTTACCCTGACTGAAATGAAATTTTATGTGCGAAATACATAATTTTTGTTTGACTTTCATCTTCCCTTGCTCTCCCTTCCGGACGACCAGAATCAAAGCACACTTTTTCCGAAGTGGGAGAACAAAATTATGCAGGATATGACAAAAAATATTTAAAATAAACAAAAGAAATAAAATAACATAATTACATATTGCGTGCGATACTTCCATTTAGAATGCAAAAGAACTTCGATTCATGATTAGGCTTCTTTACACTCGTTTGAGGCAATTGAAGGTAAGGTGTGAACAAGAGAAGAATTGATACATAGCTCCCATGATAAAATTTCATATTTTTTGTCTAAATTACTTCATACAGTATATATAAACATATTCTTTTTCTCAAGCTCTATGCATATTTCTGCTTAACTATACACATATCAAGCATCTCGGGTCCTGCATTAATCAGGTCAAGATTTACTTCAGCAAATGATAGCTTCTCTAATGACATCGACTTTTCGACATTCATTTTGCACAAATTCCTTTAATTCTACAATTTCTAGTTGTATCTTTTGTGAAAATTCACATTTTTATGCGAGGAAAGTTTAATGGATAATGAATCAAGCTATTTAAAACTTTTGTAACAAGATATTAATGAAATACAAATGTTCATACACAATTTGGAACACCCCTACGAAGCTAGTAAAGAGATCGGATCATTCATTAACTCTCAACGAAGAAGCAGTGCTCTTTTCTGTTAGAAAGTCATAATATTATTAAAACTGTACATTCCAAGATCATTCACTTGAATTATGTACAAAACCAAAAAGTATTTCTTCGCTATTGTCGGCGTTTACCGTACTTTCTGTGATGATTGTTTTTCGTTTTGAAAAGTATGTTCACAATAACAAATAAAGGCGGACAGTTGAAACTTGTGCAACTGTAAATGTCGAATTTTGGCATAATTTGCGTTCTGAATCCAAAACCCTAAAATTAAATTTCAAATAGTGTTGCTGGAAGTGCTTTCCTCCATAAAGTGCACGGCCTTACCCCTCTCCTGGGGATAGCTCTAATTTCATACATTGTGTATAGCCTTGTAGCCTTCGGTGTCTCTTGCATTTGTAAAGTAGTGTTTCGTATTTTTTAAATAAATGTTTCATGAATTAAACAGTATACTCTAATCTTTCACCCAAATGTTAACATATCTTCCACGAAGTACACCGCACACTGCATCTTGCAGACTAACAAGGCTCTGGCGTCTGCGCTCACAGGCAGTATAATCCTCTGTGGAGCTGGCGTTGTCATCTGCCCATGTGTGTTTGCGATTGTTTCTTCAGCCATTTCATCTTATCACAATTCATCCCCATCTTCGGGATTAGCCAAAAGTGGAATAAAAGCGAAGTTAAATAAAACAAGTCAATTATCTAATCTTCTTCGTTCACCTAATAAAGTATGTGCTATATTATACATAAATTCCTTATTAATTTAAAGGGATAAGACAAAATATCTACTGAACAAAGTCAAGTACATAGTGAACATTTAAAGACATCGACAGTGAGTTACAATGAAAGGAAGGGAAACTTAAATTAGATAAATAGGGAGATTGTATCAAGATTGACACAGGAAAGATAGGAGTCATTCCATGCGAAATTAACACAGCCCCCAACCTGACCATCACCAATTTTCATGAAATTTGGGGAGTTGAAACTATGCAGGAAACTTAGTAACTATGGAAATTTTGAGTTTCGTTTGTCTTGTAATTGTTAAATTATTCAAGGTCAAAGTTCGCATAAATTGCCCTTTTTGAGCCCGCTTAGCTGTACTAAATGTGCTGTAACTCCGCCCCTATTTTGTGTAGGAAGATAAAATAAAGATTATTGAACAGGGAATTGAACAAGCTTTCCAGTGATATATAACAAGCCTACCTTTGGATACAAATATAATTTTATCACGTGACCTTGACCTTTGACCTTGACTACCACCAAAAATCATGAAAAAAAATATCTTTGGTCCCTCATGCCATACTCTAAAACATATCAAAATATGATTCTCGGAATGCAATGAGATCAGAAGATAAAAAATAATATGTGTAACTATGTGACTGATAAAATCCTCATTACATGAACTATGGCGAGTCAAATGTCCCTTAACACACCCTACAAAATGTAAAGAAGTCATCCTGGGTATAATTGGCCATGAAAGAAATAGGTTAGGCACAGGGAGATCCCTAGCCGTGTGTGTCAAGCGCAGGTCCGGCTATTATTGACCGCCATATTGAATTCAACGCAAAAATTTCAAAGGAAAGGGGGTGATGTGATATATCAAATCAGGCTAGAATTTCACGAGAAATGAAGTGACGAAGGTTTTTCCAACATATATTTAACCAGCATAAAGTTGTTACTGCATGCTTGTAACCATTTTCTCCTTTTCGAGGTGTTAAAAACAAAGCACTAAAAACGTGTTAGGATCTCATCGAGATCACGCTGACATCTCGGGAGAGAAAGAAGTATACCCAGGTACGCACCATTGCATATTATTTTAATCAGCGACATTCACCAAATAATTGAATAGTGAAGAATATTGGGAAAAGTATCTCAAACAAACACTTCCTTTGGAATGAAAAAATCTTCAGTGACGAGGCTAATTTTTATGTTCACGGTGAAGTTAATAAAAAGAATATGCAATACCTGTGATTTTATAATCTACAGTAGACAGATCCCAGCCGAATGGTTGTTGCTGGTAAGCTAATGATGTGGTATAGTGTATGGAGAACTGGAATGGTTGGTCCATATTCAACAACGGAACCTTAAATGGTGAGGGCTTCTTGGATTTGTTAAGTGAACAGGTTTTTCATCCTTGCTTACGGGATATGCCATTTTTCCAGAGTTTTGAAACAGGACACTATGTGGACATTTTGGCAATTTCTTCATGGTAATTTTTAAAGGCCTGTACATTCTCCAGATCTAACATCTTAGGAGGACTTTTACCTTCAGAAACATTTGAGGAGAATGGTGCATGCACTAAAAGTCCATCATATTGACCATCTGAGAGAAGGCATAGTTGCTGCCTGGGATGATGTTGCACCTGCTACATTGCCAAATGTTCTGTGTGAGTGTGAGAGACGTCAACGAGTGTGCTCACAAGAACATTGACAACATTATAATGTGCATATATCGTAAGTGAAAGATATGCGTATAACCTTTTGCTACGTTGGAAAAACCTTCGTCACTTCATTTCTCGTGAAATTCTAGCCTGATTTGATATATCACATCACCCCCTTTCCTTTGAAATTTTTGCGTTGAATTCAATATGGCGGTCAATAATATACCGGACCTGCGCTTGACACACACGGATAGGGATCTCTCTCTGTGCCTAACCTATTTCTTTCATTACCAATTATACCCAGGATGACTTCTTTACATTTTGTAGGGTGTGTTAAGGGACATTTGACTCGTCATAGTTCATGTAATGAGGATTTTATCAGTCACACAGTAACACATATTATTTTTTATCTTCTGATCCCATTGCATTCCCAGAATCATATTTTGATATGTTTTGGAGTATGGCATGAGGGACCAAAGATATTTTTTTTCATGATTTTTGGTGATATTCAAGGTCAAAGGTCAAGGTCACGTGATAAAATTATATTTGTATCCAACGGTAGGCTTGTTATATATCACTGGAAAGCTTGTTCAATTCCCTGTTCAATAATCTTTATTTTATCTTCCTACGCAAAATAGGGGCGGAGTTACAGCACATTTAGTACAGATAAGCGGGCTCAAAAATGGCAATTTATGCGAACTTTGACCTTGAATGATTTAACAATTACAAGACGCACGAAACTAAAAATTTTCATAGTTACTAAGTTCCATGCATAGTTTCAACTCCCCATATTTCATGAAAATCGGTGATGGTCAGGTTGGAAATTGCACATATCTGTATTGATTTGGCATGGAATGACTCATAGGAATGATAGCCAATTGGATTTACAAGATGTGAGGACACGGAGTCACTTCGCTACTTATTTCTAGTTTGGAGTGGATAGAGATAATACAGATGAGGAATATGATCACAAGATTTGACCACCAGACTCTTCGCGCACGCATGTGTGTGTGAAAGGTAGAGAGAGAAGGGGCAGTACAAGCACAGGAAATTGGTGGAAAAGGGCAGACATTTTTGAGGGAGGGGCCAGATCCGTGTGTGGGTGTATGTATGTATATATCTATGTATGTATGTACACATATACATATATACAGTGGCGGCTATTTGGGTAGACCTGGGGACAGTTGACCCCAACTTTTTTGCCCCGTACTATGGCCTCTTAATGCTTGTCTACCAAGAGGAAGTAACTGTCCTTGCCTCCCCCCCCTCCCAAGTTTTGGCAACCAAACTCAGATACTGGTTAGAAGTATTCGGTTAGCACCGAGTTTTAAAATTAAAAATGTTTTCAGATTTACTTTCTTTTGTTATACCAAGATAATACTATGTTTAGAAAATAATATATTTATAAATTAATCTATACGCATTAGCAATTACTATTACAATAAAGAATTCTAAATGTAAGTTAACCCATAGCCTGCTACGAAGGATCGTAGTGGGCTATGGTTAATAAAATAAAAACATATGAGAGAGACATTTTCACCTGGTAGCCAGTAGTGGCAATTGGGTGCCAAAACTTGAGGGCAAGGACAATTTACTTTCTCTTAGTAGACAAGTTTGAGTTCGTTTTAGGTCCACTTTTATGCACAGATAGACTAATTTGGACTGGATCTACTGCTGGTAGCCTTATATAACTGGTTATAAAACTAAAAGTATCCAATATCGCAGACTGCAGACTTCTGGAGACTGTCTTTCTACACAACAAACACATTCATTTATGCAAGGACAGAACTGATATTTTTACAAGTTGAAAAATCATTGATGTTATTTTCGTAGCTTTTTATAGGTTCAAATTTTAAAAATTCCATGGCTCAAGGAGGGAGCCATGGCCCCCATGGCCCCTCCCCTGGGTACGGGCCTGGAAAAGGGCTAATAAGACTTAGAACAGCAAATAAATAAGGTGAACGAAATACAAAGGAATTCGGGAGGGGTGGAAGAGGCCGAGAGAATATGTGTTTGTGAAACTTATTTATAAACTTCATATCTGCTCACCCTAATTTATCAGTATTTGGTTCTTGACAACCCGGTCAAAATTTTCTGGCGCCGTCCCTGCCACACCATGCTTACCCGGCATGTTTTCAATGCAAGACCTGATCTGTTTGCCACAAATATGGAGCAATGAATTGTGGGGGAAGTTGATCGCTGAGTATAACATCCATTGGATAAAATTAAGGGGTTGCTCAAGCGACATGAAGCTTTGACATAAGATGTATATCTATAGCATACGAGATACATTGGACGCTTTACGTCATTCAGTAATTAAGGAAATTTTATTATTTGCATTTTTTATTATAAATTGTTAATTTTCATTATCAAAATAGAAAATTAAGGTCTTTAAAATCCAAACAGGATGTTATGAAGCTTTTAATGAGCTCTATCAAGCACAAAATGATTTTTTTTACTCTCTTATGGAAGACTTTATTCTTTATATTAATGTAAGTTGTAGAGGTTCTGGGAGAGAGACTTGGTTTCTGTGCTTTTGTCATTTTTTCTACAATTAAATGAATGACACGAATCGCTTCCACCTCACCACACTCTTTTCGGGAAGTCCATATGTGTGATCATTTATTGTTATTTTCGCGATTGCTAAATAGCGATACATCAATTTTCCCATTTGCTCAACTTCTGGCAACTTATACGAAAATGACTCATAATATGGCAGATGGTGAAGCACGTTTTTCCCCTTAGCAACCAACGAGATTAGTGGTTATCTGCGCTGTTGCCTTTTAAAAAGACTTCCCTTTGGTTCAACCAAACGTTGGAAAAGATACGTTTAAAGTCTTTCGACTTTCGGCATCTCAGAAACCAGTGTTTGAAAGTAACTAACTAATTAACTAAACTAACTCTCTAGCATTCTTAAACCCGAAGGTGTGGCTGCAGCAACACGAGCCTTCGATCTGTACCCATCCTGGGCAAGATTAATCCAATCCTTACCTATTTCCTTTAGGTCCATCTCAACGTTATCCCTCCATTTTCGTCTTGGCCTTCCTATAGATTTCATACCATCAGGTTTCCCAACAAGAATCCTGTAAACTCTTCTTTCCTCTCCCATTCGAGTCACATGGCCTGCCCACCTAAGTCTTCTTGATTCAATTATTCTAATAATATCTGGACATAAATACAAATTATGCAGTTTTAAATTATGTAATCTTCTCCATTCACCTGTCTCCTCATCCCTTTTAAGTCCAAATAATTTTCAAAGGATTTTATTTTCAAATACTCTTAACTTATGTCCCTCTTTTAATGTAATGGACCAAGTTTCACATCCACATAATACTACATCAACATTACTGTTTTGTATAGTTTAACTTTTAGTTTCTTAGATATTTTTCGACAAGATAAAAGTTTATGAAGAGAAAGGTAACACGCATAGGATGTTTGAAAGTATCTGTTACTTTTTAAGAATTCTAATTGTAACTAGCTACTTTTAAAAGTAAGTAAAACAGAGTTACCTTTTTACAATAGAAGTAACGTTTTCGACAGTAAATTTTAGTCTCTTTACGATACTTAAATTGTTAACTTAAAAATTTGTAACCTAGGGGAAGAGCACAATTTGACATCTCTGTTTCCAACTATGTGCTTTCTCTGGATGCTAAAGTGAAAGAATTTCCATTGAATTGCCTAAAGCAAGGAAGCTGACTGGGCTTCGTCGCATAACAAATTTAGAACATCCACACTTTGTTCCAAATATACAAAATTTCGAATTAAAATCACTCAAGCAATCCTGACTTCTTGTTCCATCATTTATTTATTGCAACTAAATAAATATATAAGACTTATATTATGGACGTACCACAAACATATATTTATTTTATTACAATTATTGATCATTGTCTGTGTTTAGTTTATTTGAAAGAAAATTTCGAGTATAAAGTAACAGTAAATTTATAGTTACTTTTGAGACTGTGTAACTGTAACTGGACCTCGGTTACTTTTCGAAGCAAGTAACTAACTTAACTGAATACATTTTAGAATGAGTAACTGTAACTGTGATTCAGTTTTTTTTTAACCAAGTAACTGTAATGGTAAATGAGTTACTTTTACAAAGTAACTTTCTGAACACTGTAAGAAACTATAGAGCTATAAACACAAAATTCGATAGACTGATAGACCAACTCAGTAGCGTACGCTGGATTTTATCAAGGGGGGGGTTATTTCTAAAACTTTCTCCAAATTCACATTACCATTGTTTTATTATACTTTAATTAAATAATAATAATCACAATTAATTAATAATACTTAATTAATTAATTAGCTGAATTACTACTAATAATACTACTAATACCACTACTACTATTAAGTACTAGAGATCTCCATAAATATAGTATTTACGAAAGCAATAGAACAATATCACTTTCTAGTCATTCGAGTTTTATCAAATTCTGGGAGCATTTTTTTGTTTCTTTGTTACGAAATAATTGTCTGGTCAACGAGGTGAGACGAGGTGAGACATTTTAAGTGTGAAGAAAATCCATAAAAACAAGAAAATATATTAAAATAAATTAAAATAATCAAAGTATGGAACTCATCCAAGGAGCTGCGGTAGTCTGGTCGGTAGAGCATCTGACAGCCACGCAAGAGATCCGGGTTCGATTCCCGGAATTGGTTGGAATTTTTCCGGCTTCTTCTCCTCATAAATGTCCCCGATAATTCACATCTGGATTGTCTCTCTGTTCTTGCCAACAAAACATTTTACAATAGTTAAGCTTATTGTCGTTTGAATAATTGTCTAATCAACAAGATGAGACATTTTAAAAGAGAGACATTCAAACGTGCTGCGGTAAACAATGGGAAGGCGGACTGGTGACTGTTCTTGTCCGTCTAGGATTTGTCTATACATTAGCCGCTTACAACGAACCAAGAACTTTCTTTAGTTAATTCTCATTGTTCACACAAAAAAATACATGTTCATTGAACACTGGCGTACGTAGAGGGGTGGCTGATGGGGTTACAGCCCCTATTTTGAGAAAATCAGAATTTTCAAATAAAAATTCGTTAAGAACTTTAAAAAATCAAAATGTGTAAATGTGAAACCTCTTTTAAAGTGAGTCCCGATTGCCATTTTCGTCTTTGAATACAATTTTAATAGACTGAAAAGCTCGAAAAGTACGAAATATTTTATTATGCATCCTTCCCTCCAAAACGAAGGCATGTGCTATCCACATTTACTATTCCAACCCATCCCGAAAAAAAAAATCCTGCGTACGCCACTGTATTGAACATTGTTGCAACTGAGATACAAAACAAGCTTACTCTCTTTTAAATTATAGTTGCCCTCATATTTTATTTTCAAGAATACATGTTAATTTTCAAGGCTTTCTCTCTGAAAGACGTAGTGTGTTTGGAATGTTGTGCTTTTTTTCTTCGTGCTGCATGGAAATAATAATTCAAATTATTATTATTTTTATTATTATTATTATTAGTAGTAGTAGTAGTAGTAGTAGTAATAGTAATAGTATTGTCCTAGATCTTTGACTGTGGTAAGTTGGCCATTTAATTATTTTTTTCCACAGCATTTTTCATAACATTTCACAAGCTCAAGGGGGAAGGGTTTAAACCCCGTAACCCCCCTTGCGTACGCCACTGGACCAACTCAATATTGCCTCTGACGTAATAAACTAAATCGATCATCCTATCCGTCCGACCGTCACTCGTTTGTCTATGGCAAGTAGAAGCGCTACAGATTAGAATAGAGTATGTTCCAAGAGTCCCACATCGTAGATAAACTTCATGGAGCCATCCATCTTTCTCTTTCTCGCTTTCTTTCTTACTATCCGTCTCTTTCCCTCTTTCTATCTCATTAAATCTCTTCCTTTGCCGATCTTTCTTTCTATTTCTCTTTTTCTCTCTACTTGCATTTGTATATTTCTCTCCTTCTCCTTGTTTTTCTATATTTCTTTCTCCTCTCTCTCTTTCAATTTGCTTTTCTATGTCTCACTATCTCACCTTTTCCCTTTATGGTTGTCTTCCTGTCTCTTTCTTTCAATTTTGTCCTTTCTCTCTTTATCTTTCTCTTTGTCTATGTATTTTATTCTGTCTCTTTATTTCTATTTTCCCCTTTCTCCCTTTATCTTTCTCTTTGTCTATGTATTTCTTTCTCTCTTTTCCTTTCTAGTTTCTCCTTTCTCCCTTTATCTTTCTCTTTGTCTATATATCTCTTTCTCTCTCCTTCTCTCTAGTTTCTCCTTTCTCCCTTTATCTTTCTCTTTGTCTATGTATTTATTTCTCTCTCTTTCTTTCTAGTTTCTCCTTTCTCCCTTTATCCTTCTCTTTATCTATGAATTCTTTCTCTCTAGTTTGTCCTTTCTCCCTTTATCCTTCTCTTTGTCTATGTATTTCTTTCTCTCTCTATCTCTCTCTCACTCACAGACACACACACAAATGTATCTGTCTAATTTCAACTTTCTTCTTGTTACTAAACTAACTTACCAGCTTCAAAATGATATTACGAGCAGTGGCAACAGTGCTTCAATGGTAATGAATTAGTTGTTTTACATGCTTATGTTCCAGTTATCGACCAGATAACCTTTTATCCGCAACATTTGTCCCGACCGCACGTTTATGTAAGATATTACATTTTTTTTCAGTTGAAACAGAAAGAGGAATGGAGGATGCAAAACTGGCTTTCTGGCAGAGAACATTGACTGCTTAAAAGGAACTTTTGTGACACTATGAGAAAAGATAAGTAGCAGTTTGATAACCTTGACATTGTAAATAGAATTTACTGAGTAAACTCGTTCATCTTGAAAGTCAGAAAACAGCGTCAATGGGAGTTGATGCCCTGACCACATGTCATCAGTAGAATCCATTGGAGATAAGAGCAAATAACCCACCCTTTTAATTGACATTAATGGGTTTTTAATTCATTATCGAGGGGTGACGCTATTGTTAATTAATCAAGCGGAAAGTGTAGGTGGAGGGGGAGGTAGATGAGTCATGGATGACTCATGCGTACATGCGTACATTAGTGTACAAAAGATACTATTATGGAACACGGTTCCGGCCTATTCTAACCCTATTGTTGTACTTTATATATGCGTTACAGCCAGATATGAGTCATGGACACGTGGGAGCTTGATCTTAATGGTTTTCCATTAGTGCACAATATATACTATTATGGAGTCCGTTTTCGGTCCTAACCCAATTCTTGTATTTTATATACGCGTTACAACCGGATATCAGTCATGGATGATTTATGCCGTCGAGGGAGCTTGATTTAATGGTTTTCCATTAGTGCAAAATAGATACTATTATTGAGTCCGTTTTCGGCCTTTTGCATCTCCCATTTATACTTTTCTTATATGTGTTACAGCCGGATATGAGTCACGGATGATTCATACAGACGTGGAGCTTGATTTTAATGGTTTTCCATTAGTGCACAATAGATACTATTATGGAACCCGGTTCCGGCCTATTCTAACCCAAGGAACCCATTTCCGGCCTATTCTAAGGCAGTTTATGCTTTTCTTATACGCAAGAATGAGTCAAGGTGTTTTATTCACTAACGAGGAGACGGTTCCGGCCTATTCTAAGCCAATTTTTGCTTATTTATGCGAGGTTTGCACTTGGTAATGACGTCATGACCCGCCATTTGGGGTAGCTGGCGACTGCATTTGGTATCATTGAGGAGCTCGAAGGGTCCTGGGTAGAAGCTATTATAACTCAATATATGGCGTTAGCCTATGTGTGCTTTAAAGGCGAATATATTGAACGATGTAGCCTATATGAAAACGAAGTATACGGGCAGAATGCATGTTTTTAATAATAATTGCTCTTAAAAATGCATGAACGTGTCGAGTGCAGAGTCACCTAGCGTATGAATTTGCACCAGAAAAAAATAATATTTTCCCCACCGCCACCCCGAGCCGCGAGTATTTTGCCCCCTGGCCAAAGGGGAGAAAGGGCCTATTGTTAGGTTCTCCCTTGGTCTCCTACCGGAACTGATAGGATAATAATTCGTAATGGATATCGTGTGCCGCCAATATTTTAACACGTTTGTATTGATTTTTGAGGTTCCAATTTTGTTTTGTGGAAGTAACTTAGAGGTTTTTCCTCCATAATGTAGCCATAGACTATTTGACCTAAAGCGTAAGGGATTTGTCTGAACTAGGAACAACGCGGGCCAGTATTTACAGATTGAAGCGGTTTCGAACTACTATTTGCTTTTATTACGGGGTTTCGAACCACAGACCCTTTGATAATTGCTTCATAAACAGCAGAATTTACGTAAAATTGACCAGATTTTTTTACTCTATGTCCAATATTTCAAAATTGTTCACGTATCTTTACCCAGAAAACGTTATTTGAACGATTCAAGCAAGAGTTTCTATTGAAATTTGGACACACAAAGAGATTTTGTCTACTTTTATCTGCTTATTTTACAAGTTTATTCTTATTTTTTACTCAAATAATTTATTTTAATATATTCAGGCAACATTTTTTAATATATTTTTCACTCACAAAGAGATTTTGTCAACTTTTAACTGTTTATTTTACAAGTTTATACCAATTTTTACTCAAATAACACTAATTATACCATTCAGGCTTTTTTTATTAAAGTTTGCACTTACAAATAGATTTTTCAAATTTTAACTTATTATTTTACAAGTTTAGGCTTATTTTTACCAAAATAACACAATTTCACCTATTCTAGCAAGAGTTTTTATTACAATTTGCACGCAGAGATTTTTTCAACTTTTAATTGCTCATTTTACAACTTTATGTTTATTTTTTTTTACCAAAATAACACTATTTATACCATTCAGACAAGAGTTTTTAATATATTCTGGACTCACAAGGAGATTTCTTCAACTTTTAACTTATTATTTACAAGTTTAGGCTTATCTTTTACTCTAATAACACAATTTCATCTATTCAGCAAACATTTTTATTGCATTCTAAACTCTCAAAGATATTTTTTTCAACTTATTTTATTAATTTTTCTATTTATTGCGTTTTGTATCTTATATTTACTAATTTTAACTTAGTTTTGTTTTTTATTTAAGTAATTTCTCTAATCACTAAGGAAGAAGGATTTTTAGCTAAATGTTAAGTCACAGATATATTATTATTATTATTATTATTATTATTATTTAGGGTTTACTGTTTTCTACTATGCTATCTTTGGTTTGCTTCGTAGGAAAGTTTGTTTATTTTCGAGTCTCCTCGGTATTTTCTTACTGTTAGGTTAGGTAAAGTTTCCTAAATAGATGAGTAGGGTTCCATATATTCTTGTTCTTGCATGTTTTTGATATGATGTGATCAGCACAACTCTCCAAGTGTAAGCGTTGCAAGTGTTATATACGCCTACATTCTGACTTGGGCGCCGCGGAAAAATCTTTAAACGCTAAGGACGTCGTGAAGTGAAGAAGTTTGGGAACCTCTACTCTGGAAAAAGGCGTATGAAGGCGTATAGGGGGTGTGGGGTTAGGCCCCCACACTTTCTTGATCACGGCCGAAGTTGGGTGTGATGTGATCAGCACCACGCCCCTGGCCACCTTTACCCTCGAGGTACCCACTTTATACGACCTACTTTAAATGGTCAAAAATCAATCTATCTGAACCATGACAAAATATTGCTAGGCGGAAAAATACGAAACACGAGGGAAGACGGAATATGAGCAATGTCACATTGACTGACTGATACTTCAATCATAATCGTCGCAACCGAGTTATTGAGGGCATTCTGTATAATACCCAAATATCTTACATACCCATAATACAATTTTTCTGGACTCTTGGGAGGCGTCCCGCTAACGATGCTTTGAATGCTGAATGAATGTCGTTGGTTATCAAATGGTCCGCGTAATTAAAAGTAGATTGCGAAGTATGGTAGTCTTGCGTTGTAACATACCTGAGATTGCATGTTATACTAAATTAGTTAGGACTAGCAATTGATATTTTCATTTGAAGATGAAGTTACAAGAGATGGGAGTAAATCTGCATTCAGTATGAAGATCTTATTGTGAACACCCGTATGTGAACCGCACGCGACACCACTAGTGTGTGTGTGCGTGTGTTACATACATATACGTGTATATGATAATATGTCTCTGCTAAACTGATACAGGTTCAAGGAAAGAGAGCTTATCAGTTTTTTATACATGTGCATATAATGATAAGCCCTCTTTCCTTTTACATAATCTAAGTTGTGTTACACTTCCGGAATTACGAGAGATTGATTAGATTAGAAGAGCGCATAAGGTTATTCTATTCTCACCTAAAAGAATAAAAAGAGCCGATACTTTTCAGGACTTGTTCTAATAGTATGCTTTATTGCTGTAAGTGTAAATAAATATTTTCAATCCACAGTAATGTGTTCATTAAATTCGTATGCATTATATATGCATCGTGTAAAAATACGAGGGTAAATCAAAAAGTAAAGGCAACTTTCACATAACATATTTATTTCCACACAAGAAGAACTACACATATCACTTTTCCACATATGTACTATTGGTATGGTGCAATCAGCTTCTGTATCCCGTCCACGAAGAAGGTTTTTGTTTGCTCATGAAGCCACGTCTGCACCGCCTGCTGGACCTTGTCATCTGATCTGAACCGACGACCACGCAGCCCCTCCTTCAAAGGACCGAACATGTGGTAATCCGATGGCGCCAGATCAGGGCTGTACGGAGGACGGGGAAGCAACTTAAAGCCAAGCCCGTGTACAGTGCCTACTGTTGCTCTTGCTGTACGGCGCGCTGTTCCTCGATGGTGCATTGGTGAAGTGGTGCGCCCATACGTGTGACATTTTTGCTCCACGCCACTCCAAGTATACATGTGATGACGTCAGACATACCCAGTCTTCGGTCATTCCTGCGAAAACACAAAATTGCCTTTAGTTTTTCATTTACCCTCGTATATACACGTCCACAGTCAGCGATAAAGAGTCATTGTCAATCTTAGCTCTTCCAAGAGATTATTCCACCTTATACTCTATTTCTTCATCTGCAATATTTCCCTCAACCCTCGGAATCTTCTTCCTACTTGCCATACGGGTCTTCCTTATCGCACAACACTTGAGCAACCTTGCATTCTGACGTCAGATGAGGAATGCCTACGTTGTTAGGTGAGATCTGTTATGTTTGGCTCTATTAGCATAAATACACTGAAAATTTATTATTTATGCTAAGATACCTAGCCTAACCTAACAACTTAGGCATTTAGCCTAAAAATAAAAACATTATCCGATGATATCAGAACACAAGGTTGCTCAAGTGTTGTGCGATAAGGGAGACCCCTTGCATACACACTCTCCTTATGCTGTCTTGGAAGCAGAGTTCTTGTGAAGGAACATGAAAACGTGATTCTGCTTGCCTAGAATTTGGAGACACGTTATTAATTTCGTGGCAAAACTTCACGGCTCGCTGAAAAAGAACTCGTAAGATCCCCAATTTGATTTTGATATTAAAATTTTTGGTGCGTCAATACTTAAGGCTACTTTGCACCCGTCACATTATACGGGGTCCAGCCTCTTATCGTTACAAATAACAACCCTAACGTTTCATAAATAAAATCTTAAAATATTCTGACTTCGGTTAAAAGCTGAGGCTGTAAAGAGGCACTCAGCACACGCAAGGACAAAAAACAGGACACCACACAAAATTATACTGGCCATAGTGCCAGTCGCCAGAGCCTCGTTCGTCTGCAAGTAAGACCCCTAAGATTTATTCTGTGAACCAGCCACGGACCTTCAGAAGAGGTTATATCAACAACAGCGATTTTACCAGTCTCTCCCAATGTTTCTTTGTGTTCTTTTTCTCTTCCTCTGTCTCATTTCTTCATATATTTTTACTCTATCTCATCTCTCTCTTTTTCTTTATTTCTATCTCTCTCTCTTTGCGTCTACCTATCCTTTTTTTTATTTATCATACCCTTTATCATTTTCTTTCCTTCTCTCTCTCTCTCTCTGTGTCTTTCTCTCTCTCTCTCTGACTGCCTCCATCTATCTCGCTTCTTTATTTATCTTACCCTTTATTATTTTCATCCCTTCTCTCTCTCTCTCTCTCTCTGTCTGCCTCCATCTATCTCGATTCCTTATTTCTCTTACCCTTTATCATTTTCATCCCTTCCTTATCTCTCTCTGTCTGCCTCCATCTATCTCGCTTCCTTATTTATATTACCATCTCTATATTTTTATTCCTTTATATATATCCCCCTCTGTCACTCTGCCTCCATTTATCTTACCCTCTCATTTTCTTCCTTTCTCTCTCGATGTCTGTCTCCCCGATGGCGTAGTGGTAACGTCGTCGCCTTGTAATCAAGGGGTTCAGGGTTCGATACTTTGTGGAGGTACATTTTGGTTCGGATTCCACTTTAAACTGTAGGTCCAGTCCCAATTAGCCTCACTGTGCACGAAGTGTACTTTAAAACTCTCTCTCTCTCTCGCTCTCTCTCATTGCTCCCTTGTTGTTTCCCTTCCCTCCAGTGGCGTACGCAAGGGAGGTTACCGGGTTAAACCCCCCTTGAGCTTTTGAAATATTATAAAAATTACTGTGGAAAAAATAAAAATGGACAATTTATCACAGTCAAAGATCTGCAACAATACTACTACCACTATTACTACTAATTGCAATAATAATAATAATAATAACAATTTTACTTATTATTCCCATGAAGCACAGAGAAAAGCCCAGCATTCCAAACACAAGCATCTTTAAGAGTGAATGCCTTGACTTGAAAATAACACGAATTGTTGGAAATGAAATATGAGGGCAACTATAATTTAAAAGAGAACAGAAGTTATTTTGTACCTCAGCTGCAACAATGTTCAATGAACATGTATTTTTTTCTGTGAAGAATGAGAATTAACTAAAGAAAATTGTCACGGGCTGCTAATTTAATAAATAACTAATTAACTCAACTAACTCAACTGAGCTGAGCTTAGCAACGCAACAACGAAGAATCTCTCGCCTCACCTGCGGGGCGAATTAAACATTACATGAAATATAATACGGTCAGGATAAGTGCCTAACAGTCGGAGTTACCGAGAATAAACCTAGGAGGATTTGATTTTAAATACCTGAAATGACGTTACATAATACTACGGTGTTTCTGAATATACACATATATTACAGCACAGATAAATACACATTACATCTTGCCCTCTTTCACTCGATCTCACATTCATTCTCTCATTCTATGGCATTTTGCGACAATATGACAATTACAAAGGTTAGATTATTTACTACTTTGTCCATACTCTTGCTATGTCTTGGCTACATTGCCTTTTTCAATTTATCGTTTAGGATTTTAAGCATAAAGTGAATAATTGTTCCTTGTGCGAACCCCTTCTATCTTTTCTGAAGGTATAAATATATTTCAATGAACTATTCTTTGCTGTTAACATAAACTCTCATCTTTAACATTTGATTACTCCGCCGGAAAACAGATGTCTAGGGTTGCCATAGCACTGATTTAAGTTATGCAATGATTTGATTCACGCAGATTCGCGGTAGATAGTCGTCATCTTTCTCACACACGCACATGGTTGGATCTTACCTTAGCTGCATTCCCTCTGACCTGGGTTGGGCGGAAGTGGTCCTACAGTTCTGGAAGACATCTGCACTCCAGTGTTGCACTTCGCGGTTATCCTGGTTGGCGAAAGTGGATCGGTCGGCGGCTCCATCTGGCCTCATCGGATCCTGGCTTCACTCGTTCACTGTCGACTCCATACGACAACTTGCGCAATAATAGGTCAGTTCTTCGCGGTCACTCGTAAGTACAGATACGTGACTTGGGCGATGAGACGAACGTACGCGATGAGCCATTCGCGGTTTCACATGGATATCAAAGGTTATTAACTTTCACTACTTTGGACGTTGTTTCGGACGATTGACACGGGTGGACGTGTCTGGCGTTATTCTCACATAACCACACGTATGTGCACGGATGCGTTGACGGCAAGGGGGAGGACGACCCCCTGGTTCTATATTCTGCTCTACTCCATGGCTCTGAAACACTCACTCGTGGAAAACAAATCCAGACCTCGCAGCTAGGTCGCGCATAGCTCACACTCCGGTGGCGATTGTAGGCAAAACTGTGCAAAACTGTTCCAAATCATCCCGTTTATTCCAGATTTGAACGTAGTGACGCGCTACCCTCTATGATCAGGTGCTTGTTTATTGTTTCTGGTGCTTTGACCGTTGTCCTCCTATCCTGGTCAATGCTCACTCAGGTCCTTAACCCCTGGCAGCAGCCCCTCGCGCAGAGATTAGGCTAACTCTTCCTCTTTTGTATTCAGTCACGAAACGCAGGAACAACTCAGTAGGGTAGCTTCTCCCTTTCAATCCGGCGATGAATCTTTAATAATTCATAACTCCCGTAGTTCTGTTCTGATTAGGCTCAAATCTTGGAATCAGTACTTTCATGAGGTGTTCTTCCGCTGGTGAAAATCTCATCCAATTCGGTCCATTGGTTTAGAAGTTGCATTTTTCTTGTTATTCCCATAAGAATGCATGTAAATCCGAATTCGGGCGGAAAACTGTGGTTGAGCAAGCTAGTGCTGGCTAAGGCAGTTCGCTAGACACCTGTATTCGCGACGGATATTAATATTACCAATTGCAATTAATTCCTACTAACGGGCAATTAGATTAATAACTTGTCACTCAATATTTGACCGTTATAACATTCCCCTCCTTTTAATTATGAATTTTTTTCAGAGCGAACTTGCGAGTGACAGGAAAAAATTCATACCACATATCAATGATATTTGTTAGTGATCGCACACATAGGCGTCTGAATAGGGACTCGAACCCTGGACTGTATAACTTTTAACTCAACATTACAATGAAGTTTAACTTTCTGCAATTGTGATATAATCATGAGAATATAAACAAATACAATAAAGCATACAAGAATACAATATAAAGTACATTTTAACATCAAAATCTCAACGTATATTACCACATATATACTAACTTTGGGTTCACCCTGTAGTTTTATACATAATAAAGCGAATACTGAATAATAAGCTAAATAAGATATAAGTAAATATTTGATTTGCAATTTGTTCCCTCTCACACATATGTTTGCATACTTCTTGCATTAATTATAAGAAAGGTCTACATTTTTTGCCTTTTAATATAAAAAAATAATCTCTAATTTTCCTATTGTTTACTTTACAATCGGGGTGGCTCTAGTGCGATATTTTCTTCAGTGTCTCCTTTGACATGAGCCGAACTGACAAAGGAGTCTTCTAGTCTTCCGTCGGGCCTTGAATATCGGTTATCTGCTCCAGAGATCGCTGTTTTTGCCTCAGTCCACTTCGTCTAGGTTGGTAATCCGGGGAGAGTGAGTCCAAGTTACGGCTAGTAGACGGTCTATTCCAATCGAGTAAATTAGCACCAGTCTGTGGGGACACGACTGTTCTAACCGCATTCACAGCACGATTCCTCTCAACTTGACTCGGATTGTTTTGACCCCTGCAGTGTTGCCATCTCGTGTTTTCTCCATCTCTATCGTCTCTGAAGTGTTGTTGTTGTGGGCGGTGATTGCTGTACCGGCCTCGCTGGGGATAAGGGGCGGTTAGCATTTCTTTCACTCCGTAGTCCTGCAATGTGCTTTTCCACTCGTTGCTCAAAAACTGTGGTCCTCGGTCATAGAGCTTCCGTTTCTCAGGGTTGGAAAGAACTTCATATGCCTGTTCAAACTCTTCAAATATATCGAATGGTGGATTCCGCTGCTCGAGCCAGATCCTTGCATTCCCTTTGGGTAATTTTCGCATTAGCCTCAAGCAGTCTGGGCTATCGACATCGTACAACAAACAATCTCTCTTGAAGTCCCCTATGAAGATTGACGGTAAAATCTCGTCGTGATCGGGGTTGTACGTTTGAAAATGATCTAGGCTGACCTTTGAGAAGATTCCGCGAGTACTCGACTCCGGGTTGGAAACACTGCGTGTCTCCTGCTGGACGAAAGCGTTCAAGCTCGGCGAACTCCCGCTCCGGCCGATGACGTCATGCGCTGCTTGGCGATCTAAGGAAGTTGGTGCTGATTGACAGGTCAGCTGGTTGGTCACGTCTACTGCGACGAGCAAAGGAGTTGGGTTCACATCCCTGGACGTTGCCTCCAATCGGCGAATCTCTTCGTCCTCATTTCTTCTCCGTTGCGTGATTTGGAAATCCTTCAATTCACGTGTCTCTGCTTCCATTCGTTCCAATCGGCTGGTTAGGCTCGTCCGATTCTCGGTCATTCTTGCGTCCAGCGTTCCAACAGTTTCTTGAACCTGACGTAACTCTACACGCAGATCTTTCTCCATTGCGACTACATGGTCGTTTGTCTCTTCATGTCTCCTTTCGCACTCCTTCTCCGACTGAAGTACTTTCTCCTTCATTCGGTCATTTTCGGATAGCAGTGCTTGGAAACGGCGGTCCCATCTATCTTCCCACTCTTTTCTTCTTCTTTCTTCCATTTCTTCCTTCTGTTTTCGGCGTTCTTCCTTCTCTCTCCTTTCGGCAGCCTCTATCTTCCGCCTTTCTTCTTCTTCTCCCTTCCTCTTCTGATCTCTTTCTTCATCTCTGGCTTGGATGTAGCTGATTAGCTGAGAGAACATGGCCTGCACGTCCATCTTCTCTGGAACTGGCAACCCCGTTACCGACTGATCTTTCCCTAGATCCTTATCAATGTTGCCGGCTGGCGAAACGCCTGCGTCTGTGGAATGCTCAACCCCTGGGCGGTCCATCGTATTGTCGGCTAATCGCTGGCGGCGTCGAGTGCTCCTTTGCATGCCTCTCTCCCTTCTTCTTCTTCTTCTCGTGGCTTGCTACCGCCGAAGGAAAAAGATATCAAAATTCTTTTCCTGGTTTCTGGTTTCAGATCCCGGGGATCGCACCCCTCACCTGCTTCCGTGTGTCATAACCCGTGTCCTTTTGTCCTTTATCGTCCGAAGTTAATAACGCCCATTGTTAATAAAATAATAAAATCCTCTAATAATTCTGCTATGGAAAAATGCTATAGTCGCGACAAAGTATTTCACAATTACACCAATAATAAACACACAAAATGGTTCTAGCTACACATCGATTGCATATTCAGTTAATTAAAATCACCGTACAAATTACACATTAATACTTTAAATGAACACGTCTTTATAGATTCTTATCAGGATTTTCAGGTACATGTTGCAATTATTTAATTTACCAAAAAATCTTAGTTCCCCCTTAGCGTTAAATTCTGGTACCCTGTCGTAGACATTCGTAGGCTGAAAACTCTCTTTAACAACAAGTATTAAATCCCCTTGGGTAATAGACATAACTGATTGTTAACCATTACAATCAAACTTAATAAAATTCACATTGAGTAGATAAGCAACTAATTAGAATACTCGTGACCTCCAGGTTCCTTACTAGCCTGCCTGTAACATCGTTCTACGAGCCTAATTCCTATTTGCTTCCTATTTGCCTACTCTTCTATTTGCCTATTCGTCGATTATTCGGGCCTACTTTTTACACCCCTACTTGTCTATTCACATACTCGTCGATTATTCGGCGTACTTTTTTACTTGCCTACTTATTTTATTTGCCTACTCGTCGCTTGTTCGGGCGCCATATTTTGTTACGGGCTGCTAATTTAATAAATAACTAATTAACTCAACTAACTCAACTGAGCTGAGCTTAGCAACGCAACAACGAAGAATCTCTCGCCTCACCTGCGGGGCGAATTAAACATTACATGAAATATAATACGGTCAGGATAAGTGCCTAACAGTCGGAGTTACCGAGAATAAACCTAGGAGGATTTGATTTTAAATACCTGAAATGACGTTACATAATACTACGGTGTTTCTGAATATACACATATATTACAGCACAGATAAATACACATTACATCTTGCCCTCTTTCACTCGATCTCACATTCATTCTCTCATTCTATGGCATTTTGCGACAATATGACAATTACAAAGGTTAGATTATTTACTACTTTGTCCATACTCTTGCTATGTCTTGGCTACATTGCCTTTTTCAATTTATCGTTTAGGATTTTAAGCATAAAGTGAATAATTGTTCCTTGTGCGAACCCCTTCTATCTTTTCTGAAGGTATAAATATATTTCAATGAACTATTCTTTGCTGTTAACATAAACTCTCATCTTTAACATTTGATTACTCCGCCGGAAAACAGATGTCTAGGGTTGCCATAGCACTGATTTAAGTTATGCAATGATTTGATTCACGCAGATTCGCGGTAGATAGTCGTCATCTTTCTCACACACGCACATGGTTGGATCTTACCTTAGCTGCATTCCCTCTGACCTGGGTTGGGCGGAAGTGGTCCTACAGTTCTGGAAGACATCTGCACTCCAGTGTTGCACTTCGCGGTTATCCTGGTTGGCGAAAGTGGATCGGTCGGCGGCTCCATCTGGCCTCATCGGATCCTGGCTTCACTCGTTCACTGTCGACTCCATACGACAACTTGCGCAATAATAGGTCAGTTCTTCGCGGTCACTCGTAAGTACAGATACGTGACTTGGGCGATGAGACGAACGTACGCGATGAGCCATTCGCGGTTTCACATGGATATCAAAGGTTATTAACTTTCACTACTTTGGACGTTGTTTCGGACGATTGACACGGGTGGACGTGTCTGGCGTTATTCTCACATAACCACACGTATGTGCACGGATGCGTTGACGGCAAGGGGGAGGACGACCCCCTGGTTCTATATTCTGCTCTACTCCATGGCTCTGAAACACTCACTCGTGGAAAACAAATCCAGACCTCGCAGCTAGGTCGCGCATAGCTCACACTCCGGTGGCGATTGTAGGCAAAACTGTGCAAAACTGTTCCAAATCATCCCTTTTATTCCAGATTTGAACGTAGTGACGCGCTACCCTCTATGATCAGGTGCTTGTTTATTGTTTCTGGTGCTTTGACCGTTGTCCTCCTATCCTGGTCAATGCTCACTCAGGTCCTTAACCCCTGGCAGCAGCCCCTCGCGCAGAGATTAGGCTAACTCTTCCTCTTTTGTATTCAGTCACGAAACGCAGGAACAACTCAGTAGGGTAGCTTCTCCCTTTCAATCCGGCGATGAATCTTTAATAATTCATAACTCCCGTAGTTCTGTTCTGATTAGGCTCAAATCTTGGAATCAGTACTTTCATGAGGTGTTCTTCCGCTGGTGAAAATCTCATCCAATTCGGTCCATTGGTTTAGAAGTTGCATTTTTCTTGTTATTCCCATAAGAATGCATGTAAATCCGAATTCGGGCGGAAAACTGTGGTTGAGCAAGCTAGTGCTGGCTAAGGCAGTTCGCTAGACACCTGTATTCGCGACGGATATTAATATTACCAATTGCAATTAATTCCTACTAACGGGCAATTAGATTAATAACTTGTCACTCAATATTTGACCGTTATAAAATTCTTGGTTCGTTGTAAGCGGCTATATAATGCAGACAAAGGCTAGGCCGAGAAGAATACATAGTCACCAGTCCACCCATCGAATTTCTGAATTCGAACGACAATAAGCTGAACTATTGTAAAATGTTTTGTTGGTAAGAACAACAAGAAAATCCAGATGTGAATTATCGTGCATGTGCATGGTCCATTTTGAGGGCGGTATTGGCGCGTTTCTCATAAATCTTTGGAGTGTCGTTTAGGATCCGGCGAAACTTCAATTTTGCAATTTCTTTTGCAAAAATTCCCGCTGTGACTCTCTCGAGAATTGTGAAAATTCCTTGCTTCGTCGCTGTGTGTCGACGTTATTGTGATATTATACTGATTTCGCATCCCCTTGTGAACTCTCAAGTGATGCTGCACTTACATCCACATCACAAAATAATGTTGAAGAAGTGCTTTGTGAATCACCTAGAATTGATAAATGTGTTGGAATAACTTTAAACTTACTTTTGAACGCAAGAATAGACTCAGCGGAATTTAGCAACATGTATTCTACATCGCATCTCATCATCATCCTGGGTCAGTTCCATAGGTAAAGGTAATGTAAATTTCCTCCTGCATATAGACCCGTGCCATGAAGGCACATGTATGGGTGGGGCCCCACACATTCTCGATCTCGGCGATTTTGGAGGTAATATGATCAGCACCACACTCCGGCACCCTTTAACCCCCAGGATTGTTCACAGGTACACATTGATATGAGGCTGGGTGAGCCCTGGAGCCCCCAGGAAAAATTCCAATCAATTCCAGGAATCGAAGCCGGATCTCCCGCATGGTTGTCAGAGACCACCGCGGCTCCTTGGATAAGTTCCATACTTTGATTATTAAATATTTTTAAATATAGCCTATTATATTGTTTTTATGGTTTTTCTTCACACTTAAAATGTCTCACCTCGTTGACTAGACAATTATTTCGTAACAAAGATAACAAAAAAAATGCTCCTAGAATTTGTTAAAAATCGAATGACTAGAAAGTAATTTCATTCTATTACTTTTATAAATATATTTATGTATATCTCTACTACTTAATAGTAGTAGTGGTATTATTAATAGTAATTAAATTAATTAATTAATTATATTATTAATTAATTAATTATTAGTATTATTAATCAATTAAAGAATAATAAAACAATGGTAATGTGAATTTGGAGAAAGTTTTAGAAATAACCCCCCTTGATGAAATCCTGCGTACGCTACTGCTCCCCTCTATCTTGCTTTCTTGTGTATCTTTCACTCCCTCCCCCCTCTTTCCATTCATTTATCTCACTTCTTTATATCTCTCTCTTCTTCGTTTTTCTCTTCTTCTCTCTCTCTCTCTCTCTCTCTCTCTCTCTCTCTCTCTCTCTCTCTGTTTGCTCTTTTGTTGTTTCCCTCTATTTATCCCCCTGCCTTTCTATTCACCTTCTTATATATCTTTTCCTTTCTTCCTCTTCTCTCTCTACCTCTGTACTTTAGTTTCCTTATCTTTATCTCTGCATCACTTCATTATTTATCTCTCACACTTTCTAAATTATCTACTTCTTTCTCCCTCCTTCTCTCTCTCTCTCTCTCTCTCTCCCTCTCTGGGGTTTGGCTTCTTTAATTTTCTTCTATTCTCCCAATCTCTACCGCTTCAATTATACTCCTCTTATCTCTTACTTAAAACTTTTGGTTCTTCTGATGATGTGAACATGAAGTTAGTACACTACACTTAGTGGCACTTCTATGAATGCATGATGTTATCTTGATGTGCCCACAAACGATAATTTACTGTTATCTACTGACGTAAAATTGTTTAACTTGGTACGAACTTATTTTCAGAATTATAACAAAAGAATCATCTAGAATATTACTTTCACCCCGAAACAAGGAAAGTGGAGAAGTTATATGAAATTTTTCTATCCATATTTACATATATTTACTAAATGTGGAAACATACATTCCTGCTCCGCTTAATGGAGCTGTGAGGTTCACACAAAAAACAATAGTTTATAATTATTCATTACTCCTGACTACGAATTTATTTTAAACAGGCTACAACGTGAAAACTGCAAGCTTGTACTGACCTGAATACGAGTTCACAGAGGCCTAAGAACAAAGAGGTAAATATTCTATAGGTTTGTTTCTTCTAAGCGTATTCGTTGTATGCTGAATAGGTCATGGTAACCGTATTGATTACCCAGCTTGAAAACTAGATTGCGTATTAGCATGTTTCAAAGACAATATAAAACATGACTCTCTGGTATTTCTAAACCCGAGGTTTATTCCCGAAGCAACATAAGTCTTCCACCTGCATCTATCAGAAGCAAGCTTATCCATCCTTACAAATTTCCTGCAGGTCATTGCATCTGTGTCTTAACCTTCCTTCAGGTCTCATACCATCAGGTTTCTCAACAAGACTTCCATCTAATCATCACTCATCTTTATCGTCGCGATTAGCTAAGAATTAAAGAAAAGCGACGTAATACAACCTCTGACAATAAAGTTCGGTGAATGATCCTGAATATCGAAAGTAGACGAATTCTTATTGAAACATACCTTACTGTCCTTCGAAGTAGTCCCCTCCCATGCCTATGCACCGTTGAGAACGGCTGTACATGTCCTGGAAACTTTTAGAAAAGTCTTCTTTCGGGATGGTTTTCAAGACCCTCGTCACGTTCCGTTGTATGTCCGGAATATCCTCAAATCTCTGACATTTCAAAGCGATTTTGAGGCTTGGGAAGAGAAAGAAATCTGGAGGATTCAGATCCAAATTTCTTGCAATGCATTGCTACAGAGGATGAGAGCTGGTGTGTTAAGTACGACCCTGAAACGAAACGCCAAAGCATGGAATGGCGTTCTCCTGCATCACCCCGTCGGAAGAAGGTCAAGGCATAAAAATCACATATCAAGACGATGCTTATCACTTTCTTTGACAGTGATGGCATGATCCACAAGGAATTCCTACCGGAGGGAACAACAATTTTTCCGCCTTGGCCTTCTTCCGACGGAGTGATGCAGGAGAACGCCATTCCATGCTTTGGCGTTTCGTTTCAGGGTCGTACCTAACACACCAGCTCTCATCCTCTGTAGCAATGCATTGCAAGAAATTTGGATCTGAATCCTCCAGATTTCTTTCTCTTCCCACGCCTCAAAATCGCTTCGAAATGTCAGAGATTTGAGGATATTCCGGACATACAACGGAACGTGACGAGGGTCTTGAACACCATACCGAAAAAAGACTTTTCTAAAAGTTTCCAGGACATGTACAGCCGTTCTCAACGGTGCATAGGCATGGAAGGGGACTACTTCGAAGGCCAGTAAGATAGGTTTCATTAAGAATTCGTCTACTTTCGATATTCAGGATCATTCACCGAACTTTATTGTCAGAGATTGTTTAACAAAAATACACAAAGAACCAGTAAACTATTCCAGCGAACAGTACATAACGAACTAACTAAGGAGGTTGGAGGGAAGGTATAAGTAATCTAAACCTAACTATAACTATACCAAACTATAAAGTCAATTTTTTTAAGGTGATCGTCCTCCCCAGGGGCGGTGCGAAGGGTCGGCCACAGTGGGCCATGGTACATCCAAAATCAGGCTCGCTCTGTCAAAATGTAATTGGCAAATTATGTGATAAAAATTTTATGAAAATTTGATTTTTTAAGCTCCTTTATGCACATACATATGCACATAGGCTAATCTCTAATCTGGTATGGACGTACAGTTGAAAGTGGAAGAGTAAACACTGTACAATGTGCCTCCTCCGGGCATGGAACCCGTGACCCTTTAATTACAAGGTAACGACGTTACCACTACGCCATCGGAGAGGTCCCATTTAAAGATTTAAAATTCAGGATCTCTGATTTCTGGATCTTAAGTTTAGTACATTTTGATTGCAATATTTGCATTTGTACATTTTTTATTCCAGTATTGAAACTTTCTATCATTTGATAATAATTCGTTATTTCAGCCACGTAATAACAATGCGAATATAAAAATATATTTTCTTTAATATATAAAAAGTAATCCTATAGCGCTACAGCCCTATATTGGGCTCTGGCTTACCTACCGACTGGTAGCCTCCCTCCCACGCGGGCCACCAGGGGGTCGTGGAGATCTGCAGCCAGATTAGGGGGGCGGATGGTCAGCCCGATCAACCCAAATCATTGAAAGTCATCCATCAGTCCACCCATATCGTAAAGTCTGACAATGCCTCTCCTTAAAGTTTAAATTTAAGCCATCACCCTTTGAGACATTTATAACTTATAGTAACCTTCATTAAGTCTAACGCCAATATGTGAAACAAAGATCACCCTGCCCAAAGGGAGAGGCGTTATTCCGCCACTGAGAATCAAGCACAACACTTTCTTATTTGCAGCATAATAAAACACTCTTGATTCCACCTATGCAAACCTACCTGTGCAATCTTTATCAACTGATAACAATCCACCACCATATTTGAAGCTCTGGACTGGAAGTACTTAACGCTTGAAACATCAGTGGCGTGCGGTGATCTTTTTCGTTGGGGAAGCAGATCCCGAAAAGTTAAGAAAACCACGAATTCATTGCTTCTACATGGTACGCTATACTGAAAAAATGAGCACTCTACCTGATACTGTTTCCATAACGTCTAAGGGAAAGATGAATGGCGCAGTTGTTCATTTTTTCGAATTTCAGTAGGTCTGTTGTCAAACGTATTTAATGCAACAGACGATCGCAGATTATTCAAACAATTTTCAAGATTTTCACACATTAATATTCACAAGTTCACTTTGGCACCACGTAGTTCTTTCCGTAATAAATAGTAAACAATGCCAACACTATTTCAAGCAAACAAATAGAAATTCACCCGCCTGAAAAGCGATAACTTTTCACTTCGCAAAGCGCTTGAAACAAGTGCGACCGCGGCCAGCGAGTTTTACCAACTCTATTTGGCGGATGTGTCCATGGACATGTTAGCTGTCTTAATAGACCGAACGCTCTGAAACGTTTATCTTCACATAGAATATGTCATCCGGAGCTATCATATTTTTGTGTTTCTCCTGTGTTTTAAACTTTATAGTTTATTTATGAATATAAATTTTAACTAGCTTGGTGGATATGCTACATCGCTGACAGTATACAGTACACTTGGACACTTAATCGTGCAGTTCGCAACACTGAGGACATCAACACACTGAACCGATGGCACTCTGGCTTTCTTTGAGGTCTTGCCTATTGGAAAACAAAATTTCCCTCCACATTACGTATTCTCCCGTTGGATCCTTCAAGGTCGCCTGTTGATTTTTCGGGCCCTTGGTGGCATCGCAGGTTACAGGCTGGCCAGGGTGATGTTACGCAGATGTTTTGTCAACACGCCACAAGAGGGTGTTGAAATAATTAAAAACCAATAGTGAAAGAAGTAATTTTGTAACAGTTCTGCTGTGTGCCAGCACTGCTGGCCTTGCTGTACCGGAGAGCACGCGCATTGAAACCAAACGCACGGCCATGAAATTAGTAGTGTGGCAGAAGTTCGCGCTGTTGCCACGTCGGAGGGAAACCCCGTGTGTTCGAAGGCTTAAAAGCAGTTCGACGTGTATATCTGGGACTCCATTTCTGCGACCTGCAAAGAACTTTCAATTCATACGATCAGCAGCTCTGTAGCGAATCGGACTCAAAAGTGCCCCCGAGAGAGGTCGGTCTGACGCTTGAACTAGGCAACGCAGTCCGGTTGACGTTGCAACACAGTGCTTATCAAACCTTTTCGAGCAGGTCTCATCTCCAGGATGCTATCAACTCGGGCAAGCCCAGCACCTAACGACCTGTTGGGTGAGATGAGTCAAGGCAAGAGCTAATAAAACCTATTCCTGCTCCCCCAAAAATAGGCAATAGTTAGGCTGGAGAGAATATGAACACGTGTATCGCATATCGTTATCGATTTAGTGAGAGTAAAAGTATGACAAAAAGGTGGAAAAAAGATGAAATCGCTGTATAAAAAACAGATAATGGATGGAAATGGAAATACCTGTAGAAGTGATTTTCATCATTCAGCAAGTTCAAGAAGTCAATTGTTAGGCGCGCTTCAATATAACATCTGTCTTCATTGCTACCATCCCTCCAAGGAGGAAATTGTTTGAATTTACTGCTGCATAACGTAATAATACATACATTGCAAAATAATGTAGCAATTTAAGCTAAGAGATTACAGTTATTTTTTATATGATTATGTAGATATTAAATAAATCCATACCTACAAGAAACGTATTCTTTAACTGAAATAAAATGAGGCTCTATTATTCTTATTTAAAATCATGAATATAGGTTTTTATTTCTGAGTGGAAACTCGGGGGGCGGGGCGGGAGGACAAAAATCCACCTCCCATGGTGAAAATTATATCTTGAGCCGAATCTGGCAAGGAGGATGCCTATGCCTTTGCGTAATGGAGTTCACAAGGGGCACGAATAAACGAAGATCACGAAGAAGACAACCCATAAAAGCGATAATACAATGAGTCGACACAACAACTACCAGCGAAGCCGTTTTCAAAATTTTCTCCCGTTTCAAAAAACTGCTATGATTTTCAAAAATCTGAAAAATTACATCTGCTTAGCATTCAGCTGAATATTCGTGTGGTTTGCATTCGCTGTTGACAACATACGAGGGGAGAGTGAAAAGTTTTGAGCCTCACATGGAAGGAGTGATGCTAGGTATTTAGAATTTTGGAGGATGTAAGGTTTGAGTTTTATCACACTCTGTGCGAACTTTTATGAAATTCACATGTTTTTTTAAAAAAAAATTTGTAGGTTGAAAATGAATGAAGTGTCAGAGAAGAGAGTGGCCGACAGGGCTGTGATTCGGTACCTTTGTCGGCAAGGCCTCACTGCACAGGCTGCTTTGGTCGGGCGTGGCTTTACCGTACTTCGCCATCCACCTTATTCCCCCGACCTGGTAAAAAGGTAAAGTGTTCCCCTGTGCATAGCACCACGCCATGAAGGCGTATAGGGGGTGTGGGGGTAACGCCCCACACTTTCTTGATCCGGTCGTGAGTGGGGGTGATGTGATCAGCATCACGCCCCTGACCGCCTTTACCCCCCAGGGTTTCCCCCAGGTACCCATGTTATTCGACGCTGGGTGGGCGCCGGGGCCGCTTCCACCGTTAGAAAAGTTCCCGGATTTGAACCGGCCGGGGATCGAACCCGGGACCTTGAGCATGGTAGTCAGACGCGTTACCGACTGAGCCCCCGACCTGGCCCCGTCAGATTTTCATCTTTTCCCTGCTAGGAACAATTCACTTCGAGGACGTCACTTCCACACGGACGAAGGCGGTCATTCAGAGGTGTGAGACTCGGGACAAATCATTCTACCAGATGACTGTAAACAAATTGCAGCACAGAATGCATAAGTGCATTGATCTGAGGTTGATTATAGAAATTATGTAGAGAAATCATAATGAGAAACTGCAGCTTAAACACCCCTTCCCTGTGAGGCTCAAAACTTTTCAGTCTCTCCTCGTATTATCAATAGTTTATTAGACCTTACGTTGCCACGAAACTATTGGGATGTTGCAATATTCGTGGTTTACGTAGCCAATACACTGTAAAGGAAAATGCAATGAAATATCATAAAACTCAAACAACAGGAACACTCCGTTACCATTTGTAACGAAACGGGAAGGTTCCAGATATCCACAAACCGGAACGCCGTTCCACTCCGCTTCATTTCGAGCCCTGGTTCAAAGGCATTCCAAATGTACACTCACCGACAATAAAAATAAGAGCCTAACTCTACGGCAAAGAACTGACTTCAACTTTTCAATAGGAAATTATTCTATCGCCGTAGAATTAGGCAACACGCATAACACATTGCAAGGAAGCCAGCATTTCAGGCTCTAGGTGTCCCAATTTCTATTGCCGGTGAGTGTACATTTGTGTTAAGATGTGGCAGTTATCTAGTGGTCCACTCACACTAGAAATACTGTTGCCAACACTACCCCCTGTTTATGCGCCACAAGCCTTCCAACCCCACCCGGGCCTTGTAAGCCAAAATTACGGATGGGCGATATCGCGATATATCGTCAAGAGAATATCGTCCCAGACGATGCGATACGTAACGTGATATCGGCGATATATATGGTATCTGCGATATATATCGCCAAAAATCGTGACGATATATCACTGGCCCGATATATATCGCGCTAGAATATCGTGTAGATATGTCGCCAAATATCGTGACAATATCGCTGACACGATATATATCGGGCTATCATATCGTGACAATATGTCGCCAAATATCGTGACAATATCGCCGACGGGATATGCATCGTCAAATATCGTGGCGATATATCGACTACAAGATATATGTCGCTAAAATATGCTGACGATATATAGCCGAAACTATACATATCGCGAAATATCGTGACGATATTTCGCCAACACTATATATATATCGTCTAAATATCGTGGCGATATATCGACGATAAGATATATGTCGCTAAAATATCGTGACGATATATCGCCGACATGATACTTATCGTCAAATATGGTGACGATATATAGCTGACACTATATATATATATATCGCCCAAATATCGTGACGATATATCGTTTAGTTGTTATTGCCTGGATGATATTTTTTCAAGATCGCGATATATCGTCTATAGACGATATAGCCAATACCCTATTCTGGCTCTGCCAGGAGTCCCTCCCGCGGCGTATGACCTTGATTGGGAGCGTTACTCCCTTACTGCATACACAGTAACACAACACATGGATTACCTTGCGATAAAAGCGAAATGCATCGTGGAAGCATTGGGATACCTGTTGCGAAACGTCACAAACTTTTATATAGCTCAGCACGTGACTGTGAAAACTTCAGGTGGAGTGTTTGCGCTCCTTCGATTAACTGCGTAATGCGAAGACACAACAAGGTGCTTGAAACTCGTGGGAAAGAGGGTCGTTAGGTGTTCCCTGGCAACCCAGAAAGCCAGTCGAATGCATTGATTAGAAGAAAGTAGTGCAAGGGATTGCTTAGTTATCCTGCTTAAACTTGCTTAAACGCCTGGAGAAAATTTTCCAAGCCGGCCGGGGGTCTGAAAATCGAAAGGTTCTCTCCTTTGATGTGGTGTATTGACGCCATGTTTACTAGTTATTTGAATAAAGAATGCTTAAGTGAAGTATTGATATATATACAGCTACTCACAATTTATTTACAACCGTTTGTTTCCCCATAAACTTTATTAATAATGAAAAACATACATTTTCGTGTAAGCAAGCTACTTTTACGCCACATTTTTGTTCTTACACTTGCAATGAAAACAGAGGAAAAAAAACAGAAAAATGCAACAAAATGAAACAGTTTAATAGCCAGATGCATACCCCTTGGCTTTAATAACTGCTTGGAATCTCCTGTGCATAGAAGCTACCAAGCTCTTGCAGATGTCTGGGCTGATTCTCTCCCACTCTAAAGCGACAGCCCTCTTCAGATCTTCTTTTGACTTGCACTCATGTTTATAGACACGTTTCTTCAAATATGTCCATTAATGTTCAATGGGATTCAGATCTGGACTTTGAGCTGGCCAGGCCCGTAGCCAGAATTGATCTCCAAGGGGGGCTTTGTAAATCAAGTCCATTTTTCAAAAGTTTAACAGTGTTAAATGAAGGTAAATTATGTGTGTGGGGGAGGGGGTCATTAAGTTACATAAAATTTAGAAATATTACACAAATACTACATTTTCTATATCATTCAAAATATCACTTGAAGTGTTAATTGGCTGCTACTGAAATCATCCCTTACTACACACTCCATACTTCGTTTGATGATACAGATATTTATATTACACAAGAAAAGATGGACAAAATTCAATCATAGGGCCTACCGTACATTCCACTCCCCTTCGTTCCCAAAACTTGGGAGCTGTTAACCTTTGACGCAGATGCGGAGGGAATTTGCATAGTTACATCAAAGTCACAGATTTCTGTATAAATGGGAAGTCGCAACAGGGGCAACGAAGGTACAGATAAAGAAGCTCCCCTGTGAAGAAACTTTCTGAAGTCTAGAGAAGAGAATCTGCTAAATACATGCCGCTACTTAAGACTTCTTATAAATAAGATGAACGAATGTAATAGCTGCTGTTCATGCTCCCTGAATTTATCCTTCATCAAAGTTGTGAGGAAAATAATACCTGCTGTCTACATTTTCACTTTTCACTGCAAACAAATTACAGAAAATGGTTTTACTTAATGTCAAGGGGGCTAACCTCAGTGCCAGGGGGGCTGGCGATAGTTCCAGAGGGCTCAGCCCCCCTTGGTCCCTGTCTGGCTACGGGTCTGGAGCTGGCGTTTTCAACTGCTTTGGTACATTCAAAATCAACCATTCCCTGCTGCGTTGAGCAGTATGTTTGCTGTCGTTATCCTGCTGGAACGTGAACACACGTGGCAACCCCATTTACTGAGCAATATTTATTCTTCAGGATATTATTACAGACATGTTTCTACATGATTCCACCAATGACTTGCATTTTCCCAACTCTTTTAGTCGACATACGGCTACAGATCATAATGGATCCTCCACCATGTTTTACCGTAGGCGTTCTATTGGCAACATTGTCCTGCGTATCTGCCTTCCTCCACACTCTGGTCACACCATCTGATCCGTGCAGGCTTTCTTGGTATAATCGGACAAGATCACTTTGCCCCATAAGTCCTCATCCTTATGTAAATGCTCTTTAGCAAATCCGACTCTGTCGATATGTTTGCCCTGTACGAACAACACTGTGAGTAACTGTATATATATTTTTGATTTGTTTCATTTTACTTCGCCTATTGTGCCAGTATTGGCTAATTTGCGAAGATAGGGATGAGTAATGATATGATGAAATTGATGAATGGACACTCACAAACATCCATGCCCAGGCCGGGATTTGAACCCGGGACCCCTGGCTTGTAGCGCGATGTGCAACCACTCCGCCACGGGGGCCGGCTGAAGTATTAATATGTAAGACGCAATGGATAATTAGAGAAAGGAGGAGATTTTAAGAAGCTAGGCATTGAGAGACAAGGGGTAGAGTAAAGCGGTGACAGGAGGCAGAGGGAGGGGGGAGAAAGAGAAGAAATAAACAGTAGGCATGGAGGGGAAAAGAGAGAGAGAGAGAGAGAGAGAGAGAGAGAAAAGTGAGAGTGGAAAGAAGAAAGAAGAGGAGTAAAGTAGGAAGAAACAGAGAAAGAAAGACACAGAGACATAAGGGGATCTGCCACTAGGCTACCTTATTGTTAAGTCTAAGTGTATTGTTTTATCAAAGTTTAATGAATAATTTTGAATCAGATGTGTCTATATTTTAAAATTTACAAGTGTTATTAATACAGAGCATGTAATCAGTGAAGTACCATGATAGCAACACTGTTAATAATAATAATAACACGACGCCAAGGGTGCCGGGTTCGAATTTCGGCCTGGGCATTGTTGTTCTCTGTGGTGTCCATCAATTTCATCATATCATCACGCAACTTCATCTTCTCGATTAGCCAAAAGTGTCAGTAGAGGTTGACCGACTTAAACTCAATCGCTATTTAATATTCGCAATTTATTCGCATGTACTTATAACTAATGTGCACGGGTTTTAATTAATTCGCAAGTACTTAGAATTTATTTGCATGTACTTAGAATACTTTACATTTATGTATTTGCATGTTTATAACTTTTTATGAATATATATTTATTTATTTTATGAAAAATATGTATATAGAAGGTAATTAGAGGTACTAAACGCTATGCATATGGTTTTATATTCATTACTGCAAAGTATGTAAAGTATAAATCGATAATAATTAATGTTTATAGTATTGAAAATAAGTTTTCTATGGTTTATGAACCGCTATGAACGGTGGTAATGGGTGTAGGTACAGGTTCAATTACGATAGGAGACGGTCCCGGTATTTGAACCCGCGATATGTAAGATTATTAATTAGTACTATGCAATTATTTCATTACGTTATAAAAGACGGTGGTTTCACACGCTAGACAGAATACTGTCTCCGAATCTCGACTCGGCTCTGATGCCAGACAGAGAGAATGAATTAATATTCCGCGCAGGTAGAGGAGAAAGGAATTTGGGGAGTGTGCGTTCAAGGTCAAATGACGTCACAACGTCAGAACAAACAAAGAACCCAATTGACCAATCAGAGATCGCGTCTGAAGGTTTTCAGAACCGGTTTTTTCAAGGTTAACCAGTACGCAAGAACAGGAGTACGCAATGCCGTAGGGCAGGGGAGGGATTCAACCAGACAACAAAGGATGTCTGAGAATGCGCAGCAAGGGTCAAATCTCTGAAGCTATGCGTCGCTTGTAGAACCGGTTTCCGCCGCCAATTAATATTCCGCTCAGGGTTGCCCTAAGGCACAGGACGCTTTAGCGAGGTTTTTGGATACCCAATTAGATTGGAGCGAGAACTTTACTTTGAACAAGGAGAACGAAGCGTAGGGGTTTATTATATGTACTAGGAAGAAGGGAGACCTATCAGGGACTGGGCCTACAGTTTTCACTATTTGCTTTTATCACGGGGTAACAAACCTAGGACCCTTTGATTATTGATTTAGGTAGTAAATTTATGTTACTGTGTGCTATTTAACATAACATTGAGTTTATTTTTTTTACCAAACTTTGACTTTATGTCAAATCTTTTACAAGTTTTTATGTATTTTTAACCTAAATAACACTATTTGTACTATTCAGGCAACATTTTTTATTAAATGTTGGACTCACAAAGATATTTTTTCAACTTTTAACTTATTATTTTACAACTTGATATTAATTTTTTTACAAAAATAACACTATTTGTACTATTCAGGAAAGACTTTTAGTTACATTTTCGACACACTAAGTGTGTGTTCTCAACTTATATCTGTTTATTAGGCTTATTAGACTCAAATAACACAATTTCAGCTGTTCAGGCAAGATTTTCTATTAAATTTTGGACTCACAAAAAGACATTTTCTAAACTTTTAACTTATTATTTTACAACTTTATGTTCAGTTTTTACCAAAATAACACTATTTATACTATTCAGCCAACATTTTTTCATTAATTTTGGATTCACAAAGACATTTTTTCAACTTTTAACTTATTATTTTACAACTTTATGTTAATTGTTACCAAAATAACACTATTTATACTATTCAGGCAACATTTTTTCATTAAATTTTGGATTCACAAAGACATTTTTTCAACTTTTAACTTATTATTTTACAATTTTATACCTATTTTTAACCTAAATAACACTATTTGTACTATTCAGGCAACATTTTTTATTAAATGTTGGACTCACAAAGACATTTTTTCAACTTTTAACTTATTATTTTACAACTTGATATTAATTTTTTACAAAAATAACACTATTTGTACTATTCAGGAAATACTTTTAGTTACATTTTCGACACACTAAGTGTGTGTTCTCAACTTCTATCTGTTTATTAGGCTTATTAGACTCAAATAACACAATTTCAGCTGTTCAGGCAAGATTTTCTATTAAATTTTGGACTCACAAAAAGACATTTTCTAAACTTTTAACTTATTATTTTACAACTTTATGTTAAGTTTTTACCAAAATAACACTATTTATACTATTCAGCCAACATTTTTTATTAAATTTTGGACTCACAAAGATATTTTTACAACTTTTTAACTTATTATTTTACAATTTTATACCTATTTTTAACCTAAATAACACTATTTATACTATTAAGGAAAGATTTTTAGCTATATTTTCGACACACAAAGTGTGTGTTCTCAAGTTTTATCTGTTTATTCCACAAGTTTAGGCTTATTTTTACCAAAATAACACAATTCAATCTGTTCAGGAAAGACATTTAGTTGAATTTTCAACACACTAAGTGTGTGTTCTCAACTTCATCCAGAAAGAGAAATCAATAGTCACACCCATAGCACAGTTTAAAAGAACTACATGGCTGAAACCTTAGAGAAACATAAAACTGCAAACACAATATATCTAGATTCTTCCAAGTCATAGGATAGAGTAAAAAACATGGCTTCCTTATGGACAAACTCAACAAAATAGGAATAAAATAGACAAGCAATCCTTTTTTCAGTAGAAAATTCCAATTACTCAAGTAAGCTACATCATACGTAGTACATAAGAAGAGCAAATTAACATCATCAGCAGTAAACCATCATGCAACTTCTACCTGCTGAAACAACTAAGTGAGTATAATTTATCAGAAAAATGCCTACATTTCAGCCTAATTTACCTCTACATTAATAATACTACCAGAATACTAAGGCTTCAAAAGTGAACACTAAAGTATAGGGCATCTTGCAAGGGATTATTACTCCCTACATCTACAAGTCAATAACAATTATTCTAAATACTACGAACTTGGACAAAATATAGTCAAATACACAACACACGAAGGAAAATAATTACAAGTAAAACAGCAGACACTCAATATCTCAAAACAATCAGGTAAAAATATTCTACAACAAACTGCCTCATAACATAAAACTGTTAAGTCCCCAAAACATATACAAATACAATCAATAAAAACTACTTGAAATGGGAAAACTGTCTACAGTCTCACAAAGTTGATGTGAAATAGCAGCAAAACTTAGAAGCATGCACAGTCAATAGTGCTCAATTTGCATACAGTTCACATGCAAACTCTCATGAAAAGGTTCAAAACAGTCTCCCAGCTCTGTTCTCATCTATACATGGACAACAAAATCCTGCAACAAATTCAATTACGATAGGAGACGGTCCCGGTATTTGAACCCGCGATATGTAAGATTATTAATTAGTACTATGCAATTATTTCATTACGTTATAAAAGACGGTGGTTTCACACGCTAGACAGAATACTGTCTCCGAATCTCGACTCGGCTCTGATGCCAGACAGAGAGAATGAATTAATATTCCGCGCAGGTAGAGGAGAAAGGAATTTGGGGAGTGTGCGTTCAAGGTCAAATGACGTCACAACGTCAGAACAAACAAAGAACCCAATTGACCAATCAGAGATCGCGTCTGAAGGTTTTCAGAACCGGTTTTTTCAAGGTTAACCAGTACGCAAGAACAGGAGTACGCAATGCCGTAGGGCAGGGGAGGGATTCAACCAGACAACAAAGGATGTCTGAGAATGCGCAGCAAGGGTCAAATCTCTGAAGCTATGCGTCGCTTGTAGAACCGGTTTCCGCCGCCAATTAATATTCCGCTCAGGGTTGCCCTAAGGCACAGGACGCTTTAGCGAGGTTTTTGGATACCCAATTAGATTGGAGCGAGAACTTTACTTTGAACAAGGAGAACGAAGCGTAGGGGTTTATTATATGTACTAGGAAGAAGGGAGACCTATCAGGGACTGGGCCTACAGTTTTCACTATTTGCTTTTATCACGGGGTAACAAACCTAGGACCCTTTGATTATTGATTTAGGTAGTAAATTTATGTTACTGTGTGCTATTTAACATAACATTGAGTTTATTTTTTTTACCAAACTTTGACTTTATGTCAAATCTTTTACAAGTTTTTATGTATTTTTAACCTAAATAACACTATTTGTACTATTCAGGCAACATTTTTTATTAAATGTTGGACTCACAAAGATATTTTTTCAACTTTTAACTTATTATTTTACAACTTGATATTAATTTTTTTACAAAAATAACACTATTTGTACTATTCAGGAAAGACTTTTAGTTACATTTTCGACACACTAAGTGTGTGTTCTCAACTTATATCTGTTTATTAGGCTTATTAGACTCAAATAACACAATTTCAGCTGTTCAGGCAAGATTTTCTATTAAATTTTGGACTCACAAAAAGACATTTTCTAAACTTTTAACTTATTATTTTACAACTTTATGTTCAGTTTTTACCAAAATAACACTATTTATACTATTCAGCCAACATTTTTTCATTAATTTTGGATTCACAAAGACATTTTTTCAACTTTTAACTTATTATTTTACAACTTTATGTTAATTGTTACCAAAATAACACTATTTATACTATTCAGGCAACATTTTTTCATTAAATTTTGGATTCACAAAGACATTTTTTCAACTTTTAACTTATTATTTTACAATTTTATACCTATTTTTAACCTAAATAACACTATTTGTACTATTCAGGCAACATTTTTTATTAAATGTTGGACTCACAAAGACATTTTTTCAACTTTTAACTTATTATTTTACAACTTGATATTAATTTTTTACAAAAATAACACTATTTGTACTATTCAGGAAATACTTTTAGTTACATTTTCGACACACTAAGTGTGTGTTCTCAACTTCTATCTGTTTATTAGGCTTATTAGACTCAAATAACACAATTTCAGCTGTTCAGGCAAGATTTTCTATTAAATTTTGGACTCACAAAAAGACATTTTCTAAACTTTTAACTTATTATTTTACAACTTTATGTTAAGTTTTTACCAAAATAACACTATTTATACTATTCAGCCAACATTTTTTATTAAATTTTGGACTCACAAAGATATTTTTACAACTTTTTAACTTATTATTTTACAATTTTATACCTATTTTTAACCTAAATAACACTATTTATACTATTAAGGAAAGATTTTTAGCTATATTTTCGACACACAAAGTGTGTGTTCTCAAGTTTTATCTGTTTATTCCACAAGTTTAGGCTTATTTTTACCAAAATAACACAATTCAATCTGTTCAGGAAAGACATTTAGTTGAATTTTCAACACACTAAGTGTGTGTTCTCAACTTCTATCTGTTTATTAGGCTTATTATTACTCAAATAACACAATTTCAGCTGTTCAGGCAACATTTTTTATTAAATTCTGGACTCACAAAAAGACATTTTCTAAACTTTTAACTTATTATTTTACAACTTTATGTTAATTTTTTACCAAAATAACACTATTTATACTATTCAGGCAACATTTTTTATTAAATTTTGGACTCACAAAGTGTGTGTTCTCAACTTTTATCTGTTTATTTCACAAGTTTATTCTAATATTTACTCAAATAACACGATTTGAACGTGTTTTTTATTACATTTTGGACACACACACACACACACACACACATACACATACACACACAGAGAGAGAGAGAGAGAGAGAGAGAGAGAGAGAGAGAGAGAGAGAGAGAGAGAGAGAGAGAGAGAGAGAGATTTTTTTCCAAGTTTACAGGATTATTCTCCACGTTTACTCAAATAACACAATTCAAATGTGTTTTGAATTAAATTTTGTACACACGAAGTGTGTTTCGTCAAGTTTTACCCTTTATTTTTTCAATTTTATGCTTATTTTACCAAAGTAAGACCTCTTAGTCTATTCAAGAAAGAGTTTTCAATTATATTTTGGATGCAAAAGTATGTTTTGGCAAGTTCTACCCTTTTATTTTACAAGTTTAGGCTTATTATTACTCAAATAACAACGAAAGTTTGTTTATTTTAGAGTTTGCTGAGTATTTTGTTACTGTTGTACTAGGTAAAAGTTTTCTAAATATATCAGATAGGGCTCTGTATATTTTTGTTTTTGCTATTTTGGAGATGATGCGATCAGCACCACTCTTCAACTGCTTTTTTATCTTATGTACCCTAATATTATTTTGAGGCTTAGTGAATTCTAGAGCCTATTTATGCAGGAGAGAGGGCTTGAAAATTTTGATCTCAGATAACCCACAACTATTTGTCAGAGTATTTTAAAGGATATTTTATACTTATTATGGGCCACTAGAATATCTAAGCTTGCTTAATTTTAATGCCTGTAACGCTGTTATTGTATTTCTAGCTAAGGCTTACTGGATAAAGTACACGAAATGTTTAACATTTCGACTATTTGCCAAATTTTTTGTGTAACGAAAATTATTGTGTGTCTATAAAGACTGAAATCCTTTACCGAGGGGTCCACAACTGGACGCTTACCAACATTGTTTCTTTTCTTTTTAAATATAACCATTTATCAATATATTGACAATTCACAGGACAGACGAAGCTTCACACACGACTGACTATATGAACCATAGGTCCATTTGCTAAACTTTTTTCTATGCTAGAAGAATAATTTAGCTATAGCCTTTTTCAAGGTATTTTTGAAGTATTACTGGTGTTTGGGTGCATCAACACTTGGGTTATTTCCATTTGGTTTATTATACGAGGCTAGTTAATTGAAGAATTAGAGCCAAGATATATTTGCCTAGCAGGGAGAACTTGCTACCAATATTCTTCCTTCACTATACGAAACTACAAAGAGAGAAATTCAGAACTCGCTGCACCAAACTTCATTTGTTTCCATTACAACAGACATTTGACTTCAAGGAATACAGTCTCCTTCATTACAGTAACTGCACACCATTTTAATGAAAATCAAGGCAAATTGGAGTATTTTGTGCTTACAACGAAACAACTTAATGAGAGTCACACAAGTGAATATTTAGCTCAACAAATCCTATTAGTTCTGAATGAGTGGCATATCAAAGACAAAGTTACTATGATTGTAACGGACGGAGGTTCCAATATTACCGCGGCTGTTAGGAAACTGAACATTGAAAATATCCATTGCGTAGCTCACAGATTGAATTTAGCTGTAGAACGTGCTATTGTAAGTAGTGAAGATCTGAAAAATATCTTGAAGAATTGCCGCTCTATAGTGGCTCATTTTAAATCCAGTGTTGTAGCTGCCGACAAGTTAAGACTTCTACAATTCCAGTTAGGATGTAAGGAACTTAAAGTGAAACAAGACGTTCCAACCAGGTGGAACTCAAGTTTAATTATGATGGAGAGACTCATAGAAATTAAAGAACCACTTTCTGCTGCTTTGGGGTCATTGCCTCGAAGTCCTTCACCTTTAAATTCTGATCAGTGGGAGATCATCATGGAATGTGTTCAGCTGCTCAAACCGTTAGAAATAATGACCAGAGAAGTTTCTGCGGAAAACTATCCCACAATATCTAAGATAATACCTCTGGTTAATGGCATGCTCCATCAAATTAACCACACTAACACAAAAACAAACGTAGGGGAAAAACTAAAAGATAGTTTAGTTGAACAAATCAACATCAGGCTCGGAAAGGTAGAAGAAGTGAAGACTATAGCACGTTCTGCCTTACTGGACCCTCGATTCAAGAAAGCAGTATTCAGCAGCGAAACAAATTTAAATCTTGCTATTGAAGGACTGACCGAAGAGCTCAACACAATATTTAGTGAAGATGGAATTGTGGAGCAGATTGAAGAATCTTCACCTGAAATAGAAACAGCTTCGGAAACTTTGGACCTGTGGAACTTTTTGGATTCTAAAGTAACCCAAATGGAAAACTTAACAGAACCTGCTGCAGGTGCAAGGGTCATGGTTCAACAGTACTTTGACAAGCCCTACCAAAGCCGGAAAAGTTGTCCTGGACTATTTTGGAAGAGACATAAGGAATCACTGCCTCATCTGTACAAACTTGCTACCAAATATCTAAGCATCCCAGCGACATCAGTGGCTTCTGAGAGAGTGTTTTCAAAAGCTGGACAGATAATTTCAGAAAGAAGAAATAGACTTAAACCCAGCAATGTAGACATACTGGTGTTTCTAAATGGTAACAGGGGGGAGAGAAAAATGTTAAGTGTTGATGACTGAGAAAAATGTGTTGGTAATTAAAGCGTGTGTAGATGTTCTGTTATAAATTCTAATCAACTCTCAACTTATAATAATGGAGAAGAAAAATGCCATTGACTGACATTCAAATATGTAATGTAAGTATTTTTTTTTTCATTTCAAGGATTTATTTCATGTAGTTTTATGATCAGGAGTGTAATTGATACTAATATAAACTCGATAAAGTATGAGCCCCCCTCAGGCAGATTTGGCTACACTTAAACCTAGCTCAAGATGTGCATATGAGCTTATTGCTCAAGTGTAGTACTCTGTCTAATCCAAGATTTTTGTAAAAATGCCCTCGGGGAATTTCCCGTGAAAGTATGAGCCCCCCTCAGGCAGATTTGGCTACACTTATAAAAGGCACTTCTGTGAGATTGTTGTCCATAAGCTTGTTAAAAATATGGCCCTCTTGATATTGTTTTGGATACACTTAAAACTAAGCCAAGATGCTCATAAGAGCCACCCACCCACACCCACCCACACCCACCTACACCCACACATATTTACTTCCGGTCCACTTCCGGTTTACCCACACCTACACCTACCCACACCTACACCTACCTACACCCACACTTACCTACACCCACACTCACCTACACCTACTTACACCCACACTCACCTACACTCACCTACACCTACCCACACATACACATACACACACACACACACACACACGCATATACAAAGTATACAAAGCGCACTGCTGAACCCAACTGATATTTTTTATTAAGTATAGAGTTTTGATTTGAAACCCAAGAAATTTTATATAATAAACCAACAACAAAAATACCAAAGCCAAACATATTTACACACTAAGTATACACACTAAGTATACAAAGCACACTGCTGAACCCAACTGATATTTTTTATTAAGCATAGAATTTTGATTTGAACCCCAAGAAATTTTATATAATAAACCAACAACAAAAATACTAAAGCCAAACATATTTACACACTAAGTATGTACACTAGGTATACAAAGCATACTGCTGAACCCAACTGATATTTTTTATTAAGCATAGAGTTTTGATTTGAATCCCAAGAAATTTTATATAATAAACCAACAACAAAAATACCAAAGCCAAACATATTTACACACTAAGTATATACACTAGGTATACAAAGCATACTGCTGAAGCCAACTGATATTTTTTATTAAGCATAGAATTTTGATTTGAACCCCAAGAAATTTTATATAATAAACCAACAACAAAAATACCAAAGCCAAATATATTTACACACTAAGTATACACACTAAGTATACAAAGCACACTGCTGAACCCAACTGATATTTTTTATTAAGCATAGAATTTTGATTTGAACCCCAAGAAATTTTATATAATAAACCAACAACAAAAATGCCAAATCAAAAATATTGTAATCAATGCAATAAGAATATATCCAGCCCCAATTGGGCTAAGCATCAAAAGAATTGTAATCCAGACAAATGCAGAACACCCACAAAAATATGCCCTAAATGCCATAGAAAATATAGCATGGAATATTTCACATATAAACATATAGATACTTGTTCTGCACAGTCATCAACATTGCCCCCCCAACCATCTACATCTGGTCTGAAAAGGAAGTTTGATACACCTGTTAATGCTAGACCGGCAAAGCAGCCACGCTATGAACCCATCCATAGCAGTTTTGCTGGCCAACATAGGGATTACCGGTTTGTATCAGAGCAAAAATGTGGTATTAAGAATTTTTTGAACAGTATAAATCCTGATGTGCAGGCAATTCTAAATGCACAAAATGGCTCTTATAAGCTGTCCCTCAAATTGTTTACACAATATAAGAAACCAAATGGCACAAAATTTACACAGCCCCACATAACAGAAACTGTAGCTATATATTCAAATATAAATTCAGACAAAATAATAAGCAGTTTGATAGATCAATTGAATATTAAACACTCTGAATTTGCAGCAAAAGAGTCAGGATGGAGCCTATGCGGATCTCCACACAAGCTCTATGTTAATATTTCTGAATTCAACCCATTACAAGGATCTACATATCTGCCATTACCTGCCAATATTAAAAACAAAAGAGCCGTGGTTAACATAGAAAATAATGATGAGAAATGCTATCTGTGGTGTATTTTAGCTGTTTTGTATCCAGTTTTAAGGAATCCTCAGAGAATAACTTATTATAAACAACATGAACATGATTTTGATGATGCAATGAAGGGCTTAGAATATCCAATGTCTGTTCAGAATATTGATAAATTTGAAAAAGGGGCCAGGGATATCAATGGTAAACAATTATCTATTAATGTTTTTATTTGTTCTACTGGCCGTGGCAATTGCTTGATAGCACCTCTCAGAATCAGTACACTTGATGATGATTCTACTGTTCCGATTGATCTGCTCTTAACACCATTACACTCTGATACACAGTCTTGAAGCTTTAGTAAGAAAACAAATAGACAAATTTAATACAATATTCAAGTTGTGCCGAAGATGTTTAACTGTATTTGATGGTCAAAAAATGGTGAATGGGGTTCGTGAAAAAAATGCAGAAATTGCTAAAAACAAGTTAATTGAGCATCTGAAATACTGTGGCAACCATAAACCTGTTCATATGGTGATGCCTAATCCAAATGAAAATGCCAAATTCAAAAAATTTGAAGCCTTGTTGGAACACCCAGCATATATAGTCTGTGATTTTGAATCAAATCTCAAACCCCTTGCATTCTGCAGCCCAGATCCTGATGAATCTTCAATTACATCATACCAGTTACATGAACCTTCTAGTTTTTATTATGTGATTGTACAGGATGGTGTTGTTAGTAAAGAATATTTATACATGGGAGCAGATGCCATCAAAGAATTTGCACATAGAATAGAAAATGAGTGCCATGGCATAGCATCTAATGTCTTATTAAAATCAAAACCCATGTTGCCTTTAACAAAGGATCAGATTGAAGATTTCAACAATGCAGAAAAATGCCCGGTATGTGATTGTGAATTTTCAGATACAAATATCAAGGTGAAACACCATTCTCATACAGATGGTAAATTCTTAATGGCCCTGTGTAATAGCTGTAATATTAAGATCCAGAGACCAAAATTTGTCCCTGTATTTTGCCATGGTGCATCCAATTATGATTTTCATCATCTGATCAGGTACAAGGGGTTTGACAAGCAGAATTTAAATATTTTAGCAGAAAATAATGAGAAATATATTGCTATTAGCAAGATAATTAAAGTTAATGGTGTTCCTATTCACTTAAGATTTCTTGATTCCTACAGAATTCTGTCTGCTAGCTTGGCTACACTGGCCAATCAATTATCTGATGATCAATTCAAAATCACATGTGCTTTGTTTCCAAATCAGGACCTGAAATTAATTAGGCGGAAGGGTGTATATCCATATGATTATGTTACAGATTTTTCTAAATTTGATGAGTGTGCTCTGCCACCACAACAAAAGTTCTACAGCAAACTCAGAGGATCTGGAATCACTGATGAAGATTATCACCATGCCCAGTTGATGTGGAACAATTTAAAATGCCAGACATTTGGTGATTATCACAAGGCATACTTGAAACTTGATGTCACTCTCTCGGCTGATATACTTCAGGCATTTAGAAAATCTTCCATGAAAAATTATAAGCTGGATCCAATGTATTTTTACAGTGCACCAGGCCTAGCATGGTCTGCAATGTTTTTAAACACTAAAATGCAATTGGATCTGATCCAAGATCAAGATATGTATCTGTTTATGGAACAATGTATACGAGGAGGCATGGTGCAATGTTCTCAGAGATATGCCAGAGCTAACAACAAATATATTCCTGATTATGATCCAGCACTGCCATCAAATTATATACTTTATGTGGATGCCAATAGCCTCTATGGTTATCCTATGATGGATAAACTGCCATATGCAGGGCTTGAGTGGGTTGAAGATTTCAATATTGAAGATCTTCAGGATTTTGATGACAGTAACTATGGCCTGTTCTTAGAAGTTGATCTGACAATTCCAGATAATTTACACAACACATTTTCTGATCTGCCCCCAATTCCTGAGGTTGAGTGTTCACCTGGCTCTAAGCAGAAGAAATTGATGATGACTCTGGAGCCAAAACAGGATTATGTCATATATTACAAAAACCTCCAGTTCCTGATGCATCATGGTGTTCAAGTGACCAAAGTTGGCAAAGTTTTGAGGTTCAGGCACTCAAGATGGTTGAAGCCATATATTGATACAAACACAGAGCTTCGAACATCTGCAATG